>NC_053148.1:39311386-39962976 GCF_016808335.1 Panicum virgatum | reverse complement strand
CTATGTATTTTTCCAAAAAGTACATTTGGATAATATATCCACAAGACCTACGGTCCATTAACAATTCAAAATGGGGACGACAAAAAGCCGCACATAGCGGTCACCTATATGGACCTAAAAGTTTGACCAATAGTCATACGTACTTTTCCACCATACCAACACACGACAAACATATTCCACGGTCTTCTTACGTGGACTGCAGTTTGAATCTAGCAAGTCACGTGCTTTCCTCACTGACCAATACCACTTTACTTGACCAACTACCACACCCAACATGAGTGGCCACTTGGTCTCTTCCTATTACAACTTTTGAACCCCTTCCTTAAAAAACCGGACGGTTTCTCCATATCTTCCTTAAAATAATCAAACAACCCGAAGTGTGTCGTGAGAACTCGTGAGATGAGAACCACACGTTCACATGAAGAGAAGTCTAAGAGAATCCAATATCTCGTCAGCCACATCACTGTTTCGACAAGTCAGAATGCTTAACATTAGAGTAAACAGAAGCCAGTGCCACAGTGTGCCCATCTACAGCTTCCAGACGACAGCTCGCCCCAGCTTTCGAGTGATCGGGGTAAAGCAGCGGCTTCGCGAGACGCGATAATCTCCGGATCTTCTCATGGAAGCTGCTGTTTCTTTTTTTTTCTTGGGTTGTTAGGGCCTTAGAGGAGAAGCTGACAGAGAAGGACCGGGGCTTTTAAGGCCAGGACAGGGACGCGCAGAGGATCTGGGACATATCCGCTTGGATATTCCACTTCCGGGAAAGAATTATGCCCGGAATCTTCCATCGCCGCGGCAGCCAGCAGGGTGGTCATGCCATGCGGGTACTATAGAATATTTGGAGTGCTGCTTGGATCTTCTGCTCCCAGTAAACACTGCGTCCATTTATGCGTATGGCAGGCGTTTTTTTTTCTTTTTTGGATTCAAGTATGGCAGGTGGTTTTCTTTCTTTGTGTTGTCTCCAACACTGTCGAGTCGCCGCTTCTACATGACCTTAGATCTTGAGGCCATGATATTTTGAATAGGATTGTTGTTGGTGAGTTATGTGGGTATTGAGAATTGTACACTTTTTGTTTCTCGTTCTGATACTTTTGAAAGAAAGTAATATTGCGGTTCCTCAAAAAAAAAATTGCGCTATCTGTGGAAATGGAATAGATGGGAAAGCAAATGATAAAATGGCGATTGCAAAGCGCATGGTATATATTAATTTTGGCAGGAAAAGGTCAGTTTTTCAATTTAGTGTCACTTTTTTTATTTTAATCAATTATTTATTCTGTCGAAGAGGAGTAGGGTGTTCCAGGTTAATAGCAAAATTCAGCCATCTTAGAATATCTTGTTGACATTTATTTATCAGTTAAATATGCCATGTATTTGCTCCTACTACACAAATTGTATGTATAAATTACAAACCCAACAAGAAAGAAATTGAAACTAGGTATTCAGAGGGAAAAACAAGGGAAATATGTCAGGGCACAGCTCAGTCTTATCATTACACATCACGAGCTTGGTGTGTCAATGAGGCGTGATTATTATTGCTAGGAATATTCCTATGGATATCTTACCTAGCAGCATTTGAATAATGTTGATCCCCTCTTTGAGCAGTTGTCACTACTAGAAAACGGGCATTGGGCACCGGCTGAGAAAGGCCAAAGGCACCGGTTTCCCAACAGGTGCCCCGCAACCGCGACCATTGGCCTCGATTTAAGACACCGGGTTTTTCAACCGGTGCCTTAGGCTTCCATTGATACCGGTTGGAAATACCAGCCGGTACCAAAGAGGCTGCACGCTGACGTAAGGTGGCAGCCCCTTTGGTACCGGTTGGTATTTCCAACCGGTACCAATGACTTTTTCCTTTTTTCCCCCAAATCTAGTTTTGTTTGTTATATTTATTACTATTTATTCTTTTATAATTGCTAAACGCACTCAAGCTCTACAGTACTCTACGTTCATTGGTTGTTCGTGTTCGTTTTCAGAGAATATTTGAAACTAACTAAAAGTGAAATGCGAGCATATAATTAAGCTAATTAGATGAACTAATATATTTACAAATTTACAAACATCAAGGCATAATGTTTAAAAATATTTACAAATGTACAAGTCATGTTAGCCGTCCAACTACTAGTCCCCTCAGGATGTCGATGGAAGTCCTCTATAGATGTGAACGTCATGGTAGAACTCGCCTCTAGGATCCAAGATCTCGTTCAAAATGAATCCGGCGAACTTACTCCACATCACCTTGGCAGGCACCTTCTTCTTGACACGCATCCCCTCAACGTCGCCTGGATCATCTCGAGGAATCTTATACCGGCATGCGTTGCATACAGGGCATGAATCCAAATTTTCATACTCACCTCGATATAGGATGCAGTCATTAGGACAAGCATGTATCTTCTGAGACTCTAATCTTAAAGGACAAACAACTTTTTTGCCTCGTATGTTGTCTCCGGCAAGGTGTTACCCTCAGGGAGTAAGTTTTTTATAAGTTTCAGCAACTCCTCGAATCCCTTGTCAGACAAACCATTTAATGCCTTCCATTGCAATAATTCCAATGTGGTACCCAACTTCTTTTGGTCTTGTTTGCAATCAGGGTACAACAATGTTCTGTAGTCCTCCAACATACGCTTCAGATCTCTCGATTCCTTTTCTGTTTCGCAACCTTCCTCAGCTTCGCGCAGCATCTGACCAAGATCATCTTCTACAACGTATCCTTCAGTATCTTCTTCAGGCTCACCCATTGCAGTGTCGTTGAAAAAGGAATTATAATTGGCTGCAAAGTCAGGAATCCTGTCCTCTTCTTCTACATTATTATCCAGCACAATTCCTCTTTCGCCATGCTTGGTCCAAACATAGTAGTTCGGCATGAAACCACTATTGAACAAGTGACTATGGATGGTTCTTGATGATGAGTAATCCTTCTCATTCTTACAGAATTTGCATGGACAACGAACGAAACCGCCATACTTGTGTTTCTCGGCCGCTTCTATGAATTCATGCACGCCATCCATGAACTCATTTGAACGCCGGTCGGCCATGTACATCCATTGCCGACTCATCTGGGTCCACAATACATTTATATACATCATTGTACTGTACAAATAGTTCATTCATACTACCAATTTATAACAATATATTTATATAATTGATAATGCATATAACTATAATAAATAGATGCTATTCACTTATCAAATAAATTGAAAAACATATAAAAACAATAATTTGATAGTATTCAAATATCAAATAAATTGATAACGTATATAACTACAATAATATGCTACAAATAAAAATAATTATCACATATATAAACTAAATCAAGTAATAACTGTTTCTAAAAATTAATTGCTAAGTTATAAAGAAAAATAACTAACCTTTTTTTCAAAAAAAAAGCAAAAATTCGCCTCCCTTCACCCCACTCAGCTGCCATGAACAATGAGTTCACGGCATCTTGAGAGGGGGAGGAGCTGGGGTATTTATAGGCTCGGGCGAAAAGCACCGGTTGATTTCAATGACCCGGTGCTAAAATTAATTCAATAGAACCGGGTCAAGGCACCAACCGGTGCCTTAGTCCTGAGCTCCTGGCAGTTGCCACGTTTCATTTCCATAGGAACCGGTTATTCCTATAAACCGGTTCCTTTAGCGCCGCCATCATTTGGTACCGGGTGGTGGTTCAGACCGGTTTCTATGGTGAAGCATTGGAACCGGTTGGTACCACCACCCGGTGCCAATTTCCCTCCACAAGATCGTCGATGGCCAAAGGTACCAGCTACTGTTGCAACCGGTACCGATGGGTACCGATGGGTACCATCGGTACCGGCTGCAACAGCAGCTGGTACCTTTGGCCAGGACCGATGGCCCGTTTTCTAGTAGTGTGTGCTCACAATCTCCACCTCCCAGCTCAAATATCTTTTCCAACTTAATTAGTGGTCCAAGCAACTGGTGTTTTTCTCTCCTTATTAGCACATGGTCAGACCGGATAACAATACTATATTTTTTTTGGTTAAGAAATACTTCAAAGTTCCGTAATTTGCATACATGTTTATGCCGGAAAAAATTAGATACGTGAGCAACCGCTTCATGTGTTATTTGGAGAAACAATTCATGCAGATTATTCAAACTTTAATTCCAACAAAGAGATGATATTCCAATGGAGACATAAATGTTTGATTTTTAAGATGTGAACTGATGCCGACCGTCTCAATAGACATTAGACAAAAGGAGTGGCACTGGGCATATCTTACCATTGTTTGGATCGTCGATGTTATCATAAATGATCTTTGAAACTATACTAATTCATGCAAAGCTATGCATACAAATTGTTCGTTGAAGGATCCACGAATTCAATTTTCTCCCCGCTTTTAAGGTAGATGCTACTTTTGTCAACCGTGTGGATATTATGTTCTTTTTCTCTGATATGTATTTTGATTCTTTAGAGACGATGTAACATACTCCGTCATCCAACTTATATGCACCTTATTTTCGGCAGCTTGCTGCTAGCCACCATACTAACCACTATTTTTTTCTACTCCGCTGCCCACTGGTCATCATCCACCACCTCGCAGCTAGCACGTGCCGACTCCTCACTAAGTGTATTTACTTCGACTCTTTATGAAGTTTCTATTGGTGTTTTGTGTTGTTTGTAATATGTGATTTGCTACATTGCAACATATCATTCAGTCGAGGCTATACTTATTCATTATTGTTTTTACAATATGTATTTTTATGTTGCAGAGCTCTCTTTAATGTGCTGGTGTCACATTTTGAGTGCTGCTAGGCTATTTGCTTTATTAGATGATGAATATTCTCGACCGATGTTGCATGAAACATGATGTGGTGTTCCGTCACAAATTTAGAATTTGTCGGAAAAAGCTAGCACAAGAAAATGTATTTTTCGTTGCACGGGATGTTACAACAACTGTTGTCTTTCATTGTCGCGACCGACCGTTGGAGCATACGACAACAAATTTTCGTCGGACATCCGAGCGTGGTAGTTTCCGTTTCTAAATTTCCAGGAGCATTTAGTTACTTAGGAGGTGTGCTCCTTTACACAAGTTTCTTTGTACATCCATAAGCAAAACTAATCTTCTCATCACATAAAACCAGGGGGCAACGTTGCATTCCAGGGTAAGAAAATTTTCTACACTAGCTACGCTCATATTCATCATATATTGCTACAAAATTTTTGCATGCTCACCACGGTAAATTTAGAGCTAGCTTCGCCCCTGATAAAACACAAAAAACTGAAACACGTTTCGTTTTTTTCCAAAAGCATACAAATATCCATCCACGTAAGGATGACTTGGCAGTTGGCACTGAAGCATGGAACCGTTACCACTTGTGACGTGCGAGAAGCCGCGAGTTGCAAACCACCCAACGCAGCCCACCGGCAAAGCCCTTCTTCCCCGACCGCCTGGCGTCTCAGCCGTGTTTCGCCGCATAACCCCACAGCGGCACGCCCCCACCGCCACCTCACACCGTGCCTTCCCTTCCCTCTCCCCCCGCCTCACCTCGGCGGCTTCCGCGTCCACTACTCCACCCTCCGCTCGGAGTGGCCTTTTCGGCGGCGAGCGAGTGCGGGGTCGTCGAGAGGAATAAACTCGCGTCGCGCGCACACCGCAACAATAATATCCTTCCTCGCGAATATTCGCCGCTTCCCACCTCCCCGCCCCGCATATCCTCCGCCCGCCTCCCTCTCCCTCCCTCCGTCCCTTTCCCCTCCCCGCCCTCCCTCTATTTCACCACCCCCGTCCGCCCCCCACCGCGACGATCACCGGCGCAATCCGTGCAGTCGTGCAATCCATCCACCCCCACCCGCACGCACGCCCACCGGAAATCTCCTTTCTTTTCCCGCGACTGGGCGGCTGAGATGAAGTTCGGCAAGAGCCTCAGCGGGCAGATCGTGGAGACGCTGCCGGAGTGGCGCGACAAGTTCCTGTCCTACAAGGACCTCAAGAAGCGCCTCAAGCTCATCGGCGCCGGGAACGGGGCCGAGCGGCAGCCCAAGCGGGCCCGCCGCGACGACGCCGGGGAGGCCGACGCGTCCCCGGCGGCGGCGATGACGCCCGAGGAGGCGGATTTCATGCGGCTCCTGGGGGCCGAGCTCGACAAGTTCAACTCTTTCTTCGTCGAGAAGGAGGAGGAGTACATCATCCGCCAGAAGGTGCCTGCCCAATCCGCCCCCGCTCCTTCCTCCCTTCCTCCCCCGATGGTTGCGGTGTTCCTTGATCTGATCGGGTTGTCTGGGCTGCCGGTGGCCCCGGTTTGTTGGAGCAGGAGCTGCAGGACCTCGTGGCCAGGGTGGCCGGGCAGGAGTCCAAGGAGGAGCTCATGCGGGCGCGCAAGGAGATCGTCGACTTCCACGGCGAGATGGTGCTGCTCGAGAACTACAGCGCCCTCAACTACACCGGTGAGTCCTCCGCCGCACGCCCCCGACCCGCCGCATCGCATTAGTGTTGCTTTCATGCCGTCCTGATGCAAAGTTGCTTAAATTTCCAGTAATTTGTTGTCTCTGCTGTTGTTTATCTCTTCTTGGAAAGTGTCTTGTCTGTGTATTTTGGGTAGTAGTAAGGAGTAGTAAGTAGCCTGGTGAAGCAATTTAACCTGCGCGCTTAATTGCGGAAGAAGGAAGCATCTAGATTCGTGGATCTAGCTAATAGTTCTTGTCAACATGGGTCAGTAAAGAGACGACTTGCTGTGCTGCTTGTCAGCAAGGGGACAATCATGTCGCTGTCGTGGAGTAGGGACATCAGTCAGTTGAAATGGCACGCGATCCTTGCTAATGACGAAACTGTATTGCTAAAAAGATGTGCTCCAGAGAGAAATTGCGAGCTGCGATAAGTGGATTGATTTCTCGCGAGAAATTGGCTATCTCTGGCACATGAATGCAAGTACATCATTTCTTTTGCAAATAGATGTTTCATACCATACAAGAACACATCTTCAATTTGGAGCATGTTGTAGCGAGACATGACAGTTGATAATTTATTCAGCTAGTTGACTCTAAGTAATTGTAAAAATAGAAAAGAAACAAACGAAAACCAGCTTTTATTCTCGATAGTCACCATAGTTCATACTTCCTCCGTAACACCCACAACAACGCATCTGACAGGTTTTTAGTTCACATCTGCGGGGTTTTTCACATGGATTGGGATTAATTAATGGATGTTATCTTTTACTATGGTGCCTTGCGGCGTTGCTCAATTTTATTTGATTCGTCAGGCACAAAGTGGCCCAATGCTATTTTGCTTTACTGTATTTAATCTGTATAATATCTCAAGAAAAAACTATCTTCAGTAAACTGACAATGAATTAGTGCTTGTGGTTTACTGACAAGATAAAATATGCTGCACCGTCTCAGGTTCATAGTCAAATCGATTTTTTTTTTGAGACAGTAAGACCGTGTTGTGGTTTTCCTTATCCGTTTTTACTCATATGAAAGCATTCTGCTTTTATTCATCCGGGACATTACTATTATACACTAAACCTTTTCCTTTTGCCACTTATATGTGGCCTTCCAGTTTTTCAAAATAAATAAATAGGTAACAATTATGAATATGTGGTTCTGTTCTAGATTTGAATTGCTAATTTTGCAAGCTTCATTAGTGGAGCCAAGATTCTTTCTGCTTGGCTGAGATGCACCTGACTAGTGACTACTATAACATTACCTGCAATGCAAGATTGGTTTGCTAGTACTATACAGGTAGCCGGTACCCGGTAGGCTACTCATATAAAGTCAAATTTTGTGAGCTGTCATGAACTTGAAGGTAGTGACTAGTTGCTCTTGTCATCATGTCCTCGAGCATAATGGCTTCAGTGGATGTGCTGTGACCACTCACCATAATATCAGCCTTTGATATTTGGCTGCTCCTGTTACCTTTACAGTGCTGCGTCAGAGTTATGAATCATCTGATAGTCTACTGATGTCCAGAAAGTGTGCCACTAACGCACATCTCCCACTTGCGAGCAACATTTTCTCTGTTCTCATGTGTCTGTTTAACTGAAAATGACCTGGATGTTCATGTGGTTTCATTGATCAGGGATCCATCTTCCCTAAAAATTGACTGCATCTTAAGATCCATTGACTGCATTCTTTTTGCTCTAATATTCAAGCATGTGCGTTCAGAGACAATTGTTTGAGTCAATATATTTGTTGATCGGTTGACATGCATGTTTATTAAATTGAATCTGAAGTCTAGACACACACACAAAGTTTACTTGGCTTTCTAATTGATACTGCAACACTAAAAGCTGTACGATTTTTTATGTTCTTATTTTTGTGAATTGGGACAAGCTGCAAGCTGTTAATTTGAACCTTACAGCTATCAGTTCCTTTCTTTGGGATATCTGAACTGGAATGATTTACTATTTGTGTTCTGTAATTCGTGACTCATTTCTGTTGTTTATTTTTTTACTCCTTTTGTACTCATATGCTTTTGCAAATAGGAATTTGCAAGTGGTTGACGCTTTTGATCATCATATTTTCCCAATATAGTGTTGATCTATTGCAGTTGAGTTGAGCAATGGTGCCTTTAGTGGCAACCTTTACAGAGTGTTATCATGATTGTCTCCGGGCCATTTCTGAGGATAAGGTTCTCGGGTAGGGCACATCATTAGGTACCATATATTGCTGTGCCAGGTCAGAAGTCAGCCTGTTAGCCATGCAAGACAATACTGGCAAAAAAAAGGAATATTTTCTATGTCATTTTCCACTGGCATCACCATGTCACCAGCTAATAAAAAATAACATATGCATTAGAAGAATTTGTTGTCTGCTGATTTTGTAGTCCATATAATTTTTTTCGTTTCGTGAAAGCAGAAACCTTGTAATAATATATTATCTGAAATTTGAAGCAGGTTGTATGAGAATTGTGCTTAGAACATGGTGTTGTTTGAGAGACTAACTACAGTCAATTCAGTATAGTAAACATGCTTGCTGCATTGTTGGCATATATGGTAATTCTGTTGGTTGGATTTTGTTATGTCAACACAGTGGTGGTGGTGGTGGTGGTGTTGTTGTCTGAATCTCTTAATGCTCAAGGATTAGTACTATCTTGTTATCTTAGCTAGAAAGACCTTTTATCACTTATATTCTTATGTCCTGTGCTGCCCTTTACAGGACTGGTTAAGATCCTCAAAAAATATGACAAGAGAACTGGAGCCCTGATCCGGCTGCCTTTCATCCAGAAAGTCCTGCAGCAGCCTTTCTTCACCACTGACCTTCTATACAAACTTGTGAAGCAGTGCGAAGCCATGCTGGAGCAGTTCCTACCGACTAGTGAACCATCTGTATCAAGGGAAGATGGAAAAGGAGATAGCAATGATGAAGAAAAACCAGCTAATCCCACTTCTTCCTTGTTAAACGGCGATGGTATTCCAGAATTAGATGAGATTGAGTACATGGAGAGCATGTACATGAAAAGCACAGTTGCGGCGCTTAGGTCTCTGAAGGAGATCCGGAGCAAGAGTTCGACTGTCAGCATGTTCTCGTTGCCACCACTTCAGGGCAACAATGCGCCCGAAGAGCCAGAGAGGTGGAACAAAATACCTGTGATAGAGCAGGCTGCCAAATGACATGACGAGTGTGCAACATCAGATGCTTCAACTCGCAACAATTTTAGTCTTGACATTTGCTGGAGATGGGACTGGGATGTGGGATCTCAATCTCTCCGTCGTATATTCAGTAATCTGTATGAATTCAGGATTCCTAACAGATGTAAAATGGTGGAAATGTTGATCAATATACCTTGTTAAATCATAGAATCCCAGCATAACCATCAGACAGAAGTGAGGTGGTTTTATTCACTATTGTGAATTGATCCTGTATTTTTGCTGATCTACAAGTATTAACTGAGTTTTATCATTTGGGATTGCTGATTTTGTTCTTGTGAGCTTGGTGTTGCTCTTTACTGCTTGTGAGGTGTAACGATGCCCATAGGTTGATGTTCTTGAGTTTGTCAGCCACACAGCCAGCAATGTTTTTCTTTTATACTAAATCAGCATCAACCACTGGCCAGCAGTATTTTTTTCTCATAATAAATCAGCCCTCAGCCACAGCCAAGCGAACAGAGTCGTGTGTTGTTGCGACAACTATGGCAAGCGTTGGGCACGTCACACGTAATGATGCATTGCTGGCGGAAAAACATTAAGAGACCTTATTATGTTCCAGCTACAACCTCACATTTTGACGATCAAAGCATTTCTTCCAATTGAACTATTGCTAAAAATAATGTATTTCAGCTGAATTTTGAGGCATCCAGCTCGAAAACTTGAAATTTGGGCGTGATAAAATTTGAAAGTGCAGTTGGGCTTCAAAGTCTAAACGGTGTCGGGGACCGAGCCTTAGCTCGGTTGGTGTGCTCTCCAGGTGCGGAGGCCACTGGTCGCGGGTTCGAGCTCTGCTAGTCCCGGGATTTCCCAATGGGAATAGTAGGTTTCCGTAGAATTTCGTTGCCTCTCACGCGTGGAGTCACAAAGGGATTGCGACGCGCCCGTCGCCTACGGAGTCTTGGATGGACCCGGTGATCTCACGAAGGATGTGATTTAATCTGAGTGTAGTTGTAGGTTTGTTTGTGTACGTGTGGTGTGAGCGTGATGTGCGTGTGTAGGTTTGGTGTGTCAAAGGATTCAGGCAGGCAGGCAGCCAACTTTTGGATTCCCCATACTACCTCGTTTTCACTACCGGAAACCGAGCATATACCGAGTGTCTTTTATTTGCCGAGTGTTTTATCTCGGGCACACGGCAAAAAATTGATTTGCCGAGAGCCTCTTTTTACACTCGGCAAACGGTTGATTTGCCGAGCGTTTTTTTCTTTACACACAGTAAAGAAAGAAAAAAGAAATAACGCCGTGGGTCAGACCTGACCGACGCTCGACTACCTCTCCCGCAACAACCTCTCCCTCTCCCTTATCTCTCTCCCACCCACACACACACACTCTCTCTCTCTTTCTCGCTTTTCTCTCTCCCTCCCTCACTCACTTCATGGCCGGCCCGGCGGCGACCACCAGCGCCGGCCGGACCCGGCGGCGACCACCAGCGCCGGCCGGACCCGGCGACGGCGGCGCGGGTGGATCCGGCCCCGGCGCGGGCGGATCCATCCCCTGCGGGTGGTGGCGCGGGCGGATCCGGCCCCGGCGCAGACGGATCCAGCCCCAGCGGGCGGCGGCGCGGGTGGATCCGGCCCCGGCGCGGGCGAATCCCGGCGGCGACCTCCCCTTCCTCCGTGGAGGCCTCCTCCCCACCCTCCGTGGCCACGGCGGCGCGGGCGGATTTCGCGGCGGCAAGAATCAGCGGTGAGTGTTTGTGTGGAAAAAGGATTAAGCAAGGAAAGTCCTAATGTGGAAAGACTCGAAAACGGGGTCTCGGTCTTAGGGTCACGTCTTACGGCCAACCTACGGCTCTGAAACCACCTGAAGCGTCCCCTCATGAGAGCAGACTTAAAAGTGATACAATATCAGTCCAAGAGGCTGATAACACTTTTATTACATCAGATGGTATATCACCGTACAACTCTACGCGGAAGTGGGCAGTGAAGCGCCACTATCGCGAGGATAACAACTAACACCCACACAATGATATTAACTACGAAGAGGGGGTCATCAGAGTCTTGCGCCATACGGAACTTTCTGCGGGTGTCCCTATCCACAGGCAAGGTTGGGTGCAGGACGGAACCTCTACTCAACGTCTTCGAGAATGAAGTCTGGATCTTCCTCTGTAAAAATTAAGAATGGGGTGAGTACAAACGTACTCAACAAGTCCAACCACATCCACGGAGGGGGTATAAACAGAATATAATGCACAGGATAAACCAATGATAAAGCCAGGGTTTAATTTGCGGAAAGCTAATTTTTATGCAGGGGTTTATTTGAAAAAAAGGGGTTTTCAAAAGCCATTATCTTGCACTGAGTAACACGTAGGGTTGATCCACACAGGATCCCAGTTTTAAGTTGCTACCGGACTCCTCATCCGCCGTAGCACACGGCACACCTGCCGGACACTTTTCCAAAACAACTCACGCCAACCCATCCATTCCCAGAAGAAACACTAGTTTTGTGACCAAACCGTAACTCGCCCAGTACCGTGGGCACGGTTATTCGAATAGATTTTAACTCTTCAGAGGTGTGCAACTTTACCCACAAGCGGGGTACCACAGCACGATCACCTTAGTGTCGGTGCAGATCCAAACAAAGCCATTACCCACCTTAGTTAGACCTGACTAGCCACCACGGGATCCACTAAGGGCAATAGATCTAACTCCGAGGTTTAACCAGGGCATAAGTCACACAGAGCTTATCCCTTCTCCTTAGTCACCCGTTGCTCTCATCTCTCCTGATGGCTATCAGACTAACTAGTGGGGTTTATACTAAGCCGTTGCCCATACAACGGTCGAGTGGTTTGCACGATAATGGAGTTAGGCAAGATGACACACCAACTCGGTCCTTAATTGTGACAAGATGGATATCTCCCTTCCTTGCTCTACCACACAGGTACGAGCATACCATTTGGCAATTCACAGAAGTGCAATCCATCCCGTCTAAACCCATCTTTCGAAAATTACACATTTTTCCCTTCCCACACACTCACACATTTTTCCTTTATAATCGAGTTGTATCGTGTTTAAAGTCCTAAGCGTTCTAGTAGCGATTAACGTCCAAACAGATCACATTCAGACATTAATCTAGGTGGTCAAGGAATGGTTATAGCAAATCAAGGGGTGGCTATCCAACCATGTTTTCAGCAGTCAAAATATATGCAGTTTTGTAAAACAGGCCAATAGGTTGTGTTTATAAAACTGGGACGAAACATGCATCAAAGGATGAGATTGAACTTGCCGTCTTCAAAGCTTTCCGGAAAGTCTTGATCGAGGTACTGTCCTTCGGGTTCGGCGTCGCGAAACTGGCCCTCGTTCACTTGCTCGTAGTACTGCTCGTCGACAGGTTCTCTCCCGTTCACACCGTGATCTACGACGCACACAAGCAAGTACACAATCAAGAAAAAAATAAAGGTTTTATCGCTGAGCTCGATTCGGAAACAATTAAGATATGAGGATAGGAGTAATATTTTTGGGCGGTTTTCTAATGGCATGGCCAAAACTATGTTAGGAATGGCGTGGTAAAGTTTCAAGTCGATCGGAGATTGTTTGGAGCATGAAATGATAGATTACAGGGAGGTTTAGGGGTTAAACCGGGGTTCAGGGGCCTATTTGTAAATAGTTTTGGGATGACAGGGGCTTGTTTATAATATTCAAAAATGTCAGGGTCACTCTTGGAAAGAGCAGGGATCTATTTAGAATTATTTTCATTTAGTGGAAGGGTTTGTTTGCAAAAAGAAAAATAGGAAGGGCCTCTTTTGTAAAAGGGTTATAAAGGGGTGGGGGCTCTTAATTAAAAAGGAAAAAGGGCAGGGGGCTAAGGGCAAAACGCCCTTCTTCAACCTCCCTCCCGAACAGAACAGAGGAGGGGGGGGGGACGGGGCGCCGGCGGCCCTGTGGCCGGCATCCTGGGCCTCGGCGGCGGTTGGGGAGAGGGGAGAAGGGGCAGGACGGCGCGAGGAGTCGACTCCCTTCCCCAATTTCAGAGGAGGGGGCCGCAGGGAGGGGTGCGACGGCCATGGCCGTGGCGGGCGGGCGGCGGCCATGGGCAGCGCGAGCAGGGGCGGCCAGGGGCAAGTGCCCGTGGGGAAAAGGGAGAGGGAGGGCCAGGGCACCTACCTCGGCCCTTGGCTCGAGTAGGGAGGCGGCGGAGCGGGCCGGCCACGGGAAGCAGGCGCGGCGGGCGGAGCAGGCTCGCGGTGGCGGCGTTGCAGCTCAGAGGAGGAGGGCGCGCGGCGGTGGAGGTGGTTGTGGAGTTGGGGGGAGCGGCGCGGGGGCCTCTTTATAGTCCGAGTAAGGCGGTGGGGAGAGCGGTGGGGCGGTGGCCGCGGGGTGGTCGGCCGGCCAGCTTCGCGAGCGCCTTTAATGGCGTTTGGCCTGCTTGCGAGCGTCGCGGAGCGGCGCGCGGGCGGCGAGGTCGGCTCAGGACGACAAGACGGCTCGGGCAGGCGCACGTGGGGGAGGGCCGGCCGCTGTGCGCGAGCAGTGCGGCTCGGCGGCGAGGCGGGGCACAGGAAGGCGGTGGCGGTACTAGACGACGGGCGGCGCGGCGAGTGTCAGGGTCGCGCGGAACGCCCGTTGCGCACAGCGCGGGCGGCGCGTGGGCAGGTTGGCACAACGTTGCGCACAGCGCGCGCGGGCGGGGCGGCGAGCGGCGCGGCCGCGTGAAGCGCGTGTGCACACGTGGGCAGGGGGGCGCGTCGAGGCGGCGAGGGGGCTCGGCGTCGAGGCAGGCGAGCGGCACGGCGGCTCAGCGAGGCGGGGTGGCAGGAGGAGGCTGGCGTCGAGCGCGTGGAGGCGTGCTCGGCGCCGCACGTGCGGGACAGGGCAGAAGCAGGAAGAAGGAGAAAGGCGGAGGGAAGAAATAGAAAAAGGAAAAAGGGAAAAGAAAAAAAGGGAAAAAGGGAAAAAGAAAGAGAGAGAGATGGCGGAAATCACGGCGGTGATCGCGACTGGACGCGCGTCGGGCGTGACGCGCGGAACGAGAGAGAATAGGGAGACGGGACAGCGATTGGATTCGGATGTCGGGACAGAGATTTGATGGAAAGGGTTTCGGGGGATTTGGGGAGCTCAACAACGGACCAAAATTTTGAAATGATTTCGAGTAATTTCTTTAGGTGAATTTTTGGGATGTTACAATGGCGGGCCTGATGTGGGTGAGAAATGTTTTCAATTGTTTTCGATCTTTATATTATAGATATATTTGTGATTTGCTTCAAAGTTTGGATAGCCTGATCATACTTGTTAATATCCAAAATTCTTGGGCGCCTATCAAAAGTCATATATGTTGAGCACAACAAAGCGTCCCTGTTTGACAACCATATACTCTGTTCAGTCTCGCAGGTGCAATGCAAGTGCAACCAAATTTTGTACAGTTGAAAACAACCAATGGCTGCAATGATCAGCAATCACAGCGTACCATCCTTGAGTAACTATGTCGCCTGATTCAGCTCGAATCACATCTGAGTCAACATTTGCTATTCTTCGATGGCGGTTGATCTTGATCGTACTTTATTTAAAGGATTGTTTTAGTCTGACCTTTTCTTATTGTATTCTGCATTTTACGGGATTTGCTAAAATTCTGAATAAGTATGGCAAGAGAATCTGAACACTGACCCATTTGCCCTTCATCAAGGAAACTCTGCAGCAGACTTTCTTCACCACTGACCTCCTGACCAAGCTTCAGAAGCCATATGAAGATATGCTGAATCATCTCGCTGCCAACTCTTCACTTCTCAGGGCAACAATGCAAAAGAAGAGCAGGGGAGGTGGAATTACAGGGGCGTGCAGCTAATGTGGCATCAGAGGATCCCCTTGACCTATTGCCAAATGACAGCACCAATGTTTGCTTTTTTGCCAAAAAAAAATCTTGACACTTTCTCGATCCCGTATATTCAGTATACTTTGTATGAATGCAGGACTAGTCATAGAGCTGCATATTCATCAGACAGAACTGAGGCGATTTTATTCACTATCGTGGATCGAATCCTTTATTTTTTATGCTTACTTTTTGCTCGTCTACACCTGAGATGGATTGCATAGTTTGTCTAATGAACGTTTGCATAAATTATGGTTCTATTTGTGTGTTCCACCTTAGTAGTTGCTTTCCTGATTTCGAATTCCTTTGACAATGCATCTTGCAATTCGAGCTTGAAACTTCAGTTTCAAATTTGATTTACAAAAATGGATTGACCAAATTACGTATCAATTAACCTCTATCTATGAAGAAACATTTGCCAATGAACTTTATTTACAAATCTATTTCAATATGTAGTTTGGGATAGTTTAGTCGGTAACTTTTTTCAAAATCGAACCTACTGTAAATTTTCAACGCTCGAACACCCAAAAATAGGACTTCAAATTGAAATATAAACACACTAACGTTATTTCAACAAAAAAAAAGATAACAAGAATGTTAGAGCATCATCAACAGATTGATCATCCCTCGCTCCAATACTAAAAATTCAATGTTTTGGTGATGAAGATGCTTCATCAAATTGTCAATCCAATCCTCGTTACCTAAAAGTTTTTAGTAATCATCAAAACACACCTCCCTCTCCCCTAAATGTATGGGCTTTTTCCTCTATCCTATTCTTGGTGATTGCATTTTGATAGTCTGCTGCAGCAACTATTACCTAAAACACAAAAGTAGTTATTGATAATGGAGAGAGAAATATATCTTGGATATATCTATTGGAGATGCTCTTAGTAGCTTGCAAACGTTTTCTGTTTCGCTAACTTACTTTAGCCAATAAATAGAGCAGGTTATCACTGGACTTCACAGCAAAAGCCCAAGGCCCAAAAGGCCAGAACCCTCTCGTCCTCTTCTCCTCCTGGTGTTCCCCTGCCCCGCCGCGCACCCCTCATCCCCGCGCCATGCCGCCGCGGAAGCGCCCGGCGCCGCCGCCGGAAGAGCCCTCCCCTGCCTCGAAACCCACACCTGACGCCAAACCTCCCGATCCCACCAATTCGGCCCCGGATTCCGCGGCGCCGACCATCTCGGCCGCGGTCCTCGCCAAACTCCCGAGCATGGAGCGGCAGGTGTACTCCCTCATCTTCGAGGCGGGCAGCAAGGGCATGTGGATGCTCGACGTGCGCAAGCAGCTGGCGATCAGCCCCAACGTCGCCACCAAGGTCGTGCGCGCCCTCGTGACGCATAAGCTCGTCAAGGAAGTCAGCGACGTGCGCCACCGCAGCAGGAAGATCTTCATGGCCACCGACTTCCAGCCCTCCGACGAGATCACCGGCGGCACCTGGTACCACGACGGCCGGCTCGACACCGACGCCGTGTCCGCCGTGCGCCGCCGCTGCCAAGCGCAGGTCGAGAAGCTCGGCGCCGCAACCGCGCAGATGATCCACAACGGCATTCTGAAGGACGACCCCAGGGCCGGGTACACCATCGACAAGATCAGGGATATCCTGAAGACCATGGTGCTCGACAAGGTGCTCGAGGAGGTCAAGAGCACAGGCGAGGGGGAGTTCGCGGCCGTCAGGAGCGGCCTGATGTGCTACCGGTTGGCTGGGGCTGCGCAGGGAGGGATGATGGAGGGGATCCCGTGCGGGGTTTGCCCCAGGATCGATGAGTGCACGCCGGAAGGGGTCATTTCGCCAAGAACATGCGTCTACTACAACAAGTGGTTGCAAATGGACTTCTAGGCAGTTACCGGTGAGCCCTCATCTGCTTTGCATCACGATGGAGTCCATTGGAGAATTCAGATTCAAATTTTCCAACTGGGGCTGCTGCTTCACACTCAAGGATTGGACTGCCATGATTCCATTCCTTCAGTGTGCTTTCTTGTCCAGTTTCAGATTTCGGTGCTCGCACCAAGAATCAAATCTACAGTTATGTTTGCTCAGGCCTTTTAGCTTGGTAGTGTCTGATATGTATTTATTTGCACCATGTTTGGATCTCTGTTCTATTTGAAAATCTCAAAATCCTAAATTCTTTGGGATAATTGGCAAGCATTCGAGCTATTATATTCAAGTTATAGATGTGTTGAGAATAGGATCAACATGCTTTTATAAGGATTAGATGTGCCTTAAACTCATTAAAAGCAAGGTAAAAGCCTTTTTCGAAGAAGATGTGCCTTAATCTTAAATTAACTGAAATCACATTATTTAATTGGACCAAGAAAAAGCCCCAATCGCTGCAACGATAAGCAACTGCCATGTTCAGATATAGTAGTGCCCTTATTGCTTGATGGATTAGTCTGATCCTGTTCGCTTTGACTGAAATTGAACCTGTCATTACTCGTAAGGTTTTCATATATGCCCATGTTATTATGTTATGTAGCTAAGGTTTTACATATATGTTACCAGTTTGTTGCATGATATATCAGCTATTTTGCTTCTTAGGCCTTGTTTAGATTCCTTCAAAATTCAAAATTCCAAATTTTTTGAAAGGGGATCTTGCTATTTCGGAGTACTAAATGAAGTATATTTACAAAACTTTTTACACAGATGAGTTGTAAATCGCGAGACGAATCTAATGAGCCTACTTAATTCATGATTTGCAACAGTGATGCTACAGTAAAAACCTCTAATGATGGATTAATTAGGCTCATTAGATTCATCTCGCGATTTACAACCTATTTATGCAAAAAGTTTTGTAAATAGACTTCATTTAGTACTCTGAAATAGCAAGATTCTCTTTCAAAAAATTTTGGCCAAAACATCTAAACACAGCCTTAATACTACAGTGCAGTTGGTGGATCCCACCTAGATTTATCACTCAGATTGGCTTTAGACAGGCTTTTGGGTTTTATTATTGTGACAAATGTTTTTTTTATAACGTTGTGACAAATGTTTTAGTTGCTGTGGTTTAGTGCCAGATTTGTGGAATTGGGTTGGCCAGGTGCTTTTGTATGTTCTGCAGATATTTGTGCTAATGTAAAGCCTTCTGTTAGTTGTGTGACTGCTAGTTTTCTGGATAGACTTGGGGAAGTGAAGTCTCTTGTTGGCCAATAAGGCAATAATATGGGACCAATGTATTGATTCCAGAGTAGAATGGTTTCAGTACCTCATTTGTATTATATGATACTTGACTTTTGAGACATTTTTTTTGTGTCTTACAGGGTTTCAGCTGTTTTGTATTCTGATCTCATTATTGTACTTGAGCTGCTCTGTCTATCACCTCCTGTTTTATGTACTGCTGCACGATTCCCATGCTATATTTGTACCTCCTGCACGATTAATTAGGCTCTTTAGATTCGTCTCGCGATTTACACCCCATCCGTGGAAAAAGTGCTGTAAATAGATTTTATTTAATACCCCAAGTTAGTAAGATTCTCTTTCAAAAAAGTTTTGCCAAAATGATCTAAACACACTCAGGGATGTCAGAGACGTTGAGCTTGATCCTATTGTTTTTATCAGGATGTCACGTGAGCTTCTGTGATTTGGACTGTATCTATTGTGGCTGTTTATATTAGTTACAGTCACTAAGAAATAGCAATACTCGATTTCTCGTCACAAGTCACTAAAAACTACTTTTAAACATGTAGTATGCAAGTTGGAAGTATCCTTATGACCGTTTTCAGTGCAGCATATTGAAGTAATTCTGTCTACAATCTCAAATGTCAAGGAACGAGGTTACTTGCTCTGCTCTATGTTGATCTTTTAGTGTGTTTCTGTCGTCAGAAATGGTATAGCCCATTGTGCTCGCACAAGATCTACATAATATCCTTCATGTTCGTTCCAATCTGCTGGCAATCTCTATTTAGTTCCTTTGCGTTTGTTGGTCTGAAATTGACTTGGTTTTTATTTGCTTTGAAGAACCTCAATCTTGTGCTTGTTAGCTTGTAGTATCGAATTATCGATTCAGAATGTTTGACTATGTTAATGACAATTTAGGATGCAGGAATCAAGCAACCTTAGTTTTCAAGATCTACTTGTGCTTCTTCCAGTTTATTGCCCTTGTGATTTGTTGTATGAGCTATCACTGTTTCAGGGTCTATTTGGTGGACCGAACAACATTTCTATGGGGGCTAGGGGATACACACACATGAAAATAAAATGCCTCTATAAAAGCTCGGATTAATGGGTGCACGTGTTCTGAGAAAGATAGGCCCATGGGTTTCTAGCCCAAAATAGAGTGCTATCTGCATTGGCATTCACATCAAAGCTAATGTCCATTACGATCCATGCTTTCTTTTGCCTATCTCGTCTACCATATTTTCAAAGGAACTGAAAATGACCGTTCCTCTTATTTCCTCTTATATAATTTATTGACGTGGTGATGGGGACTTGTGTTTACTTTCTTGCCTTGGTTGAGCTCAAACTGTAGAAATATGTTGTGATGCTAAAGACGTATTTTTTAATAATATATTAAGGCAATTATACAATATAAAGTTGGTCTGTGTTTCCTTCATATTATATTTTCAATCATTAGTCAATTTGAGAGAGGGAGGTATGCTGGTGCCCTGTGACAAGGTATGACAGCTTTTATAATTTATTGATTGTTGAATATTTCCTCCAATTGCTGTTTTTTGAGTAAATCGTAAGAAAGCAACTAGGTTTTCCACACGGCTGGATTTTAGGCAATGTAAGGACTAATGTCGACAATTTATAATGTTATATTAACAACGCATATAGGGACATGAGCTATTTCTTAGAAATGCAAGCTAGTCATGGTTGTTTTGTCTATTCCCTTCATCCTACAGCCAAACTATATTTTTCCGATATTTGGTTTGTGCAGTTTGAATATTGCAAGGCAGGTATTAACTAACATGGACTTGTGAGCAGGATGAGATCTTCTAAAATTAATTGCTGACTCCCTCAATCTGCAACTCTGCATCTGCAAAAGAATTATTTTGTGGGCATGGGAGTTGGTCTGGATCTGCCTTTTTTGATATCTGCTATCCATTTTCAGTTTAGGTGTTTGGTTGTATTATACTTCTGCATACAATGATAATATAACACCAGAGAAAGACTCTGAACTTCAGGAACTCTGAATATGCTTTGGTACTACAGTTATATGTGGATAAAAATATAAAAATCCCAGTAATAGACAATTTTCATCGTTGTTATACTTTGCCTCATTCAAAATTTGCCTTGGTATTTCACGGGTCCTGAAAAATGATCCACAGTTTCAAACTAAAGATTGGGTAAACCTAGCACAGGTTCTGATCGGGTTCCGTGCTAACTTTCACCAGCAGCTGATGACTGAAACTTGTGATTTCAAAACTCAAAACCATGCATTGATTTTTTATTTCAGTACTGTCTATCCTAACTTCTCTCACGACGCGCAGGATCGTGCCGCCTTTTCTGAAGACTTCAGATCGTTGGAGCTTAAACCAAACCGGAAAGGTTGTGTACCCCGGCCCCTTGGACAAAGTCTGCATTCCTTGAGAGGGTGACGGTATCTTCTTGGAATCCCTCAAGGCGGGTCAGAGTAAAATAACACCATGATCGCGGTGCTTACCCCAGCAGCGAGCGAGCCAGCGACCCGGTTCTCCTCGCCTCCGATCCTCTGCCGATGCGCGGCGCTTTCTTGCACGGTTCCACCGCGTGCCGAGGGCTGAGGGCCGGGCCAACTGCCCGAGGAAGACGAAGCAGTGCTCTGAATCAGGTCACGGTGGGCGGTGAGCGTGGATCGTCAAGCCGGAGGAAAGCGACGGCGTCCCGGGAAGAAAGAGGTCTCTCGACCCCCACCTGCTGCTGTTGATTAATCGGTAGTTGTAGTGGTGGCATTATCGTAAGAGAAATGTGCCGGCGGCGGCTGTGTTGAGGAAGGTGTGTTGTGCTACACTTTTTTTTTTTAACCTGTCAATGATCTTTCGCAACGAGAGACTAGTCTGTGTCTGTCCCGGTGGTTAGCGGCAATCGCCCCTTGTCATGCGTGCTGCCTCTGCCTGCTGCGTTGCTTCATGCTTGCACATCGAAGCAGGCCGGAACCTGCCGGAAAGCAAAACTTTTGCTCCCTCATGACGCAGATCGTGTGCTGCGTTTCAACCCAACCCAGCGCAGCAGCCTTTGCTTTGCTTTGGTTCGGATTCAAATCTGCATTGCCAATTCAAAACCCAACACGCCATGATTGTCGTCCGTGCATGAGTTCGTGACACGAGCACAAGTTGTTGTGCAGTGCTGAATCAATGTGGCCTCCCGACGCGCGTAACAAAATAAATTAAACGTGCTAGAAACAGGGGTCAACCGCCTCCTTCCTGCCCGTGCGCATCCGCCACGAATTCGTCCGGTCAGGTCTCGCTCCTCCCGTTCGTGGTCAAGGCTCGAGGCGGGGCGCCTCGGCGTGCGATCGACGGCCCGCGCGTACGATCGCCGGCCGTACGCAGAAGTTCTCGAACGAGCACCCCGAATCCCACCCGCCGCGCCGCGACTTGCGCTCCGATCTCTCGTCCTGTCGGCCGCTCGACCGCCGTAGTCGCCGCCACGTGGGCGCTGACTTCGCGGCCCCGCGGACAATGGCGTGAGGTGAACTAAGCCGTGGCGCTGGCGGCCTCGCCCCCCGCTCATCAGCTGAAGCTGACAGGAAGCTTATACAAAAGCGCGGGAGGGGTGGCCATCGCCGATCTGCATTATTCTGCTGCTGCCACTAGCTGGGTTTGTGCGCGGGGGTTTTCTTGCCCAAGTCTCGCTCTCGCAGTCGGCCGATCCTACCTGCAGCCGCTGGCGGGGCCCAGGCGCCGGCGAGGTACGTTTTGTCAAAAAAGCAGGGACAGCGGTTGTTGAGTAACCACGGCAGGATCCATTGTGGCTGCTATCAGACGACACATTATTAGGACATACATAAATTGTAGTGCTTACTAGTACGTACTTTGTAATACTACTATAAATAGGTATTGGACACTACTATAGCTACTTTGTAATAATTGGCTCTCTAATGAATTAACAAATAAATTAAGGTGATATTGAGTCACAAAAGGCAACTAATAAAAAGATGATATATGTCGTAAAAGGTTGTTTTTTAGTCGTATATTTAGGGAAAGTATATTAATTGGTGCCATGTAACTTTGTGAGTTATGTAGCAATTATACACTTATGCTGGAGCAGTCTCATGGTTTACAGAGACTATTGCTTCGTGAGATAAGATTTTTTTTCCTCACCTGGAGGTAGCACCTTGTTACAAAGGTAAGAACATTGGTGCTGCCTTACTAATGGTATCATACATTGCCACGTAAAATTGAGATGATTTAATGAACAACACATATAATGGATTATCTTTTATCTTGTATTTTAGTAGTTGCACAATATATTAGTGTGTGCATAGAAAAGAGGATTTTATGAGTTTTATAATAATAATTTGTACAATGATGATGTTTGTATAGTCTTATAGTTTATAGCTTAGATTCCTTCATGAAACAACCACATCCTGCTCTCTATGTATCTTATAAAAATTTCGATGTAAACTACACCGTTCGTTCCAAAATGTAGCTACATATAGGATTATCCAATCTTTGATTAACAATATATAGAAAAAAGTTGGTTTCATGATAAATTAACTAATATTATTTTTATAGTGTCAGTCTTTATGTTCGTTTTGTTATTCATACCCGAAGTTTAAAAGGTTTGCTTTACAGTTTTAAAAAAAGGTTTGCTTTTAAAAATTAAATGTAGCTATATTCTGGGATAGTGGGAGTGTGAAACTGATGTCATGTACCAATATTTGGATCCTGATCCAGTCATATCGTATTTTGCAACTATAATTTCTCCAAAAAGAATATAGAGAGAGGGAGCAAACTTTCCCCCTATCGTGTGAGTTAGGCTACATCTAGGGTTACGGAGAAGTAAGCACAATGGATGGCTAGGAGGCACGTGCCACGCTCCATTGCACTGTTTGTCCCCTTCGATTTTTCCTGGTTGACCAAAGCCAAATAACGCCAAGAGCTCAAGACGCCGTTCTCGGCTATATATCCATCCATGGTCCCCCGTACAAATCCTTATTAGCTTCTTGCTGTCCGTCAGCCTGTCCTCTTCGGATCTTTCGTGTCCACTTCTACTTGCTGCCTCCATATCATCCAATAACAACCCATCACTCCGGAAATCGTCGTCGTCTCTCCTCGATCCCATGGCCGCCGCGAGCTTCGACGGCGACGTCCCGCGGCACGGCGGGGCGGCCGCCGGGAGTGGCCCCCTCGGCGTGCGCGCGGCGTCGCGCAAGATCGGCAAGCCGGGCGGCGGCGCGCACGGGCAGCAGGAGCGGAAGCCGGTCATCATCTACATGGTGTCCCCCAAGGTCATCCACGTCGAGGCCCACGAGTTCATGCCGCTTGTGCAGCGGCTCACCGGCCCGGACGCCGGCCGCGGGCGCGGGGACAAGAAGGGCAGATCGTCGACGTCCGGCGGCGGCGCTGGATCCTCATCTCCGAGGTGGGAACAGGAAGGCGCGGGCAGCAAGGGCAGGGCGGCGCCGCCGGTGCGCGTGAAGGCGCGCGCCCTGAACCGGCCGGCCGGCCCCGCGGTGTCGGTGTCGGTGACGGCCACGAGGCAGCAGCACGCCGGCCCGTCGGCAGCGGCCGCGGCGTCGCCGCCATGGCTCATGTTCCACGACCTCAGCCCGCTCCGCGGCGCGGCGCTCAAGGGCGAGCACCACCCCCTGGTGTCCCCCGGGTGGCTGCACCACGTCGGCGACCATTTCCCGAGCCCCGGCGCCGGGGCCGCGCTCGGGTCGCCGGCCGCCGGCTTCCTCGACATCTTCGGGCCGCTGTCCTCGCAGCATCAGTGATCGGATCGGTCCAACCGGTGAGTGGTGAGTGGTGACATGACATGCTTGGTGGCCAGCACGGGCTAGGGTTTCTTGCATGCACCGCCAGTACTCGCTTGATGCGTGGCCACTGACAGGATCAAGGATTCGAGGCCGTCTTACTCTTGAGGCCAGGTTTGATTAGGCTGCAGGTTCATCAGGAATTGTACATAGTATAGGGTTTTTATTTTCAGTTTTCCCTTCGATCCAATCATCCAATCGCTTCGCAAGATCAGACGAGACAAGAAGCATTTCAAGCCAGCCGCAGCTGGTGCCGATCCAGAAAGATCGATGGAGATATATAGAGATGGAATTCGAAGCAAGCTAGGAGGAGGGGGAACAAAAGGGGTAACTGCATCATATGTAGATTATGGAGTTATTTGAGCTTCTGTTTGTTCTTGGTTCGCCATATTTACCAAAGTTCCTAGTTTTGTGATGCGTGTATTCTCTTAACTATACGAAGATGACATTGTTTTTATTTTGGTGCAAATGCTACTTGTTGTACATTAACAATGTATGTAATGGTACCATTTGGTACATTGCTCATGGAATTGATTTATTTTATTGATTCGTTTTAGTGGCGTGCAAGTTAATCATCAGCTGACAGCTTGCTAGCTGCCTGGCGCAGTGTATGCAGTGATGCACTCCGATCCTGGGGCAGGCAAGGGCTGCAGCAGCTGGCTGGTTGGTCATGGAATTGGGGAGGTACTACTTGAATATCCTCCTGCTGCAGCTGGTGTGTCTAGCTGCCTGCCTGCTTGATGCAACTGTTGTTTACTCATATAATCTCTGAAACCACCATCTATATCATCATGGCCACCACTTCTGATCCAACAATGCAAGAGATCGAGAGAAAACCACTTTGCTGGCTGGGATTATATTGCAGCAGACATCTCTCTTCATTCATCACTACTTTATATAATTTGAGCTGGCAACTGATATATAGTATATAGGTAATGTCCTTCAATTCAAAATCTCAGCAGGATCGTGCGTGTAGTAGTATGTGTGAACCGAGGAGCTGCAAATTGTAACACGTGTATTTTTCCTAATTTGGTTTAGAACCGAATTTGAATCCGAAGAGGTAATGACAATTTGCCCATGAAAGCGATATTTACCCGCCGGCCGGGCTATTTTCGCCCTTACTAATAAGGCATTATCATTTTTTTTCTAGCTCCGTTTTTCTCCCCTTAGAATTGCAAAAATTTTCAATGGCGGCCGGGACACTTTTAAGGCACCACATACTGATTTTGCAGTTTCGTTACTCGTTAGGTTCCCTTATTAATTAAGTTGGTGACCTTAAAGAAAAGACTAGGGTACTCGGGGGAATTTTGAATTCACAACAACCTGCAAACGTATCCCGTTTGTCTGGACTCTGGAGTAGTAGTAGTTCTGAGGATGAAAGGTGTTTCATCACGAGGCAATGCTCTACTTTGGTGATGCATGATGTTTTGCAAGAGAAACACGAGGGGGGGGGGGGGGGGGGGGTGATGAGGCTGCCATGCGTGCTCTTGAATTCGGCCGATGAAACCAGGACTCTTCAAGACCATTTGCTGTGCTGGCCTGCCTTCTCTAGCTCACTCGTCTATCTTCCCTATCGCGATTCTTCTCAGGTTATCTATCAGGCCGGCCCATGTTTTGGCCAGCATACAAATATTTAAGTATTTTATTTTTTCGTGCAGAAATATTTAAGTATTTTATAGGTATGCCACATCCACGCACGCCTAGTATTTTATATGTTCTGTGTACGCTATCATACTGCTACCATAAAGAGTCGGGCATATCACAGCACAGACGTGCAAGTAAAATAGCAAAGATGGGTGAGCGGTACGGTATAATCAACTAGCGTACAAATATAATCAAGTAGGATCTTTGGGAATCATACCTCATCGAAAGGGCATTTGGTCTAGTGGTATGATTCTCGCTTAGGGTGCGAGAGGCCCCGAGTTCAATTCTCGGAATGCCCCAATATTTTCCTGTTTTATTTCTTTTTCATTCAAAAAAAAAACTTTTGCTGACCTGCTCTCACCTGCATAGCCTGCATAATTATCAACTAGCGCCGCCCATCCCAGACGATATAATAAATTTCAGTTCCAGAACAGGGATTACATTACGCGAGACGACGACACGGATCGGGCTTAACTTTATTTTATTATTATCTTTCACAGGTCAACCGCCTCTTGCTTAACCGGAGAGAAGAGCTCTCGGCTGCTGCTTGAGCTGGATCCTCGTCACTGTTAGACTTCGCGAAAAAAGAACCCCCCAAAGAACACGAGCCACTCAACTTTGTTTCATGCGGTTCAATTATTCCTTAGGGCTCGTTCGGGAGCTTCAGAAACCGTTCCATGCAGGAACCATTCCGAAAGGGGATTGAGTGAATCCCCCTGCTTCACTCAATCCTGGCCTAGTTCCATTCCTGGCCGGATTGATTCCACCAAGATAAATGTGGCCATTCGGTTGTTTAAGCATGGATTCAAGCCAAGATACAGATGCAGAGTTTAGATGCAGAGCACGTACATAACACGCAATGCACATACAGAACAAATTTAATTTGTAATTAATCGCATGTACAGATCGAGAGAGAATTAAATTTCTAAGTTCACCAAATGCTTTCACCAGTTTGTGAGAACAAGGTAAAAAAAGATGATCATAACCCCAGCAAACAATCAGTTAAACACGAAAGGTGAGGCTGGTCCATGAATTGTTTGTCTTCGGGATGGCAGGAATGCCAATGTCAACTTCTCTATCCTGGTCTTTGTGCAGAAGTTGTTTGTGCCCTCCAATTGCAAAGCTGAGCTGACACTTTTGCGTCCAGTTCTTGCAACAAAAGTACTAGTACGAGACGGCAAGTACTAGCATTATTTTCTGAAAAAAGAAAGATATGAGTCCTCATTTGACAAATGACAACTGAACTCTACTACTTCAGAAGAGGGCGTACGTTGACATTTTTTTTATCATGCTTACATTATTGCTCGTAGCAACTTCCTTCTCCGTGCCGTTTGGCTTTCTGTCCCACCTTTCAGAAACTCCTTGGAAGGGCCCAGCATTTATTCGGTAACATTGCCCTACCAAAAAAAAGATAGCATTTTCAACATCCAAACTCCAAAGCCCCGCAAATAAGATCCAAAGATCATTGCACTTTATTAAGTTGCAAACTTGTAGCAGGTTCTCTACTGACCTGTCGTGCACAAACACAATGTTGCATAGTGGATTGATTATCCCTGAATCAATATAATTCAGAAGGGAATTAAAGTAGGCATCTCCATGTCCACCAGTTCCCCACTGCATGGTATAGCCTGATGGAGTTTTGCCTCAGATTTTTTTCTAAATTATTCCTATTTTTTTATCTTATAAGCATGCCATCAACAGGAGCGTCAATGAATCCTGCACGCATAATTGGTCCAGCAATCGCCACTGGGAGATACACTCAGATTTGGATCTATATGGTGGCAACCCCTCTGGGTTCTGTAGCTGGAACTGGGGCTCATGTTGCAATTAAGCTGCAGTTACAAACAGGTAAGAAATTTTAAGAAATGTAGTAAATCTTAACAGTAAGAAGTCCCACTTTAAGGTTCATCAATGAACCTGAGGCTAACCCAGCCTCTGGCCTCCAAAATAACGAGTCCCCTTTATCTGTATAGGTCTGACTAACATGCTTTTGTACGGAGCAAGTGTTTCGAGGAGCATTCTGAATATCTGATACAAAATACACTACAATTCTTCTGACTCATGGTCGGCGAGTTGGATTATGAATTTTACGGAGTGGCTGAAGTGTAGATGGATTGCAGGGTGCTAATTGCATCATTTGCACATGCAAGATGTGGCTGTGTGGCTGTGTGCAGTCATTAAAATTCCAAGCTGCAATGCCCTAAAGTAATTCAAGCACAAATAATTCAGGCAGGTTCTTTATCAAGCTATTATCGACCATTCCTGAAAAAGCAGCTTCTTTTTTGGTTCATCAGTACAATATGTTGGTATAAGAAACACGAAACAGCATGGTGTTCATTCATCCGGCATCTGATTCCTGCATTCAGATCGCTTTTTTTTTATAAGTGATGTTCCAATCAGTTTAACCAACGAACTTTGATGCAGTAGTACTATAGCTTCCTTGTTTATTTCTGAAAGTGGAGTTCCAACTCAGAAAGGGATCAGTGTGCATTGCGAAGAGGAAAAATGCACTGTGGTTCTTGTGGTCCTTCAATTGAAGAAAAAAAAAATGCAGTAGTATACATAGATAGAATTCAGTACCTTTTGGAGTTAGTACCGGATCTTAAGAAGGGGGAGGTTCGTCTTCCCCCAACTCTAAATGGTGCTGGCGGGATCTACAAGTAACAAGAAAATGTATGAATGTTGCTTGCATCAAGTAAGAATTAATCAAATCAATTATTCACTTAAAATGGGTTGGGATAAGAAATAGAACTCCACAAAATTTCAGGCTTGTCTTGTATCCGGTAAAAACTGGTTCATTTCAGGATTTCTCATGCAACAAGAAATGGTAGCAAGCGACTGCAGAATGAGTGAGATTCATATCATGTTTACACAAAGAAACAACAGATACAACATCTAAAATTGGAAGTGTTCTTTTTTAGAACAACAGATAAACAAAATGTTGTGGCGGCGGCGGCGGCGTGCCCCTCCGAGAACAAGGAGGATGTCCCTGAAGCCCCTGCGGAGGCCACGGCGGAGGAATGCGGCGGCTAGGTGGCGGCGGAGGCCGAGGAGGAGAGGAGGCGCGGGTGGGCGGACGTGATGGGCGGGGTGTTAACCTGCGTGCTGGGGGATTTGGAGCCCCGCCGTGGCACGAGCCACCCAGAGGTAGAAGACGAAGCTGAGAGTGGGGTCCACCTTGCAGTGGGAGGGGCTGCGGGACCCAGCTGTTGGAATGGGAGAAGAGAGGAGGAGATCAGGGGCATGAAGGACATTTCGCGTCCCGAGCTGACTGGGTGCCAGCGTGTCGTACCACCGTAAGACAAGAGGCGTCATTTTAAGCCTTGCTAATGGGTTAAAACCCACCCCTAACCCGCCCCTACCCACAGCCAATTAAAATGACTAACCAACCCAACCCAACCCAACCCAACCCATAGATTTAAATTAACTAACCACTCCAACCCGCACCACTAGCAGTGGATCCCCATGGGTTATATGCCCACAGAACTTATGCGGCTGCTGCTGCTCCCTGAAGCAAAGCAACCCACCGTTCGGCTGTGCAGCACCACCGTTCTGCTGCTGCTGCCACCACCTCCAGTTGCCTGCTGTACAGCCATAGTTGCAGCTAGCCAAAAAAAATGCCCAGCCCAACGGTTACACACAATGCACAAGGAAGCATAAGTTACGACCACATAAACATATGTTACACACAAACAAGCAAGACTAACATAAGTTACACACAAACAAGCAAGCCACGTTTATAGTTTTTACATGTCAATATGTCATCATCTCACTTAGTTTTTGCCAAACAAATGTTACACACATAACACACACAAGTTATACTAATGCATCGTCAGGAACATTTAGCCTCTACCAAAGTCATAGTTTATAGTTGTTACATGCCAATTATTGCAGAAGTCTGTAAACACTAGCTGTCTTTTGGTCTGATAAACGCTAGCTTTACTGGACAATTTGTATCGAGCATCAAGAGGTCCTCATTGAATGGAGCCATTTTCTTCATACTTCATGCTATCGAACATGATATTCTTCCACTGAACCTGCATAAGAAAAAAAAATCAAAATTATTTTTGTATATATTACTGCATAAATAATAAGCAGATTTTGGCCATGCACAACTCTTGGAATAATGCAGGAGGAAACCTGCTGTAAAGCTCAATACTACTGACAGAAATGAAATGTAAATTGTTTATCACTACTACTAACACATGATCTCCTCCAGAAATACAACATGAAGATTCACTATTGGGACTGTTACGTGAATAACATTAGTTTCAGTGCTAGCAGTAGTGTTGCTCTTTTCACTCACATTGATTTTTCAAAAGTTGACCATAATCAAGATAGACTTGTATCTCAGGTCCCAACCCAATTATAATTGTTGGATATCAGAAATAAGCTGTCAGCTTACACACTAGTAAGATAATACTATCAGAAATAAGCACGGGATTGGGAAGTCTTTTGGCCCTGGCTGTTCAAACCCAAAAATGGACAACAAATCAGAAAAATATTCTGATGGAAACATCTGGCAAGTAAAACTAGTTCCATATATCTGGATTTTGGAACAAGAACATAGAGTTCTCTGGACACATATATCAACGCATTAGCACCTAAGCCAACACATTAGCACGTGTACTAAATTTAGCACCTAAGCCAACACATTAGCACTTTAAAAATTTAGCACTTTAACAGAGCTTAGTGATATGTTATTGATTTGAATGTGTAAATACTGATGCTGATCAGGCAATTATCCATGAAACAGGAATATTATTTACCTCACAAAATAAAGGCACCCTAAAATAAATATACCTCATGCTAATCAATAGCAGAACAACAATACAACATTGTTCAAGCCAAATGTTTTGTCATATGTGAAAAGGTAACTAACAGTAGCAGGAAACAGTTTAGACTAGCAAAAATAATTTTATCTGCCGAACAGTACACATGAGAGGCAGATCTGGCTAAGGGAACTTGCTAATGATACTGTAATTGGCATAAATGTAGATGTCAATAGGCTACAGCTCGCAAGACTTGATTCCACACAATGCCTCTTGATTCTGTAATGTCGATGTTTTGACAGGGAGAGGCAGTCAATGGACGAGCACCATGGAAAGGGGTAAGGCAGAGTATCCACTGATCTCATGAATTTCTTTCAAGAGCGTGAGCTCTGATATGTGGACTACACATGAGAGGCAGTTCTTGTTTCACTTGATGAAGCACTGGATCGGTAATGAGATGCGCGGGAAGAGATGGGGGAGGGTCGGAGGGGAGTTGATGGGGCAAAAAGAAGATCAATCACCTGGCGCGGAGGGGCGGGACGAGCCGGCGGGTAGGGCGGATGGTGCGGACGACCGGCAAGGAGGGCGGGCGGCGGCCCGGCGCCGGAGGGCAGTCCGACGGCCGGTGAGGAGGGCGGCCTGTGCCCTGCGGCCTTGCAAGGATGGCCGGCGAGGAGGGCGGCCTGCTCCTTGCGGCCTTGCAAAGCCGACGGGGAGGATGGCCGGCGACGAGCACAGTCGGCGGGGGCCGGCGGAACGGTGGCGGACGGGGGATCGGGGGCGGAGCCTCCCTGCGAGGCTGCGAAACGGGAGGACTCGACTCGCGAGTCACCCACCCCCAAGCAGGTTTTTTTTACCAATCGGTGGGACAAAACCGCCGCCCACCGGTAGTGGTAAACCGTACCGATTTGACCGGTTACCGAAAAAACCGGCTAAATTTAAAATCCAAACCAAAAACTCATGTTCAATCGGATCCTATCGGCTAGCCGACCGGTTGGACCGGTTTACCGGTCCGGTTTGACCGGTTACCGGTTGGTTTGAGTGGTAACCAGTCGGTTTGAGTGGTAACCGGCCAAATTCAAATTTTTTTTTGTTTAAATTCAAATGCCCGCAAAGTATACTAAATGAGTGTTTGTATAACATGTTTTAGCCTAAATGAACCCTCCAACTCTTTTTTGTACTACTTTTTCATTGTATTTGTATACTTTTGTATGCACACTTTTTTTATTTAACTTCAAATGCTCGCAAAGTATACTCAATGAACGAATATTTGAAAAAATTTGACACCATTAAATTCGTCGCAACTTGAAGTATATTTAGGAATTTTTCTTTTTTTGGAATTCAAATTTAAAATTTGAATTTGGGCCGGTTTGAAACCGGCCGGAACCGGAATCGGTCCGGACCGGTTACCGGTAAAACCGGACCGGTTCCGGTCGGGATTTTTAACCCTGCCCCCAACCCGCACCCAACCCGTACATAGTGAAGGCCCAACCTGCTCCAGCCCGATAGCTGCTAAAACTCATTTCCAACCATACCAATAAGACCCATCTCAGTACCCGACCCGAAAAACCCAAACAAACCCGCACCACTAGCAGGCCTAATTTTAAGAGTGCTAAACGGACGAATGCCATTCGTTATAAGGTCATGTTTAGTTCCCAAAATTTTTCAAAATTCCCCGTCACATCGAATCTTCGAATACATGTATGAAGTATTAAATATAGTTAAAAAATAATTAATTACATACTTTAACTGTAAATGACGAGATGAATCTTTTAAGCCTAATTAATTTATGATTGGACATTAATTGTCAAATAACAACTAAAGTGTTACAGTTTCTAAATCCAAAAAATTTCAGAAACTAAACGGGGCCTAAATGGTACTCCTCATCTTCCTATATGTAAAGCCCCCAATCCTAGGGATTCCATCTACCTATTTCTCCCTTTACCAGCATCGCGCAGATCCTTCGCCACTCATCCTCATCCTCCTCCACAATCCACACCACCACCGCGCGTCAGCCATGGATCCGGCGAAAGGCGTCATGGTGATGAGCGCCGTCCTGTGGCGTCTGAACCGACGCACCGGGGCCGACGTGGGAAAACATCTATTGCTCTAGGAAGGTGGCCTACGGATGCGGGAAGCACGGCCAGAAGGTTGTGGAAGGCATCACGCTCTTCCGGAGCCGCGCCGACCACCAGGATCTCATGACCATCCGCCTGAGCGCCGAGGCCATCGAAAGCATCAAAGCGGATCTCGGCCTCGACTCCCGCAGTGCGCTGGAGGCCCAGGGCTTCGTCAAGATCGCCAGCGAGGGACTCCTCATCTTCCTCGTCGACTTCCGCAGCAACGAGCCCAGCGATATCGGATACTACCTCGTCTACGACTCCACCGACGCGTCGCTCTACATGACCCCCTGCCTGCCGAGTCCCCTCAAGTGCTCCTACACGTTGGCGCCCGTCCCCCGGCGCATCGACGGCGGCGGCGGATCCGAGCCCCAGCTGGTCCTCACGGCGTATTCGTACCGCACTCGGCGAAGAGCACTTCTTCGAAGAAGAGGACTTCCTCTACCTGTGCACTCCGGTGGCGTCACCTGTCAACACCGACCGGCCGTGGGATATAAAGGTGCTGTTCTTCCCACGTCTTTCTGGCTCCTTCAGGGTGGACGTGACGTTCTCGTTCCAAGGCAAGGTCTTCTGGGCCGATCTCTCGCAAGGCCTCGTGTCACAACCAGAAAAAAAGGAAAAGAAAATAAAAAAATTCCCCGCCGGGTCCCACCTGTCAGCCTCTTCCTCCTCCTCCCTCTGTTTTCCTCCGCGCGCCGCGGCATGCGTCGCCCGCCGGCGTCCATCCTCGTGAACCGCGCCACGTGTCGGCAATCCTCGCATCCCGTGCCGCCCTTTCCCTCTTCCCTCGCCCCTCTCCTTATCCGCGTCAAGGCCGGCCCCCGTTCCCCTTCAAACCCTAGCCCCCACCACCATTTGTGCCGCCGCCGAGCTCCATCCCCGCCACCGTGATTCGCCGCCCACGGTGAGCCACGGCTCAATCCCTCGCGTGGGGAGCATCTCCTTGCTTCCCTCGACCCGTTCCACCCCTAATCCGGCCCCTTCCCCTCCCCTGCAGAGCCGTCGGCGACCGCCTCCGCCCGCCGCCGCCCCTGCTCGTCGCGCCGCCCCTCCACCGCCGCTCCTCGCCTGCATCGCCGCCGGTGAGGCTTGCCGCCTCCTCCTCTTCCCCGTGCGCGCCGCCCCTGGTCCGCTCCGGCCCTGCCTCGCCGCACTGGCTCGCGCCGCCGCCGCCGCCGTCGCCCCGCGCGGCGTCGTGGCCGCGCCCACGCCGCGGTCAAGGCCGCAGCCTGCCTTGACCCGGCCTGGGTGGGCCGCTGGCCCGTGGGCCCCTCCTATCGGTCTCAGGGCCGGCTCAGCGGGTGCATCTAGCGTTTTGCTAGGTGTTTAGTTGAGCAGCAAGCTTGCAAAATCCATAGAAATTCTTGTATAGCTCCAAAAATTGTGAGACTTGTTTTGTTAGATTCCTCTAGCTGAGATCTACTCAAGAAAAATATTGTTTTGCATGTTACTTTGTTGTAGATTTGTCTATAGTTTTATCTTGCAAAAGTGAGTTTATTGCTTAGTTATTTGTATACTACTTGAAAAATGTCAAACAAAATTTTGTTAGACTCCTTGTGATGTGTAGTTTTCAGTGGTGCAACTTGTTTACTTGTTTCCTTGCTGTGTATCAAAGTTTTAGTTTGTTTCCCTATACTTTGTCTGAAAATGGTTTATTACAGAACTTTGTGCAGGAAAGTGATAAAATGGCAAAACCAGTTTTGTGAGCCTTGTGTTCCTTCCTAGTTTCCTTAATAATTTTCTTGGATTTGTTTAGTTTAGTTTGCATTCCTTTTCTGATTTATCTTGCTTAGAGTAGCTGAAAATTGATCTATTTATGTTTACTTATAGGAAAATGCTTTTCCTGCAAAACCAATTTTCATGAGTTCTTTGCTTTGTCCTCTGCATGCTCAAATTATTTCATGATTTATGCTTGCTGTTTATTTCATTCTTTAATTCTTGCATCGCATTCATGCATTTTAGTGACCGAACGGTCGGAGAACGAACCCGTGGAGCCCACCGAGTCCGTGGAGCCTGAACCCGGAGCCCCGTTCGTGGTCGAGTCGGAAGTTAACCCAGGCAAGCAGCTAAGCATATTCCTTGCACCTATTTAATCTGATTTAGCTTAGCTATCTCACCGGGTAATGTTGGGTTATATATAATATCTATGTATTGCATTCTTGTACCTAATTTCCTGCATTACCCTTCCTTGATTTGTTATCCGTATTCTTGGCACTAGTTAATTAGTTAATTACTTAACCTGACTAGATGCTTAGCCCTGCTTAGGATACTTCTGTTGCTTGCTAGAAAGGAATGGTTTGGAGTATCACACTTACCTGTTTATCCTTGATCGCACTTGAGCTGGGGCAAGTAGAGTTTGGTAGTACCGAGATTCGAGCGGAATGGTAGGGCCTAGAGAATGAAGTCACATGGGCATAATCCGCTTGGATCGATTAAGGACCGAGTGGATGCCATCGGCCTTGAGCACCTTTCCGTGCTACCACATATCCAATATAATGGAACGGATGAGCCAATTACCTTCTTTGACTTGATCATTGGGGCCCGGTCCCAGATGCGTGGCCAACGGGCTATGCAGGGAGGCTTAGTGTGTCCCCGGGTGGAACTATGTGTAGGAAAGTTTAGAGATGTTCCCGGTGGAACTAAGTCTCCACGCGCAAGCTGGACGTACCCTCAACGGTTGAGCCTTATTGGGAACGGTTGACGTAAGTACCCCCTTGCCCAGCGTGATCGGTTGGGTGAGTCGCATGGTCCACGCGTCGTGTGGGTAAAATAGTACACCCTTGCAAGGTTATAATCAATTCGAATTGCCGCGCTCTCGGATATGAGCAAGCTCTTGGTTCGCCGAATTCCTCTTAGAGAGTTTCGGTATTGTTGGTTTTGGAATCATGTCTTGTCAATGATCTACTGGCTGTTATGTTACTCTCTTAATCAACTAAAAGTGTTTGGGTTGGGCAAGATTAATTAATTTTGATAGCTGATAGTGTAGAGAGCTAGTGCTTATGCAATAATTACTTAACCTTAAAGCTTTTACTTGAGCCATTGCATGATCCTTGTATACGTAATCGCGTAAGTCTTACGAGTACCTTTTGTACTCAGGTTGCTTTCTAAACCTAGTTGCAGGTGAGCCCGAAGTGGTGTTCGGCCATTTCTACCCCGCTGATCCAAACGCGGGGGAAGAATAGGTCGTGGTGGCTGTAATGATGTCCTTGAGTAAGGCGTCATTACCTTAGTAAGTCTTTATCGTAATTGAGCTTCGCGAGAGCATGTAAATGCAATAAACTTTATGTTTCTGTTCAATATGGCTTTCGTGAGCCCAAGGGTTGTAAGTGAAGTTTGAAACCCACCTATGCTGAACTTGTAATTTTAAGCTGTGAACTCTGATAATATAAAACTGCTCTTTGTGGATTTTCGGCGATGTATTCGATTGTAAACAGTATGTGCATATGCTGATTCTGGGCGTATGTTGGAGCACATACCGAGACTACCGGATTTGATATTATTTTGGATGAATGACGTGTCGATTGTTCGTGTCTCTAGATGTGGGATAACACGTGGCATGCTCTCCGACGAGCACGTGTTAACTCTCATCTGGATGATAATGACCGACGATTCGTTTAAAATAGTATCAAATTGGGCGGTTCTCACACCTCGCGTACTGCGACCTGCGCGATGCTGGAAATACCGCCACTGTGCAGTTTGACTTCATCAACTTGCCCCATGGATGTGAGATTCTTTATGAGGACTTGCCTGAGGGTGTGCCGATGGAGCTAGCCCACAAGAACCGGACCATTGGCTGCATTGGGGGCTGCATCAAGTTCATCTGCATTGACTGACCCCAGGGAGATTCTGGCAATGCGATGTTGAGGTTTTGGACTCTTGAGTCTTGACCTGGGTTGCAAGAAGTGGAAAGCCGAGGAGGGTTTACCCTGGAAAGAGCTCTGGGAGCCGATCGACTTCATGGGCAACGCAGGGTTGGGTGATGTGGAGCCCCGGTACCCAGTGCTGATGCCGGATGATACCCTCTGCCTCGTGCTGCGGGACATGCGCCCGAGGAGAGGGTCTCCTGTGGACAGTGTGGAGGTTGATCGCATCTGCCGCTTTGACATTTTCAGCAGGGCCCCCTGTGGCATGGAAATGTTCGCCACTCCATATGGCCTATTATTTTACCTGGCGATTTCTTCACCAAGTGCTATCCTCCTCCCGTGGAAGTTCCACGCAAGAGCAAGCTACCAGAACTCATGGGGAAGCTGCAAAGCATTGTGGCAAAAGGAAGCTGCAAACCATGGTGAGGCAGACACCGTACCAAGGCTCAGTAGTACTGCGTTCTCAGGTTGTCATAGTCCCCCACTATACTGAGTTTTGTGCATTATTTTTCTTGTCTTTAATTGTTGTCGTGCACACTAGCTATCATGTGAAATGTTCCTACTTATTGAATTTGTTCGTTGTTAACTGTTGTCTTGATTTTCTAGACAAATTAGCATTTCTAGCACTATCATATATAGGTTTAACATATTATACATTCTTTCATGTAGCAGTGATGATAGATGAATTGAAGTCAAGGGGGCATGCTGAAAGGCATCAAGCCAAGGGTTGTGCATCTTCTACTGTATCTGGTGCCATCTGTATTCTTCTGGCGAGGCTGCTTACTTGTTGGGGATCATGTTTAAAGTGCCAAATAAGCATGCTGGTTTTGGGGCACTGAAACCCTGCTGCCATCAGTGCTTATGACTTTGGCCTTAAATTTATCGTAGCCTATTTATGCTTGTTTCTGAACCTCATGTGCTTGTGTGACATGACTTTACCTGCTTAAGTCCTGGTCTGTTGAAACCATATATATATGTGCCTGGCCTGATTATATATGCTCATCCATCCTCTTTTCTTGTGCGTTATTTGTTCTGATTTTTAGGTCCATTACGATAGGAGAAGCTTGAACATTTTTCTTTTAGTGCTTGTTCAGTTAATCCCTTCCCAATGGCTCTTGGAGAGGATTGGATGGGGAAGGGTTTATTGAAGGGTCGATACAGTTGGGCTGGGTCTTGGAAGTCCTATTCAGAGTGCAGTCAGAGCAGGTAGCAGCTGAGAATAGACCTGGCGAACAGCCCCGGAGGTTACTCATAAGATTGATTGGGGTGCATCAGTCTTGGTTGTTGAAATGGGTGCATACATCAAATTGAAAATGGGCAACTTAAAATGGTGCATATTTGAGCAACAATTTGCAGGTGTAGCTCAGTGTTTCCATATTTGAGTAACAACTTAAAATTGGAAATCATGCATAGGAAGTACTTAAACCATCTTTAGAAGTTCTGGAGTTTTAAAACAATTTGCAGGTGTAGGTTTGAGCAACTCTCGGCCTTCGCCTTTCAGGGATTGATTTTGTTACAATGAAACCTTTTCTTTATTTGTCCTATAAGGTTATTTGAGAATATTTAAGTACTTCCTATGCATGATTTCCAAAGAAATTGCATCATTTAGAAAAGGGTTTAGTTACGTAGTGTTTCTTTGCTTCTAATTAATATCTATTCATGCGGTTCAATTATTCCTTAGTAATGTAACTTGAAAACTTCACACCGGGCATGCATCTAAGCGTCATCTCATAGGAAATCGTCAGGTATCCTGGTTCGAATCAAATGTTCATAGATAGGGTCACAATGGTGCCACGACATTCTTCTAGTTCTGTTCTAGCTAGCTTCTTTTCTCTTTTCTGAAAGCTAGCTAGTACGTACGAGTACGAGTACGAAACAAGGAAAGGGACGAAGGATTGCATCCATGGGCCAATAAATGAAGTGGTCCAACTTCATTCGTGGGCCAGAAAAACTGTCATGGTCCAACAAACTGCCTGGCGGTTTTTTCTTTTTTATATTTAAAAAAAATTAAAATTTCAAAAATATATGTCCGTTTTGAAATATTTCAAAAATATACCCTGGCCGCCCTCCCATAGGGCGACAGGCCCAAAGTGTAATTTTTTTTCTTCAAATTTGCAACGAAGTCCCTGGAGAAAAAAAAGGGGGGGCCTGTCGCCCCCCCAACGGGCGACAGGGGCCTGTCGCCCGTTGGGGGGGGGCGACAGGCCCCTGGGCCTTTATTTTTTTAGGGATCTATTTTGAGCTATTCGAGCGTGTATTCGTTATCATCGTCGGCAGGATCTCGGCCGCTGACTCCTACCGCACCTAACTTGTCTTTCATTAAATCACGGGAAAAAATCGCAAGAACTTCCCTTATTTCACGAGCATTATGGAACCCACAAACATAATAAGTTCACATCAATAGTATCTATAGAAACAAATGACAAGTAACCTACCACAATCATAAACATCGAATACAAATAAGCGGTCCACAGCTATCTCATTACAAATAAACATCAGAGATACAAACATCAGATACATCTAACCACCCCTAGGGCGTCGGACCCTCTTAGCCCTCTGCTGGGCACGAATATGGCCCTCGGAGTAGGTGAGAACATCCGGAGACCTCACCTGTCGCTCAGGACGCGCAAGGGACTGCAGTGTCTGCTGCTGAGAGATCCCAAGTGGTGCTCCTCCTAGCTGTGAATACCCCAAGACATCGGGGTCACCTTGCGCGGCAGGCTCTTCTGGACTCAAGCTGTCGAAGTCGTCTAAGGTGAAGGTCTCGTTATCTGGTCGAAAGGAGGAAGAAGAAGGTCCGGCGCCCGCATGGGGGTAGAATCCTACGAAAAAAATGTGGATGTTAGCGTACGCTCGTATATTTTGTCATGCCATATAGAAACCGAAATACGAAACATAAACTAACCTGTGTAGGGCGGTATCTGTGGCCCCGGTACCATCCCTGGATACGGTCCGCCAACTGGTGTTGTCCCTCTAAACATTCCAGTATGGCCGAATGCAGTAGCTAGATCGTATCCTGTATGTGATATTAGTAAATATGTAGAAACACTTGATGTAATTTTAAAGAGATATGTACGTTACCTGCACTTGGGAAGAACTGCGACGTCGGCCCGTGCATGGTCGACGGACACGGGAACGACGACGAGGCCTGAGACGACCCGTGGCTGTCTTCGTACTGCACACGGCTTCCGAAGTTGTGCACTACCTGACGCAACTGATCACACTGCCTCGACCATGCCTCTGTCTGCTCAAACTGGGTCATTGGGGATCCGGCACGTACCCTCGTCAAGTAAGTCGAGCAGTCCGTCTCCATCATGTTGCAAAGGCGAAGCTGCATCAATTCAGTAAAGGTACAATTACAAACACATGAATTATCTTATGAAGATGATTATATATATATATATATATATATATATATATATATATATATATATATATATATATATATATGCAAATATGATCAACAGACTCACCGCGCCAGCTAGTGCCTCGCCTGGTATGGCTGCGGGTGAGTGTCAACAAAAACCAGACGAGCCCGAGTCCGGGGTAAGTACCAAGTGAGGTAAGCCCTAAAGGAGCTGTCTGTATGTGGTCCTGTTGGATGGACCAAGAGCTCGTCTGTCTGTTCCCATTGGTCCACCCACGGCTGGATCTTGGTGAGCCAATCATCAGAGCACTACCTCATTCCCTCTGTACTCCCACTCCTGATTTCGTAAATCTTCTGCGACATGACTGCCAAAACCATGCTCTTTCCACTCTTTTGGCAATGAGTACTGCTCGTCATCAGATGAGTCCTCATATTCTTCCATCTCTATTGCGGTTTGGTCTTCTGCCTCCATCTCGTCCACAATGCTATGTATCCTTTCTCCCTCATCAGCAAGGCCATGTGGTCCCATGTTTTGGTTCTCTGTCTCTTCTGACTCATCTTGCTCAACATAATTGGTCTCTCTTCGAATACTCGGAGTTCCTTGATCTGCACAATGTTAGATTTCATTTTGTGTCTTCTCCTGAATTTGAACAAGAATTGCCAGAGGCCACCCACGCTCTAGAGCAGCTTGCATGTACTTCTGCCAGTCATCAGTGCTGTGTATCATCATTAATTCCCATAATTCACTTTCTACCTCCCAATTAACAAGAGACTGGACAGTGATCACATGTGTCAACGGATCAACATGGAACCCACGCTGCAGCCACTTACATATGGAACCAAAACTCTTTTCCAGAGGTTTATCTATGCCGCTAGATGTGCGCTTAAAGGCAGAAAGATCTACTCCATTTGGCCCATACATAACATTGTATTCACCATAAAATACTTGAAACTGCATCTTGCTCGACATATCTGTATATCACATAATACTTATCGAGTTATACTCTTTACTTCACTACCTTATTCAATAATCCGTAAAAACTAAGTATGAAATTCAACTACAACGTATAAGTATTCATAACTACGTGATGACACTCAAATTCTATACTGCATATGCCAAATTCTATTCTAAATTATAATTAATTTATAAACACGTCTCTAATAGTACTGCAATTGTAATAATAAATGCGTAGAACTAATTTTCTAAACTAATTTACTACTACGTAACTACAAACTAAAGTATCATTGAACTCCTACTTAAATGGTTCTACTATAGCACTAATTAAATTAAATTACTCACCCCTACATAAATTACTCATATTTAAATACGTAGTACTTAAATCTAACAATATATAAACTAAATGTACTAACCTGCAGATCACAAGTGCTGAATCCGGCAGGGCTTCGCCGCTTTCCTTCTCCTCACTCCTCTATTTTTTTCTGGATTTTTGGTGGAATTTTCGGGCTCAAATGAGGAGGGAAGAGGAGGGCTGGAGCTTTTATAGGGGGATACCCCGGTCGCCCGCGGGGGGGGGGGGGGGGGGGGGGGGGGGACAGGCCCCCCTGCCGCGCTGCCGCGCCTGTGGGCTGGGCGACAGGCCCCTGTCGCCTGTTGGGGGGGCGACAGGGCCTTTTTTTTTTCTTTTTTTTCAAGGACCTCATTGCGAATTTGAAAAAAAAATTTACATTTAAGGCCTGTCGCCCTATGGGAGGCGACCGGGGGGTATTTTTGAAATATTTCAAAATGGACATATATTTTTGAAATTTTTATTTTTAAAAAATATAAAAAAGAAAAAACCGCAACTGCCTGCTGGTGATTCCAGGGGGCGAGCTGCTGCTACTGTTCTTGCTTGCGCCTATGTAATTAATAATGCAGTGCAGACCTGTGTTTGGGTTGCCGTTTACCTTGGCCTGGTACTTGGGCCTCCTCCCTGCTAGTGTTCCTATGCTCTTATTAACGTGTAGTTAGTGAGACAGAACGTGATTGACAGTCTAAGGCTTAACTTTGATATACTATATATCTGCCTAGAATTCTTGCTTTGTCCTGTGAGCATATTAGTACTACTGTTAGCACTGTCTTCAGAATTGCAGTAGCTTGCTCATGGTAATACACAACCATGAGTGAAATTCTGGGCTTTTAGTTACCCAGATTAATTACTCATGGTTGTCTTTCAGTATCAGTTCTAAACCCAGACTAAATGCTCCTGCTCATGCATTTTTTTAATAAAGCTGTTACATGAGTGAAATGTTTGTTATATACAGAATTTCTTTAAACATAGTAGAAGAATGTCAGTTATATCACTAAAATTTTAACAAGTGCACCTTAGGCGGCATTCTTGTTCTGATTAAAGCTTGCGGAGTAGCAGACATCTTGCAAATCGATAGATGTAAGTATCGGATTATTTTTTTTATGGAAGGAGGGGCAAGCCTCTACTGTTTGTATACATTAAATAAGAAAAAGGAAACGTTTGCAACAAAAAAAAAAAGGATCCTATACAAGTTACTCTAGCCATTGGACCCCGGGGCAGAGCCAGAATTCAAGGATAGGGGGGAGTGACAAGACAAAATTAATACGCTCGTAGCGGAGCTTATTGGATTCTAACCATCATGGGAAGTAGGTTCCGGAGATATGCCATCCTCAAAGAGGTTTTGCCACATTGCCATTATGAAGCACACCCCACCCGCTAAAATGTCATCTAAGGGTCTGTGGATAATTTTCTTCCTCTTCTATCCATGGCTGTTTCTACCACCCATGACAGCCTCCCCCCCCCCCCACCCCCCTCACCTCCCTCCTCCCTGCTAGCCTCCCATGGCCTCCCACCCTGCTCCCTGCTCGTCTTCCATGGCGACCCGCAACACTGGGTTATCAAAATGTATCTTTTGTGCCAATAAATCAATGATATGTAAGAACACTGAGGCCAACATAATCATTTTATGAAAATGACACAGGTTCGAGGAAGACAACATACTTGTTATCCAACAAGTCTGGAGGCACACATGTTTTCAAATGGAAAAGGTTCACAAACTCATACAAGATAGGTTCATCAAATACACAATTAACAAAAATGAGACAGATTCTTAGAATTTCTTTTCTCATTTTCCTGGGGACCAACTTCTTTGGTGTTGTCCTGTTCTTTCTCGGTGTTCCTTGAGTGGTGCTTGGCAGCGACGACGCATCAATATTAGTGTCAGCAGTTCTATTTCTAGTTGTGTTGTCCCCCTCAGTAGCAGCCTAAGCATCAGCCTCACTAGACCTATTACGCTGATCATCATCAGTTCTCAATCTTTACATCTAGCACACCCTCACCCTCTTCATCAACTGTATCATCAATTTGTAATCCAAAAGGATTTTTCCATATCACCATTATGAAACACAGCCCACCCGCTAGAATGTCATATGAAGTTCTAATGTTCTATGGATAATTTTCTTCCTCTTCTACCTCTGGTTGTTTCTTTCTCCTTTCATCTTGGACGCAACGGAGAAGCCTCAAAACAGATACATGCCTAAAAATCATATATAATATGTTTTGCAGGTCACTGGATTGCTTTCCTACTACAGCCAAAGTCCTCATAGACTCCTTGGATTGGTCAAACAGTAAATACTAAGAATTCACATATATCCTAGAATTGTGAGTGAATTTCTTATCTTCTCTATGTACGTCATGCTAATTTCTCCAAAAATATATACATATATAAATTAACTTCCTATTTAATTTATTTTTAAAATGGGACTTACTGGTACAACATTTACAAAGGAGGAGTTCATCCCACCGACAGAACAAAGTTAATGACTATGTGCACAAACTTCTCGTGTACAAGCAACCTTTCAGTCTCATGTATTGTGGGTACTACATGTGCGAGCATATGATGGTGCAAGGGAGATACACTATTGATCCCCGAATGTGTAAGAGGCTACTCTTTATTAAAGACGGATGCATGTGTATATTATTTTTTACTATAACTAACACTTGCTTAATTTTTCCATAGATTCAATAATGGCAGATTCACCCAAAAAACACTAGGGTCAATTCTATAAGAAACAACATCTAAATGTAGTCGACGATTTTTGCCGCTTCATTTTGCATGAAGTGGTCAGCGAGGGGTAAATATTTTTTCCATGCACAAGAATTAGCAATGGACGATAAATACATTAGCATTCGTGAGTGGGACAATTAAGGGCAGCATGCCGCCTATGGTAGCAGGGAATAGGGGAAAACATGTATCCAATGTGCACTTTAATGATCTACGCTAATGATATACTCTAATGGTATTTTATTTCCATATAATTTAATTTTAAATGTGTACTTATTTTTATTTATCAAACATATTCCATGTCTCCACTGCGAACTAACTTGATAGATCAAAACTGGCAAGAATCCAAATCACTACTGCAAAAATGATTTGTAGGGACGGGCCAAAATGCATTTTTAGGGGCGGACCGCGTAACCGCCCCTGCATTTTGCAGCTAAAAATACTGGTTTGCAGGGGCGGGTATAAGGGCCGCCCCTGTAAATACATTATCAGGGGCGGGTGGGGAGGTCACCCGCCCCTACAAATGGTTTTCTAGGGGCGGGTGAGGTCACCCGTCCCTAAAAATCATTTTCCATACTAATCTAAAAAATCATTTAAATCAAAAAATATAGTAAACAATATCAAAAAAGCTGAAATTTATACCATACGTGTATTACTAAGATAGAAGTCCAAACTAGGGGCGAAAATTACGTGTCCATACATTACATCCGCACAGTAAATGATAGAAGTCCATAAATTACAACAAATATAACATTCAATCCATACAACTAGCTACTAGTTCTTACTACCATATACAAAGCGAAATGATACAAGCACACATTGTGCAACGAGAGTCTCATGGCGGCGACTGCGGTGTTGCTCCATGGGTACGACAGAGTATGGGCACATAGTCGTGGCATCAGGCACAACTTTCTTGAGTGCTTGCCGCTTCCAGTGTCTCCTTATCTTTGTAATTATTATTCTCTGGAGCTGTAAAAGAGTTGTGTTAGCAAAATGATAGCTGGTGTAGTTATTTTGTTTTAGTTGGATAGTTGTATACATAAGGATTGAAGTAATAACTGTACCATAGTAATTCTTCCTCTTCGTCGTGGTTGGATTCTTCCTGGTCGTCCTCCGCAACGTCCATTGGCTGTGTGTGATCCGATGGTATGCTCGGTGGTGTCTCCATTACTTCGGTGGAACCAGATCTCCGTATCTCTTGAGAAGGTGAATCTTTTTCTTCAATCAGATCTGCATGAGAATGCACATGAGGTATTGCAGTTTACGGATTGTTTTTGTGCTAAAGTATGTAGTTAGGGGCAATGTATAGACAAGTTGAACCATACGTAATTGCAGACGACGTGCTTCGTGTCCACCACCTTGTCCACCTCCTTGTCTAGAAGTCCCCGCACCATGGTAACCTTGGGGTTGCGGGTACAATGTGTATCGGAGTGGAAAGTTGCTCGATGCTGCAGGGAAGAGTGACAATTGTTAGACGAAACAGTTTCATGTTAATGGAGCAAAGGTCTTTTGTAACTGCAGTTACCGTTCACGCTCGCGGCTAACTAGATTGTCGTTGGGTCACCCGGTGGAAGAACATCAGCACGAATCCAAATTGGCCATATGCTAAAGTAGGAACCCCCTCCTACCTGAACTCCGCGGACGACTACATGTACAACACTAGGTATAGTGTTCCTTGGAGACAATGTGTGCGCCCTGATTGAGAAATCCACTTGCCTCGTATTGATGTCGCGAAGGATACATAGTTCGCGTAGATTCTATGTAATATCGCGGGACACTGTAGAAATATTTGTGGTGGCAATCCAGATATGAGAAGACTGAGTGGTACATTATTTTCCTTGTGGACGTTGTTATCTACCTTCTATATGGTGCTCTACTGGAATAGACTCATCCAAGAATAAAGTATTGGAACCATAGTCAGGCATCCATCCTAGGATCGCAAGGACATGGTTGTCAACGTGCATGTATGGAAAGCTCATGATGCAAGTGGCTTCTTCGAATGATCGGGTTAGCAGCACATACTCGCCGAACAAACGTAAGACATTCTCTAGCGGAAGCTCTACGCCAGTGTTTTCCCATACCACTCACAGTAGCTCGCGGCGACTGACAGAACGGGGGACTTTGACTTGAATATGCGGACATGGAGGAAACTTAGTAACTATTAAGAGGCCGGCAAAAACCAGGGCATGCAAGTTGAACTCATGTTCCTCAAAGATTGTCAAGTGTTCATAGTTGACATGTGCCATTGGTTGGTCCCCGGAGGATGGGGTGGCGGGGAGGCGGCACGGGGAGGAGGTGGCGGGGAGGCAGCATGGGGAGGAGGTGGCGGGGAGGGCGGGGGCGGAGGAGGCGGCGGGGAGGAGGTGGCGGTGGAGGAGGTGGCAGTGAGGTGGTGGGGAGGCGGCACGGGGAGGAGGTGGCCGGGAGGCGGCGGGGAGGCGGCACGGGGAGGAGGTGGTGGGGAGGCGGCGGCGGCGGAGGTGGCGATGAGGTGGTGGGGAGGGCGGGGCGGAGGAGGCGGCAGATAAGGTGGCGGCGAGGAGGCACGAGGAGGAGGCGGACGCGGCGGCGAGGAGGCACCGGATCTACAAGGGGGCGGCGACGGAGGCGGCGGAGTGGCGCGGGGGCGGAGGGGGCGGCGAGGAGGAGGCAGGCCAGCGGGGCCGGAGGCGGCGGCGAGGAGGAGGCGGGCGAGGCGGAGGCGGCGCGCGCCGGATCTAACCTAGGGAGCGGTGTAGGCGCGGGGGCGGTGCGGGGTTGGCGGCGGCGGGGGAGCGGCGGACGGTGAGGCGGCGGGGAGCACGGAAAATTTTGGCAGCCTTCCGGCGTCTTCTCGTGCTCGCCAGGGGACTGTGAAAATTTGTCTAGGTCCTTAGATATTTATAGGAGCCCGATTTGTAGGGGCGGGTGGCGGCATCACTCGCCCCTACCATATTTTTAGGGGCATCCGGGGCGACGACCGCCCCTGCAAATCTATTTGTAGGGGCGGGTGGCGACATAACCCGCCCCTACACATAGTTTTCGAAAATTATTCCAAAAATTCTTTTAAATCATAAAATATATTAACATTATCAAAACATGCTGAAATTTTTACCATACGCGTATTTTGATGTGTAAAATATAGCAAAATTAATAAACCTACTTTGCACTGTATGTAATAAGAAAATATGTTCAAACGCTAGCCTCTACTAAGTCACTACTCTCTCATACAATCTAAGAGCAACTTTGTCTTATCCACACATTCAAACAATAAAAAGCCTGAATTGTACTTTCGGTATTTTTCACAAGAGGCACATGTTGTTATACGCTAATGGTAAAAATTTCATGTTTTTATATGTCGTTTGCTATTGTTTTAGGATTAAATGATTTTTCAGAAACAATTGAGAAAACATTTGTAGGGGCGGGCGAGTGTGTCACCCGCCCCTACAAAGCTATTTCTAGGGGCGGACCGCGGTATCACCCCCCTACAAATACATTTCTAGGGACGGGTTAAGCCCCAGCCGCCCCTATAAATAGTTTTTGAAATTTATTCCGGATATTCTTTTAAATCATAAAATATAGTAAACATTATCAAAACATGCTGAAATTTTTACCATACGCGTATTTTGATGTGTAAAACACAGCAAAATTAATAAACCTACATTACAATGTATGTAATAAGAAAATATGTTCAAACGCTAGCCTCTACTAAGTCACTACTCTCTCATACAATCTAAGAGCAACTTTGTCCTATCCACACATTCAAACAATAAAAAGTCTGAAATGTACTTTCGGTATTTTTCACAAGAGGCACAGGTTGTTATACGCTAATGGTAAAAATTTCACGTTTTTATATATAGTTTGCTATTGTTTTAGGATTAAATAATTTTTCAGAAATAATTGAGAAAACATTTGTAGGGGCGGGCGAGGGCGTCACCCGCCCCTATAAAGCTATTTGTAGGGACGGACCGCGACATCGCCCGCCCCTACAAATACATTTCTAGGGACAGGTGAAGCCGCCGCCCGCCCCTTTAAATATGTTTTCATATATATATATATATATATATATATATATATATATATATATATATATATATATATATATATATATATATATATAGCTCTATTGAGTACTGAATAAGCAATTCCATACCCGAGTCAGTCGGCGCACCCGATCCGCGTCGCTCTGATCGCCGGTTTATCCGTTCGGTTCGCGACATCCCCCACCACCTCCACCCCTGTCCCCACGCCCAACCTCCCAGCTCCCCTCATAAAAAAATGCCCAGATCCCCCCTGCCGCCACGGACGCGCGAGACGACGAGGCGCCCGCAGCCTCCCCGCCCCCTCCTCCCCCGCCGGCAGCGGTGGCCCCACCGCCGGTGCAACTGATGGCGGCGGCGCGTCGGGAGGCATCAGATTCATGGGAGGAAGGAGCAGCAGGAGCCGGATCCACGCCCAACCGCCCAGCTCCCGTCCTCACCACCCTGCCGGTCGCAGCTTCCTCCATTGCCACCCGCCGCCACCGCGGACGCGCGGGACGACGAGGCAACTGCAGCCTCCCCGCCCCCTCCTCCTCCCCCGCCAGCAGTGGCGGGCCCCACCACTAGCGGTGGGCATGGCGGCATGGGGACGGGGTCGACGCCACTCCCCTCCTCTGAGATCGAGGCGAGCCGCGAGCAGCAGCCATGAGCAAGGTGTTCGAGGGCTGCGAGAGGCAATACTGCGTGGCCGCGGCCTCCCTTTCCCGCAAGTGCACCGCTGCCTCTGCCCTCGATGGAGGTAAGCAAGCTTCCCGTGTTTAATCTGATTCCCCATCTTGATTCCGTTAGGCAGCGCTATTCTACACCCTAGGTGTAGAATCACCAATGACCCAACTCACCAGCCCGGCCCAACTACCCATCCGCCCACCAGCCCCAAGCAAACACCCCCCACCACCTATTCCAGCCCAAGCCCTCGTCCATGCCAGAAATCAGACCTCGCGAGCGCGAGCCGCGAGACGCGCGGAGCATGGCGAGCGCGAGCGCGAGCGTGATCAGGGCGTTTTGTGGGAGCGGCGAGGGCCTGCACCAAGAGGAGTGAGCGCGAGCCGCGGGCGCGCGGAGCGCCGCGAGGGGCGAGCGCGAGTAGGCATGCGCGGTAGCGACAGCCCCGAAGAGCAGGCATCTGCGGCGGTGCGGCCTGCGCGGGAGAGCTGCGGCGTCGAGCGCAGGGGCATGCAGTGCATGCAAAGGTCAGCGGTGCAGGCAGCGCGCGGGATGGATCAGGCAGCTGCTCCAACTCGCAGCTATGGATCCGGCCGCTGCTCCACCGATCTCTCTGATTCTGCTGTGATTCATAGAATGTGCCTCAATAATTGAGCTCTCTCAACACCCAAATCTGTTTACCCCCAACTGATTTGTTTTATTTTGATCAATCTCGTGGAGGACAGGAGCTCAGGGGACTTCCTCCGTGGCAAACAGATTGGGAGATCCAAATTACTGAAAATTCAGAAAAAATACTGAATGAGCGACATCTTCTGTCAGTAATTGAGCTACTCGGCCTACTTGTTCTATTTTTTCTCCGTGTGTTTTGATGTGATGTAGGCATGAATTCTAGTTTTAGTCTTGTACATCATATCCGGCGCTAGATGGTTAGATGGTTTAGTAATTGGATAGATGGTTCGGTAATTGGCCTATTCAATCTATTTTGAGTTTACATAAAAAAGATTTGATTGATGGTTCAGTGATTGGAAAAGGATGGTTGAGTTTTTTTTGTCAGTAATTATGATCACGTTTAGTCTTGAACAACAAGGTAGAATAGATGGTTCAGTAATTGTCCTATTCAAACTATATTGAGTTACCAGATATAAAAATTACTAGTTCAATATTTTTTTTTTACTTTTAGTAATTTTCTAGGAGTATCAGGAGATCTATTCGGATCTCATGAAGATCACTAGTCTAATATTTTTAGTAGTACTAGTATTCAGGAGCACTATTCAATCTCAGGTAATTCAGTAGTTTAGTAGTACTAGTATTTTTTGTCAGTAATTTCAATCCAATAGTTCAGTATTCTTAATATAATTGACCTCTCTGGTTCATGTGTTTTTGCATTTTTAAAAATATATCAGCAGTTCAGTATTCTTGTTCAATTTTTTTTCGGGGGGGGGGGGGGTGGGAGTGTGAAACATGGCTGCAATGTCATTGTTTTTTCCTTTTCTTTGTAGCACTCTGCTTCGATATGAAAGGCAGTGGTACTGCGATGACTCAATTGAGGCCAGCAATCAGCCTCGTTAGTAGGCGCGTGATGGCATCCCCGGTTTCTGCACTGCTATCAGGCGCAGCTCCGCAGCCTTCCGCCGGCCCGGATTCAGCACCTGCGGGTGTATATATCTCTTGGTACACCTTTGTTGAATGAAAAAAATGATGTACTATGAAATAAGACGGTGTTAAAATCCATGGAAAAATTACTAGATGTACATAATACTGAATAGCAGGAGAAATTAGTACAAATTGTATAAAAAACTGAATAAGCTGGTCGATTTCCTCTGGGTACAGATGGAGGGTAACAATCAGAAGATGATCTTGCGAAAAACTGGATTACTGAATGTGCATTACTAGATTACTGAATCAATGTGTCTGCTGATAAATATTTATTACTGAGCCTCTATTTCTAAATCCAAACACAGAAACTAATTGCGAACGGAAAAACTAGCCAGCATGGATCTGCATATAAAAAAATTCTGAAAATTTGATCTCCCTATTACTGGATGACAACTCAGAAGATGATCATGCAAAACAAGGATTACTGAATATGCATTACGGAGTCTCTATTTCTAAATCCAAACACAGGTCTACTAAAATTTTTATTACTGAGTCTCTATTTCTAAATCCAAACACAGGAATTGATTGCGAACAAAAAAAAACCAGCCTGAATGGTTCTGCGTATAAAAATTCCGAAAATTTAGATCTCCTGATTACTAAATCCAAACATGTACACAAAAGAAAAATAATGAATCTCTTGATTATTGAATCCAGACATGTACACAAAAAGAAAATATTGAATCTCCCTAATTACTGAATCCAGACATGTACACAAAGAGAATACTTAAATCCAAAAATGTACACAAAAGAAAATACAGAATAATTTGATCTTCCTATTACTGAATCCAAGCATGTACATGGTGCACAAATGAGTCACAAGGAATTGCTGAAAAAAGTACATAATAATGAATAGCTGGTTCTCTGGATTACTGAATCCAAGTGTATACATATAGTTGGGTGTGCGAGTGACTACACAAATGTGCACATATTAGTCGCGATTGGCTGTCTCATGCACCTGCTGAAAACCGAAAGTCTACAAAAAAAATACATGAAACATCTGTCAATCAATTGGAACCCTCTCCCTTGTAAACATCAGTATTATGACTGTCGTGTGGATGAGATGTGGCGACGAGTCCTAAAGGGAGAAAAACTGTATGAAAAATTACTGGAAGAAAATGCAACCTACTAGTAATCCTAATAATAATACTGTATGAAAAAAATACTAAACATTTGGAAGGTACACCATTGTTGATAGACAAAAAAATACTGAACATCTGGAAGGTACATCTCACACAGCCTCCAAAACACAAAAAAGTCTTAAAAAACACATGGATCATCTTTCTCTTCACTTGGAATCCTCTCCCTTGTGAAGTTCTGTACTATCATTGTTGTATGCATGAGGCCATGAGTCAGGAAAAAGGGGTGCCATGCCCATATGAACCTGCCACCGGTAAAAACTTTGAATAAGATCGTTGAGAAAAACACAGCGAGAATAACTTAAAAAAATGCTACAATGTATTACTGGGTCATAGAGAATTACTGAAAATACACAAAGTATTGAGGGGCATTTGTAAGTATTACTGGATTACTGGAGACATATCGTAAGCGAGGGCGCTAGAATGATCCCATATTCGGAAGAATTAGGGGTTAGATCTTTATCATCAAGCATCCAAAAATAACAAAAAGAAAAAATACTGGGCTATCTCAAAACCTAACGAATTACTGATACACCTAAGGTATCGAGGGATTACTGATATGTGCAAGTATTACTGGATTACTGGAGACATACCATAAGCGAGGGCGCTAGGATGACCCCATATCTGGCAGAATTGGGGTTTAGTTCTTTGTCACCATGCACGGTAATAAAAAATAATATTGGTCTGTTTACGAAACCTAAAAAATTACTGATACTAAATCCTAATTACTGATACTAAATCCTAGAATTACTAATACTAAAAAAATACTAGTCTAACCACTAAAACTAACGGAAAAAGAATAATTGTGCTTGAAATAACAAATTATTGAACTAAAAATACTAATAGAACTACTAGACTAACTACTCGGTTCAGATCATCAATGCTGAGTAATAAAAAAATACTAGACTAACTACTAAATCTGACAAATTACTGATACTAAATCCTTACAAAACTACTAGCCTAAAAACTAAATTTAGAGCATCAACATTCAGCCATTCAGATCAGTATCCACTCTAGATGGTTTAGTAATCAGCCTTTTAAAATTATGTTAATTTGAGTTACTGAATATAAAATTAGACGAGCTCAGTATTTTTTTAGTTGCAGTAGTTACGGAGCTATATTCAAACTTATATAGTTCGGTGGTCTAGTATTTCGTTGTTTGACCCAGTAGTTCAGTAGTAATAACTCCTGAACTACTAGACTAACTACTAGGTCCAGATCATCAGCACTAGGCAATCAAAAAAAAAGGTACTCACTATCTCAGAAACTAACAAATTACGCATACTAAAATCCTAATAAATTAAAAAACTAATGGCTGAACTAGCCAACATTCAGTGCGGTTTAGAGCATCAAAACGTTCAGTAATCGCTGACAAAATGTGCATCCTGCCCAACGCTGATCCAAGCTGAATGTTCAGTAACCAACTAACCATTGGATGGGAATGCACCTTGCAAAATCCAGTCCATGGCGTGCATCTGGATGCGGATATCCAAGCTGCTGGCACACAGCCTCACGCATCCTGCTCCGCGCCAGCACCTCCTCGTCGGGGGTCATGCACGGGAAGGGGCGTGGGCGGGATGACCGCGCTCATTACGCAGCCTGTGGCCACTGCTCTCCGTTGCCGGCGCTGCACCCCGACCACTCGAGGACGTCGATGAGCCCCCGCCGCTCGCAGCCTTCGCGCCATGCTGCTCGGCGCCGCCGCAGCCTCCACGCCCGCTAGCTGCCTCCGCGCCATGCCGCTCGACGCCACAGCAGCCGCTGCGCCCATGGGGCCGCCGTGCTTTCGCCGCTAAAGGCTGCCGCACTCCCTCCTGCTCGGGGCTGCTGCTCTTCCGCACCGCGGCGATTTGGATCTAGTGGGGTGGGTTGGAGGGGAGACGAGACGAGTGGGTAATTGAAGCGGGGATGGGCTAAACTGGGGCGGGCGGGTTTGGATGGGTCTGGCGCGGGAGGGCGGCTGGGTGGGTTGGTTGGTCGGTTGGGTGCTGGGTGTAGAATGTTATTCTACACCTAGGGTGTGTGTGTGTGTGTGTGTGTGTGTATATATATATATAGGACTTGTCTTTTTTCTCTTCGTTTCCAGAGAGCTCGAGGGTAACCTGACGCTACAGCCACCGCTGCCGCCCTCCCCCCTCCCCCCACCTCCAGCGCCCTGGCCCTCCATGGCCGCGGCCACTTCCGTCCGCACGCTCCCTCCTGCGCCCGACCCGCCGCGCGCCTTCTCCTCCCGCCCTGCCGAACTCGCGCCTCCTCCGCCGCCAATCGTCGCGCTCATCTGGCGCCCGCGATTCGGATCTTCAGCTCCAGATTTGAGCTAAGGTGAGATTCTTGATTTACTTTTAATGTTTTTTATGTATAACATTGGTTAGCAAGTGAAATTAGATATTTAATTTGAGAATAAGAAATGTAGTTAGTGCAATTAAATTAACTAATTAGTTTGGCAACAAGAAATTTAGTTAGTGAAATTAGATATTTAGTTTGAGAATAGGAAATATAGTTATTGGAATTAGCTAACTAGTTTGAGAATAAGAAATGTAGTTATTAAAATTAGCTAATTAGTTAGACAATAATAAATGTAGTTATTGTAATTTTTCTATGAAGGCATATGGCAAGTGGTGGCTTTGGTGGTGGTGTGCCACATCAGGATTACCCTTTGCCGCTGGCTCGGCCTCCTGGCATCATTTTCAGCAGAGTCAACAGGGCTAGATCGAGGCCATGTTCTCAACAGAACATTATAGCTCCAATCATACTAAGACCCATCTTTTGAGTATGAGCCTTTTTTGGCTTGATTAATAAGAATGGTTGATACTTATTAATGTTTTGTTGCCTCGAATGCAGCGGATCGATTATTTTAAATGGCTTACTGAAGTACTACAATGCCTAGGTGGTACACCTCTACACCACTGAACACCTACAATTCAAGAAAATGACAATCTCTTTTGAGATACCATTAAGACAAGATCCAGGTACCATGATGGTAATAGTGGCTAGTGGGAAAGAATCACCAGTTCAAATGACTTATGAAAGAACTGCCATAAAAGCATGCCTTCTGGAACTTGAGAGCTATAGTTATCTGATTCCAGATTTGTCATGGTTTAAAATCAAAGCACTTCGACGGAATCAACATGATGTTGTAAGTATTTGTGAGAGCATTTCACGAGAAAATCTACATGACGTAGTAAGTGAATTTTTTTAATTTAGAGAATTATGATAGTTTCTACATGACATAGTATGTGAATTTTGTTAATCAAAACAATTTTGTAAAATTTTTATTGCACCTCCATTGCAGGATATATTTGGTAACACTTTTGCGGCGATGAGTTTAGAAGAAATTTTATGTCAAGTCGTGGAGCAGTTGGGTTATTACTCCACTGAGGAGGGATCGGTACAGACAAGGAAAGGTCTCTACCAGAGTTCTTTTCAATTTCGAACCACGCCAGATCCTACCGCAGAACCAATGTTCACCATCTACGGCAAAGCACTTCCTCGTAGAAGTGAAGCAAAGGACAGTGCACTTATCCGTGCATTGATTTTCATTGACGATGCCTTGGGGTACAAGATTGGAGATGTTATGTATGTTGACTACCTCTTGCTTCGAAATAATATTCGTTAGATGATGTAATGTAGGCATGCAATTCAACTTTTGTTAACTCTTCTATCTCTATGCGTAGTATGTGAGTTGTGACTATGTATTGCACCCTATTCATGTAGATGTGAACTTATGTTAAATCTTCGGACGATGAGCCAATGCGTCACCCAAAACCAATGGTTGGTTTTAATTTGTCGATCGGGTTAAGGTCAGTGAACAAAAGACGGCAATTCAACTGCCTTCAGACTTGTGTGGCTAGTGTTAGAGAGGATTCGCCTAGTCCTAACAAATTGTGAAGATCCACCTCCTGTAAGAGTTTAAAAGTATGTGCTCTCCACAGGCTTGGTATTCGCATAAACTATGACTAATCCAAGCGAGAGGCAAAGAGAGGTTCATTGGATCCAAAAAAACAAAAAAAAAACCTTACAACCACTTATAGGGGCGGATGGGGCGGTGAGCCGCCCCTACAAATGGTGTTTCTAGGGGCGGCTCACCCCAAAGGCCGCCCCTACAAATAGGTCCATTTTTAGGGGCAGGCGGGAGGGCGAGCCGCCCCTAGAAACACCATTTGTAGGAGCGGGTGACCACCCCGTCCGCCCCTATAAATGGCGTCCATTTGTAGAGGCGGGGGGGGGGGGGGGGGGGTTGAGCCGCCACTACAAATGATGTTTCTAGGGGCGGCTGAATTGGTTTTTGCAGTAGTGAATTTTAAAAATAGCAGAAAATAGAATCAAAATTTAAATTCGAATTGGTGAATTTTTTGCCGGGATGGGAAAACATTTTCATGGGTAGGTCACCGCCTCACTTGCCCCTGGAAATGCATTTATTGGGGCGGTTCACCCCTCCCCCACTCGCCCCTAAAAATCGATTTGTAGGGGCGGGTTACCTGCCCATTCAAATACATTTCCAGTGACGGGTGAGGGGGTGATCCGTCCCTGGAAATATATTTTCAGAGGCGGGCGCGTTACCGACCTCTAAAAATGGCATTTTTAACGGTGAAAACTAGGGCAGGTGCCATACACACTCCTAGAAATATGTTTTTTCCCGCTCTTAAAAATCTGTAGTTGTGTTTGTAGAAGTTTTAAAACTTAGATACATTGATCATCCAAAAAATCAGCAAGCTGTTAGTATTACAAATAAGTTTAAATATTATTAGCATGTGACACACGTGTCCTTTAAGAAATGTGTAGCATCCCCTCTTTCGTCCATGCGTGTAATTTTGGAGCTTTTGTTTCTATACAAGGTGCACCGCACCTACACAATTTTGCGTTGGATCTGATAATGCTGATATGACCCTGATGTAAATATATACTAGAAAGTAAATGTCTTTGTGCAACAGTGCCCGTGACAGCTCTCACATGCGTACCCGTACCCATACCCAATTGTCCTAAGCACACGCTTAGGTTTCGTGAATCGTGATACACTACTGTTACTCATGTGCATACCCAATTGGCTTAACAGAAGACCTTGTTTTCCAAAGAAAATTAAGAGAGGGGGCCCTGCTGACATTTAATGTTTAAATCCATCCAATGCATCTCCGAAGGCCGCAGATCTGATGGGGCGGGAGGAAACCCGACTTGTATATGCCGCTTGCTGCCTTCGGTTTTAAATATTTTGTTGCTGTCGGCAAATCATCTATTAGGCTTAATTACACTGGTCAATTAGTCTAAGAGGCCGTTTGGATTCTCTCAATTTGGAGGAATTGAAATCTACCTAATAAACTAGATTATTTGGTTTAGAATTTGACATCCCATCACTTTCCAAACACTTTTCAAAGTTTAGATATAAGCCCATCCTAAATTCATAGGGTGGAAATGAAAATTGATTCTGTACACCACCAAGTTATGTTTCTATTCCGTAATAGCATGCTTTTTGGCTAACTCTTCTGTATATATAGTAGAAATATAGTACATAAGTATCACCCTCATATGGTCAACAACATTATACAAATACATTTCGTATATAATTATATTGGGATCATATCAGGTGCAAATCAATCTTTTCATGCAAACCGTGCAAACTTCAATCTGAGCCACCGGATCAACATCCAAGGGACATGAGAGTATTAGGTAATTTTACAGTTAACAGCGCGCCTCTAATCACATTTTTGCAAAATCCCCCCTCCGACTCCCTCTGTGCACCCCGTGAATGTTGATCCGGTGACCCAAATTGAACTTTGTACGGTTTGCATGAAGAGATTTGCACCTGATATGTTCCCTATCATATTAGGTTAATAAATTTGTGTCTAAATTATTATGATTATTAGAATGATATTAAATTCTAAGGTTCCAAACGGGCCCTAAGATAATACTAAGAGCCCGTTTAGTTACCAAAAATTTTTACCTAAAAATTTTCACCTCCCATTTGAACACATGTATGAAGCACTAAATGTAATTAAATAACAAAACTAATTACACAGTTTGGATGTACACGACGAGACGAATCTTTTGAGCCTAATTAGTGCATAATTAGTCATAAGTGCTACAGTAACCCCACATGTGCTAATGATGCGGTCAAAGGTCTCAAAAGATTTGTCTCGCGGTTTCCAAATGAGTTCTGAAATTAGTTTTTTAATTAGTGTTCGAAAAGCCCTCACGACATCTGGTCAAACATTGACGTGACACCCAAAATTTTTCACCTTTGGGATCTAAACGCCCCCTAAATATGAATCCCGTCATCCACTTGCATAAAATATCTCAGCAAATGTTGCTAATCTTGTAGTGAATGTCAACAAGTTGAAAACTTCTGTTACAATTTTCCAAAAACATCAGCAAGCTCCCTAAGTTTTATGTCATCTTATCAGGAGCTTAGACGGTCCGCACTGGGTGCAGTAAACCATCTTGCAGTATGTCTTTGGCGTAAAAAGGTCTGTAGCGGGGCGCGCTACAACCCCCGCAAAAATAGCGGACGACTGCGTTCATGCTAGATCGAGCGGACCTGCAGGCCGTCCGCGATGCCCCACGCCGACCCCAACTTCGCCTCCGCTCTGTGCCGCGCGCCGCAACTGCTTTGCGTCCTCCCCGCCGCTGCTCGAAGCCGCCCTTGCTCCTCCGCCGTTCGAGCAGCAGCAGGACCTGAGAGAGAGAGAGGCGCAGCACCGAGGAGTGTCAGGCCGCTTCAGCAGGCCGGCCGCGGCACCGCCGCACAGGCCGCGCCGCCGCGCGCCGGCCGTGCCACCCCGCTGGCCTGCCCCGCGTCGACGCGCTGGCCGTACTGCCGCGCGCTATCCCGCCGCGCGCTGCCACACAGGCCGCGCTAGCTGGATCCCGCTGCGCCCGCGCCGGTTGGAGCCCGCCTGACGTGGATCCGTCGCGAGGAAGGGCGTGCCGGCGCGGATCCGGCGGCTTCGAGGAGCGCAAAAGGAGGAGGGAGGCGGCGCCATGGTTGGAGGAGGGAGGCGACCGGCGGGCTCGAGGACGGCGGCGCCATGGAGGGAGGAGGCAGTGTGGCGGGGCAAGGGAGTGGTGGCGTGAGGGAAAGAGGAGATGCTCCGGTGGCGGCGCCACTAGAGGATGGCCAGAGCAGGGGAGGTATGCGGGCTGGAGGACGTCGAACATGCTGCTCCCCCATGACGTCGCTGTCCGGAGGGCGAAGAGTGCGGTGGCGGAGTTCCCCGACAACCCAGATGATCTCTGGGATATCAAGATGTGCCCCGAGACGGGGTACATTTCTGTGGTGAATTTAAGTTTTAATTCGCTGTCGATTTGTGCCACTCCTCTCCCCACTCCTTGATCCTAACTTGATCGCGTTTGTAGGGGGTGAGCCACAAGGGCCATGTTTCGAAGCCCCCGGTCCCAGAGGAACGCGAAGCCAACCGCCTGCATGGAGAGGCGGTGAAGAAGAAGAAGGATGCGGCGAAAGACGCCGCCACCAGGAAGAGGGAGAGGAAGAAGAGGCACAACAAGGAGTGCAAAATTGCACATGCGGAGGGGAGGCCGCGGCCCGCCACGCCCGAGTCCACCGAGGAGGAGGACTCCTCGGAGGTGGAGCTCAATTTCTCGGATGACGACGAGGCGGTGACGGGCGCGGGCTCCCCGCCGGTCTACCGAGGGGCTGGCGGTGAGGGCTCGACGGTGATGCTGGGCAAGGCGACGCTTGCGCCGGGATCGTTGGTGGATCCGCCCCCCGCGAGGGCGGAGCAGAGGTCGCCCACGCCGGAAGCGGGTCAGAGGTTGCCCACGTCGACAGCGGGCAGGAGGTCGTCCACGCCCGTGACGGGGCAGAGGTCGCCCCCGCCGGCGATGGGTTGGAGGACACCCGCGCCCACGGTGTCGACGGGCGGCGGAGGGTCCGCGGCGAGTGTGGAGACGCCCGTGCAGAAGGCCTCGAGGCGCCAGGCCAACCCGAGGGTGGCGCCCTCGGGCCAGTCATCGGGAGGCGTCAGCGTGCCGCGGGCCCGGAGGAGCGGCATGGGCAAGCGCAGCATGAGCGCTCGGTCGGAGTAAGTGATCTTGACTTTATTTTCGTTCTTGCTCAACCCTCCAGTTCTGCTAACTCCAACGTTTCTTCCCCGATTGCCCGTCTGCAGGGCCACCTCCAAGCATTCGGCCCACCTTGCGCCGACCAAGGCCCTCAAGACCGGGGCGCACACGATGCCGCACATGGCACCGCAGCCCATGATCGGAGTGGACCCGGTCCTAGAGGCGGGGCCGAAAAGCTCCGAGAGGTGGTGGCTCGGGGGACCCTGGAGGCCCAACTGGCCCGAGCGCTGGAGAGTGGGGGCGACGCCAGCCAGAGCAGCGTTGTAACGGCCGCTCAAGCTGACGCCGATGAGGAGGCCGGCCGGGGCGGCGCGGGTGACGCCGCCCGGCCGGATGCCGAAGTCGAGGCCGGTCGGGGCGACGTGGATAGCGCCGCCCAGCCGGTCGCAGGAGGAGGAGCTGGTGGGGCCGCACAGGAGTGCCCCGCCAGCCAAAGAGAGGTGGGGTCCTTCGAGGGCTGAGGTCGAGGGTGCCATGGAAGAGGAGTCGGCTCTAAGGGCGCTGGCAGTGGAGGAGACCCGCGTCCCGGAGCCCGCGAGGACCGGGGACGAGGGTGCCGCTGCGGCGACGATGGAGCGAGCAGCGCCGGAGGACGCGGTGCCATTGGTGGAGCTGCCGCAGAGCGGCGAAGAGTATGGGGATTCGGGGGACATCAACCCCGCTGCTGCGGCCAACGCTGCCGACCAGGTCTTCGAGTTCGTTGCGGCCTCCGAGGAGGTCCTCGGCAGGCAGATGCACGAGGAGCTCGATAGTGACGACAACTGGGCGATCGTTCAATCTGGGGCCCCCTCGGACATCGCCCGCACCGAGCAGGGAGGAGGAGGCAGTGACTGGCGGGCCTACACCATCCCCTCGGACTTCGCCGACGCCGAGCAGGAGGATGGTGACGCCTGACGCAACCATATGGTCGTCGGAGGTCAGATCGAGGAGGGGCTTTCCCGGATCGTGGATCTCTTTTCGAAGGCGTACCACGATTCCAGTAACGTAAGTGTTCTATTCGTCCACTTTCGATATTGTGAGTTTGCTTTCCTCTCATGTCTCTTCACACGCCTCCCTATTTATAGCAACTGATGTCCATGTCGAGGGAGAAGAACGAGAAGCTGACGCGGCTGCACTCTAGGGTGCACTGGCTTGGCTCGCACAATGACACCCTGGTCACGTGACTGGAGGAGGCCAACGCACGAGCTGACTAGGTGACACCCCTGGAGGTGCGCATCCGCGAGCTGGAGTAGGAGCTAGCCTGAGCCACCGGTGAGCACGACGCCCAGCGCGCCGCAGCTGACCAGAAGGCCCAGGAGGCCGAGGCACGTGAGGCTGAGCTGCGGCAAGCTAGAGCGGTGCTCGAGCAGAAGGAGCAAGCCCTCGAAATAAAGGAGGCCGAGCTCCAACGCAAGGAGACCAAACTCCAACGTGAGAGGGCGACTGTCGCCACGCTCACCAGGACTCTCGAGGAAAAGGGCAAAGCCCTCGAGGAAAAGGTCGTGGCCCTCCAGAACGCGGAGGCTGCCCTCAAGAAGAAGGAGGACTCCTTGTCTACACTCGAGGAAGCCGCGCGGGTCAAGCAGGAAGAGGCGCAAGGAGCTATCGCGGGTAAGTATCTGGAGTTTCGTTGTTGTTCGATTCTTTTTTATGACAACATATCTTGGTTCCCTTGTTCAGAGCTGAAGAAGGCGGTCGCGAACGAGACCGCGGCAAAGGAGGCTGTCAACACCGCGCTCACGGCGGCGCATGATGAGTACGCAGAGTTGGTGTGGACCGCTGTGAGCGTGTGCCAAGAGCTCGAGGGGGCCGGTGCCTTGTCTGGCAGCTCGGTGGCCAGCCGCCTGCGAGCGCTAGGTGGTCGGATCACCGAGCACGCCAAGAGCACTTTCCGCCTCGGTGTCCTACGAGCCCTCGCCGTGGCCTCGACAAACTACGATATGGACCTCCGGTTGGTGTTGTCGGGGTACGTCGTCCCGACCGACGCTGATGCGGATACTGCGTTGGCCATCATGGATGACGCCGCCGCCGCCGCCGAGGAGTTCGCCACTACCTTGACCAAGAAGCTCGAGGCCGACATCCCCCCGATAGCTGAATTTGATGCTGTTGAAGATCCGCCGAGTGGGGAAGACAACTTGTAGGGAGTCTGTAGAGAAAATGGCCTCTCATGCCATATTTCAATATAATATTTTAGTGATTGATATAGACAACACAACACTTGGACTAATATGATTGTTAAGATGACAATTCTCAGGCTTTTAAGGTTCAAGTGATGACAAAGAGAAGATAGGCGTAGCTAGGCCTGAAGGTCTTGGTGAACATCGGTGCACGTCAGTGCAGTTGTCCAGAGAGTTTGTTTTTCAGAGTTCACAGGACAACTACACTCACCAGTTAAACCGACGCAGCATCGGTTGATTGCCCGTACACGTAACGGCTAGTTTTTGAGGCGGGCAGTTTAGTATCACCGGTTGAACCGACGATGGCTATTGGAGGTGCGTCGGATTAACCGGCGTTAAGTATTTTTCTGGCAGCTTTTCTCCAACGGCTATATTTGCTTGTGATGCCTATATACCCCCAAGACCGGGTCATTTGAGGTTGTTGGAGACTCTGGAAGTTCTATTGAAGATCAACATCAACTCCATCCACCATATTGAGCTTAGTGCCACATTCAAGCTTAGAATAGCTTAGTGCAAGTGTGAGCTTGTAAAGCTTAGTGCTTGGGAGGACTTGATCTTGCGAGATCAACCTTGAGCAAAGTCTTGCTGCGGCAAGCAATCAATGTATTCGTCGTGTGACCCTCCGACTTAGTGTGGAGCGGCAACGACACTTTGTGCGGAGAACGAGACCCCTCTTGGTGAGAAGCTCCGATAGTGAAGACGGTGCCGTTGGTGACGCTTTGAGAGAGACGGTGGCGGTGGCCTTGTCTTGGTGACTTGGCGCCACTTAGCCTTTGCTTGCCGGAAGCCTTGGTGGTGAACGCAAGATGGTGATCAAGCGAAGAGTCTTGGCATCACACTTGTTCTTGTTGGACAAGTGACCGTGGACGTAGGGAGGGACTTGGTGTCCTAACCAAACCACGTTAAATCGTGTGTCTTGGTGTCTTCACGAGAGTTTGCATATTCTCTTCGCATTTACTCTATCTTGTGTGCCTTTACTTTCCTAGTTAGTTTGATTAGGATTGGCTATAGGTTGCACGTCTTTTAGGGGTAAGTAGAGAGTAACATAGATAAACCTTAGTCATAACTAGCATGTGTAGGACGTGTTAGGTTTATCTCATGCAAATAGATTGATCCCTAAGATAGAAAGCGATTAGCGACCCTATTCACCCCCTCCCCCTCTAGGGTCGGACACCCCGGTGATCCTCACAGAGTCTCCTTGATGAATCCGGCCTCCAGGAGCTTGTGTACCTCCTCGCCAATTGCGTGCCGCTTGAGCTCATCGAAGTGCCGCAGGCGTTGCTTGACCGGCTTGGAGTTCGGCAGGATATCAAGGGAGTGCTCGGCGACCTCCCTCGGGATGCCAGGCATGTCCGAGGGGCTCCCCGCGAAGATGTCAGTGTTGCCACAGAGAAAGTTGACGAGCACCACTTCCTATTTGCTGCTGAGCGTGGCGCTGATCTTCAGCATCTTGCCATCGGGGGTCTTCGGGTTGAGGGGAACGTCCTTGGTGCCCTCGGCAGGCTCGAAGGTGCCCGCGTGCTGCTGCTTGGAGTTCATGGCCTCCTCGGCCATTCCTTGCAGCTGCACGGCGAGGGCCTCGTCGAGCGCCAGAGCCTCGGTGTGCTCGACGCACTCGACATCGCACTCGTAGACGTGCTCGAACGAGGAGCCGACGGTGATGACACCCTTCGGGCCCGGCATCTTCAGCTTGAGGTAGGTGTAGTTGGGGATGGCCATGAACTTGGTGTAGCAGGGACGGCCAAGGATGGCGTGGTAGGCTCCCCGGAACACCACCACCTCGAAGGTGAGCACTTCCTTGCGGAAGTTGGCTGTCGTGCCAAAGCAGACGGGTAGGTCGATCTGGCCGAGCGGTTGGACTCGCTTCCCCGGCGCCACACCGTGGAACGACGACTTGCTGGGGTGGAGCTTGTTCAGTCCGATCACCATGAGCTCCAAGGTGTGGGCATACATGATGTTGAGGCTGCTGCCTCCGTCCATGAGCACCTTGGAGAAGCGGGTGTTGCCGATGATGGGGTCCACGATAAGTGGATACCATCCCGGATACGGGACGTAGTCGGGGTAGGAAGGCGTGGCCTTGGTGACGGAAAAGACTTCCCGGTGCTCACGCTTGCGCTGCCGAGAGGTCATGTTCGTCGTCGGCCCTCCAAAGATGAAGAAGGCGTTCTCCATCGGGGGGAACTCGTCACCTCCACCCTTGTCACCAGCATCCTTCTTCTTGTCCTCGTCGCGATTCGCGACGCGGTTGTAGTACTTTTGGAGCATCTCGCATTGCTCGAGGGTGTGGTTGACCGAGCCCTTATGGTAAGGGCAAGGCTTCTTCAGCATGTCGTCGAACAGACCACCACCGCCTCGAGGGGGGCCTCGAGGTCCTTTGCGGTCCGGGGCGGTGATGAAGGCATCGTCGGAGTCCTCTGCCTGTCCTGGTCCGCGCTGGTTCGGTGGGGCCGGCTTCTTTCCTTTCTTCCCCCGCTTTTGCTTCTTGGCGAGGGCGTTGATCTTGGCGCTGCTGCCCTCTGTGGGTGCATCTTTCTTGCGCTTGTTCTCCTTGCCATCAAAGATGGCACCAACTGCCTCCTCGCCGGCGGTGTAGTTGGTGGCGGCATCGAACAGCTCGTTGGTACAGGCGGGATGGCTTCGCGCAAGCTCGTGCACCAGATTCCTGCACATTGTGCCTTCGAGGAAGGCGTCGATGACCTCAACGTGGGTGACGCAGGGGAGCTCGGTGCATTGCTTGGAGAAGCGCCGCACGTAGTCGCGCAGGGACTCATTGGGCTTCTGCTGACACCCTTTGAGATCCAAGGAGTTCCCAGGGTGCACGTAAGGGCCCTGGAAGTTGCCGACGAAGATCTTGACTAGGTCGGCCCAGTCGTGGATCTGGTCCGCGGGCAAGTGCTCGAGTCACGTTCGTGTGGTGTCGGCGAGGTGAAGGGGGAGGTTGCGGATGATGACCGTGTCGTCCGTCGCACCGCCCAGCTGGCATGCTAGGCGGTAGTCGTTGAACCAGACCGCGGGATCGGTCTCTCCCGAGTACTTGACGAGGGTGGTGGGCTGTCGAAAGCGCAGGGAAAAGGGAGCGGTACGAATCTCCCGGCAGAACACAAGGGTGCCCGAAGACTCCGGTGACTCGCCCCTGTCGTGCTCGGGGTCGAAGCGACCACTCCGTCGAGGGGTGTACTTCCTGCCATTGACGATGTTACGGGCGTCGCCGTCGCAGGCGTGTCCGCGCGTGTCGTGGAGTCGCTCCCTTGCGGGATTCCTTCCGATGCAGTCATGCACCGAGGGTGCTTTCGCACCGTCCGCTGCGGCTGCCTTTCCCTTCCCTCCTAGTGGAGTGTGCACCGAAGCCTCGCGGTCCTGCTGTACAGTCCCACCGGCCTTTGCCGGTGCCACTGAACGCATTCGAGACGTGGAGCTTTCAGCCTGCTGCACCGCAGCCTGCTCGATGAGCACCTGTGCCTCACAGCGTAGGTTGCGACCCGAAGTTGTCGATGGCTCGGGCATTGCTTGGAGTAGGTAGGCCGCAGCGACGAGTTTTTCGCCGGCCGTTTTCAGTCCCGGTGGTTTGTCGACGTTGTCATCGGCTAGAATCCGCTCCCGGGCGACACGCCCCGCCTCTTGGGCATGCGCGCCACACGCGGTGCACTACTGCTCGAGTGCGGTGTACAGCTCCTGTGTCTGCCGACACTGCTCGTCGAGCTTGGCTTGAGGCTCCTTGAGTTGTGCCAGCTGTGCTTGCCGCACCGCCGAGCTTGACGAAGAAGAAGGGTTCGTGGCAGGCACCACCGCTTGGTTTGCCTGCCTGCCCCGCCGTTCCCGTCTTTGCCCGGAGCGTCGTCGATTTGCCCGTCCGCGAGATCGACTATGAAGCACTCCCGAGTGGGATCGTAATACCCCTCGCTGGAGTCCTCGGAGCAGGTGAGGCAGTACGCCGCCGCGAGCTGGAACGAGCGGAAAGCGTCGAGGTCACGAACCCCGGAGTAGTCCTCGGCCTCCTCGGCCGTGAAGTTGTCCATAAAGAAGTTGATGTCGTCGGCGATCGTGCCTGCCGTCTCGGAGTAGGAGTCGTCAGGAGATGATGCGATGAGGTTGCGGATCGAGGAGAGGTGATGACCCGGCAAATCCTCGTATTCGGTGAAGTTGGTGCTGGATGAAGAGGCGTAGGTGGCAGCATTGCGCATCCCAAAGGGAAAGGATGACAGCACAATCGCGTCCTCCTTGGGAGGCACTAGGGCTGCAGTCGATGGTTTTGCCGGCGCAGATGGCGCCAGAGCACGTGATGACGAAATGGTGGCTCCGTCGGCCGCGACGCTGAGCTGCGACATGCCAACCTCAACCCACGTGGGGGAGCTGAGGCGTGCTGCCCTGCGCCGCTCCATGCGCGCTTATCACGAGCGCTGGCCCGAGCACCTGTTGCGTCGGGCTGGTGAAGTCGGAGTGTTGGGATTGCGTCTGGACGAGAGGAGCTCCATGAGGTAACCATTGCCGGTTGCCCTGAATTCAAGACTCCCGAACCAAATCTCGTATCCCGAAATGGGTTGGATCTGTTCGACATCCCTGAAGATCAAATGGGAACAAAAGAGAAATGTCACGCAGCCCCCTACCTGGCGTGCCAACTGTCGGTGTCCTGACCCGATGGTCCGGCACCAACTAGTGATGATGTTGTGTGTCTCTAGTCCCAGATGGTTGATGCAAGAGGCAACACAGTAACGCACGGGTTTATCCTGGTTCCGGCCGCGGGGCCGTACGTCCAGCAAAGAGGTGTGCGAGTGCACTGTACTATCTTGTACCGGGGGTGCCTGTAGTAGGGGGTACAAGCGAGGCGAGAGAGGGAGGGAAGCTCCCAAGTCCCTGCTAGAGGACAAGTTGATTGAGGCGAGTGCCAATATCGGGACTCAGAAGAGCGTGTGTGCTCTTGTGAGTTGTGCTAAGTGTGTAGAACAGCCCAGATGGATAAGATAGAGCCCGCCTCCCCCTTTTATAGACACAAGTATGGGCGGTGTACATGCACGGGAGGAGATCGCGGAAGTCGTCGTCTTTTCCCCGAATCGCGGGGGTGCAGTGGTCGAGCACTGTAGAAAGTACACTGTGGGGTATGGCGTTTGGCGTGGCAGTCGTCCTGGGCGTCGTCCTTGGCCCTGCGGAGATCGCGCCGGCGTCCTGGCAGCTCCAGCGGGTGGCGTGGCGGTCCCTGTGGAGAGTACCGTCCCCCGCGTTCGACGTGGCGGCGATCCGAGGGTCCTGCAGGCGGAGGTCCTGCCCTGGTCAAGGTCAAGACCGCTTCCGAGGGCCGTGCCCATGCCGTTCGAGGGTTCCGCGGAGGGAAAAGTACAAGGGAAGTACGGGAATTTTGCAGCACAGTGGCTGGAGCAGTGCCGAGCACGTCTCGCATAGCGTCGCAGGTTCCCACAGTGTCGCCACAGCGCCGGGGATGGCCTGAGCAATGACCGGAGTTGGCGGATAAGACCCTGGTCGCAGCCACTATGCGGAGTGGTTGACCTTTAATGCCTCCGTATGGCGGGCGGGTGAGCGGAAGGGCCGCTTGTCCTTTCCGTCGAGGGGTGGCCTCGAGCGAGGCGGAGTCAGTCCGCTCTCTCGAGGGTAGGCTCACTACCCTCGAGCGAAGCGGAAACGTGAGGCGTTTGTCGAGGGTCTCGGCGGGAGGCCCTCGAGCGAGGCGGAGATTGCCCCACGGATTGGGGGGGCTCGGAGGGGCCGCACTGTGTACATGGGCCGTGGATTGGGCTTCTTTGAGTCCTTTCCTTTCTTCCGGATTGGAAGGAGGTTGTAGGCCTTCGTGGGCCCGATGGCCTGGCATGTGTTTTGCGTTTTAGGGGTGATTTAGTCCCCTGGTTAGAGTGCCCCTAATTATGGTACCCGACACAATATAAAATGATGCATTTTTTCACACCATTAAATAACTATCCAGAAGCATTACTAATATGCTTTTCTATCGGCACCTTTGTTCGAAAAGTCAATTTGGTCCCTAAAGACCAATTTGGTCCCTCAATTTTTGTTTTTAGATCAAATTTGTCCATATACTGATGTAATGCTCTATAATATCAGGAGACTAATGCTAAAAAGTCATGGTTACCCTTGGCTATTTCCTCTCCTTCACAATTTGCATGTTTAGCTGTGGTGCAGCAAGTTAATCAAATATATGCATGATATTGTTATGTGATCTAGACTAAGTTAAATACGAGAGACATTAAATCAGCTGACATAATAATAGATCTATTGTGACCTATTATTGATTAATTACAACTATACAATAATGAAATTTGAGTATGAGAAGGAGCTAAGGGTAGAAATGATTTTTCACATCTATCTCATGATATTATGGAGCATTACATCAATATAGGGATAAGTTTGATCTAAAAACAAAAATTAAGAGACTAAATTGGTCTTTTTAAAAATTGTAGGACCAATTTAACTCTTGAAGTAAAGTTGAATGATCAAAGTGGCCTCACCCCTCTTGGCTCCTCACTCTGCGACGTGACGCTCCCCCGCTCAAGCCGCGATGCCCCAATCCCACGGCGCCCGCCCGTGCACCGCCGCTCTCTGCTCGCGCTCACGCTCGAGATGGAGTCGCGACAGTATCGAAGTGGGTTGGGATGATCCGCTCAGATTTCAGGCGGTTTCAAAGGTATGGACCCAAGCAGCAGCAGCTAGTGGGTCCAATGCCTTTACGTGTACACCGGGCACATAATCACCACCGGCCTGATGGAAACTCCCGGTGGCTCAGGCGTGACGGCACCGAAAGCTAGCCATGACCCCTGCACTAGAGACTCAGAGAAGAAGGTCGTCTAATGAGCAATCCTTCGCCAATTTGCAGGCACGAGAGCTGATGTACGTTCACACGTACGGACGCTCCTTGCAGTTCAACAATACGGTGTATCCGAGAGGATTTGTACAAAGACAAAATAAGAATACAACCAATCACCTAAGGCCCCTACGACCAGTTGGCCGGCTGGGGCTGGCGGCACCCCCGCGGCGCGGGTTCGAGTCCTGGGCGACGCGAATTTCCGATGCTGCGGGGTAAAAAATCCCCATCGCTGGTGGGCCAGGATTCGGGGGGTTTTTCGGTCGGGTTAAGAGCCGAGGCAGTCGCTTTTTCTTAATGAAACACGGGTGGGCGATCGAGTTTTTTTTAAGAATACAACCAATCAAAGCAAATTCTACTGCTGAACAGGAGGATATGGGAGGAGGCTGACCGGCTGACCTTCCCCATCTCCTCTGCGTCCCCACTCCCCAGGTCGCCGTCACGTGAAGACCCATTGGCTCCCCCATAAGCCAGCGGGGCCCACGGTCAGCGACCAACACCCGAGCAACATCTGTGAGACAACTTTACGGCCCATCCCCGTTCCCACCAGTGCCCCACTGACATCTGGACCCACCGCTTCCTCGGCCCCACATGTCAATGAAACCGTCGTCTCCTTCCCTCCGCCATCGTCTTCCCCAGCCGGCCGTTCCAATCCGTTCCCCCTTCCCCCGGGTTATTCTATTGGGTTCCCTATTCTTTTCCCATTCCCACCCCGCCTCCTCATCGTCGCGCTCACGCACGCTCCCGCATCCCCGCTGCCGCGCCACACCAGCACCAGCACCGCACTCCACCGCCACCGCGCGCGTCGCTGTCGCTCGTCATCGACGCCTTCGCTTCCCCAGCACGGGACCTCGAGCGGGCAGCGCGCGCGCTATAAGGCGAAGGCACACCCCGCGGCCATGGCGCCCGCACCGGCATCGCTCTCGGCCCCCCGCGCCCTCTCCCTGCTCGCACCCGCCGCCAGAGTCTCGCCCGGGAGGTGGAGCGGCCTGTCGGTCTCCGTCGCGGCCCGGCCCGTGACCGGGGTGGTGGTGTCCGCGCAGCGGCGGCTGGTCGCGGCGGCGGCGGCGACGGAGATGGCGCCCGCGGCGAGCGGGGAGGAGGGCGGGAAGCCGTTCGTGGAGGAGATGCGGGCGGTCGCCATGAAGCTGCACACCAAGGACCAGGCGCGGGAGGGGGAGAAGGAGCCGCAGGGGCCGCCCGTCGCCAAGTGGGAGCCGTCCGTCGAGGGCTATCTCCGCTTCCTCGTCGACAGCAGGCTCGTCTTCCAGACGCTCGAGGACATCGTCGACCGCGCCGCCGTCCCGTGGTGTGAGTGGCCCGCTCTGCTTTTTCTCTCTTCGTGTTTCTGTTTCGATCGGGGAAGAGGTGCGGCTCCTGTGCGACGCCATGCTAGTGTGTGGATGGAGTTCGTTGTGCTTCGTGTGCCTCTATTGAATCGGTGAAATTCGTAGGATTGTCTCGTGGCCATAAAAAATATGCCTTTAGTACTTTTAAGAGACCGATAAATTGGATTTCATATCAAGGGATCATGTAAAAAATTAGAAATTGTTTATAGATGGTACAGAAAATATCGAGAATAGTCGTTGAAATTTTCCCTTTTTGTGGAGAACTTTGTTGCTTCACGTCAACAACTAGCTCTTATATACCTAACAAGAAATTAAATGTTTTCATAGGATCCTTAACCCTACCGCGACTACGTAGGTTGTAGGGACAGGAGGGAGGGGGGCGAGGCTTGGGCAGCCGGCGGCGAATGGGTGCCGTGGCTGCTAGGGTTGGCGGTGGCGTGGGGAGCGAGGAGGGTGGAGGAGATGGAGATGGCCCCGTGAGGCCAGGCAAGGATTATTGCCTTGCTTGCTTCTTCCCAAAACTGTTTAAGGGATATTTATACCCCTTTACAAAATCCAAACTGATTTATGGAAATAATAGAAATATCTAGAGAAGCAAATCCTAGCCACTTGTGCGACGACGGTGTTGGTACGTGATCACTGGCGGCGGTTGTGGCGGTTCGGGCGCATGGGCCGGCTGGGCCCTAACATCTCACATTCTCACCCCGCCTCGGAAAACAGCTCGTCCTTGAGCTGAAAGTCGGGGTAGCGCTCGACAGAGGACTGCCGTGGCTCCCAAGTAGTGTTGTCTGCTGGCATGCCCTGCCACTCGTCGAGGATGTCCCAGGCGCCCTTCTGGAAGCGTGCTCGCCGCACTCAGTTGGGAGTTAGGACGAAGCGACCATCATGTACGGGCGGCAGTGGTGGTGTAGTCGTCGGTGGGTCACCGTGGAAGGGCTTGAGCAGTCCCATATGGTACATGTCGTGGAGGCGCCCGCCCTCCACCTGCCCAATGCATTCCAAGACCTGGAACGGACCTGCATAGCGGGGGCCCAACTTGCCCTTGGGCCTGTGCTCGAGGGAGTGAGTCTGCCAGTGTAGAAGACGAAGCCAGACCCAATGACCCACCGCAAACTCCAGCACGCGGTGGTGACTGTCGTAGTAGTGCTTGGCGAGCTGGCGAGCCTGGAGGAGGCACTCGCGGACGTCGGCCACGAAGGCATTACAGTCGCGAAGCATGGTGTCGGCCGCCTCAGTCTAAGTAGCTCCAGCGGTGTGCGGCAGGATGGCCGACAGGGGCCGGCCATACACTTCCTCGAAGGGCGTTGCGCGGAGCGCCGTGTGGAAGGAGGTGTTGTAGCAGTACTCCGCCCACGCAAGCCAGTGCACCAAGGCTCGCGGGCGATCTCCCTTGGCGCACCGCAGGTACATGGCGATCACCTTATTAGCGACCTCTGATTGGCCATCCGTTTGGGGGTGGAACGCCGTGTTGAAGCGGAGCTGGACGCCTGCTAGCTTGAACAAGTCACGCCACATGTGACTGGTGAAGACCGGGTCGCGTTCGCTGACGATGGATGTGGGAAAGCCATGCGACCGGATGATGCCGTCAAAGAAGGCGCTAGCGACGGATGAGGCAGAGTACGGGTGACTCAGGGCGATGAAGTGGGCATACTTGGAGAAGCGGTCGACCACCGTGAGGATGACGGACTTCCCGCGGACCTTCGGAAGGCTCTCTATGAAGTCCATCGAGATGTCTGCCCACACCTGTGATGGCACGTCGAGGGGCTGCAGTAGCCCTGCTGGTCGCTGTGTCGGCGTCTTGTTGCGCTGGCACGTCGGGCAAGCATGGATGTAGTCCTGCACCAACTTCTTGTCACGGGGTACTAGAAGTCGGCCCGAAGGCGCTGGAGGGTCTTCTGGACACCCTCGTGGCCGGCTGAGTGGACCAAGGAGAGAACCCTCTGTCAAAGATCGCGCTGATCAGGCATGAAGATGCGCTTGCCATGGAGGAGCTCGGCGTCCGTGCGCCAGGGCGCGTCGGGGGCCGCCTCCTGAAGCCGGTGCAAAATGCGGGCGGCCTCCTCATCGGTGGCTGTGGCCGCCCGGATGTTGTCCAGGAGGGCAAAGGACGGGCCCGAGATAGCGTGGAGCGTCGCGTCATCGTCGGAGCTGGACTCACGGTCGTGGCGAGAGAGGGCATCCACCGTGGAGTTGAGGCGGCCGAGGCAGTACTTGACGGCGAAGTCGAACCCCATGAGCTTGCTGAGCCACTAGTGATGCGGGATCGTGGATAGCCATTGATCGAGTAGGTACTTCAGGCTGTAATGGTCAGTGCGGACTAGGAAGCGGCTGCCCCATAGGTACGGACGCCAATGCTATACTGCCTGTACCAAGCCGATGAGCTCCCGTTCGTAAGCCGCCAGTTTGATGTGGCGGGCGGCGAACGGACGACTGAAGAAGGCCAGGGGCCCTTCCCCTGGTGTAGTATAGCACCGAACCTGGTGCCGGAGGCGTCGCAGTCCACCATAATTTGCCGTTTGAAGTCCGATATCTGGAGAACGGGTCCAGTGGAGAGCGCTTGCTTCAGTGCTGTGAAGGCCTCTGCCGCCTCGGGTGTCCAGGCGAAAGCCTCCTTGTGCAGAAGGCATGTCGGGGGGGGGCAACCTCCACGAAGTTCCAGATGAACCTCCGGTAGTATCCGGCAAGTCCCAGGAAGCCGCGAACGCCCCGGGCTGAGCGGGGCTTGGGCCAGGACTCAACCGCCTCCACCTTGGCACTGTCCATAGCGACGCCCTCGGCCGAGATGATGTGGTCGAGGTAAGCGACTGACTGGGAGCCGAAGGAGTACTCGGAGCGCTTTAGGTGGAGGTCGTGGGCGCGGAGGGCGTTGAGGACGAGGTGGACGTGTTGCAAGTGCTCGGATCACAATGAACGCGTTGGAGAGGCCAAACAGCATGACGAGGAACTCGAAGTGGCCGTGATGGGTGCGGAACACGGTCTTCTCCACGTCAGCCAAGTGCATGCGCACTTGGTGGTAAACTGATCACAGGTCTAGCTTGGTGAAGAACTTGGCGCCGTGGAGCTCGTCGAGCAATTCATCGACCACCGGGATCGGGAACTTGTCCTTGGATGTCTTGTCGTTCAGCGCGCGGTAGTCGATGCAGAAGCGCCACGTGTCGTCCGTCTTCTTGACCAGCAGCACTGGTGCCGAGAACGGGGAGGTGCTGGTCCGAATGATGCCTTGCGCTAGCATTGCCGCGCACTGTTGCTCGAGCTCGTCCTTCTGCAGCTGCGGGTTGCGGTACGGTCGAACTGCCACCGGCGCGGTGCCCGGCAGGAGGTGGATCCTGTGGTCGTAGGGGCGGGAGGGCGGCAGACCGCGCGGCTCGGTGACGACATCGTCGTACTGTTGCAGGAGGGCGTCGAGGAGGGAGCGCTCGGGATCGCCTGTGATGGCGCGGGTGCTCGGCTGAGAGATGTCGTCATGAGGGGATCCGACCCCCTTCTAGAAGATGCGGCGCCCGTTCTGCCAGAACGCCATGCAGAGGTCCTCGAAGTCCCACAGGATCAGTCCTAGAGTCTGCAAGATGTCGACGCCGAGCACGAGGTCCAAACCGTCCAAGTCGATGCCGAAATAGCTGATGATGAAGTCCTCTTGGCCGATTTGCATGGCCACGTTGTGGGCCTCCACCCCGCAAGGCACGCGGTCCTCGTTGGCCACCGTAACACGGAGGTTGGCTCCTGAAGTCGCCAGACCGATGCGGCTCATCAACTCGGCCTGGATGAAGTTATGGGTCGAGCCGCTGTCGAGAAGCGCTGTTAGGCGATGGCCATGGATGTAGACGGGGACCTGCATAGTGTCCTTCATGCGGACGCCGGCGATGGCATGGAGAGAAACCACCGGCTCTGCTTCGTCATCTGTCAAGGGGTCGGTCTCCCCGGTGTCCTCTGCATCATCCGGGTAATCTACCACCTCCAAGTAGAAGAGGCGCTGGCACTGGTGCCCGCGGACGTAGGGCTCGTCGCAGTTGTAGCAAAGGCCTTGGCGACGGCGTTCCACCATCTTAGCTGGCGTGAGACATCGGAACGGCCGCGGCAGCGCAAGGGCAGCCGGCGCCGGGTTGGCCGCCGGGGCAGCTGGAGTCGACGCGGCCGGCGGTGCAGCGCGTGGCGCAGCAGGCAGTGGTAGTGGAAGGTGTCAGGGTATACGTCCTGAGCGCGGCGACAGTAGTGCTGCTGTAGCTGCCGCCCATCGCTCGAAGGCCCGCGCCAAGTGCATGGCCGTTTGTAGATCCTGTGGCGCCCGCAACTCGACGTCGACGCGGATGTGATCCAATAGACCACCCACGAAGAGGCCGGTCTTCTGGCTGGGCAAAAGTTCCAGCGTGTGGCACACCAGGGCGTTGAAATGCTCCTGGTAGTCCTAGACGGTGCCATGGAAGGGAAGGCACGCTAATTCGGAGAGGCGGTTGTTGCGGATGGCTGGACCGAAGCGCTGATTGATGAGGTCCTTGAAGCGCTCTCACGACGGCATGCCCTCGTCCTGCTCAAGGGCGTAGTACCACGTCTGGGCCACACTAGTCAGGTGGTACGAGGTGAGCCGACGCGATCCAAGGCTAGCGTGTGTTGCCCGCGGAAAAAATGCTCGCAACGGTGGAGCCAGTTCAGCGGGTCTTTGGCGCCGTCATAGGTGGCAAAGTCGAGCTTGCTAAAGCGCAGTACCCCTAGGCGGTCATGGCCGCCGGTCCCCGTGGGTGCGCTGGTAGCTCCAGAGGGAACGAACGGTGGAACATCGAATGCCGGTATCTGCGACGGGGACCGGGGAAACGGGATGTTGGTGATCGGTTGAGACGGTGTCGATGATACTGACGACATAGTGGGGGCGGCCGTAGTGGTGGTGCTCGCGAAGGTTGTCGAGTCATACCCTGGCATCCCATAGGACATAGATGCGGTGGCGTGGGGGGTGGCAACGGGGCGTGCCGCGACTCCAGGGCGGTCAGGCGCGCCTACACGTTGTCCAGCACATCCAGGCGGTCTAGACGCGCCATCACCTTGGTCATCATGGCGGCGAGCCCCTCGACGGTCGGCGGCGGGGTTGTTGCCACAATCTTGTTCGCCTCGTCACCTGGCATTGCTAATACCAGGTTGATAGGATCCTTGACCCTACTGTGACTACGTAGGTTGTAGGGACAAGAGGGAGGGGGGCGAGGCTTGGGCAGCCGGCTGGCAGCGGTGCAGGGAGCGAGGAGGGCGGAGGCGATGGAGATGGAGATGGCCCTGTAAAGCCAGGCAAAGATTATTGCCTTGCTTGCTTCTTCCCAAAACTGTTTAAGGGATATTTATACCCCTTTACAAAATCCAAACTGATTTATGGAAATAATAGAAATATCTAGAGAAGTAAATCCTAGCCACTTGTGCGACGGCGGCTTTGGTACGTGATCACCGGCGGCGGTTGCCCCGGTTCGGGCGCATGGGCCGGCTGGGCCCTAACATGTTTCATTTCAATTTCAGTTTGCTATTCGTTATGTGCAAACTGTACATACAAATTCATCAACACTATCTTAGCACGATAAAACGTTGAAACGTTGGAGAGCAGATTTCGTCTTGTAAACGTTTAAACGAATATTTAAACGTCGTGACAAATAATATAGGAAAATATCAATATAAATAATTAATTCACGCAATATACTAAGTTTAATACCAAACAACTAGTTAAATATCAAACAACCAATGTAGGTTCACATAATAATAGTTCCAAAATAACATGTTCACAACCAAAGCAATCAAGCAAACAACAAAATAAAATAGTAGAATGACAAGTCCACAAGCACAAGTGCATAAGCAAGCAAATCAAATCCACAACCACAAGCACAATAATAAGCACACAAGCATTATTCAATCTCCCATCTATGATGTCTCAAAAACCATCATCTAGTTCATCAAGACCGATATCATCATTCCTTTCCTCTTCACCATTGTTTTGGCTGATGGGCACCTAAAACGTCCATGCAGTGGCGTTTAAACGAATTTCACGAGATAAAACGCCAAAACGAATAAAACGAACGTTTAAACGCCATAAAACGTCGTTTTATGTGATTTTGTCAAAACGTTCGAGCGTTTCACAATCTTATGGCGTTTTATCGTGTAAACGTCGTGAAAACGACGTTTTCACGACGTTTTAATAACCAGGATTCTTGCTAACCTGTGCGGCTCCTTGAGCTGTCAAAATGGGCAATTTATGGATCAAATCACTCGAAGCATAATGATCACATCCATCCTATTTTCATGGCTTTCAGTATTGTTATAATATTTATGTCTGCACAGTTATCCCTTCTTTTTTGCAGTAGCATCAGCAGTGCAAATGTTAGTCATTTTGAAAATTCTTCACTTAAGCAACCTTCTTGTTTGTTTTGGAGATAATATCACCTCTTGAAATTGAAATGTCCAATGTCAAATTACAAGGGTAACATCTGCAGAAACCTTCTCCCAGAGCATATATAAAAGACCATGTCCTCATATTATTGTCTTGGTGTTAAGGTCGTGCCATACTTGCATACTGCACATTGCCTCCAATATTGAGCTAATATATAGGAACAACATGGTTAGAAACTCATGTAGGAAAAATGTTTCTAGTCTGAGGTATACCTACAACTGTCTGTGCCTTCTTAACATGTTTTATCTGGAAGTAAAGGAAGAGATAATGGTAGTGTGATACAAGAATTCAGTTCCAATTCCACACTGCCCTGCACCCTTCTCTTGTTAGACCCAGAAAAACTACACATATTTCTATAGGGGCATATTTGGAAATAAAGTAAGAGATAATGGTAGTGCGATACAAGTATTCAGTTCCAATTCCACACTACCCTGCCACCCTTCTCTTGTTCCCAGAAAATATACACATATTTCTGTAGGGGCATATCTGGGGTAAATGGCCAAGTTTTTTAGAACGGTATAAGTTCATCCATTTCAGAAAAATTTGAACATAAGTAATTTGTCATTTTTGTATGAATTAATCTAGAAGATTTTGTACACCAGCTTTTGCAGCAATGTACATCATAAGGAGCTATGGATGTGCTGAGTTTTTTTAAAAAAAAACGAAACGCTACTTTTGGATGAATTTCCACCGTTTAAAAAAGTATGCCATTTTCACTGTTGCGTTCTCGTGCTAGCTCTTTTTATAGAATGGCTTGTCAGACACAGCAAATCTCTTTGTTGTTGATTTGCGTTGCATTTAGAAAAGAACAATGTTTACTGAAAGAAGCATAGGTAATGGGTGAAATCAAATTATACGCACCTTAACTGATCCAAATATTGCGTTACTCTGTGAACGCTTTAGTTGTCTCTGACAAACGAAGTGGACTAGAAACTTTTTACTTTTTTTTTCCTACAGAACATGGCTAATGTAATCTCATACATAGTAGTAGTTAATGGGTGATTATTTCCATCAAGATTTGCAAGATGCTGCTTGTTGACATTCCAGTGGTCTGTGTTTCAGATGCTGAATTCTGGAATACTGGGTTGGAGAGATCAGAGGCACTCAAGAAGGACCTGGAGTGGTTCAAGGAACAGGGCCACACAATTCCAGAACCATCGCCTCCTGGCACTACCTACGCTTCCCTTCTTGAAGAGTTGTCTGAGAAGGACCCTCAGGCATTTATCTGCCATTTCTATAATGTGTACTTTGCTCATACTGCTGGAGGCCGAATGATTGGGAAAAAGGTAAGTCCCTTATGAGAAAATGACAAATATCTGACAAACCTTATTTTGGCATACACAATTTACACAGCATCAACAGATTTAAGATGCTTTTGTTATATCTGATAACACCGAATCCACAAGCATTCTTCTGTGTTTTCTATTGAAAGTAAAACTGTTAATTTTTTGGACAGTAGTACTGTTTCCCATCAGCTTAACCTTTTGGGTTGAATTGGTTGGTGCATGCAACTCAATAAGTACAATATTTTTCCTTAACAATCTGGGCAGTTTAAAAGTCCATGGTTACTTTTTCTTCGGTTAGCTTGTATCATTTTAACCAAGTGTCATTTGCTCACGGCATCTTAGGTTTCCGAGAAGATTCTGAACAAGAAGGAGCTGGAGTTCTACAAGTGGGAGGGCAATCTCTCCCAGCTGCTGCAGGACGTCCGCAACAAGCTTAACCAAGTTGCATCCGTGAGTCCCTGGAACTGAACATTCCATCTCTTCTCTTCTCAAAGAATAGCTTTCTAACGAGACGGGAATTCTGCTCCATCTACTGGATCCGCAGAGCTGGTCTCGGGAGGAGAAGGACCACTGCCTGGAGGAGACGGAGAAGTCCTTCTCCTACTCTGGGGCGCTTCTCCGCCACATATTCACCTGATTTAGCATTGCCCTCTGATCCAATCACAAACGCTGTAAATACATTATCCATGACTGTTACGACTTTGTTACTGGGGAGATGGTGGAATCTCCTCCACCTGGTACGATGTACCTTCAGACAAAATGCCAAAGTGTTAAATAAACCACAGCCCCATTCTCCCATTGCCTGTGTGTAAACTGCCTGCAATGTTGATGCTAGGGATGAGATTGTTGTGCTTGTGGTTGGTGAGCGCTGTCTGCCTGTCTCAAGCGAGGGATCTGTTTTGCTGTCACGAGCCCCCATTCTTGTGAATGTCCACGGAGTCACCTGTAAATCGTTTAGAAACCAAACCAAAATGACACCAAACTATATTATTATTAATATATTTTAGAAATCAAACAAACTAAACCATTTACTCTTTTCTCCCAAAGCAAACTAAACCAATAGTTCAACCCAAATCTTAAACTGGTTTCGAACTACAATGTTAAATCCTCTAACTAGTTTTAATATATTGCTTGTGATGTGAAGGATATAAATCTAGATATACCGCTCTGCATTGAGTATCTGCTAGTAGTCATCTTCAACAAATTTTACTCAATTTCGATAAAATTTTATAGTGTGAACGCGAGATTTTGTTTTCAGGGTCCGGCTCTTAACGTGGGGCCTACGTGTAGTTTTAGCTACACTACTTTGCATAGAGTAGCTATCAGTCATGCCGAATCATTTCTAATAAATTTTAGTCAATTTTGATAAAATTTTATAGTGTGAACGTGAGGTTTTATTTCCAGAGTCCTACTTTTGACGTGGGGTTCATATGTAGTTTTAGCTATACTATTTTGCACAGAGTAGCTACTAGTCATATCTAGTCATACTAAGTCATCTCCAATAAATTTCAGCTAATTTCGATAAATTTTATAGTGTGAACGCGAGGTTTTATTTCCGAGGTCCGGCTTTTGACATGGGGTCCACGTGTAGTTCTAGCAACACTGCTTTGCACAGAGTAGCTGACACTCATACTGAGCCATCTCCAATAAATTTCAATCAATTTTGATAAAATTTTATAGTGTGAACACAAGGTTTTATTTCCAGGGTCCGGCTCTTGATGTGGGGTCCACGTATAGGTTTAACTACACTGCTTTATATAGAGTAGCTGCGAGTCATCCCAAACAAATTTTAGTTAATTTTAATAACATTTTATGATATGAATGCGTGATTTTTAATTTTAGAGTCTAGCTCTCAACACGGACCGATATTTATATGCATTCATAACCCCAACCTACTTCAATCTGTATTTATATAGAATCTGCTCCACCCCACCCGTTACTTAATACAACACATTTCAACACGTCAAAATACACTCCATGTCAAAACTTAATCTATTAAATCTATTTCAACCCACGCCATTTGCAGGATAACCACGGCGTATGCCCAAAGCCGTTCGGACGGGTACGGCTTCGGCATTTGCAGGATAACCACGGAGTATGCCCAAAGCCGTTCGGACGGGTACGGCTTCGGCAGGCCAGAAGAGACAATAGAGCGGCAGAATTTATGCGTGGCTCGTTGGATGGCAGAATCTGAGTTAGCTTCCGATTCCGTATTTTAGTTTTATCTTAAATAAAACCATTTTTTATAAATATTTATGAATAAGTTAGCATCAGCAATAGCAGATAAATATACTGTCGAGGAATATTTGCCATACCTTTGATTCCGGTCCGGATACCCTATTACCCTGTGTTAATCGCCGGTCATCCGTTCCCGTCCGTCGTCGTCCGCCATGGCTGCCGAGAGAGAAAACTCGAAGGCGATGAGACTGCTGAGCTTAGCCAGCCGTTCCTTATCTGGGCTTCCATTTGGACCATTTGCTTTGGTGAATTGGTGGCGGAGGACCACGCAGCCAACCGTTGAGCACGTGCACGAGTACACGATCCATGTAGGGGACCGTGGCCCACGGTTGCTTATTGCTTAATTGCTCTTTGCGCATTACTGCTGGAGAGTACTTAATTTGTTCTGTTTGTTTAATTGGTTGGTTAATTTGGTTAGTTTTTTTAGATTTCACAGCAGTCATAAGTTAACTAACCAAATTAGTACCCTTGAGACATCATCTGCAGATGAGGTTTGCAGATCGGTAACGCTAATAACAGGATGACCGACGCTTCGGACGATCCATTTTGATCGTCGGCTCCTCCTTCTAGCACCTGCCCGCTTCAACTCCTGCTCCCACAGGCTTCTCGACGGCCCGGCGGGTGAGAAGGGCGGCGACCACAATCCCTTGGTGAGCCTCGCTGCGTCCCTACGTGCAGCACTTGAGCGCGCCGCCGACGAGACCATGGTCACCTCTGGGCGCCGCTAAATCCGCCGTCTTCGATGAGTCGCTGTTTAATTCCTCGTAGCTACAGTTTCCTCTCGCCCTCAATTGATTTGAGCCCCCTCCCATCTGTTTCGCCGCCTTGCAGGACTTCCCCGCGCGAGCTCCGCCGCCGCCATCACCTGTCCTTGGAACATCCTGTCGCCGAGTCTCCCGACTATAGATGGCAACGGGTACAAAATATTCGGTACCCGTGGATACCAAACCCGATGTACGCAGATACGGGTTTGAATTTATGCCCATGAGCACGGGCACGGGCGCGGATACAGTTTTAAACCCAACGGATATCTTCTAACGGGTTTGAAAAATCGATATTCGAATCTGCAAACCCTTTAACGACTTTTTTGTTTTGATGTATCATGTATGAAACTAGTTTATTTATTTGCTCAAATTTATTTATTTTCTTAAATAAACGGTGTTGACATGTTGATTGTTGGGCTATAATTTATTAGTGTTGAGATATAGAGATGCATTCATTAATATATTAATATTAACATGCACCCTTGGTGAGCTTCGCTGCAGCCCCTGCACACGCCCCTTGCCCCTGCACGCCGCGCTGGCGCGGGCTGGCGAGACGGGCTGACCACGTCTCGCGGTGCAGTTGTAGGACACTGAGATGAGATGTTGCAATTATTCTTTTTTGGATGTTGAAAAGGATGATTTATACTGTTGCAATGATGATCGGATTGTATTCGATATTTTCAATTTGTGATTTCTAATGTTGCACCATATAATTTTGGATGTCCTAAAAGATAAGTGTGAATATTGCAAATATTATTTCTGCATGTTACTATTTTTGAATGATGTTGCATGAAATAGAGCTATGATGGTGTGGCAGGAATTTTATTATTTGCATCCAGATGTTGTGACGCGATTAAGTACGTATTTTTTTGATATTGCAGAAATTAATTTTTTATATTGGGACATGTGTTCTTGATGTTGATGTTGATGTTGTAAGGAACGTCGTGATGCTAGCAAGCACATTTTCCGAACCTTGTTCTTTAGTTCCCCAGCATTAGCTTGTCCAAATAAATATCTCCTACTACTAGGGCTGGATATCAAGCCAGCTCGGCTCGTTATGGCTCGGCTCGTTATAGCTCGACTCGTTAACATATTGGCTCGGCTCGGCTCGTTATACTAACGAGCCAGCAGGCTAGCTCGGCTCGGCTCGTTAGTGAGCTCGAGCTAGCTCGTTTGGCTCGTGAGCCAATATAGAGAGACAATATGAACACACATCATCACAGAGTATGGCTCGTTTGGCTCGTTATAGCTCGTTTGGCTCATTCCAATTCTTGCTTCTTATGCTGCTCTTCTTACCCATTTTCCAGCATTGTTCCAATTCTTGCTTCTTATACAACTATTCTAACTCATTTTTTATATAAGCAACCTCTTGTTCATACCTTGAGGAGTCATAAAGCTGACTAAAATAGAACTGAATATATATCATTTTGAACTTAGGGTCAAGGATTGTAGCAATAACCATGACATTGTTCTTCTCTTCCAAATATTTATCAAATTTGTTTAACATTGCAGCACTCATTTTCTTCAAATATGAGTCATTAGAATTTTTTGTCTTTAACAATGCACCCATTTAAATTTGCTGGCTTCATAATTAACTGGCTCGTTATGGCTCGCGAGCGGCTCGCGAGCCAGCTCGAGCTGCTCGTTATAAAACGAGCTGGCTTGTTATAAAACGAGCTGGCTCATTATAAAACGAGTCGAGCTCGAGCCGAGCCATTAACGAGCGAGTCGAGCGAGCTAGCGAGTTACGAGTTTTTCGTCCAGCCCTACCTACTACTCCTACTACTCCTACCCAGTAAGCTCAGACCACCAAGTACTGTTTGCATCACATCACGGCTCTTTTTGGTTTGGAGTAGCACAAGTAGCACAAAAATTTTGACCAATAATTAGGGTTACTAAATAAAGTCAATTTATAAAACTAACTCCACAACCCTGCACTACTTCGCGAGACAAACCTAATGAGGTTTTTGACCGTACGATTAGAGGATGGTTACTGTAGTATCACTGTAGCCAATTATCGATTAATTATTATCATTATATTCGTCGTGAAAAGTTACACTCATCCGTAAAAAATTTTGTAAATAAATTTTGTTTAGTACTCCATACATATGAGATTTTTTTCTCAGAAATCGTGTGCGCTACTCGTGCTACGGAAACAAACAGGCCCACATTAGTTTGGCACTTGCTACCGTCGTGGTTGGGTCTCTGTGCGACGGGACAAAACTGACGGGCAGGAGCCGCATCTCCGCCGGCATCCGCGGCCGCCCCTCGGCATCTAAGCTCGCCGTCGTCTTGTCCAGTTGTCCTGCTCTCTGCTCTCGTCGGAACCAACGCGCGGCGGGCCTGGCGTCCTTGCTGTGTTCATTTCCCTCCAATTTTTTCAAACTTTTCCTCACATCAAAATCACAACGAAATATTAAATATAGTAAATGATTTATGCATGGAATAATAAATATAGGTAAATAAAAAAACTAATTGCATAGTTTTGATGTACGTTGCGAGACGAATCTTTGAGCCTAGTTAGTCTATAATAAGACAATATTTACCACAAATAAATGAAAAGTGCTACAATATGATACAGTGTCCGATGTGATTTTTTTTATCCACTTTTCACGGATCTAATCACAACCCTTATATTTTAGGGGGTGCAAGTACATCTAATCACAACCCTTATATTTTAGGGGGTGCAAGTACATCGTGTCGCCTCACCGAACACACCTCCGTTTCTTGTCTTCTCGAGCTCTGTTTAGATTTTTACATGTAAATCTCATAAACACAGAAAAAAACATCACATCAAATATTTTGACACATATATGAAATACTAAATGAAATCTATTTATAAAATTTTTTGCATGGATGGTCTGTAAATCGCGAGACGAATCTAATGAGCCTACTTAATTTATGATTTGTAACAGCAATGCTACAATAACCATGCGTTAATTATGGATTAACCATGAATTAATTAGCATCATTAGATTCGTTTCACGATTTACAACACATCTATACAAAAATTTTTGTAAATATACTTCATTTAATATTTTAAATTAGTAAGATTACATCGAAAAAAATTATGGCTTCTATCTAAACACGGCCTCGGTCTTGCCGACCAGTGCGGCCGCTTTGGTCTTCTGGCAGAATCTTCGAGGTCCGATCAGCATTGTTGTCGCTGAGTCGCTCGCCGCCGCTGCCGGCGATGGAGGTGAGGAACAGGTACGTGGCTACCCGGCACCACATCGAGGGCGCCCCGACGGAGGCCGACTTCGAGGTGAGGGAGGAGACGGCGCGGTGGTCCCCGGACTCCGGCGAGGTGCTCGTTCGGAATCTCTACCTGTCCATCGACCCGTACCAGCTCAACCGCATGAAGCGGAGCAGCGCATCGCACCTCGCCGTCGACGGCATCCTGCCCGGCCAGGTAATTTATATTAAGCAACAGCAACCACCTCTCCCTCCCGGCTCCGGCCCAGCCAACTGCGCGCAGCATGACTCACTGAGAGGCTCCTCTCGATCTCCGGCCGTCTGGGCGGAAGAGGATCGCGGCGTATGCCGCCGGTGAGGTGGTGGCGTCGGCGAGCCCGGAGTACGCGGAGGGCGACGTGGTGGCGGGCGTGCTCGGTTGGGAGGACTACACGCTGTTCCGGCCGTCCCCCGCCGTGCTCATGTCCAAGGTGGACGCCAGCTTCCCGCTGTCCCACAACATCAGCGTGCTGGGCACCAGCGGCAGGACGGCCTACGGCGGCCTCTTCGAGGTCTGCAAGCCGGCCAGGGGGGAGAAGGTGTTCGTGTCCGCGGCGTCGGGCTCCGTCGGCAGCCTCGTCGGCCAGTTCGCCAAGCTCGCCGGCTGCTACGTCGTCGGCTGCGCCGGGACCAAAGCCAAGGTTACAGAATGGACACATGGCATCAATCAAACGTCCTGTTTTATTCAGCAGCGTTCAGAATTCAGCAGATGAATGATGAAACTCTGAATCAATTTCATTCCCAGGTCGACCTGCTCAAAGACAAGCTGGGATTCGACGACGCGTTCAACTATAAAGAGGAGCCCGACCTGAAGTCAGCTCTCAAGAGGTCAGTGCCACTGCTGCTCACCATGCTCTCCACCTGAACCTGAACGACGAGCTCAGCCCGACGGGACATCTTGGCAGGTACTTCCCCGACGGCATCGACATCTACTTCGAGAACGTCGGCGGCGAGATGCTGGAGGCGGCGCTGGCCAACATGAACACGTACGGCCGGGTCGCCGTCTCCGGCGTCATCTCCGAGTACACGGGCGCCGGGCGGCGCGCGGTGCCGGACCTGCTGGAGGTGATCTACAAGCGCATCACCATCCGGGGCTTCTTCGCCTGGGACTTCCTGCCCAAGTTCGCCGAGTTCAACGCCGCCATCGGCGAGTGGGTCCGGCAGGGCAAGGTGCAGGTGATCGAGGACGTCTCCGACGGGCTGGAGAGCGTCCCCTCCGCGTTCGCCGCGCTCTTCAGCGGGCAGAACGTCGGCAAGAAGCTCGTCAAGCTGGCGTAGAAACAGGGAGGGATCGAGGCAGCTGGCAGAAAGTTTACATACTCGGTGAAATTTACCGGGGTGTTAAATTGGTGTGATTTTTTTTTTTTACTTTTGGCCGCCAGCAAACAAAAGGTAAAAAAAACAATAATGCGTCGACTAGTAAAGTCCATGCTTTCTTTTTCAGGCATTAGTTAACTTGCTGGTTAACGCTACGCTACTGATTGTCTGATTTAAAGAATCATGCAGTATGTGCAAGCAAAACTGTAGATTCATGCATAACCAAACTCCAAACAGAAAGACGAGCAGAACTGCATGTTTATCCGTAGGTTACCAGAAAGAACAAAGGGTACTAGCAACTGGAATTGGTTCCAAGTCAACATAAACATGCAGTTCCAAATCAACTGAATGTAAAATACAGCACTAGAAATCAACGGCGTCTCCTGGTGCGGTGCGGGAGCACCAAGCGGGTGGGCTCCGGCGAACCCGCCGCTGGCGGGGCAATCGAGTCCGTGTGGGCGCCTGGGCGGCCGCCGGTTGCGGCCGTTCTTCCTGCAAGCCTAGAACAAACAGAATGCACGAGCAAGATGGCGGTTTCTACTCTGTCCTGTCGATTGCACTTGCACTCATCTGATCATATTGGCAATACGGCCGAAACGGATTCGGTCTCCTTGTTCGTTTCTGGCGAGAGCGATCCGGAGCCCGGTTTGGCTCCTGAATTCTGATGCCGCGGTCCCATAAAAGGCGAGAGCGAGACAGTGCACGACCAGCACCAGCAATCGCGCGCACCGATCAAACAAGAAACCTTCAGGCACTCGACGGAACGGCAACCATGGGACGGCGGCGGCGCACGTCGAGGCTGCTGGCTCTGCTCGCGTTCTCGCCCGCCGTCCTGCTGCTCGTTCGCTCTACCGCCGCCGCTGGAGCAGCGAAGGCGGCCATCGACGCGAGCAAGAGCCAGCGCCTGGAGCTGCCCGACTCGCTGGTCGGCCCGGAGAGCGTGGCCTTCGACGGGCACGGCGGCGGGCCCTACGTCAGCGTCGCGGACGACCGCGTCCTCCGGTGGGGCGGCGCGGGCGCCGGCTGGGCGACGTACGCGTACAGCCCGAGCTACGCCGAGAACGGCTGCGGCGCGCCGTCCGAGCTCCCACCGGTCGCCAGGGAGAGCTCGTGCGGGCGGCCGCTGGGGCTGCGGTTCCACCGCGAGTCCGGCGACCTCTACATCGCCGACGCCTACGCGGGGCTGATGCGGGTGGGGCCGGGCGGCGGCGAGGCGACGGTGCTGGCGACGGAGGCCGGCGGGGCGCCGCTGCGCTTCACGAACGGGGTGGACGTCAACCAGGTGACCGGCGACGTCTACTTCACCGACAGCAGCAGGACCTACAAGCGGTCGCAGCACCAGATGGTCACCGCGACGGGGGACTCCACGGGGCGCATCATGAGATACGACCCGCGTACCAACCAGGTCACCGTGCTCCAGTCTGGTGTCACGTACGTACCCTAACGGCATCGCCATCAGTGATGACAGGACCCATCTCGTCATCGCGCTCACCGGGCCGTGCAAGCTGCTGAGGTACTGGCTCCGAGGGTCAAAGGCGGGCATGTCTGAGCTGCTCGTAGACCTGCCGGGGTACCCGGACAACGTGAGGCCTGACAGGAAGGGAGGATGCTGGGTAGCGTTGCACCGGGAGAAGTACGAGTTTCCATCTGGCGAAAATAAGCACTTTGTCGCTATTAGGATTGACGCCGAAGGTGAGAAGTTGCAGGAGATGAAGGGTCCTAAGAACGTCCGGCCAACCGAGTTGGTGGAAAGAGGAGATGGCAAGATATATATGGGATCCGTAGAATTGACGTATGTTGGCATCATTAGCACTTAGGAAGTTGAGCACCTAGCTTATTATGAGATTCTCCAAAGTCCAAACGATTTAGACCTGGTTTATGGATATTTTAGTGTAGGTATTTTGTAAACATTTTAATTATTTATAAAGTTGACTGAATGATTGTGCTCAGGAATCATTATGAGCGCAAAGTTATCACTGTTAATCATGCTGCTTGCCACAATGGTTAACACACAGTCACACGATGTTCTGTTATGGGCGGGTGGCAGTCTGCAGGCTCATCTCAGAGATGCACAGATCCTGTGAGGCAAGGGGCTGTTCGCCTGGGACGTCAGACATGCACGGCCAGGAAAACGGAAATATTTGACACCAAGCTTGTGATGCTGGCATAGAAACAGAACCCTGGAGCCTGTTGGCTAGCTATTTTCGGATGTTCCACACATAGACAAGAAAATACTGCAGTGGCAATTACATTACTTTAAAGTGGAAACATACTGAAAACACATGCTAACCTGAAAACACTATCTGAAGCGGCGTCGCTGCGACTGAATGAAGTTCAGATAATTAGTGCACATGCAAAGTAACGCGTACTGATTGGAAAAATAGGCGCAGGCGTATGCATAGCGAAGCAGAAAGAATCTCACCTGATGGCTCCTAGCAATTGTTGCCTGAAAGTAGCAAAGTAGTTTAAACGATCCAGACTCCAAACAGTGCAAAAAGAAGGTATTCAAATCTCAACAGCATTTCTAATCCTCACTGAACAAAAACAGCAACGCACAACAGAGAAGCATGCGCTTACCAAATGCAGGCAAGACAACAGCACAAACATTTTGCTATACTCATCAAAAAGGAGAAGAAATAAAAGAATACATGTGTGCAACCAGCTGGTAAAAACCCTGTGGTTGGTGCCATGGCTCCCAGACAAGACAAGCTATGGGCCACCTTGCACAACCCGCAGCGCAGAGATGTCAAAAATTCCAAGATTATTGATGGTTGGGGGCTGATATAATCATCTACCATAACCTAATGAGCTGCTAGTTCTGTATAATCTCCGCCTGCTACATTCGTTGTCTCCTGCTGTACGGTAACTCAACTCAAGCGGTCTGTCTATAAGAGCACCTATCTTATCGTTGCATCCACGCGGACATGAGTTATGTGCTGCTTCTTCAGCTAGTAGAGATTACTAGCAAATGGCTCAATGCCCTCACCTCAAATTTGACCGTGTAAACCTAATGCCCCAGAATCATCTTACTGGGAGTTTCACAAGCAATGCTTGTCATCAAAACCTTCTTGGGTGAGCAAGCCTGTGACAAGTTTCTTTAATCTGTCCACTCCAGGCCCTGGGCGGAGATCTTGCACACGTTCAACAGTGAAGGGTCCTCCTTTCTCAGTTGTATTCAACAGATATGTCCATCCACCAGGCACAAATCCATCAGGTTGGCGGCCCAATAGTTCCTGGTCAATCTTGTCTAGCACTGGATCTTCTCTTCCGAACTTTCTTGCAAAGGGAGCATTACTGTTAAGCATACCTTCAAAGTCATCGACTGTGAGATAATGAGGATGTTGCTTTGGTGGGTTGTCCCAAGAAATGAAATGTAGATCATGGTTGACTGTGGTGTTGCGGAACTCTGGGACATTACAGATAACTGTGTGGAAGTAACCCTCTGGTGAAGAAAGAAAGTTGGCATAATACATCAGGACTGTCCTTGGTAGGTTGTCCCATCCCCATATGCAGTATTCAATAAACTGATGAGTAAGCATCATCCATGCTGAACCTGAAATTGTAGAAACCAAGCATTTACATTCAAGAGGTGCAAAGTAATAAAGAAACAAAGATATGGAACAAAATGCCAAACCATATAGGACAATTCCAATACCATTTTAGAAGTAACCAAACATGTAGCCCTTTTCTTGTTTTTTAGAGGAGCATGTTGTCTTTGGTTGTGCCGTCAGAACAAGATCAAAGTGACAGAATTTTCTATAATGTCTAAAGTTTCCAATTTGATTGCTAAAAGAGTAACCCAATAAAAAAGGGGAACTCCAACATCACTCAATAAAAAATACTATTAGCATGGTTCCGAGCAACAACCAAGGACATCTGTGACTAAGCATAAAATAGAGTTGTTTGCTTTGCAATGTATAAATTGTGAAATTGGAGGGGATGCAGATAATGTCATAATGATTTTAGTCAAAGAAGAAAAGCTTTCACCAATGCAAGATGGTGATTGCCAAGGTGATAACTGGATGCTATCTATATGCAGTGAATCCAATGTTCCTTCTGCGTGATGCTGCTCCTCATACTTGTCTCTACTTGTTAAATGCTCGCATTGCTTATCAGGCCAATACACACAAACAACCTAAACTACACATAATTTTCTATCGAACTTCTATGAGACCCTCACTCCCTCTCCATTAAAAGGCTGCAATAGCTAACCATCCAAAATCCAATATAGTTTTAACCTCTCTAAGAGGAAGCAATTAAGCTTAGGTGGAGGCATAACTGTCGGGACAATTTTAAGATTACAAAAAAGAATAGAATGAGAAGGCTGTGTTATATTTAGATAACTTCTATTCAGAAAGAAAAATGCATAATAATTTGATTATCAAATATAAGAGTAAAGGATCCGAATTTGATAGTTGGTTGCAGATCCTTACTACTAATCACAGAACACAAAATGTAAAGGTTACATCTGAGCCATATTTGTATCGAAGTTTTTTCCCCCTTTATCCAGAAAACAAGTATCTCATTGTTAAGGAACCACTAGAGCCAAAAATAAAGATTATTCTCTCCATACTGTTAAATAAGATACTCTAGGTTGCTATAAAGCAAATTTAGTGTCTCATAAAAATTGGTGACCAAATCGTTAGGTTCATGGAGAGCTAGACTGAAGCTATCTAGTGTCATCTCAACAGTCTGCTTTTAGTTCTTTTCCTTTCTACGAGATACGGTACTGAAAATGATGTATCATCCATTTTGTAACTAACAATTTTATCTAAACAAGAAATTCTGGTAGTGCAGCGATAACCCATATGTTTAATCAAGCGACAGTAATTGATGGACCATCACCATTACAATAGTGTCTAATTCTTCAACTTGGCACTAAAGCAGCACTGCTGGACAAACTAGGCAAACAGTATCTGATGACAGAAGTACCAACATCATAGCTGATACTCCACTAAAATAACACACCAATGTCATGGAGTGAAATATAGTGAACATCCTAGATGGTGCGGAAGAAGAAAACTCAAGGTGAGACAGCTCATATCAGAACATCAGGAAAGAGTATTTACCAGTAAAAAGCTTGAATGCAGTTGGGACACTCCTTTTCTCTGTAATCCAGAAAACATCAGACTTCTGCAGGCTGTATAGCCCAGGGTCGATGATCACTGGTTTTGCCCTCTGGTACCTATATAGACAAATTTAGCAACTGCATAGCTCACTGGGAATGGAAAACAAAAGTTTCAGAGAAACTCCATGCTTACTCCTTCCATCCGATGTCGCTGGTATGCTCGATGAAGTTAAGCTGCCTGGGCAACTCAGAGAGCACATGCAATAGATCTGGCAAAAGGATAGGCAAGTCAGGAAAAACAAAGAGGCATGTTGATCACAAGTTCACAACAACATTCCTTGAACAGGCCCAGTACAATGAAATGAAGAAAGATATGCACCAGGGCGCTCCTGAAACGAGTAGATCGGAATAGATGAGGCAGAACAAGACTACAATCAGGTGGGGGCGGAGCAGAGAAGGTCTCTATTTAAGGAAAAAAATACGCCTCAAGATTTGACTTTCCCCGGATAGTACCTAGAAGCGAGCAAAAGTAACCAAATCTTACCAAATTCCCAGACCAATTGGGAAAAAGCATGTCATAAATTAATCGAAACATCACTCCCCCCCGCAACTTGAAGCGTATAAAATCGCATCTTTGGCAAACACTTGCAGGGGCAGGCACTGTGCGCCAAGTTTCAAATCCCCAATCCCACTGGTATCCTCCCGTGGGGTGACGCCCCAACTTGGAATCGATCTAGTCTAATTGGCACGCAAAGATGGCGCCTTTGGAAGCACCAGGAAATTCGGATCAAAGAGGCGTCTTGGCACGATCGACCGATCCAATCGCGAAACCTGGGGCGGAGGGAGACAGATCGCATCTGCGCTTACCGTCCTGGGTGACGAGCGGGTAGTCGGATGCGGAGAGGTTGATGAACCAGTCCCAATCGCCTCCCTCGCGCAGCAGGATGGCCGCCGCGTGCAGCGTGTTGGCGACCATGGTCGGGCCCCGGTAGGTGACGAGGTTGGCGCGTGTGACGACCCTGACGTTGCGGAACCGGGCGTAGACGGGGTCCGCCCGGATGGCGGCGGCGAGCTCGGCGCGCTCGGCGGCGGGGGCCTCGAGGTCGAGGTGCACGACGTAGGTGTTGGCCGGGTGGTAGAGCGCCCTGAGCGTCCGGCGCAGCGCGGCGCCGTCCCCCGCAGAGCCGGAGATGAGGTAGGCGATCCTGGGCACCGCGGGCGGCGGCGGGCGCTCCTCGGCCCGCATCTGCTGGCGGAGCTTGGCCTCGACGAAGAGCGGCTCGGCGGAGGCCGCGGTGGGGAGCGGCGAGAAGGAGAGGAGCAGCGCGCGGGAGGAGGAGAAGAAGAGCGACGCGGAGATGAGGAGCGAGGAGAGCAGGACCGACGCGAGCAGCGGCGCCGCCCACCGCCGGTGGCCGTGGATGTGCGCCGCCGCGCCGGAGCCCGGCGACGGCGGCTTCGCCTCCAGCATCCCCCCCGCGCGCTCCCCACTCCTTTCCTCCCTCGTCGCTCCGGCGGGGCAGCAGCGGCGGTGGCCACCGGATCGCGCCGCGGGGGCGGGCGGCTTAATTGGGTCGGGGTGGGCCGGCGACGGTTGGGGCTCGCACGCGATGCGGCGTGGCGTGGTGAGGTTACCGCGGGCGCTGCGGAGGTGGAGGACTGGAAGGGGGCGAGGAGGTGGGAGCGCGTCGCGGCTGGCGGCCTCGTGAGTGGGTGTGGTCGGGGCGGGTGGGTTAGCCTTGGCTTTGCGTGGGTGCGCCGCTGCCCGCCGGTCGCGTCGGGTTGGCGTGCGCGCAGCCGCTGCCGTGGCCTCGTGCCGCGGATGGGGATGGGGATTGGGGACGCGGCCCGAAAGGGTCGTCCCGTCCCGTCCCGTGGAGACGTTGCCGCCCGAGAGTGACCGACCGAGGCGTTGCCGCCGGGTTTGGAATTTTTGGTTGCCACTTTGGTTTTTAAATATAAATCGGTTCTTAGATTCGCCAAAGATTTAGAATCAAATTTGAGTTTCACTGGTTTGTTTGCTCGCTTTAATCAAACGTATTAGAGTCGAGGGCATTGTGTTGTGTTGTATTGAGTGACATGCTAGCTAACTGCAACCCAGCCGGCTTAGCTTGTATTAATGGTTCCCAGCCAACCGAATTTGCTGCAGTGGATGATGGGTCAAGTTGGTTGGGTTAGCAATAACGAAGTCACGGTTTTAGAATAATCCCTGGCCAACTGAATAGCATACTTTAGCAAGGATACTATGATTTGGCTCAACTATCTTAACACGCAAATCTCACAGCACTTGTCGTGTGATGATATTGATAAATCATGAGCCCTGGCACCCTGTGGCAGTGCCTCTAAACCTCTTTTCTTCCTCTTCGTGAAGCATGAGTTGTTGTAGCTGTAACACACAGGTGTTAATCACCATAATTTACACTAACCACGACCATTAGAGTAAATTGGCACGATCAAAACCGAGACCAAAAAAAACTTCTGCTGGCATATTGGCCCGGACCGGTCTGACCGGTAAGGGCGACCGGTCTGACCGGTCTAACCCGAGTTGGTGGGTTCTGGAGCCCCACGTCATTTAAACCTCACTCTCTCTCTCCCAACCGCTCTCTCCCCTCACCAGAGCCGGCTCAAGCCCGAGCTCTCTCTCCCTCTCCTCTCATTTCTTTCCCCAAACCCTAGGACTCAAATCCATTCATCCTCCATTGATCCAAGGCCCAAGGAAGCTTCATTTGGGTGGAGAATCATCCTTCCCGCGTGCTCCATCCCGGGGTGCCTTGGTTTCAAGCTCTTGAGGCAAGGACCCAAGGTAATAGCTTGTGATTTGAATTGATCTCTTGCTCTAGGGGGATTTAGATAGTTTCCTTGGTCATGAACCTTTGCTTGCACCTTAGGCTAGAGCCTAGATGGAATTTGTGCGGTGGAATCAAGTTCTTGTGGGGAAAAAGGACTCATTCAAGGTAATTTAGGGCGTTTCGATGTTTAATTTTTGGTTGAGAGATTTACGTAAGACAGCTCATGCATCATGGCATTATAATTTTTCAAATTGCAGTTATATTCTGGTTTAAAGGGGTTGGTGCACAGTTAGGGCTTAGAACTTTAAATCTGCTAGGGACCGGTCTGACCAGTCTTGGCTACCGGTCTGACCGGTTGATCGACGTCGAGCCCATGCAGATCCATGCAGACTGGTCTGACCGGTCTGTTGCACCGGTCTGACCGGTTGAGCGCAGACAGAGACCCCTAAGTTGTGTTCAAATAATTTATTCTCGGCGATTTATTCCATGATTTGGGTGTTAGTTGCAGTCAAGATTTTTCTTAAATAATCAGAAAAATGTAACTAACCCAGTCATGGTTGAATGCAGAATGGGTGAGCCACCAAACCCTCCTGAGTTGGCTCAGGCCATCGCGGCCATGCTCACTGGGCGCGATGAGAAGACGGCACTCCTCTATGAGCTTGTGGCGCAGGGCAGAGCGCCGCAGCCTGAACATCACCACCAGCCGCCTGCTCCTGGATATCCAGAGTTCCTGGCTACTCAACCACCGCTCTTCCATAAAGCGGACGAGCCATTGGAGGCGGATAGTTGGCTCTGGACCATAGAGTCCAAGTTCACCCTGCACCCGTACCAGGATAGGGACAAGGCGGGATTTGCAGCCCAGCAGCTCAGGGGTCTTGCACGCACGTGGTGGGACAATCACGTGGCCATGTTCCCTGCGGGCACTCGGTTAACCTGGGCGGAGTTCAAGAACGCCTTCAGAGCGCATCATATTCTTGCAGGGGTCATTCGCAGGAAGCTTACTGAGTTCTTAGCCCTGAAGCAGGGCAATAACAGTGTGCTACAATATTCCCAGGCCTTCAACACTCTATCACAGTATGCGGGGTACCATGTGGACACAGATGAGAAGAAGCAGGCATGTTTCAGGCAGGGGCTCAGTAGCAAGCTCCAGGATCGCTTGGCAATGGTCTGGTTCGACAGTTTCAGTGAGCTAGTCAACGGGGCTATCATTCAGGAGGACGCCCATCTAGCTCACAAGGCGGAGAAAAAGAGAAAGGCACCGGCAGCGGGATCTTCTAGTAGTGCCCCTCAGAGGTTCCGTCTGGTGCAGTCGGGCCCACAGCGACCCCCCTTTCAGCACCAGCCACAGCAGCAGTGGGGATACAGGCCCCCACAGTACACTCAGTCACTGGGGACAGTCAGGCCTCCTGCTCCTTAGCAGAATGAGCAGAAGGTCTGGGTGCAGCAGCCGGGGGTACGCCCCAATTTGTTTCTGTGCTACAACTGCGGGCAGCCGGGTCACTTTGCACGGAGTTGCCCAATGCCACCCAAGCAGGGCCAGCAGTCCGGTCAACAGAGTCAGAAGCAGCAAGTGGCTCACTTCAAGCCAGGACAGGTGCACTACACCACCCTCGAGGGTATTCCTGAGGGAGCTCCAGTGATGGCGGGTACATTCTCAGTAAATGAACAATCCGTTACAGTGTTATTTGATTCAGGGGCGTCTCATACCTTTATTAGCGAGGGGTGTGTTGTTAGACTGGGGTTAAAAATTGAAAGCATGCCCAAGCCATACCATATTCATTCACCTGGGGAAAGTTAATCACCAATCAGTTTGTTAAGCAAGTACCCCTACAGTTGCAAGGAAATTTTTTTCCTACGGCCCTGATAATGTTACCGACCCAAAGGGGGTATGAACTGGATGGAGGGCCAGAGAGTTAGTCTGGACACGACCTCACAATCTGTGCACATCAAATCTTCCATTCATTGGTGTATGACTTTACATTTGAAAGATCATATGTCTTTGACACCTACGGTGAATCAAGTTGAGGGTAAAAAGCTAGCAGATATACCAGTGGTGTGTGAATATCCGGACGTCTTTCCGGATGATTTGCCTAGAATGCCGCCTGATCGTGATGTGGAGTTAACCATTGAATTACAACCGGGTACGACACCGATTTCTAGGAGGCCTTACCGGATGCCACCCAATGAATTGGCGGAGTTAAAGAAACAGTTGCAGGAATTGCTTGATAAGGGCTATATCCGTCCTAGCACATCACCTTGGGGCTGTCCTGCACTCTTTGTGAAAAAGAAAGATGAAAGTCTCAGGTTGTGTGTGGACTACAGACTTCTGAATGCCGTCACGATCAAAAATAAATATCCCCTTCTCCGGATTGATATTCTGTTTGATCAGCTATTCGGGGCCAAAGTGTTTTCCAAGATTGATCTCCGCTCTGGCTATTATCAGATAAAGATTGGAGCTGAGGATATTCCCAAGACGGCTTTTTCCACCAGATACGGACTTTTCGAATATCTGGTCATGTCTTTCCGGCTAACGAATGCCCCTGCTCATTTCATGTATCTCATGAACTCGGTGTTCATGCCCGAGCTAGATAAATTTGTCGTGATTTTCATTGACGACATCCTGATATTTTCCAAGAATGAAGAAGAACATGCAGAGCATCTCCGCATTGTGCTTCAGCGCCTGCGGGAGCACAAGCTGTACCCCAAATTCAGTAAATGTGATTTCTGGCTCAAGAAAGTCCAGTTCTTGGGCCACATCATTTCAGACAAGGGGATTTCTGTTGATCCTAGCAAAATTCAGGATGTTCTGAATTGGAAGACTCCAGAGTCTGTTTCGGAGATCCGGAGTTTCCTGGGGCTAGCAGGCTATTATCGCCGATTTGTACCGGAGTTCTCAAAAATTGCTAGACCCATGACTGAACTACTCAAGAAAGGGGTGAGATTTAATTGGGATGACAAATGTGAGCAGACTTTTCAGACTCTGAGAAGGCTTCTGACGTCTGCCCCTGTCCTCGCTCAGCCAGATATTACCCGGCCTTTTGATGTGTATTGTGATGCATCAGGTACGGGTCTTGGCTACAGTCTCATCCCTGTTTGTCTTCGCTGGATAATATTCGGCCATTGATAAATCTTGTAATGCAACAGGTACGGGCCTAGGCTGCGTCCTTATGCAGGATCAGCGAGTGATTGCTTATGCTTCCAGAGCCCTCAGGCGACATGAGGAGAATTATGCTACCCATGATCTGGAGCTGGCAGCAGTCGTACATGCATTAAAGATCTGGTGCCATTATCTTCTGGGCAATCCGGTGCATATATACTCAGACCATAAGAGTCTCAAGTATATCTTTACCTAGAGTGAGCTAAATTTGCGCCAGAGGCGGTGGTTAGAATTGATCAAGGACTATGATCTAGAGATTCATTATCATCCCGGCAAGGCTAATGTTGTTGCCGATGCACTGAGTCTCAAGGCGAGTTGCAGCTGTGTCTCAGCTACAGTTCTGTAAGAGACTTTGTGTCAAGAAATGGAGAAGATGAATTTGGCTATTGTATCTGAAGCCACACTTGCTAATGTTATCCTTATTCCTACACTTCGAGATCAGATTATTGTTGCTCAGAAAAGTGATGTGGGCATGGGTAAGATTAGACAGAGTCTCAGTGAAAATGATCCCAGAGTTTAGTGTTTTCATCAAGATAAGGAGGGGGTTCTATGGTTCAAGAATCGGTTAGTGGTACCTAAAAATTTGGAGCTTCGGAAGCAGATTCTTGATGAGGCCCACAATTCTAGATACTCAATCCATCCAGGCAGTAATAAAATGTACCAAGATTTGAAACAGAGTTTTGGTGGACGAGGATGAAGCGAGAAATTGCTAAATATGTGTCCGAGTGTGACACTTGCAGAAGGGTTAAGGCAAGCCATCTGAAGCCCGCCGGTATGCTTCAACCCTTGAGTATTCCATCAGGTAAATGGGAGGATGTCAGTATGGATTTCATTGTCGGTTTACCCAACACCTCAAAAGGGTATGATTCCATTTGGGTAATAGTCGATCGATTTACGAAGGTAGCCCATTTCCTTCCAGTAAAGACTTCTTATACGGCGAGACAATATGCTCAGTTGTACCTGGATCGTATTGTGAGTATCCATGGAATTCCTAAAACCATTATTTCGGATCGGGGTGCGCAGTTTATTGCACGGTTCTGGGAACAATTCCATGTCGCTTTGGGTACACGATTGATCCGCAGTTCAGCTTATCATCCTCAGACTGATGGTCAAACTGAGAAAGTTAATCAAATTCTGGAAGATTTGCTGCGGGCCTGTGTACTTTCATATAGTAAGAAATGGGATGAGTGTCTGCCGCTCGCTGAATTCTCTTACAATAATAGCTATCAAGAGAGTATCAAAATGGCACCCTTTGAAGCCTTGTATGGGCGGAGATGCAGGACTCCACTAAATTGGTCGGAAGCCGGTGAGCGGAATTTCTTTGGGCCCGAATTGGTTGGCGAGGCTGAGGACCAGGTTCATCTTATACAGGCTAATTTAAAGGCCGCCCAGGCCCGCCAAAAGAGCTATGCAGATAAGAGGCACTGGCCTCTGATTTTTGAAGTTGGTGATCATGTTTACCTTCGGGTGTCCCCGATGAAGGGCGTGCAACGGTTCGGAATGAGGGGCAAATTAGCACCCCGTTATGTTGGGCCTTTAACTATCACTGAGCGTTGTGGGCCGGTGGCATATCGTGTGGAGCTTCCCCCGCATTTGTCGGCAGTCCACAATATCTTTCATGTGTCCCAGCTTAGGAAGTGCCTTCGAGTTCCAACTGAAATTGTAGATACGGAAAATTTACAGTTGCAGCCCGATCTCATTTATCCAGAGCACCCGGTGAGAATTGTTGATCACAAGACCAGGGTCACTCGGAATCAGACCAGCAATTTCTATAAGGTTCAGTGGAGCAACCACTCCGAGCGAGAAGCCACGTGGGAAACGGAAGAGTTTCTCAAATCCAAATATCCGGAATTATTACAAACCTATCAAGGTACTCACCAATTCCTATCATTTCAAATTAGCACTCCATTAAATCTCGGGACGAGATTTCTTTTAGGGGGAAGGACTGTAACACCCAGGTGTTAATCACCATAATTTACACTAACCACGACCATTAGAGTAAATTGGCACGATCAAAACCGAGACAAAAAAAAACTTCTGCTGGCATATTGGCCCGGACTGGTCTGACCGGTAAGGGCGACCGGTCTGACCGGTCTAACCCGAGTTGGTGGGTTTTGGAGCCCCATGTCATTTAAACCTCACTCTCACTCTCTCTCCCAACCGCTCTCTCCCCTCACCAGAGCCGGCTCAAGCCCGAGCTCTCTCTCCCTCTCCTCTCATTTCTTTCCTCAAACCCTAGGACTCAAATCCATTCATCCTCCATTGATCCAAGGCCCAAGGAAGCTTCATTTGGGTGGAGAATCATCCTTCCCGCGTGCTCCATCCCGGGGTGCCTTGGTTTCAAGCTCTTGAGGCAAGGACCCAAGGTAATAGCTTGTGAATTGAATTGATCTCTTGCTCTAGGGGGATTTAGATAGTTTCCTTGGTCATGAACCTTTGCTTGCACCTTAGGCTAGAGCCTAGATGGAATTTGTGCGGTGGAATCAAGTTCTTGTGGGGAAAAAGGACTCATTCAAGGTAATTTAGGGGTTTGGATCGATCTCTTGTTCTAGAAGGTTTTTAGGTGGTTTTCTCTGGCCAAAGGCATCCACATGAACCCCTGAACTAGATCCTAGGAAGTGTTTGCAGTTGACGGACGAGTTTTGCCACGACCAGGATTCTAGGTTCGGGTCTGGGTAGGACCGGTCTGACCGGTCGGAGGGACCGGTCTGACCGGTAGCTCGTTGCGAGAGTAGGACCGGTCTGACCGGTGTTAGAGACCGGTCTGACCGGTATAGCTGGGCTGAGCAGGGGTAAATAGGTGGTTGTTGATGCAATTAGTTTGAAATTTAATTGGGTATTGATTACTTGTAATTTTTATAAAATCAAGCATGCATTTCTCATGTCATATGCATGTGCATACGTGTAGCGGCCGCGGCGGAGGAGGTCGTATACGAGGTGGTTGCGGAGCCACAGGAGCCGCAGGGGCAAGCCCTGCAGCAGGAGGTTCGCGGGGAGTCGGCCCAAGGCCCAACTCACCCCAGTGTTGAGCAGCAGACGCAAGGCAAGCCCCGGTGCACATCCTACTATTTCAAATTATGGCACCTATATATGTCTTTAATAATTATGCATTAGGTTTAGGAATTGTTTGAAACCTTAGTTGCATGATCCCTAGGTTTTCCTGGGCCTTATACTAGTATGCATAAGTCGTTAGCACTACTATGCTTAATAGGGCTCGATAGAAGTCGAGTGAAAATGCTGTCACTCGCGAGATGTAGGATGTCTTTATAATACAGTATATGAATTATTATATTCAAGATGGAAGGTATGGGATGGGAGACCGGATGGGGGAAGGTGTAGCCCCATCTGTGTCGATTAAGGACCGTTCCGTTGTCGGCTGTGCTGATCGGGGATTGAATTGTACTAGCCGCATGCCGGGAGTAGGAGGTAGTCGAAACTGGTAAGCCGAGTACTGCTTTTCTTCGAAAGTACAGGAACCCGCACCCAACTCCTAGGGCGAGTCGAGTAGTCGCGGAGAATTGAGATGTATATGTTTACTTTTGGTGATCTCACGTTGAGCTCGGCTGACCATATGTCGTTGGGCTGGTTCCTGTAGTTCGAGGCGGGGAGGGGAAAGGTTGGTGCGTGGGGTCCGACGGGGCCTTTGCGTGCCGTGTTGGTTAGGTTCACCTTGCAAGGTTAAATCGGATCGATTCGCCGTGTCTCGCGGTTATGAGAGCCTTGATCTCTTGGTCACATCGTAGAAAGGAAAATGAGTATAATGAGAAGTGATGAAATATGGGCTGATGACATCCAATTAATGTTTTGATTACCTTGATTGTTGTAGTTTCGCCCATCATAGATGATTAGTAATTTCTTTTGATAAAATGCAGCTAAAACATTGAAAGTAAGGATATACCTCTAGTTTATGTTATACCCACCGGTCGGGTAAGTCTTGCTGAGTATTAGAATACTCAGGGTTTGTTGCCACATTTATTATTATAGGACACCCGGACGTCGACTTCTGCCCCTGTTGTGTCAAGTTCATCCGCCGGGATGCAGAGGGGTGGTAGGTCGAGGAGAGAGACCCTTCCGGTTAGGGCGTTGTCGGGTTGTACAGTCGAGGGCTGAGTGATCAGCCTCTCGGTTTTGTGCGGACCGGTCTGACCGGCCCTTAGGACCGGTCTGACCGGTGGCGTCAGCAGGAAGTGCTGACCGGTCTGACCGGATGGTGGAACCGGTCCGACCGGTCGGGTAGGATCAGAACTGGTGGAAGCTAAAGTAGTTGTAGGATCTTTTATATTCGAACTTCAGTCACAACTATTGTAAAGTTTTGTAATTTATCTATGTATTTGAACTCGGTTTGTAAAACTTATTGTTTCGTCTTCTTGGAGTTTATATTTTCAAGTATTATGCTGTGCTTGTACCATCTGCGCCCACCTTTGCGTGGGACTACCGGTGATGTTTCGGTCGGGCCGTGGGTTGAGAAAGGATCGCCAAATTAAGTCGTTAAGCTAATGCGCCCGATATGTTCAAATGACGGCCATTAAACTTAATTAGAGTTTTAATTTGGCGGTTCTGTCACAGTACGCCGTCGTCCCTTTAATCCGGTGAATGAAATGCGACCTCAAATCCATGACCATGAACCATGATCACCGTAAGAACAAGTCTTCTATACCATCACGGCACTAAAAAGAGCAAAGTCTCGGAGAGAATGCAGGGCAAAGAAATTTTATACCTAGGAAAAAGGGAGGAAAAACAAATAAATAACGAGAGAAAGGAACACACCGTGTTGGATGCTAAGTATCACCTGCCGTGTACTGCTTCGATTTTTCGGGCTAGTGCTCAAGTCCCACTTTACTTGAGTGGCACTAAAAAAATGTCATCTTGGTATGGGGAAGGTACACGTGTCCAAGAGTGCGTGAGCGCATCCCCAGCCATCAGAAAAAATACTTTCAGGAATAATGGCAGCATTCTGCATGTTTAGGGTCCCGGAAAGTACTGCTGGTACAGTTGAAATCTGCCCCTACTTTTAATTTGTTGCTCAACTAAATTCTTGTTTTCCTTAGCCGTCAGTTACTGATTATGTTAGAAATTAATCTATACGTTTTTATAGACATCCTTTTATTAATGGCCTGATAGTTGATACATCTGCTCACAAAATGTATGGTGAGAGCGAATAGGTTTCGGGATTGATTGATTGATGAATACAGAGTACATGTATTACATATATAGGCAAGAATCATTAGGGTTTATAGAAACACCTGATCCTGCCATCATCCATCTAATCCCTGCGGCAGCCCAGCCATATGGGCTTGGGCGCCAGGCCCAAGGCCTGCCCTAAGGGCGCCTGTGCTAACACTCCCCCTCAGTCAAAACGTCAGCCACTTTGCACGTTTAGACTGGACCTAAACTCCGTGAATACTGATGAAGGTAGCCCTTTGGTGAAGATATCCGCATACTGTGAAGAGGTGGGAACATGCAGAACACGAAGATCACCAATAGCGACTCGCTCCCAGAGGAATTGAAGATCAATCTCAATGTGCTTGGTTCGCTGATGTTGAACTGGATTGGAGGACATGTAGATTGCACTGATGTTGTCACAATACACCAGTGTGGCGCACCGGAGAGGGGCATGCAGCTCCAAAAGTAACTGGCGCAACTAGGTGGCCTCTGCGACTCCATTGGCCACTGCGATACTCGGCTTCAGCACTTGATCTTGACACGGTGTTCTGGCACTTCGAGGACCAGGAGACAAGGTTGTCGCCGAGAAACACAGCATAGCCCGAGGTGGACTTGCGAGTGTCTGGACAACCGGCCCAATCAGCATTAGTGTAGACAACAAGATCAGTCGAAGAGGACGGTCGCAGCAAGAGACCAAGATGAAGCGTGCCTCGAACGTAGCGAAGAATCCGCTTCAAGGCAGCAAGGTGAGGCTCACGAGGGTCATGCATGTGAAGACAGACCTGCTAGACTGCATATGCAATGTCTGGCCGAGTGAACGTTAGGTACTGGAGAGCTCCTGCAAGGGTGCGGAAGTCTGTAGCATCAGACACAGGGGCCCCGTCAGCTGCAGCAACCTTCGGATTGGTGTCATCCACATAGAGCAACAGGTAGGCTGTATTTGATCCACGCTGATAGACAAAAAGAGAGGTGTTTGACTTGGCTTCAGCAAACCCAATGGATAGCAGGAAGGAGGCCATCCGACTGTACCACGCGCGAGGGGCCTGCTTCAGACCATACAGAGACTTCTTCAGGAGGCAGACATGATCGGGATGAGCTGGATCCTCGAACCCGGATGGCTGTTGGCAATAAACAGTCTCAGACAGGGTGCCATGGAAAAAGGCATTCTTCACATCGAGCTGGTGAATAGGCCACCTGCGGGATAGAGCCAAGGAGAGCACTGTGCGGACGGTTGCAGGCTTCACGACGGGACTGAACGTCTCATCAAAGTCAACACCATGTCGCTGAGTGAAGCTACGAAGGACCCATCTGGCCTTATACCGCTCAAGGGAGCCATCAGACCGAAACTTGTGCTTGAAAATCCACTTGCCTATGACGACGTTGGCTCGGGGTGGGCGAGGAACGAGGTCCCAAGTGTGATTCTGCAGGAGAGCACTGCGTTCTTCCTCCATAGCTGCTCACCAGTTGGGGTCAGCGAGGGGGCTACGGAAGGTCTTCGGCACCACGGAGAGAGGAGCGGCGTGGTAGGCAGCAGGCATACGATACCTGCTCTTGGCCCTCGTGCACATGGCATGCTGATTTGCCACGGGAGGAACAGCCAGGCGCCCTTGGGTAGGGGGGCTGTCGGCGCGGTCGACGCAGGCGGGGCTGCTGGAGAAGCAGTAGCCGATTGGCATGTGTACTGCTGCGCGAAGAGGCGATCCGGGCGGGAGGCTGGTCCCACACCTACACCCGCACGGAGGGCGGGCAGGATGTAGACTGGAGAAGCCCCTCCAGGTCGCTGGGTGACACCGTGGCCGCGCGTAGCGCGGTGGGCGTCCCCAGCGCCTGCAGCGCAGGCAGGATGTAGAGCGCGGGCGCCGGTGGATTAGCAGTAGCAAGTGCTGGTTGATCAGCAGCAGCAGGCACCGGTGGGGGCGCCCCAGGCACAGTCACAGAAGGACCGGCAGGGGCGCTGGATGGTGTACCTGCAGACACAGACTTGTGCATCGGTCCAATTGGAGGGAGCACAGGATCAACAATATCATCATCAAGAAACTCGATGTCAACTGGAGTACTAGGACCATGGCACTCAGCAAAGGGAAAGGCCGTTTCATCGAAGATGACGTGCCGGGAGATGATGACTCTGTTGGTGGAGAGGTCAAGGCAGCGGTATCCTTTGTGGTGAGCAGAATAGCCTAGGAAGACACACAGAACAGACCGAGGAGCCAATTTGTGGGGAGCAGTAGCCGACATGTTTGGGTAACATTTGCATCCGAAGACTCGTAGATAATCAGAGGCTAGTGGCTTGCCGAACAAGGCAAGATGTGGCGTAGAGAACTGTAGAGTCTTGGTGGGCAATATGTTGAGCAAAACAGTGGCCGTAGAGAGGGCCTCCACCTAGTAGGAAGGAGGCATGGATGCCTGAAACAGCAGGGAGCGAACAACATTATTAACGGAGCGAATAATGCGTTCAGCTTTACCATTCTGAGGCGAGGTATAGGGGCAGGACATGTGAAGGTGGATGCCCTGAGCGAGGAAGAACTGACGGGAGCTAGAGTTATCAAACTCGTGACGGTTGTCGCACTGAACCGCCTTGACACGGGCGCCGAACTGGGTGGAGGCATGGGCGATGAAGTGAGCAAGCATGCTGAAAGTTTCAGATTTGAGGCACAAAGGAAACGTCCACAAATAATGAGTGCAATCATCAAGTATGACCAAGTAATATTTATAACCAGAAATACTGACAACTGGAGAGGTCCATAAATCACAATGTATGAGATCAAACTTGCTAGACACACGAGAGGTGGACTCATGAAAGGGCATACGAACATGATGCCCTAACTAACAAGCATGGCACAAATCTGAACAATCCTGAATAGACAAGAAACACTATACGCGAGCTTCATCAAAGCCTCATGACCGGGATGGACGAGACGCCGATGCCACAGAGAGGAGGGAGCCTGGGCGACCAAGGAGTGTGCTGGAGGAAGGCGCAGAGGGTACAGCGGCCCGGAGCTATTGCACCTGACGATCTCGGTCCGAGACGGAAGAGCCTTCACAGAACAGCCAGCGAGGTCAAACTCAACAGAACAATTATTATCGGTAGTAAATTGGCGAACAGAGATGAGATTCTTAATAATATGTGGGGAAACAAGGACATTATTAAGATGTAAATTACGGTGCAACTCTGTTGTATCGAAAATGACCTCTCATGCCATATTTCAATATAATGTTTTGGCGATTGATGACACACACAACACTTGGACTAATATATGTGTTAAGATGACCATTATCAGGCTTATAGATCCAAGGGATGAAAAGATACAAAACCCCGAAGAAATCAGGTCGAAAGGACCAAGACATAAGTAATTTGCACTCACCGGTTAAACCGACGTGAGGCAAATTACACTCACCGGTGCAATGAGTTCAGAGAAGACTCAGTCAGTAGAGTGCACCGGATGAACCGACGATGGGAAAAATGATGGCGTCGGTGCAATGGACCCAGAAGCTGAGGCTAGGGTTTAGCGTCGGTTGAACCGACGATGCCTGAAGACAAGCGTCGGTGCAGTTGTCCAGAGACTCCATTTTTGGGGGTTTTCTGAGCTTACATACACTGGTTAAACCGACGATTAATTCAAGAGCGTCGGTGCAATTGATCAAGTAGCCGTTGGAGCAGTAACGGCTAGTTGTTGGGAAAATGCACTCACCGGTCAAACCGGCGATGACGATTTTCCTGAGCGTCGGATTAACCGGTGCTAAGGAAATCTGTCAGCTTTTCTTAACGGTCAGTTTTGGAGGGTTGTGCTATATATATCCCACCCCACGCCTCATTTGGGGTGTGCTGGAGTTGCTGAAGAGATAGAAAAGTCTACTACACTTGAAGAACACCTCCAACCACCATAGAGCTTCATTGTACATCATATAAGCTTAAGCACTCTTGCGAGAGTAGGCTTAGTGCTTGTAATAGGGATTAGTTCTTGCGAGAGCTCCCTTGAGAGAAGTCTTGCTGCGGCAAGCAATTATTGTAATCGTCATGTGACCCTCCGACTTGGTGTGGAGCGGCAACGACACTTTGTGCGGAGAAGGAGACCCTTCTTGGTGAGAAACTCCGATAGTGAAGACGGTGCCGTTGGTGACGCTTTGAGAGAGACGGTGGCGGTAGCCTTGTCTTGGTGACTTGGCGTCACTTAGCGTTTGCTTGTCGAAAGCCTTGGTGGCGAACGCAAGACGGTGATCAAGCGAAGAGACTCGGCATCACACTTGTTCTTGTTGGACAAGTGGCCGTGGACGTAAGGAGGGACTTGGTGTCCTAACCAAACCACGTTAAATCGTGTGTCTTGGTGTATTCACGGGAGTTTGCATATTCTCTCCATCACCTCTTTACTTACCATATTATGTTTCCGCATTTACTCTATTTTGCGTGACTTTACTTTCCTAGTTAGTTTGATTAGGATTGGCTATAGGTTGCAAGTCTTTTGAGGTAAGTAGAGTATCATAGATAAACCTTAGTCACAAGTAGCATGTGTAGGACGTGTTAGGTTTATCTTATGCAAGTAGTTTGAGCCCTAGGATTAGAAAGCGAATTAGCGACCCTATTCACCCCCTCCCCCTCTAGGGTCGGACACCCTGGTGATCCTTTCAATTGGTATTAGAGATTGGTCTCACACCTCTTACGAGGATTAGCCAATTCCATTGGTAAATTTGTGAGAAAGCTCGTAGGAGACCCGTCGACTTCACCGTCGAGTGAGTATCATGTCCGGGAAAGGGATGAGTACCGATATGGCTCCGTTTTTCGATGGCACGGGTTTTCCACGATGGAAAGTGCTTATGCAAGCACATCTCCAAGCCTGTGGGCTTGATGTTTGGCGTGTCACCGAATTAGGTAAGAAAAATGAGACTAAGGCCAAGAGATAATATGATGCCATTGCTAAGTCAATTCTATTGTCCTCTATATGTGATAGTGTGTTTAATCGTGTTTTTGCTAATGAGAATGCTCATAAGCTATGGAAGCAAATTGTCGAGAATCATGAGGGCACAAAGGATGTTGCCAATCAAAAATATCATATTCTCGGCGAGGAGCTTAGTAGCTTTAAGCAACTTCCCAATGAAAATGCTCATGACATATACTCACGATTAAATACTCTTGTCAATGAAATTAATGCCTTAGGTCTCAATCAACTTAAAGATGAGGAAATTAACCGCAAGATCCTCCGAAGCCTTCGCAAGCCCGATTATGACATCATCAACGCTCTCTTGCAAAAAGAAGACTTGGTCAAGCTTACACCCAACCAAGTCATCAATCAAATCATTGCCCATGAGTATAGTATGGGAATGACAAAGAAGGAGCAAGAGTCCACCTCTTCTTCAAGCCGCAAAAGTCTTGCCGCCAAGCATTCATGCAAATATCAACTAAGGCGACAAGACTCATTAAGCTCAAGTGAAGAAGGAGAAGAGGATGAGAGTGATGATGAATCAAGTTCAAGCGATGAAGAATATCCAAGGGCCGTGCTATACCATCACCGCAAGATTGCCGAGCATGTACATGAGCTCTATGAGCTTGGGTACAAAACTCTCATTAGAGGGAGTGCGGTTGGGATGGAGAAGATGGCGAAGAAAAAGAACAAATCAAGATCTCAAGCTCTCTCTGCCATCTACAAGTCCAAGAAAAGTAGTGAAAGCTCAAGTCACAAGAAAAATTCCAAGAGCTTCACCACCCATCGCCCTCGGAGATCATCACCACCTCACATGTGTCTCATGGTACAAGGTAATAACGATGTAAGTGATGACTCCTCCTCCAATAATGAATCCGATGTTGAAACTGATGAAATTAGTGAGATGATGACACTTCTTCATAATCAACAAGAACATCTCACTAAACAAAATAAAGAAATCAAAGCTCTCAAGGCTAAAGAAAAACTTCATGCTTCATTTGTCTCAAGATATGAGAACTTGCTAAACAAATTCAATTTATTAGACAATGAGCATGAAGAGTTTAAAAAGAAATATGAGAGTCTTGAATCTAAAAGTAGATCATCATCGGATGAATCTTTCCCTTGCAATATTCCTTGTGCAATTCCTATTGTCAAAGTAGATACGCCTACCTCTTGTGATCTAACCCCTTGCAATGAGGATGTGATTATAAAAACATGTGATGATCTCATTGCTAAGGAAAATGATGAGCTCAAACAAGAGGTAGAAAGGCTAATGACGGACTTGAGGCGGCTTAAAGAAAAGTACACTCAAGAGCAAACCCAACCTTCTCAAGATAACCCCCTCACGGACGTGAAGAAGTTTGAGAAGGGAGAAACCGTGACTTGCTTCAAGTGTTGCAAAGAAGGCCACAAGTCCTACCAATGCAAGGAGAAAGAGGGCGAAGCAAAGGGAAAAGAAAATGGCAAGACAAAGAACTTGAACAAGAGCAAGAAGGGACACAAGAAGGCTAAGGAGATCAAGAAAAACACATCTCCATACTTGAAGGCTTCATACATATACACCAAGCCCACCCACAAGAACAAGCAAAAGAGCAACCACTACATACTTGAAAAGAAGAACAATGGCAAGGTGGTGTGTAAGGATCGATGGACCAAGAGGGGGGGTGAATTGGGCCTTTTTCAAATTTCTAAAGCAATTAAAACAACTTTAACCTATGCAATGCTAGTAAGGCTCAATTCACCAACCGGCTAACTAAGCAAACTACCCAAGCTACTAAAGAAAAGAAACTAAGTAAGGTAGAGCTAAGTTATGATCTCTAATGTCAAGCACATGAAAAGTTGCATGAAAGTAAATGCTTGAAATGAAAGAGTGGGAAAGAGACAACCGGATTTTTTCCCGTGGTGTCGATGCGTTGGCACACACCCCTAATCCACGTTGTGACACTCACTAAGAGTCTTGTCACCTCCCATGTCACCGAGACTTGGGCGCTCACTAAGAGTCTCCGTTCACCATCCCGGCGTGGTGGAGCTCAAACCACGTACAAACTTCTTCGGGCTCCCACAATCCTTGGCAAGCTCCGAAAGAAACACCTTCAATCACCAAGATCGTCTAGGTGCTGCCAATCACCAAGAGTAACAAGCTCCTAAGCCTTCACTTGACCTACACTTAGTTGGCCCTAGCTCAAGCACACTTGCTACACTTGCAAAGGATGAATTCTTCAAGGTTGAAGCACAAACAAAGTACTAGATCTTCTCTCTTTTGCTCAAAGCTCTTTCTCTTCTTCTCAAGGGTGGCCTCAGGTATTCAAGATGTCAAAGGCAACTGAAATGAGCCAGGGGGTACCCTTATATAGAGTGGAGGAGGTCACATAGCCGTTGGAAGTTTTCTGCAGAAAAACCGTGACCACCGGAAGAACCGACGGGATAGAAAGTATAAGCATCGGTTCAACCGGTCTCTCTGTGTCTAATTAGTTGCCATTGGAGTTCTGACACTGTATCCACGCTTGCGTCATTGCACCGGTGCATGCTCCGTAGGGGCATCGGTTCAACCGGTGCTGAAGAGGTTCACTGATCAACTCAAACAAGCGTTCTGGAACAAAGTACATCCAATGCACCGGTGCTTTGATTTTGAAGCGTCGGTTCAACCGGTGCTGAAGAGAAGTTGAAGTCCACCAAAACATGCTCTCTGGAACAAAGTACATATAATGCACCTGTGCTTTTCTTGGGACCATCGGTTCAACCGGTGCTATAGAGTTTTTGACTTGATTCCTGCCTGCTTCCAGAGAAGATAGACCGACAGGGCATCGGTCCTTCCACCATACATCAGATGCTCCGACGCTAGGGCACCGGATCAACCGGTGCTGCTGTTTTTCTTTGTTTTCAGCTAAATTGACTTGGATTCGAATGTGATTTTGATTGTTTCTTCTTCCAAGAGTTGTGTTAACTTCTATTGACCATCTTTTGCTGTTTTTGAGTGAGTGTGCAAGATTTCTAAGGCCAACTAAATTTTGATCAAGCTACTAACTCATGAACCCCCCTTAATAGTACGATCAAGAACTAGAAACTATAAAACCTAGCTAAATCAAGTGTCCTTCATCTCCTTGTGACACTTGAGACTAGAAAGGTCCTTAAGCTTTCAAATTGAGTCCTTGGTTCGCATGATTGTTTCGAATTGAGGGATCTCCTTTCATATTTCATAAGAGACTAATCCAGTCATTGAGTTTTCCTTTAAAACACACGTTAGTCGCATACGGTTGTCATGAATCACCGAAACTTACCATTAGCATCTATCGGCCTAGATGCGCTACATGGTGGCTCATGTCATTGGGTGGAGAACATATGGATGGAACCGGCCTATTTGGGTGCCCAAGGATATTATTCATACCATGGATGACTCTCAAAAGGTTTGGATCCCTAAAACTTAGACACCAAACAAGCACTACGGGGAATTTGGAGGCTTGGCAAGGTTTGGGATGCATGAGTAGGGATGCATCATGCAAAGTTGAATAGCCAAGTTATGGATTAAAGATTAGTGACCCAAATTCCCCTCCCCTACATATGTGGTAATGAGCAAGGTAAAAGGATGATCTCAATTCATTTGATATCCTTCATGCATCATTGTAGATCAATGTCTCTCTAGGATTGCATGATCTTATCTTTACTATTGGTATATTTTTATATGCCTTCCTAGAAATTTCACATGGTAGGTTATCCATGCCTTATTCATATCTTGTTATAACCTACATGAGCTTAATTGTTTCTCTCACATGGCACATGTCTTCCATAGCATATCTTGTAATTTGATATCTCTCATATTCGTGGTAAAAATACTTTTGATATCAATTGCTTACTTATGGTGCCATGATTAGCAAGTTATAAAGTTACATCCCTACTATGTGTAATACAAGTGCATACATTTGTGAGTGATTCAAACACTAATGCACACATTTAGGGGGAGCTAACTCTATAGCTTGTGTTTGTGTGACTAATATGCTTTACAAGTACTATTTGTTGTAGTCACCTAGAGCTATCTCCATGAGTTCAAATTTCCTTTGAACACTACCCCTACAAGTCACAATTGCCATCACAATTGGTGTCAAAATAGGAGGTGCCACAAGCTTTGAAAAAGGGGGAGCTTGTTCAAACAAAGGGAGATATGTCAAATCTAGTTGGTGTAACACTCTATCACTAGTAAATTTCTTTTGCTACTAATGCTCCTTGTTGCTAGTGGTTATGAAGCTTTTAGGTGTTTGATGACAAAGGGGGAGAAATGTACCCTAAAAGCAAGCAAATAGTCTGGAGTAAATGATGCCATTAGCAAGGGGGAGGAATGGAAAATGCAATACAAAAGGATGCATGGTGATAGGGGAAGGTACTTAGTAAATATGAGGGAGAAGTGCAATTTGATGATCCCATGGACTAAGGTACAAAAAAATTTCATTGCTCATATGGTTCAAACCACACAATTGTCTTACATTGGCCACAAGCCATTGTATCACAATTGCTATCAAGCCGGAAGTATTTCGTCCTATGGACTAATCAAATGCTGGTAGCTTTTAAAATGAGCATGAAAATGTCATCCGAGCAAGCTAAGTAGTTTCTAACTTTTCAATTTGGTATCAATTTCATATCCTAGCAATTCATCTTGCTTCCTTTGGTTGTGTTGTCATCAATCACCAAAAAGGGGGAGATTGTAGCGAAAATGGTCTCTCATGCCATATTTCAATATAATGTTTTGGCGATTGATGACACACAAAATACTTGGACTAATGTATGTGTTAAGATGACCATTATCAGGCTTATAGGTCCAAGGGATGAAAAGATACAAAACCCCGAAGAAATCAGGTCGAAAGGACCAAGACAGAAGTAATTTGCACTCACCGGTTAAACCGACGTGAGGCAAATTACACTCACCGGTGCAATGAGTTCAGAGAAGACTCAGTCAGTAGAGTGCACCGGATGAACCGACGTTGGGAAAAATGATGGCGTCGATGCAATGGACCCAGAAGCTGAGGCTAGGGTTTAGCGTCGGTTGAACCGACGATGCCTGAAGACGAGCGTCGGTGCAGTTGTCTAGAGACTCCATTTTTTGGGGTTTTCTGAGCTTGCATACACCGGTTAAACCGGCGATGAATTCAAGAGCGTCGGTGCAATTGATCAAGTAGCCGTTGGAGCAGTAATGGCTAGTTGATGGGAAAATGCACTCACCGGTTAAACTGGCGATGACGATTTTCTTGAGCGTCAGATTAATCGGTGCTAAGGAAATCTGTCAGCTTTTCTTAACGGCTAGTTTTGGAGGGTTGGGCTATATATATCCCACCCCACGCCTCATTTGGGGTGTGCTGGAGTTGCTGAAGAGATAGAAAAGTCTACTACACTTGAAGAACACCTCCAACCACCATAGAGCTTCATTATACATCATATAAGCTTAAGCACTCTTGCGAGAGTAGGCTTAGTGCTTGTAATAGGGATTAGTTCTTGCGAGAGCTCCCTTGAGAGAAGTCTTGCTGCAGCAAGCAATTATTGTAATCGTCGTGTGACCCTCCGACTTGGTGTGGAGCGGCAACGACACTTTGTGCGGGGAAGGAGACCCTTCTTGGTGAGAAACTCCGATAGTGAAGACGGTGCCGTTGGTGACGCTTTGAGAGAGACGGTGGCGGTGGCCTTGTCTTGGTGACTTGGTGCCACTTAGCCTTTGCTTGCCGAAAGCCTTGGTGGCGAACGCAAGACGGTGATCAAGCGAAGAGACTCGGCATCACACTTGTTCTTGTTGGACAAGTGGCCGTGGACGTAGGGAGGGACTTGGTGTCCTAACCGAACCACATTAAATCGTGTGTCTTGGTGTCTTCACGGGAGTTTGCATATTCTCTCTCTCATCTCTTTACTTATCATATTACGTTTTCGCATTACTCTATCTTGCGTGCCTTTACTTTCATAGTTAGTTTGATTAGAATTGGCTATAGGTTGCAAGTCTTTTGGGGTAAGTAGAGAGTAGCATAGATAAACATTAGTCATAACTAGCATGTGTAGGACGTGTTAGGTTTATCTTATGCAAGTAGTTTGAGCCCTAGGATTAGAAAGCGAATTAGCGACCCTATTCACCCCCTCCCCCTCACCCCGGCGATCTTTTCATCTGTGGAACCAGTGGCAGTGACAGGAAGAAGAGAGCCATTACCGACAATAATAGAGGGTGGAATATGGTACTGCAGGAGTAAAACATGTGAAAGGTGGGAGGGCTGAGATGTCATATGTGAAGAAGCACCTGAGTTGAAGTACCACTCGTTGGTCGACGGTGGGGTGAGCGACGTCGTGCTGAAGGCGGAGGCGAGGGCCGTCGGGTCCCACGAGGGAAGGCCGGTCACTGGATTGTAGTATCCGGGGGCGACCCACTGGCTGGTGCCATCAGGAGCAGGAAGACCAGCGGCTTGCTGGTGAGCGGCGAGTGCATGCTGTTACTGCTGTGCTTGCTGCTGAGCCTGCAGGGCTGACGTGCGATAGGAGGGCGATGCAGGGCGTTGGAATCGGGAACGATTCGATGCAGGGCACGGGAGGGGGCTGGGCGCTGGAGGAGGATTAGATGCAGGGGGTTATCCACAAAATTGAGATTACTTTGGCTAATGGGGGGTTAAGTGCTAAATGAATCCACCTTTGCCCATAGCCCTTGGATGAGGATCCTGTGGTCTTAATTGGGGTTTCCAAAGTTTCCACAAGAGTCTTGATTTCCACAGGATATGATATGGTGCCTACTTCTTATTGACTGTAGTATATGTACGGCTAGTTTGGAATGTGTAGCCAGGGCGGTAGAGTAGAATGTACCATCTGCAGTATATGTATTGCCTGCCTGTAAATTTGCCTTCATCCAGGCATCGTTTTGCCATCCTAGATTCTTGAAAGCGACTAGCTGTCCCTTGACTGCACCAGGTACAATTTCTGTTTTTCCAGGACCCAGCCCTTGTTTAGTTGTAAAAACTTTTGGAATTTTAGTACTGTAGCACTTTCATTTGTATTTGATAATTATTATCCGATTATGGGTTAACTAGGCTCAAAAGATTCGTCTCGCAAATTACAGACAAACTGTGTAATTAGTTATTTTATTTAGCTACATTTAATATTTCATACATGCGTTCAAATATTCGATGTGATGGAGAATCTTATAAATTTTTGGAATTTTGGATGCAACTAAACAAGGGCCCAATACACATTTCTGAAGTTGATGTAACCACATGTTTTTTGCCGCTTTGTTTCGTGACATCGTGCATTTGTATGTAACATCACACACGAATCTTCCCTGAAGGCCCCGACCTACTGAAAACTTGATGCTTAAGCGTCAGTCTGAAACCTTAAAGTTTCAGTGAGGCATCACATTCATTGATTCACATACGATGCTTAAGCTCCGAGTTCTGAAAACTTGATGCTGATGGTGTCGTTTCCTTCTCCACGGTCCACGGCATAAAAACGTGTTCTGTGTTCCATGGCAAGTCAGAAAACATGTTTGGTCGGAGTCTTCGCCGCGCCACCGCCGACGACGTAGACTTTGAAGGTTGGACGCATCGTTAATTCCGCTTTTAAAAGACTTCCTAAGAAATTGCAACAAAATTGTAGTCTAGTTCTCCTAAAAAATTTGTAGCCTAAATATGAGGAGCAGTGGAGCACTATATGAAATCGTCGCCTATGGGCCGACGGCCCATATACCCGCGCGGTCTCGAACCAGCAGCATCCAACCAACGGTCCAACCCAACCGGACCCCTAAAAATCCTCTACGAATTCCCGGAACTGCCCTCGAGTTGGTCCAGCAATAACCCCTGGCCCCGCGGAACCAGAGCCCCCAAAACCAAAAAGGTAGGGGATTGGGCGCCCCCCTTCTCCCTCCCAGAAAGGCGGCAGCACCTCCTCTCCTGTCGGGTTCTGGGAGCAGCGCTAGGCGGGGGAGGAAGACGCCGCCGGCCGCCGCCCCCCTCCTTCCGGCCTCCGCCACCACCAGCCCGCCTGCTATCCACGCGGGGCGTGAGGAAAGGGGAGAAGCGCTCGCCCTATCCAGCTTCCGGAGCGGCTGCAACCTGAGGTATTTTTCGCTTCGTGTCCTCGTCGGCGCCGCCGCCGGTCCCAGGGCGTAGGTGATGTCTGGGGGTGTTTCGGATTGGGGAAAGATTTGATGATCTTGTTTAGGATGGGTTCGTTTGGGTACGGGTTGAGGTCGGCGGAAGAGAGAGGCCAGGTTCATTGCATCTTCCGCGTGCTCCCTAGTATTAAGTGTTGTTATCCGATTGGTCCATTAGAATATCAACCTTTTGACCACCTTCCTCTTGGGGTTTTTTTTAGTGGAGAGGGTAGGTTGTATTCTTGATTCGTAGTGGAAAGCTTTTCATTAAAAAAATCAGTGGTGTCTAGCTTTTGTAATTGGTGGCTGAGAATATACTCCTTGTTGTGACCGTCAATGCAGTGCGGCTGAAAGCCTGAACCCCCACTGTCTGCTGCAGGTTGAGCCAGACCTATATTTTCTAAGCAATGGCGGCAACGATGGTGGCGATGACTGCCAAGAGCAAGAACAGCGTTTTAGCCGTGGAGAAGAAGCAGGGCTGGTCTATTCAGCTCCCTGAGCTCCGGTTCCCATGGGATTCGCATGATGACAAGGGCTTCTCTCTAAGCCTGCAAGGCTCTGGGCCTGCTCATGGCGGGCTGTTTGCTAGTGTTGGTCTTAAAGTGTCGACGGGTGCGCCAGCAGTGGCACACAGTTCGGGGGAGAAGGACATTAAGATTCCCTTCGCGGATCATTGGATAAAGTATGTCTCTGAGGCAGTTGGGTACCAAGTTATTAGCACCGAGGCTGAGACAGTAAAGGAGGAGGTGGTTGATGGTAAGGCAAAGAAGAAGGCCAGGAAACATGGGCTGAAGCTCAAAATCAAGATTGGGAACCCACATTTGAGGCGGCTGGTTAGTGGAGCAATTGCGGGGGCTGTTTCCAGGACATGTGTGGCACCGTTGGAGACGATTAGGACTCACTTGATGGTTGGAAGCAATGGGGACTCGATGACGGAGGTGTTCGGGTCGATCATGAACACTGAGGGGTGGACCGGGCTGTTCCGTGGGAATCTTGTCAATGTTATCCGTGTTGCGCCAAGCAAAGCAATTGAGGTAAATTATTACCTTTAGTTTGTTTCTTTGTTACTATTTTAGTACCCAGGAGCCCTTTTGTTTGTTTCTTTTGTTATCATTTCAGTGTCCAGGAGGTCCTATTTTTCTAGAAATTATAATGTGGTTCCACTATTGTGTGCTGCTGGGTATCAGTGATGCTAGAAGAGATGTGCTTCTCATTATCCAATTCACTAGTGTGTCAACCTCATGTTCAATTTGGAACAAAAAATGCTATTTTGGATACTAATTCTAGGTGCACTACACTCTATAGCCAGTTCCACTGTGCTTATGGCTTGCTAGAAGGAACAGCTTTCATGTTGAAATATAGGGGTGTTAATTGGTGACCCTTAGGTGCACCTCCAACCCTCTTTAGTTCAAAATTTTGTACTATTTCTCCAAAATGAGATCTTATTTTGGAATAGTACAAAACTTTGAACTAAAGAGGGTTGGAGGTGCACCTATGGGTCACCAATTAACACCCCTATTGAAATAAGGCTGCACTAATACTGAGACAATGCCTTTCAAGTCAATTTATGTAGCAGCAGCACCCAGGCAGCTATTAATATTGTAGCATGTCATTTGCAAACAAATATCCGAGCTAGAGTTCACTCAATGGTTTAATTCACCTAGTTAGAGAATATGGTACTTACATCCTTGCTATTATATAGATCCTCGACAAGGGTATATATCAATATACACCCTCCAACCCGATAAATAAGTCATTATAGGATTTAAAATTTGTCCTGAAACAAGTACTCTTACCATATGTGCATGTGCAAGAAACAATCTCTTAATACCAAATATGACTAATACATAGGGGCAAGCACCAAGCATGGTCATTTTACCGTCTTGTTAATCTATCTTAGAATTCCTAAGATGACTTGTCTTTTGGGATGGATAGAGTATGTTGTAATATTTCTCCCAGCGGTCTTCATAACGTTTAAGTCAAGCTATGGGCCTGTATTTTGGTTTTTAACAGTTGTCTAGTTTGCTAGTTTATGATCGGTCAACTGGGTTGGACTAACTTTCCTTCCTATATTTCGAATCTTCCATTTCTTCTAATATCTTTATCTCACTCTCCTCCAACATTTTCAAGTGCGACAGGTTTTGTTAGGTGCTCTGTAGGTGGCAAACGTATAATAATATTGCACTCTATAATTTTTGCATGTAAACTTCTGAGATGCCTCAAAATGAACTTTTGGATCAGCAATTTGCTTGTTCAATTTTCTGTGTTTATGGCCTCTAGTGCTAAAGAAATTTATTTGGTTATGGATTGGCGAAAAGCTACTCCTTTAGTCACTAATCGGACTTTGGTTGTGAGATTCCATGACCATTTTTTTCTACTCATGAATTTCAAGATTGTTGGAAATCTTGTTTTTCTTGCAACCGGATCAAGCATACGGGTCCCCCCGTTTGCAACAACTGACCAAAGCATCACCTTTACTGTTCTACAGACATAGCAGTACTTTTATCTAATTTTTTTGTCCAATCGCAGCTGTTTGCTTTCGATACAGCCAAGAAATTCTTGACTCCCAAGGCTGATGAGTCCCCAAAAACATTCCTCCCTCCGTCGCTTGTTGCTGGAGCAATTGCTGGGGTCAGCTCAACATTGTGCATGTATCCTTTGGAATTGATTAAGACCAGATTGACAATAGAGGTGAAACGAGCTCTTTCTCAACAGCTTGAATAACTGATGTTTCTTTGTACACTTCAGCCTCACTCCTTGTTTCTGCAGAAAGATGTCTACAACAACTTCCTTCATGCCTTTGTCAAGATTCTACGAGAAGAAGGCCCATCAGAGCTGTACCGTGGTCTGACACCGAGTCTGATAGGAGTGGTGCCATATGCCGCGACTAACTACTACGCGTATGACACCCTGAAGAAGCTCTACCGGAAGACATTCAAGCAGGAGGAGATCAGCAACATTGCTACTCTCTTCATCGGCTCAGCTGCCGGTGCCATCTCAAGCACTGCCACTTTCCCACTCGAGGTGGCCCGCAAGCAAATGCAGGTTGGAGCAGTTGGTGGGAGGCAAGTCTACAAGAACGTGTTCCATGCCCTTTACTGCATAATGGAGAAGGAAGGGATTGGTGGCCTGTACAAGGGACTTGGACCCAGCTGCATCAAGCTGATGCCTGCGGCGGGCATCTCCTTCATGTGCTACGAGGCCTGTAAGAAGATCCTGGTTGAAGATGATGAGGAGAGCGAGTGAAGTATTTGCCCCTGATTAGTCCTGGAAGGTGGAGGTGGAGATTATACCGCCATTTTTGTTTCTATCGAGAATTGGATTATCAACTCATGAAAATTTAGGTCTAATACTTGAAGTGTGTTAGGTCAATTTTTGGCTCAAGTTAGTTTTGTGTTGAAATCCATAAACAATATTTGCAGTTCATGGTGCATGTTGCTTAGGGATGTCAATTAGTGATCCTTGGGTGCACCTCTAACCCTCTTTACTAATTCTCCAAAATCAGATCTCATTTTGGAAAATTAGTAAAAAAATTTGAACGAGTGTTGGGAGGTGCACCCAAGGGTCACCAATTTGCACCTCTAATGTTGCTGAAGCAGTTTTGTCATGGCCATGTCTGGTTCCCTCACTGCAACTTTTGTTGTCCGAATTCTTCCTGCTCGATAGTCGTGTTCCATTCAATTTATGTTTATTTGGCTTTGTAGCAGGAAATTGTTTATTCTGTCAAAGAAAGCACCTTAAAATGTTTTGCATAGTAAATCAACCATTTGTCCGAGAGAATCTGCTATTAACCGTCGCATAGCATTTTCTCTCCCTTGCTCCTGAGACTGGTACACGGGAGCAACTCCGGGTAGAAATGGTGTAGGCATTTTGATTGATAGGAGTCTTAAGGATGGAGTCGTAGAGGTTAGAAGGCAAGGCGACCGGATTATCCTAATCCGTTTGGTAGTTGGAGATTCGGTTTTGAATGTGATCAGTGCCTATGCCCCTCAGGTAAACCTTAGTGAGAGCACCAAAATGCAGTTCTGGAAAGATCTAGATAGCATGGTTAGTACCGTGCCTACCAGCGAGAAACTCTTCATAGGAGGAGATCTCAACTGCCATATGGGTGCAACTAATATAGGGTTCGAGCGAGTGCACGGGGGTTTTGGGTATGGTAGCAGGAGTCAATAGGGGGAGGATGTGTTGAACTTCGCGTTAGCCTACGATTTGTTGATAGCGAATACCGTGTTTAAGAAGAGGGAATCTCATCTTGTGACGTTTCGTAGTGGACAACACTCGAGCCAGATCGACTTTATCCTTGCTAGGAGGGAAGATAGACGTGATTGCTTAGATTGTAAGGTGATACCTGGGGAGTGTGTTGTCCCTCAACACAAACTTGTGGTGGCGGACTTTCGTCTTCGGGTACGTGTCCACCGGGACAAACGTGCCAAGATCGCGATAACAAAGTGGTGGAAGTTTAGAGGGAAAGCGGCACAAGCGTTTAAGAAAAGGATGTTAGGTGAGGGGGCTTGGGAAGAAGCAGAAGACGCAGATGACATGTGACTAAAGATGGCAACATGTGTTCGGAAGGTGGCCTCAGAGGTGTTTGGCGTGAGTAGGGGAGACAAACAGGAGGGGAAAGACACCTGGTGGTGGAACGACGAGGTGCAAAGAGCTATTAAGGAGAAGAATGAGTGTTTCAAGCGCCTCCACCTTGACAAGAGTGCAGCCAACATCGAGGGCTATAATTTAGCGAAGAGGATTGCAAAGCGAGCTGTGGGTGTAGTAAAGGGTAAGGCGTATGATGACCTGTATCAGCGGCTAGGCACGAAAGAAGGGGAGAATGACATTTATAGGATGGCTAGGATCCGCGAGCGGAAGACAAGGGACATCAACCAAATCAAATGCATTAAGGATGGGATAGATCGACTGCTAGTGAAGAATGAGGAGATCATGGATAGATGGAGAGAGTACTTCGACAAGTTGTTTAATGGGGAGAGTGAGGTCCCTACCCTTGAGTTAGATGACTCTTTTGACGATACCAACAGACGTTTTGTGAGGAGAATTCAGGAGGTAGAGATCGGGGAGGCTTTGAAGAGGATGAAGGGAGGTAAAGCGATGGGCCCTGATGGTATCCCCATTGAGGTGTGGAGATGCCTAGGAGATAGAGCAATAGTATAGTTAACTAAGCTTTTTAATCTCATTTTTCGGTCAAACAAGATGCCGGAAGAATAGAGAAGTATATTAGTACCTATCTTAAAAAACAAGGGCGATGCTCAAAGTTGTACTAACTACCGTGGGATTAAGCTGATGAGCCATACGATGAAGCTTTGGGAGAGGGTTATCGAGCATCGCCTAAGAAGAGTGACAAGTGTGACCCAAAATCAATTTGGGTTCATGCCTGGAAGGTCAACCATGGAGGCGATGTTTTTAATACGACAATTGATGGAGAGATATAGGGAGCAGAAGAAGGACTTGCACATGGTTTTCATTGACCTTGAGAAGGCATATGACAAAGTACCGAGAAATGTCATGTGGTGGGCCTTGGAGAAGCACAAAGTCCCAACTAAGTACATTACCCTCATTAAGGATATGTACAAGGATGCGACGATGTTTGTCCAGACATGTGATGGCAACACCACTGATTTTCCTATTAACATAGGCCTACACCAGGAGTCAGCATTGAGCCTTTATTTATTTGCTTTAGTGATAAATGAGGTCACAAGGGATATACAAGGTGAGATCCCTTGGTGTATGCTCTTTGCTGATGATGTGGTGCTAGTTGACGAGAGTAGAGCAGGGGTTAATAGGAAGTTAGAGCTGTGGAGACGCACGTTAGAGTCGAAAGGGTTCAGACTTAGTAGGACCAAGACCGAGTACATGATATGCGATTTCAGCGCGACTAGGCATGAGGGGGGAGACGTTAGTCTAGATGGGCAAGTGGTGGTCCAGAATGATACTTTTTGGTATTTAGGATCGGTGCTACAAAAGGATGGCGACATTGATGAAGATGTTAGGCTTAGAATTTCAACTGGCTGGTTGAAATGGCGGCAAGCTTCTGGGATCATTTGTGACAAGAGGGTGCCACAAAAGCTATAAGGAAAATTCTATAGGACAACAATTCGTCCGGCGATGTTATACGATGCTGAATGTTGGCCTAAAAAAGGCGACATGTCCAGCAACTGAGTGTAGCAGAGATGCGGATGTTGCGATGGTTTTGCGGGCACACAAGGAGGGATAGAGTCCGGAACGAAGTTATTCGGGATATGGTCGGGGTAACACCAATTAAGGAGAAACTTACTCAGTATCGGCTGAGATGGTTTGGACATGTCCAATGAAGGCCTCCTGAGGCGCCGGTGGTTAATGGGGTTCTTGAGCGGGTCGATAATGTAAAGAGGGGTAGAGGTAGACCTAAACTGACGTGGGATGAGTCGGTTAAGAGAGACTTTAATAATTGGAATATCTCTAAAGAGATGGTTTTGAATAGGAGTACTTGGAGACTAGCTATCAATGTGCCTGAACCTTGAACTTATTTCTTTCGGATTTCATTTTTAGTCTACCCTAATTTGCTTGGGAAAAAAGACTATATTGTTGTTGCTGCTCCTCCTGAGACTGGATCCAGAGGATCTGTTATTTGGATATTTGAATTAATTTCTTGTTTCAACACCTGTAGCATTTCTCGAAAAGAGAACTCCATGCCTTGGACTAACCATCGGTATTGTCAAAAGATCTAAGTTTGGCTTAAGTTAGCTCTGTGTTTAAATCCATAAAACAATATTCTCAGCTGGGGGTTCAAGTTGCGGAAGCAGTTGTCATGGGCCATGGCCGTACCTGGCTTCCCCACTGATACTTTTACTGAGAGAACTAGTACTCTTGCAGCACATGCCGTCGTTTTATGCATGGTGATTCACAAAGGCAATACAAATCACATAGTTACCATTATGTCCTTGTAGCGAATGCTAACGTTTAAGTCTGGTGATTCATGAGACAGCCAAACACAAATTCCACCACCATAGCTATAAGCATACACCAATGAATGTACTAAGCAAACAAGTTAACATTCAAAACGAAACAACCAAGAGATTAACAAAGTTACCATTCCAACTAATCGATGAGCAGAGCTCTTGATTGATAACAAAGAACATATCTCTTGATAGCCAAGAGATTCAAACGCAACTGCTAGCATGATACTAATTAAACTACAACAGCAAAATTTAAAATAGATGTTTAGCTCTGCTCCTCAGCCTTGGCAGCTTCCCTCTCCTCCTCAGCAGCTGCCATCAGCTCATCAAATTTCTCTGTCTTGCCCAGCACTATTTCGATCTGGCCGTAGCAATATATCAGAATCAGAAAAACAATATGCTGAAACTGAGGCAATGCTATTTTATTTCATACACGGGAAGTATGTTACCTTGGCCTTCTGAATAGGGCGACTCCTTGAATCATCCTTGACATCAACTGTTGACGTCATGATCTCTGCAAAGTGTTTTGATTGAATGATTAGATACAGATACAAAGATGAAAATTACAAGTGTATAGGTTACAAGAATCTTACTCTTTTCAACAGCAAGCCCATTATTTTTCAGAATTTCAGCAACAGTCACAACTGTGGCAATGGCTGAAATAATAAGAGGTCCATCAGCATATTGTAATTAAGAAAGTAGGACAAGCAGGACACAGAAGGTTAAGAGAGTATAATTGCAAAGTATGCGCATGAAGTGAGAAGGCAAGCCATGAACAGTATGTTATGATTACATCACAAGGTTAAGAAAGTACAATTGCAAAATAAATTATGTGTACGAAGTGAGGAGGCATGCTATGAACAGTATAATATGATGTTTGCATAAATGTATCTTTTACCACAGGAATATACTTGAGGTGATACCACGATGTAAAGGACACCATGATAATCAAGCTAAAAGCTACACAAGGGTTACCACATTCGTTAAGTGGGGCAGTTCACATGAATGTCAGCAGATAAGACGCCAAACAATATGCACTAAAAAACCCCCAGGGCAACACAGTCAAACCTCAAACAATGAGCAATCAGGGAGAGTCATGGTAAAAAATATCAAGTAAACTAAATCAGTAAATCATGACACCACAGACGATTGACTTTCGAGATCCAGGCTTCATAGAGCAACACAACTGTTCGCTGTTAGAATAGAATGCTATCATGGCATAGTGGGGAAAACGCGATTACCCATGCCAAGGGCCGAGAGCTCCACCTCCTCGTGCTGCTGCATGTACCTCTGCAATCATCGCAACGAATTACTCTCTGGCTAAAACCCAAACAAAAAAAAAATGCACGCTAAACCCAACTATATGTTTTCAATTCAACAAAAAAAAAACATGATGAAATCGGGTAGTTTTTCTTCCTCAGGGTTTAAGACAAACCCCACGTGGATCCACAAAAATTTTCTAATTATTGTTAAAAAAATTACACAGCCGAATCCATCCGCACTGTTCGCTCAACAACTCGCAAAAGCCCCCAAAAGTTTGAGCAGAGAAGAAAACCGAAAAGGGGAAAAAAATCCTCACCTTGGCGAGGTTGACGTAGAAGAATAGCGGCTTCTTGGTGTTGGAGACCTGGATCCGGTTCTTCTTGTGCGGCTCCGTAACCGCCAGGTTGTTCACTCCCTCCGTCACCTCCTCCATCTCCGGCTCCTCTCCTCCTCCTCCTACCCCCTTCTCCGCTACCGCGCAAACCCTAACCCTAACTCGGCGCAAAACCCGCTGCGGCCGCCGCGACGCGATACGGCGAGAGGCTGCTGACTTGGGGGCTACGAGGCGCGGGCAGGAGAAATCGAACGGGCGGCGGGGACGGAAGGCACCACAGCGAATCGGCGGCGAGACGGCGGAGCCCTATCGGCCTATCCCGTGCGGCGGGGTTATATGGGAGGCGGAGGAGGAGGAGGAAGGGGACTCGAGTCCGGGGCTCGACTTCGACTCGGGTGCGCGTCCGGGCGCGGGCGCGGGCGCCGGCCGTTCTCTCGCTCGCGTTCAGGCCTGTCGGGCCTGATTGTCCAACTTGGCATGAGGCCAGTCCCAACCTTCATGGGCTGCTGGGTCAGGCCGGCCCAGCGACCACAAACGCTAAAGCATGCTCAGTTGTTGGGTCAAGCTCTGCTTTAACTGCTGCGTATGCACGAGGATGTAAATCATATTCATATTTTCCTATCCTATTCGAATTCGATCCGGGTTGGAAGTTTTTTATTTATTCGTATCCGATTCTGCATATTCAATATCTGTAAGAAATATGAAAACAAATACGATCCGTAATATCCATCCATATTCTATCCCTTTTCATCCCTGGTATGCATGCAAGATTAGTGATCATTTATCGGATCGGCCTGGGTTCGGATCGGGTAAGAAAAAATTAATACTTTTTCGACCTGTACCTGGCTCCTGAGCATGACCCGACACATGGTCGGGTTGGATCGGGTCAAATCCGATTTTTTGTGTATACAATTCAGGTCGGGTCAAGTTTTGGGTCAAAAAATTCAGTGCGTGCCCAACCATTTTTTGGTTGGTCGAAAATTTCAGCCTAAGCACGACCTAGGCATTAATCAGATGAGGTTGAGTTGGATATTTTTCAGACGGATCTTGTCGGGAAGTAGGATCGTAGTTTCAACATGTTCTTATTGTGCCCTCAAAGTGCACCATGCTTGTGCTCGATCTTTTGCAATCCACAGTTGTATTTAGATTGAGGTTTGCGTGCATAAGGAGAGCGACAGGTATTTCTTCTCGGAAAGGTGCAATAAACGACGGACATCTGGCAGTAGTAGATGTTTTGATGCGTTGCGTACTTGCGTTGTGCACATCATGCATGTGTTCGCTTCCGTGGAGAATTGGAGCTAGATTTCACTAGAATAAAGTTGAAACGAAATCGGAGTACAAACAAAGTTCACGTCTAAGAGTGAAGACACATGCATGAATTCTTTTGAATCTCATCTAAAAGAAATCATGCAGGCATATCGACACGAGCCTGAACCATAAAAAGTTAAAAACAGGTGAGTAGCTAGGAGACGTTTTAGATTATCATCACTCAAGCGTAGCATGATAAACTGGATGGTTATTTAGTACCGTAGCAAGCTAGGAGTAGATCATTTTATTACATATATAATATATAGTAATACGGGATTACGGGATGCTTAGATAGAAGAGGCGCCGCGCGCCCCCTCCGCTACGGCGAGCCGCCGGCCGGCCGGCCATGCCTACAGGCAGCAGGTCGTCGGGTACCTGCAGCAGATGGGCTGTTCCTGGCAGCAGGTGTCGAACGTGACGTTCCTGGTCACCAGCGGCGTCCCCGCCGCCGCCACCATGGAGCTGGCTCTCAGCAGAGCTCGCGGCACGGCGGCGACGGTTGCTCCGGAGGCGGAGAGCAGAAGCACGCACACGAGAGCGCCGCCATTGCTGCTCCGGAGGTCGGCATGTCGTCGTTGCGGCACGCGTCGGTGGCCAGCCTTTTTCTGTTCTTGCTCGCTCTTTAGCTCGCTGCACGGCTGCAGTTTGTTTCCTCGGGATGGGATGGTCTGCTGGCTCTTTTGTAGTTTTTTTTGTGACATGTATGTGTTGTCGTGTTTTTTTTAGAGAACGCGCCTGGGCGCGTGTTTCATTAAGAGGAGAAGCAAATGAGTTCAAGTACAAGAAAACAGACAGACCTCGGGTATCAAGAGACAGATACCCACCGAAAACAAAGAAAAAGAGAAGTTAAGTTACAAAAGTAATGGTGCGACCCGGCCGACGACCTAGCGCTACTGCAAGAGCCTCAACTTGAGTGTAGCCTGCAAGCCCCCACTGAACTGCCTCATCTGCAATGAGTGAAAGGAGCTGTTGAGCCGATCTAGCTTGCCTATCAAAAACTCTTTTGTTGCGCTCGAGCCAGAGTATCCAGGAGATCAAAATTATTATGGAGTCCAATTTCCTGCGATCATGCTTGAGTAAACGTTTCCTGGCCGACGCCCACCAATCAGCAAGACTGAAAGAGTCGCTGGGTGGCGCTAGGCTCTGCCAGCCCACGGACTGTCAGGCAGCAAACCAAACCTCCCTAGAGAAAGAGCAGCCGACCAGGAGGTCAGTGATGGTTTCAGATTCCTGGCAACAGAAAGCGCAAGTATCATCGTCCTACAAGTTGTGGCGCTTCCTCCGGGCGGCCGTCCAGCATCGGTCATGCAGCGCCAGCCAACCAAAGAATCTGCATTTGCCAGGAGCTCGCGTTTTTGAAAGGGTTTTTGCCCCTAGAACGGAGTACTATCCAATGAAAAAAGCTCTGTAAGCTGACGCTGTTGTGAAAGTCTGATCATGTGTCCACTTCCAAAGGAGGCGATCAGGTATCCCCGGGCGCAGGACGACGGCCCTGGTGTGATCCCAAATCAGAAGGTAATCGAGCAAGGCCTGCACCGTAAGAGCACCAGTAACATCACGGATCCAACGATCATTCTGAAGGCCGTCGGCGACCGTTCTTGTTTTTTGGATGCGAAGTCCATCTGCCTCAAAGAGACATGGGGCAATGTCCCTGATGGATTGTCCCTGAAGCCACCTATCTGTCCAGAAGAAAGAGCGGTTACCGTCGCCTAACTCGATGTAAATGGACGCTTGAAACATGGAAAGCACCATGTCCTCATGTAGTCATGTTTATCAGGAAGCTGGGACCATGGCATGTTGTCCTCAGTTCTCTTCATCCATAACCACCTCAGACGCAGGGCGTAACCGAACAGCTTGAGGTCTAAAAAACCCAAGCCACCAACCTCGGGCGGCCGGCAGACCTTGGGCCAAGCAAGCATACAACTCCCTCCTTTCGCGTCGTCACTGCCTTTCCATAAGAAAGCCCTCCTTCGTTTGTCAATTTGCTTGATTGCCCATGGAGAGAGGTCCACCACCATGGCAGTATGCATTGGAATAAAACAGACTTGATGAGTACAGCTCTGCCGGCTTTGCTGAGGAGCCTGGACTTCCAAGAGGGAAGGCGATCATTCATCTTGTCAACCAACGGCTGCAAGTCCTTCTTCGACAGCTTTTTTAGAGATAGGGGGACACCCAAGTATTTGGTTGGAAAGGGGTCTAATCTGCCTGGAAAGGGGTCTAATCTGCCTGGAAAGTGGTGCTGCAGGGAGACAGTGTCCTCCAGGTTGCACTGAATAGGTGAGATATGGCATTTATCCAGATTCGTTTTCAGCCCAGAAGCTCGCGCAAAAATTTCCAAAATGGCATTGACTACGATCAAATCTTGTTGATGCGGGCGAATGAAAAGCACGACATCATCAGCATAAAGAAAAACTCTATCCTTTACCCGATCATCCAAAGGCAGCAATAGGCCCCACGCATCAGCTCTTTTGAGAAGAGAATTGAGCACCTCCATAGCCAACACGAAAAGTAAGGGGGATAATGGATCACCTTGACGAAGACCCCTAGCATGGCAAATACGACTGCCCAGGGATCCATTCACTATAATCTTGGTGCTAGCCGTTGAAAGGATCAAAGATATCCAATTTTGCCATCTCCTAGAAAAACCCATGTGCTGAAGGAGGTCAATTAGAAATCGCCAATTGACAGTATCAAAGGCCTTGGATATGTCAATTTTTAGAAGGGCAGCCGGCTTCTTTTTCTGATGTAGGACCTTCGCGGTTAACTGGACAGCTTTGAAATTTTCATGGATTAAGCGCCCTCGTAAAAACGCACTTTGATTCGGCTGCACCAAACGGCCCATTTGAGGTGCCAATCTGCACGCTAGCACTTTTGTAAACAGTTTAGCAAAAGTGTGGATGAGACTAATCGGCCTGAAATCCCCCACCGAGTCAGCACCCTTCTTTTTTTTCAGCAACACCATAAAGGCCTGATTTACTAGGTATAAGCTTCTGCCATCTAGGGACCAAAGAGCATGAAAGGCCCTCATAATGTCAGCCTTGATGACCGGCCAAGCCGTCCTATAAAACAGTCCAGTGAATCCATCGGGGCCGGGGGCTTTGTCGACCGGTATTTCTAAGATGGTCTTCCATACCTCTTCCTCATTGAAACAATGGTCAAGCAGTGCCGACTCCACAGATGACAGTTGGATGGAATCAAAATTAATTTTTGAGAGAATATCACCTGGGGCACCAAGAATATTGTCAAAGTGATTGAAAAAAGCATCCGCCTTCTCATCATCCTGTGTTAGCTCAAGATCATGGCCATGTTTGGTTCGTGCTAGAATTGTAGCGCGCTAGGAATAGTAACAACTTTGACCACTAATTACGGTGTCAAACAAAGTCAGTTTACAAAACCAACTTCAGAACCCCCGCGCTAGTGACCCTGAAGAATCTAATGAGGCCTTTGACTGCGCGATTAGAGGATACTTACTGTAGCATTACTGTAGCTAATTATCGATTAATTACTGCCATTAGATTCGTCGCGAAAAGTTACATCCATTCCTAAAAAAGTTTTGCAAATAGAATTCATTTAGTACACCATGCATGCGAGATTCTCTTCTCGGGAAATGTGCGCGCTAGAATTCTTGCACTTCCAAACAAGGCCCATGTACCCACAGAGAGTTGATATGATTTTTCCGGCTGCGATGACAAGCCTGTAAATGGAAGAACTTTGTGTTCGCATCACCCTCGCCAAGAAACGTGATGCGAGATCTTTGCCTAGCAATAGATCTTTGCAGCGAAGCCAAACCCAAAGTGCACAGCTTTGCTTTTCTCCTCAGGGCAAGCTCGTGTGGGGCGAGGGGGCGTTGGTCTTGGGCGAAGTCAAAGCGAAATACCAACTCCTTTGCAATAGCAAGCTGCAGCCTAACAGAACCGACATGCTTGGCACTCCAGGATTTAAGGGCCTTGGCCGTTGCTCTCAGTTTAAAGTCCAGCGCCCTGAAAGCATCCAAACCGGGGCACGGCAACGGGGCGTTCCATGCCTCCTCGACCACTAGCAAGAAACCATCAAACTTGGGCCAAATATTCTCAAAACGAAAGCGTTTCAGATGGGGGAGGGTGCAGTCTGTTTTCAAGAGGAGTGGTGCATGATCGGAGCAGTCAGTGGACAGAGCCGACAAGTCATGGTCCGGAAAGGATAGCATCCATTCTTCTGAAGCAAAAACACGGTCGATGCGTTCAAGAGTAGGATTATCACGCTCACTTGACCATGTATAAAGCCTCCCTCTCAGCGAGAGTTCTTGCAGTTCGGCTTCATCAATGAAGTTACGGAAACGACCCATCATCCTTCTATTCAAAATTGTATTGTTCTTATCTTGAGCCTTGTATATCAAGTTGAAATCGCCACAGATCAACCATGAATCAGAATGGGAGGCTCTGATTGTGCGCAGCTCATCCAGGAAACGAACCTTATCACAGTCAGCTTGAGGGCCATAAACATTGGTGAGCCACCAGGAGACCCCATTAGACTTCAGAGTAATCTCAGCCGTTAAAGAAAATTCACCTCGTGCAATGTTTGACACCGACCATGTATCATTTCTCCAAGCCAGAAGGATCCCCCCACATGTATGGCACGCAGGGAGGAAAGAAAAATCAAAACCAAGACTGAACATGTCCATGATCATGGCTTCATCACAGTCATCCAACTTTGTTTCCTGCAGCGAGATGAGGGATACACGTTCTTGTCCGACCAAATCCCTTACCACATTACGACGAGCACATGAGTTCAGCCCACGAACATTACAAACAAGAAAGTTTTCACAGATCATTTAAAAAACATGAAAGTGCGACCAGGGGTAAACAACCCACAATTACAACAGCTGATACGACTCGGACACCTCAAACGAGGCTAATCCAGTCGGCAACAAAGCGTCCATGGCTTCACATTGGGAGGCGGTCATGGTGGAGGAGAATGTAGCAGTATAGCGCTGGAAAGATGAGGCGTCCGGAGGCAAACTTGTGGAGGTTAGGCCCAGGTGCTTCATCAGCACATTTTTACGCCTGTTGCGCCGGCTTCGTCGCCCGGTGGCGGGATTTTTTTGCCAAGCGTTCGCTACGCCTGGGAGCTGGAGAGAGCTGCGGGGTCTTCGCCCTCCGTCTTGGCGGTGTGGAAACGAGGACTGTTGGGGAAGCCGCCCTACACACGTCCGCGGCAAAAACAGAAACGACCCTCCTGATAGGTGTGCTAGCACTCGGGGACAGCAGTAGAGGTGCAGCCTCTTGAGTGCCACGAGAGAGAGAGAGAGTAACATTTCTCCTCGAGCCAGGAGAGGAGGGGGTCGACGGCTCATTACCAGCAACCTCAAAGCATACCGTCTCCAGCGCGAACTGATCGTGCGACCAATCTCCCTGTCCATCGTCAGTGACCAGTTCCGAGGGGTCCATGCCGAGCCTAGCAGGGTGAAGCACCCCGACGCCAAAGATCGAGGCTAAACCATGTATTAATAACCGAAGCAAGCCTCCAGTATAATACATGTTACATCAAGTGGAGTCCAAAGTCATACAGAGCTTTATTCAACCCGTACACGAGGAGTAAAGTGACAACACAAAGCTACCGCAAATAACCACAGGATAACGAGTAGCATAACGACATGCAAGACTAGCTCTTCATCCATCACGGCTCCACTCGATCAGCTTGGGTGCGGACACGATCTATTCGTAATCTTCAGACACAAAGTCAGGATCCTCTGAAAAAAAAATAATCAACAAGGGTTGAGTACGAAAGTACTCAGCAAGTCCCACCTCACCCTTACGGGGAGGGAGTTATAGATTAATACGCAAAGGTCCATTAATCAACCAGAATAAATAACAAATGTAGTATTAAAGGTAACCCAAACAATCATCCATCTCAGGGGCTAGGTGGCTCAACTAGTTGAGCTGTCCACATCGTAACCTGTCCAAACCGAGGACACGGACCATTCGAATGGATTGTACACTCTGCAGAGGTTGTACGCTTTACCCACACACACTTCACCGTCCAGAGACGGCTCCGTCATAGCCGACACCTAGCCGTGGCTCAAACCCCGACTAGTCGCCCACAAACCCCCGGGGTCTTGACCAATCTAGGTATCACCCCAAAATATATCCACCCCGGACGACTATCAGGTTAGCCAGTGGGATTAGACTAAGGTTTGCCCATACAAACTCATGTGGTCGTACTGAAAGTAGGTTAGGTGAGATGGCACCACAACACACGGTCCTTAAGGTTCATCAGGGCAGTCAACAACCATAACCAACCAAACCCGAGGTGTCACCACGACAACGCTTGGTCGCAAGTCTACCACCACGGTAGTGCATGCTCCAACACATTCCACACTACCCTGGTCTCATTCCCATTCCAGTTTCATCAATTAACAAGGTCTGATAATATGCCAGTCTGACGGTAAATCGACATGCAACATGGCTTCAGTCAATGGTTTCTCTCAATCCCTCAGTGTATCGTCTCATGCAATCCCTAAGTCTAGCAAATTTTATATTTAACCTTACTTGGGATCAATCATAGTCAACGTAAGGGATCGATGAGACTTGCCTTCGCTTTCGTACGCGGCGGCGGCGGCGGTTTTCTGATCTCCCGGCTCCTCTGGTTTCTCCTCTGGAATCGGTTCTACTTCGTCATACGCGGCGGAAACAACACAACCGACGAACAACATAAGCAAGCATAACCATAAAATAAAATGAGCTCGAATCGGAAACAATTAAAGATATGGGGATAGGAATAATATTTTTTTGGGAGATTTTCTAATGGCATGGCCAAACCTATGTTAGGAATGGTGTGGTAAAGTTTCGAGTCGATCGGAGATCGTTTGGCGCATGAAATGATAGGTTAGAGAGGGATTTAGGGTTAAATCGGGACTCAAGGGCCTATTTGTAAATATTTCTGAGAGTGGAAGGGCTTGATCATAATTTCTGGAAATATCCGAGACATACTAAAAAGGTGTAGGGGTTTATTTAAAGGGAAAATTCGATTTATGCCACCACAACTCCGTGAAATTGGGTTTCACGTTGAAAATCATGCCACTCAATGGCATCGATTTCAACATGAAATCAAAAATCGTGAAATTGTAGTGGCATGGATCCAACTGACCCTTATTTAAAATTAAGTATATATGGTGGGGGGTTTGTTTGCAAAAAGGAAAACAGGGAGGGCCTTTTTGGGAAAAAAAGGGTTATAAAGGGTGGGGGTTCTTTAGTAAATAGAGGGAAGGCGGGGGTCTTTGGCCAAAAGCCCTTCTCCTTCCTCTCCCCATGCAGAACAGAGGAGAGGGAGGGGCGCTCGGCGGCGGCGGCGATCCCGGCGCTCTGGGGGATGGTGGCGGCCGGGGACGAGGGCAAAAGAGAGAGGGAACTGAGGGGGTTCGACTCCCCCTCTTACCTCGGCTGGGGTGGAGTGTGGAGGGCGGGCCACGAGGACCGGCGGCGGCGGCGCTAGGCGGCTCTTGGCGGCGGCTCTAGGGAACCAGGGAGGCGGTGGGCGGTGGTGGCCTGGGATGTGGAGCTCGAGGGAGACGTGAGGGCCTTTTTATAGGCGAAAAGAGGCGGTGGGGAGGAGGGGGGCGCGCGGTGGCCGGCGGGGCGAGCTCCGAGGGCGGCGTTAATGGTGTGGAGGTGGCGCTGCCGGAGCGGTCACGTCACCGGGGTGGTGTAGCACTGATGCGGCGAGCGTGCCGAGGTGTCCTCGCAGTCGGTGGCGTGGTCGAGCTGCACAGCTCGGCTTTGTGCTTGACGGCGGGTGGTGCGGCGAGCAGTGTGGCGCACGTGGGTGCAGTGCCGTGCGGCCGGCGGTGAGGGCGGGGCGGCGCACGTGGCTCTGCTCGCGGGGCTCGGGCGTCGAGGCAGGCAACCGGCGAACGGCGCGGCGGTGATGACGGCCCTGTGGCGCGTGGCGTGGGCAGGCGTGGCAGGTGAGCGGCGCGGTGGGTGGCCCGGCTGCGTGGAGCACGCGTGCGCGTGCGTGTGGGCAGGCCGGGGCGCACACGCGCACAGGGGCTGGGAGCGGGCGGCGCGCGTCGCGTGCGGGCCGAGCGGCGGCGCGGCGAGCGGCTGCTCTGCAGCGCGTGGGAGAGGAGAGGAAAGGAAGGAGAAAGAGAAGGAGGAAAAAGAAAAGGGAAAAGGAAAAGAAAACGAAAAAGAAGAAACGGAGAAAAAGAAAAAGTAAAAAGGGAAAGGGAGAGAGAGAGACGGCGGGAATCGCGGCGGCGACCGCGACTGAACTCGCACGCGCGCCGGTCGGGCGTGACGCGCGGGACGAGGACGAACAGGGAGATGGGACAGCGATGAATTCGGATGTCGGGACCGATTTGTCGGGAGATATGGCAGGGAACGATTTTGAGTGGACTGAGCTCAACGATTGAAAAGAAGTTTTGAAATTATTTGGCGCGTGATTTGATTTGGTAAATTTTCAGGATGTTACACAGGAGCCATAGCAGGTGAGAGCCCAGGCGAGCACTGGTCAGTAGAAGCTGCCGGTACGGATGTTGGCCGAGTTGCCGAATTCATCGCTTCGAAGACCATGGGTCGGGGGATGCAGAGACCATAGCCGGCGGATCAGACCAGTGAGGCAACAGCAGGCCGCCCTCATCCAGGACGCCACAAGAACGACCCCCAAGTACAATGCTCACTTCATCAATCATAGGGTCGAAAGAACGAGAAACTTATTCCAGCACCAGATGCTCGGTGTGAGCAGCCACTGGGTCACACCAGGACGAAGGCAAGCCATGAGAAATCGGCGAGCTGGCTGCGCGGATGCGGCCGAAGCGTAGAGGAGCAGGGAGCGACCAGCCCAACGTCGCCCGCCCGCCATCGGGAGGGCCGGAGCACGGTCTCCCAGTGGACCTCGAGGAGGACATCGTCGTAGAAGAAGAGGCCGCCGAGTGTGCCAGGCGACGGGTGTGAAGCGCAGCCGCGGCATCGCGACTGGTAGCAACACAGCGGACAGGCCGCACGCGACCGCGCGGAGGGGGGGCGACCGGGCGGCGGCGCCTGCAGGTTCAGGAGGAGTGCCCGAATCCTCTACATCTGAAGCAGCGCGTCGGGAAAGGGCACCGGACCGCCACATGATCGAGCGCCAAGCAGTTGAAGCACTTGTCAACCAGCTCCGCCGGAACTGGGCGCCGCATCGATGCAGGTCAGCGCAGCAGACGCTCAGATCTGAGGCGGCGCTTGCTGACAACAAGGCAGAATCCATCTGCGTCGACCAAAGGAAAGACCTTCGAGTGGGGCCGGATAGGTGCCGGGGACTCAGCGACCGGGAGGTGGGAAGGAGCCAGAGGGCGGGGCGTGTCGCCCCCCTGACCCACGCGACATGCGCGGCTCGCGCGGCGGTGCACGGCGGGCGTCCGCCATGAAGCCCCCACCGCATCGACGAGTGGAGGGGGGTGGAGAGCCTCGGATCTCGACCGCCACCTCCTTGACCTTGGAGGACGGGCGCGGGCGCGGAGTAGACCAGAGCAGCTGTTCTTCTTCTTCTTCCTCGAAGTCGGTAGGGACACCGAGGTCGAGACCTTCGGGGAAGCCGCCATTGAGGCGAGAGAGGCCAGATCTGGGGAAAGGGGTGAACGGGGGTGCGTCAATGTTCAAGAATCTGGAGCCGAAGGGCTGAAACAGGCGGTGGCCGGCGGCGAGGGGGGCGTCGCCGTCGGGGGGGGGGGGGGGAGCGGGGTCGCTCATTTTTCTTCCTCGATTCATATGGACCATGCATATGTGTTGAGCCGAAGAAATTACGTGTAAGGTGGCCGGAGTGAGTTCCGACGATGCACGGGCGGACGATGCCACGCACGGGAAAAGAACGTTCTTTGCTGGGTCCGCCTGCACCGGCCAACCACCCCCAACTGCCGAACTGCGAGCCAATTCCACGTGTTAGCTAGAAACCACCTGCTTCCTGACAAGCAAATACGAATGTGGCAGTTTTTTTTTTTTTTTGGTAAAGGGGTGATTCATTAGAGAGTTACAATCTCGGCTCGTAAGTCGTAACACACGCAACGCGTTATCTAACTGGAATGAATATTTCAACTAAAGTTACAATTATATGAAATTAAGCTCATAACACATGCATGTGCACTGCCTAAACAAACTGTGGAATGAAAATTTTCTTGATAGAGGAACAATTGAAGTATTAAATTCAGTTCAACCTGAATTAGAGGTGATCGACAAGTCATCAACACCACAGAACCCTGTTCAGGATGATCCTGTTATTAGCGTCTATTCATTCTTCCACTCGTCAGGTTCCTTGATCCTGTTATTAGCGCAGGCCATCTTATTAGCTTAAGACTAAATAAAGATCACTCTTCATTTAGACTTAAGTTCTAAATTTAAGTTAAAAAATATGCGCAACAAAAAAAGACAAATGAAATCAAGACCGAAGGTACAGGGAGCTAAAGAGTCCTGAACCATAGTTCAGAGCAGGGCTCCGCGTTTTGCTCTATGAGTAGGCAGAACAAAAATTTGAAAGTTCAAAAAATAGGCTTCGGAAATTCGTAAATTTTGTTCCATGCTTGACCACCCCCGAGCAGGCTGTCACGACCCCAAATGTAAAAACATGCTTAACATGTTAACCACATCATCATGAGCATCATTAGTGCATAATAAAGCATCTTGTGCACGTGTGTTTGGTTTTAAAATTTAATTTCGGGTACATTTGATTTTGCGCTTGTTAAGAAAGTTCAAATTTTACTATACAACTTGGCCTCCGAAAATTTTATTTAAATACTGGATTTCAAATATTGATTTAAAAATATTTTTACAAGATTTTATGACTTTTGAACCGAGGCACAAAATTCAAGGAAATTTCAAAAATAGACTCTTTGTTCTTTTTGTTGTGACCAAATTATAAAAGATTTTTGAGTGATTCTTCTTCCATTGTGTTCTTGGTGATTTTATCTATCTCCAATAAAACTTTGGTGAATTTTTGAGCTCGGAAACATCTCCGTTTTGAATTTCAAACTTGTCTCCTTTCTTTTCCTCGCCCGGGCCCACCTGTCAGCCTCTTCTTTTCCTCCTCCTCTCTGTTTTTCTGCTCGGCGCGCCGCGGCACGCGTCGCCCGTCGCCGGTGTCCATCCTCGCGCCACGTGCCGGCCATCCTCGTGTTCCGTGCCACCCCCTCCCTCCTCTCATCGCCCCAAGACTCAGCCCCGGCCCCGTTCCCCTCAACCCTAACCCTATCTGCTCCCCACCCGCCATGGACGCCGCGGTCCGAGCCCCGTCGCCGCCGCGGTTTGTCGCCGTCGATGAGTCTCCCATCGATTCTTCGCGGGGGAAGCATCTCCTACCCCTCCTCCTCCGATTCCGGCGCTAACCCGGCCTTCTCCCTCACCGCACAGCGCCGCCGCCGCTCGTCGCCGTTGCGCCGCCGCCTCGCCGCCGCTCCTCGCCTGCATCACCGCCGGTGAGGCTCGCCGCCACCACCTCCATCCCGTGCACGCCTCCCCTGGCCGCTCCGGTCCTGCCTCCGCCGTGCCGCCTTGCGCAGCGCCGCCGCCGCCGTCGCCACGCGTCACGTGCGCGCACTCGTGACGCGCCACGCGCGACGTGGCCGCGTCCACGCCGCGCCGCGCTCGCCGTGGGCGCGCTCACGCCCGGGTCAAGGCCACCCGGCTGCCATGACTTGGCCCGGGGAGCCGCTGACCCGTGGGGCCCGCCTGTCAGCGCCTGGGCTGGCCCTGCGGGGTGCATCTAGCAATTTCTAGCGTATTTCTTTGTGCAGCAATCTTGAAAAATTTGTAGAAATTCATGTATAGCTCCAAAAATTATGAAACTTATTTTGTTGGATTCCTCTAATTTAGATCTACTCAGGAAAAATATTGTTTTGCATGTTACTTTGCTGTAGATTTATCTATAGATTTATCTTGCAAAAGTGAGTTTATTGCTTAGTTATTTGTATACTACTCTAAAAATGTCAAACCAAATTTGTTAGACTCCTTGTGAAGTGTAGTTTTTAGTGGTACAACTTGTTCACATATTTGCTTGCTGGTTATTAGGGTTTTATTTCGATTTCGCGCTTGCTGTCCAAAAGGTGGTTTAATATAGAACTTTTTGTTGGAAAGTGAGAAAATAGTGAAACCAGTTTTGTTAGCTTTGTTTTCAAGCTTAGTTTCCATGGTAATTGTCTTGGATTTGTTTAGTTTAGTTTGCATTTCTTTTCTGATTTACCTTGTTTAGAGTGGCTAAAAATTCATATATTCATGGTTATTTATAGGAAAATGCTTTTGCTACAAAACCAATTTTCATGAGTTCCTTATAATGTTCTTTGCTTGCTCAATTTAATTTGTGTTTTATTCTTACTGTATAAATTTATTTGCTAATTCTTGATCTAGCTTTTCTGTTCGCGTGTACGATAGTGATTGTTTGTCGTCGCGTGTGTTACGTTTGTGCATCATCGCATATGTGCCATTCATTATGCATGTCTTATCACCCTTGCATAATCTAGGGTATCACACTAATGCATGCATTTCATTTCGTGCATAGCATTTCTTGCACAATTATGGCATCATGCTAATTCTGGCATCTCATTCATGCATTATAGTGACTGAATCATCGGAGAACGAACCTGTTGAGCCCGCCGAGTCCGTGGAGCCTGAACCCGGAGTCCAGTTCATGGTCGAGCCCGAAGTTAACCAAGACAAGCAGCTAAGCATAATCCCTTGCACCTATTTAATTTGATTAGTTTAGTTATCTCACTTGGGTATTGTTGGGTTATATATACTATGTACGTATTACATTCTTGTACCTATTTTCATGAATTTCCTTCATTGATTCGTTTATTCATATCCTTGGCACCAGTTAGACAGTTAATAACTTAACCTGACTAGATGCTTAGCCCTGCTTAGAATACTCATTTTGCTCGCTAGACAGGAATGGTTTGGAGGATCACACTTACCGATAATCCTTGGTCGCACAAGTTCGGTTTGGGTGGTGATGAAGTGGGAGTACCGAGGTTCGAGCGGAATGTTAGGGCCTCGAGAATGAAGTCACATGGGCATAGTCCGCTTGGATCGATTAAGGACCGAGTGGACGACGTCAGTTTTGAGCACCTTTCCGTGCTACCACATATCCAATATAATGGAACGGATAAGCCAATTATCTTCTTTGACTTGATCATTGATGTACAGTCCTAGATATGTGGCCAAGAGCTATGCAGAGAGGCTTAGAGGTGTCCCCGGGTGGACCTGCGAGTAGGAAAGTTTAGAGATGTCCCCGGTGGAAACTAAGTCTCTACGCATAAGCTAGGTGTGAAGATTTCAATGATCGAGCCATGTTGGGAACGGTTGACGCGAGTACCCTCTTATTCAACTTTGGCCGGTTGGGTGAGTCGCATGGTCCTTGCGTCTTGTGGGTAAAGTAGTACACCCTTGCAAGGTTTTAATCAATTCGAATTGCCGCGCTCTCGGTTATGAGCAAGCTCATTATCCCATGAACTCCTCATAGATTATCGTTTATGATGGGAATGGTTCATGTTACAGCTATGATCAGTTATGGATGATTTTACTCCCTTAATCAACTAAAAGTGTTTGGGGTTGGGCAAAATTAATTAATTTTGATAGGTGATAGTATAGAGAGCTAATGCTTATGTAATAATTACTTAACCTTAAAGTCTTTACTTGAGCCATTGCATGATCCTTGTTTATTTAATTGCGTAAGTCTTGCGAGTACCTTTTGTAATCAGGTTGCTTTCTAAACCTAGTTGCAGGTGAGCCGAAAGTGGTGTTCGGCCACTTCTACCCCGCCGATCCAAATGCGGGGGAGGAGTAGGTTGTTGTGGCTGTGATGATGTCCTTGAGCAAGGCATCATTATCTTAGGTATGTTTTCTCGTAATCGAACTCCGTGAGAGCATGTAAATACAATAAATTTTATGTTTCAGTTTAATATGACTTCCGTGAGCCCAAGGCTTGTAGTGGAAGTTAGCTAAACCCTCCTATATCAAACTTGTAATTTTAAGTGTGTAAAACTGCTCTTTGTGGTTCATCGGTAATGTACGCGCTTGTATAACGGTACGTGTGCTTAATCCTAGGCATGTGGCAAACACGTACCGGGACTACCGGGTTGACTCTCGTTCTCGGTGATTTGTGTTGATTAAGTGCCCCTAAGGTGTGGATTAGCGCGTGGCGTGTCGAGAGACGGACACGTGCTAGCCCTCAATTTAAAGGATTAATTAATAATTTCACCTAAACCGAGTACAAATTAAGCGGTTCTCGCACAGGCAACGTCAGCCCCCGCGACAGGGGTTTACCGGTGATTTCAGGAAGTGATGATAGCATCACCATATCATTCTTCTGAGAGCCATAAACACGATTAGAATTCTGTTACACGTAACATCAGCTGTCCCGGTTGGTGTTCAGGTTTCATTTAAACTTGAGAGATAATTAATTGGGAAAGTCTAGTTTTCACCTTTGAACTATCGCAAAAATTTGATTTTCAACCTTCAATTACGAAACCGGACAACATATGACATCCAATTGTCAAAACCGGATAAAATTGGTCATTGGGGTGGTTTTAAAGGTGGTTTTGTATTTTTTTTTAAAAAAAAATAAATCTAATTAGATTTAAAAAATCAAAACTAATTTACTTTAAATCAGAAAAATATGAAACTAGTACCAAAATTTTTCTAAAAATGTAACCTATCTATTATTGCTCCATTTGAATCTTAGTTATTAAAAATAATAGGCATAACTGCAAGCAGCCAAATATTATGAATATTAAAAAAATTAGATTGGAATAGCTCACAAGTCATGTGACAATAGATATGTTACATTTTTAGAAAACTTTTGATACCCATTTCATAATTTTTTGACTTAAAATAAATTACTTATAAATTTTTTAATGTAAAATTGAATATTTTTAATTCTCACGAAATGAAAAACCACCTTCAAAACTATCCCAGGGGCCAAATTTGCCCGGTTTTGACAGTTGGATGCCCTATGTTGTCCGATTTTATAGTTGAAGGTTAAAAATTGGACTTTTGCGATAGTTGGATGGTGTAAATCGGACTTTTTTCCTAATTAATTACCACCGGCTCATCTTGCTCGATGATTAGACAGACAAGACTGGAATCTCCACCCAGTGTACACCTGGGGATCCAAAGTGGAGTTGGACATCCATGGGAGCATGGTTGTAAAAGATTACAACGGCCGGATCGCATCGACCAGCTACGTGAGCAGCTCTTCCGATGCTGATCGAGCTCAGCTGCTGCCTGCTGGATAGGGGGGGACCTCATCATCAAGGCAAAAGGTGACATAGTTCTGGGGCAAAGCTTTGATTCTCCGTTCCTACTGATATTTTGCTGCCGAATCAGAACATCACTGCAGCTACCAAGTTGGTAGCAACTCCAAGATTAGTTGTTCTTGGCCACCAGAGCTTACGTTTTGACGATGAACATTTACTTTCACTGTTTGATGATGAGATTACTTGCTCCTGACCACTAAAGCTTAGGATGACTCTGTGAGAGCTGCTTTGGTTGGCAGAAAGCCACATACAAAGATGCTAAGTTTGTAAGACGTGACTGAAGTCTGGCATGAGCTGACCAAACTTCTTATTCTCATTTCCGAAACAACACGAGCAAGGATACACACTGCTTAGGCTTTCTGATGTTGTGTTTGTCTTTGATCTATTATCTTATTATTTGGCCAACAAACGGAGCATCCACGTTCGCTTTCAAGGTCTAGAAATTCTCACATTAATCGGAAAAAAAAAATAAAATTACCCACTACTGTCATTACAAAAAATTAGCCTAAAATACTCATATACATGTTTATAAATTACACACCAGTGCCATCAAAATATATTTCTAATTTTAAATATAAATCTATCCATCATTGTGCATATCAAGCTATATATCGTACATACCTATAGAATCTAGCTACACACATAATTAACATATTTTACCACACGTATATCTTATTATATTATCAAAATCTCAAATGCACCTTCACGATTATATTATTATTAGTCAAAATAAACAAGATAATTCTAGGCTTTGCACTATATTAGACTACCACCCTCCAAAAGTTTGTTGCCGACATTACTACAAGACACTACCTCATCTCATAGTTAACAACACAAGCTCAAAAAAAATAACCTCAGAAGTAGATTAGGAACCAGGCCATGATTGGTATAGTAAGTTCATCAAGCTTGAACATTAACATAGGTTGCTGAAAGTCTGAACGGAATCTTGTGCTCTGCACTATGGAGATTTATTGGCTTCCAAAAAGCAATAAACTTGGATCGATTGTTCCCCAACAGAAACTAGACCATGGAGGCATGTCGCCATGCAACAGACGACAAAATTAAACATAGTAGCGACAGACGACCAGGAGAATCATAAAGTATGGAAACTAGCAAAAGAACAACTAAGTCAGTTGAACTGAACAGTGGGCAGCATTACTGCAATGGCTGGCAGATAAGAAACATGTTATTACTACTACATTGAATGGTAGTAGCTAAAATTGAGAAGATATGCAGTTGTGCCAGAATTAGGACTGTGCGCTTGCCATGCGGCCGTATCAGTGAAAAATAAAGATGTAGGCTAAAAGAGGCACTGCTGCACTAGCACTAGGGAAGCACTCTTGATTACTGAAGCAAGTAGCACATGATGAGAAAATTTTAAATTTATGAATAATAATTAGATAAAAATACAAAATATATTTAGAATATCAATACTAGCCGCGTATTTGCGCGGGTCACCTCACTAGTTTGTATGAACTCGTATCCATTGGGGAGAGCCAGAGGACAAATTAAGCGTGGACGTGGGCCTGCTGTTTCGGGGTTCCCGTGGTGTGAAGCTGGGTTGGGCTGGGCTAGAAGCCGGGCATGATACTCCCAGTGGGCACCGAGATAGATAGCCCCATAGGCATGTGAGCTCCTTTCAATTGGGCGCGTGATTAGTGCATAAACATTTCCTGCTGTTTGAGAAACGGTCAACGTTTTGCCATGCAGCCACGTTGTCTGCTGCAGGTTGGATACTTGATGTTGCAGGCAGCTCCAGGTCTTCAGCAAAGGAGCTCACTGACAGTGCTTGACTGCTTGTCCAGCAGATTGGAACACTGCCCTTTCGGCTGTAGAGCGAAGCAGCTCCGCCATTCTTAAAAGCTCGTGCGAGTGTTTGCAGAACACGTAGCCAAGTGCGCATAATCCTACAAAAAGCGTCCGGGCCTCTTTTTCTGAAAAACAATAGCGTCAGAGTCTCCAAGGCTTGTTTGCTTGCAATCCTGGAGCGGGTAGCTCTGCCCAGGCAGGCCGCCAACCGCATGCTTGCGAAATCGGGACGGCTGAACCGCTGCCCGGAGCAGGCAACCTATCCGGGACTTGAAGCAAACAAGCCCGGAGCATTCAATTTCGGACTACATGGAAGCCAGGATCAGAACTGCTGGCCTGCACATCCAAGAGTTCATTTGCAATGAACACCAGAGGACCAGCAACTCAGCAAGTACTGAACGGGGGTCTGCCTTCGATTGAATAGCAAAAATAGCAGTGTCACTTGCCATAGTACTGCACATAGTAGCCTTCAAGTTCAACCACCAAGTGGGTTCCCATAATGACACCACCACCACACCTATGCAAAATTCAATACCCCAACTTGAGCATCTGACAAATGCCACTGTGCACCATCACCATAGCAATGTTTATCAACCGGCAAGGCAAAAGGAACAGCGAAGACCGAACTACTTCCAGACGAGCCTACGTATTTTAGCTGGGCAATATATATGCATCTATACGGCATGTGCACTGAGGATGCGCTCGCGCCGGCTAGTCCCAGCCAGAGGCACTAATATCCGTGGTGCCCATGGGGTACGTTGGGTAGTACCGCGGAGGAGCACTTGATATGTAGTAGTCTCCCCTGCCTCCACCTCCACCACGAGAGCTGCCCCCACCGCCACCAGAGTACCCGCCGCCACCAGAGTAGCCACCGCGGCCACCTCCACCACCTGAATAGCCACCTCGGCCACCTCCACCACCTGAGTAGCCGCCGCCACCGTAGCCACCGCCACCATTGTTATAGTCATTACCACCATAGCTGTAGTCACTGCTGCGACGATAGTCTCTGCTAAACCCACCACCGCCCCTTCGGCCTTTTCCACCGTAGCTTGACCCTCCATAGCACGGCCTTTCCGCGTAGTCCACGAGCCACTTGGGCACATCCCGCTTTGCCTCAGTCATCAGCTCCAGCAGACCCTTCGCCAGGGAGTGGTTCGACTCGGTGAAGAAGGCGGTAGCATTCCCAGCCTTTCCAGCTCTCCCAGTTCTTCCAATCCGGTGGACGTAGTCCTCGACGCTCTTGGGGAGGTCGTAATTGATCACATGAGCCACGTTCGGGACATCCAGACCCCTTGATGCTACATCAGTAGCTACCATGATTGGAGTAGCGCCACTCTTGAAAGACCTCAGAGCACTCTCCCTCTCCTGTAATAAACGGGAAGCACAAATAAATGAAATTATACACAGAACAAGTGGATTCTTCAAATTTTGTAACTTGATACTTTGAAACAGGATGCACAAAAAAGTTAATTGTGTAGCATAAATAACAGAGCAAATGAGAAAACATTCACCGGTAGCAACTGATTAAACGGCTGAGCTGAAAGTACCAACAGCATCATGTATCCTACACTATATCATTGTAGTAAGTAGTAACAAGTAACATGTGAATCATAGACAGTTGGGGTCCAAAGGTCATGACAAGTAAAAGTAGCAATTTTGGTCAGAAATAATACCCGATAAATACAAACACTAACAATCATTTAACAAGACAGCTGATGAATTGGACATTAAGAGTAAGCTAAAGCATTTTTTATGAAAAAAGGAGGGGGGTGATCCCCCTACTGGTTATATATTAATATTAAAAAAAGCTTCAATGTACTGGAACTGAAAACAGATACAAGCTGAGTGCCGTACCGGTGAGACCAGAAATATAAAACCAGCAATTCAGACATCTCAAACCAAAATTGTACACATGTTCCTAGGTCTATGTAATATTCAGTTCTTAGTTAAGAACCAGCTAGGCAAATTACTAGAGTGCCATATGCATTCACCTTCTGTGTTCTGTCACCATGGATCGCTGTTGCAGGGAACCCTTTTGAGTATAGCCAATACCGCAATGTGTCAGCTTCCCTCTTTGTCTCCACAAAGATCAACGTTAGGGGTTGCTGCAGCTAGACAAACATGCAAGTTAACATGATAAACCATCAATTTAAATCCATGATCAGAACAGCTACCAGTACCATATACCTTGCCATCAGGCCCACGAACACATTGCTTGTGTAAAAGTTCTAGCAGGAAGCCTCTTTTCTCCCCATCATTAACAAACTCAATTTTCTGCTCAATCAGGTCTGTGCTTGACCCAACCCTCCCGACAGTGATAAATATGTAATTGTGCAAGAAATCAGAAGCCAGTCTCTGAGGGGAGGGAAAGCATCAAGTAAAAAAATATTGAATATTAGTGAAATATGTATAGATTTAACAACAAATAAGTCAGACTATAACATTATAAGCCCAACACTAACAGTATTTGTGCAGTACCAAATTTAAGTGCTATCTACTTCTGTTCAAAAAGAGAAGTGCTATTTACTTGCCAGTGTTTTTCAATAACTATGCATGACATAGAAACTAGAAAGTATGAAGTTTGCTTATTACAATAGAAAACAAGAAAATAATCCAGCTGTAAGAAAATCACTTCTCATGCTACTTCACATACAAATACACAGAAAGTAAACATCACTTCTACCTGTATTTCAGGAGGAAAGGTCGCACTGAAGAGCATAGTTTGTCTTGCAGACTTTTTTGGCATATTCATCATATCAACTATATTCCTTATCTGAGGCTCAAATCCCATATCCAGCATTCTGTCAGCCTCATCCATTACCAGGTACTTAATCGCCTCAAGAGAGATCCGTGATCGTTCAACCATGTCAACAAGGCGTCCAGGTGTAGCAACAAGAAGATCGACACCCCTCTCCAGATCACGCAGCTAAAAATAGCAGGCATGGAAAAAAGCAGACGTCACAAAAAAAAGGGACTTAACACAGACAACATACACATGACATTAACATATCCAAATGTTTTACTGTATTGCCTATTAGTCTCCACGAATGCCCTATATCCTTACTTTTGAGTGCCACAAAGAAATTCCAGGTAAAATGACCTCTGGCAGATATTGTAAGTTAAATTTTCTAAACTCTGCTCTACTTCTACACTTACTGAACATCTGAACTGCTTGAAAATTAAACTAGATTGCACAAATGGACAACAAAACAAAGTTTGTTCAGAAAAATAGAAACCATGAAGAAAGCAGCCCCCACCTGATCATACATTGGTGTTCCCCCATAAGCTACCACAACTCTGAGACCTGTTTGGGAAGAAAACTTCTTGGCCTCCTCATTAATCTGAAACATGAAACCACAAATCACTAAGTCCCACCACAGGTAACAATATAAATATAAATCAAGGTAAGATAACTTCATAGTTACCACTTACTTGCCTTGAAAAAGGTTAGTTCATAAGAAACACAAGTCAAATTGAAATACCAACAGGCACATCCTCAGGCCCAAATATCAACACAGAATTGCAGATACTGATTCACACAACAATATATTAAAAAGTGACCAACAAAAATAGCATTCCGATATACCACACATGCACAAATTGCTTGCAGAAAATAACCTCAACCTAGGGAACAGGAGCATGCACTGACGTATGCAAATTCACACATCAATGGTCCAAATGACACAAGATCAAATGCACGTAAGACATGACTGATGGAAACAGAAAAACAACTCGGGTCAGAAACATAGTCAAAATTGCACGAGGGTTTTCCTGATTTATAAAAGATCTCCAGTGTTTTGTGGAAGCAATCAGAGCAGCATAATGCACAAAGCAATTCAGCAAGTAGTGACTACAATTTTAATCCACACACTGAATCAATGCCAACAATCCTTGACTCAGAGTAAGAAAATAAAAAAAAAATCCTAACAACAGACTTCGCTTATTCAGAAAAGTGCAAAAAGGTCTGTTGTTTTTGGAGTATTGCAGTTGTAATTAATAGATACTAATGCTACCATGTACTGACCATGCCAGAATGGAAAATAAACCATGCAAGAATGGAAAATAAAGCATGCCAGATAATAACTTGCTCCAAAATAAACAGCTGAAGCAAAGCATACACTATATCCTTCCATTGAAATCTACTGTGTCAATAAGAATTTCACCAATTCATATCAATGTGATAGTCAAAACCTTCAAGTAAAATCATAAGCACCATGGCAGCTACCTGATCAAAACGAAGTGTTGAGACAAAGGCAGATGAGTAATTGAAATTCTCAAAAGGATACAAGATCTCCGTAACCAATTGAACCCAAGCCCATCCAACAATTAGCAATACAAGTATAAATGCAGCCCACTGAGATCATTTTCCTAGTGAGCTCACTGTGGAGTATGAATCTGACAACTACAATAGCAGAAGCTCTAGAGAAACAATCCAATAAGGTAAAAATGTAAAAGAAATCCACACTGCACAAGGCAGTATATAAGTTGCTCCTACAACATATACAGTGGGCATCAAAATGTGGGAAGGGTACGGTCAGAGTTCTTACAGGAACACGTTCGACTAAAATCAACGCCCAACAAATGCAGTTAGCAGAAGCATCAAGGGATGTAGATATCACTGCCACAATCACAGGCAGCACTATACAATCTATATTAGCTAGGTGCAACAGTCTGAGGCGCAATACACCCCAACTAAAAACCGAGCAAAATTCAGTAAGGACTAAGGACTCGGAGGCACTGGCGGACCGCTTTGGCGGTGAAACTGGGCTCCGGCCCCCCCTTGCCCAAAAGAAATTTTCAAACTATATCTCTGCAGCCCATAAAACTTAAGCCCAGTAGCCCACGAACGGGTCAACGCTGAAACAAAGAAGCTAGCGAAGCCCATAAAACGAAGCTATATATCATATATATATATATATATATATATAATGTCATTTCTGACGTCAGCTATATGTCACTTGGATTTTTTTTAAAATTGCCCCCCCCCCCCCCCCCTACATTTTGCTTCACGGTCCGCCACTGCTCGGAGGCAAAACCCCAATTCACGAGAGTACCAACTCGCACACGTACAGACCTACCAGCGATACACGGTCGCGCATTCTCCAAAGCCCAAACCAGCTTGCACATCATAAGTGAACATCCGCATAGGCTCAGAACAGCTACGAACGCGGGCGTGCACCGATGCATGCCAAACAACACCCAGAACGACAACAGCACGGTGACATCTACCGATCTAAGCGTACTTGGAACAGGCAGGAACGCACAGACGAACAAAATCAACGAACCGCTCGGGCGCATGGCATCCGCGCATGGCCGCGCTAATCGGCGCAAGGACACGCCCGCACCACACCCCATACAAACGGCGACGAATATGCAAGGGAGAGAGAGCCGAGAACTCGAGCGTTTACCTGTGCTGCAAGCTCCCTGGTGGGCGCGAGGACGAGCGCGCGCGGCTTGGCCCTGCGCTCGAACGATCCCTTGTCCCGGCGCCCGTACCCTCCCTCCGCGGCCGCCGCCAGCAGGCCGCTCACGACGGGGAGGCAGAACGCGGCGGTCTTCCCGGACCCGGTCTGCGCGCACGCCATGAGGTCCCTCCCGGCCAAGGCGATCGGCATCGCGTAGCGCTGCACGGGGGTGGGGCTCTCGTACCCGCAGCGCGCGACGTTGCGGAGCACGGCCTCCGCCAGCCCGGCCGCCTCGAACCCGTCGGCGGGGGGCGGCGCGCCCTCCCCGCTCACCTCCACCGGGATGTCGTACTTGTCCAGCCGCCGCTCCCCGCCCCCGCCGATGTCCAGCCCCTCCACCGCCTCGGCGAGCTCGCCCGCCCCCGGCGCGCGGCCGTCGCCTCCTCCGCGGCCTCCGCGAGGAGCCGGGGCGGGCGGTGCCGCCCTGCGGGAGCGGGACGGTACCGTGTACCACGCGCCACCGCCGTCGCCGCCGTACGCCTCCATTGGTAGCCTCTTCTGCTACCACCACCCCACCACTAAACCCCAATGCCTTTTGGTGAGGAGAGGGGGAAGGGGAGGGGACGAGATCACCACGCCAGGGAGGCGGAGAGGCCGGTCGGTGTGTGTATATGTAGGCGTGCGTGTGTGTGTGTGTGAAGAGCGAGAGAGGGGTGGCGGTGTCGTGGGATGCGAGAGCGAAGAGTGGTTGGAGAGCTGGCTGCACCGGGTCCACGAGCCTCTCGTAGACGCCCACCGTTGGATCGCGGGCTCCGGGCAGGCGGACGGTGGGGGCTCCGGGTGCCGGAAGCTGGTGAGGCGGAGTGGGTGCGCGCCGTCTACGAACCTGCAGGCCCGTAATGGTGGACGCGGCGCTCGGGCTTCCGGCGTGAGGTGTGGAGCCCACACGCGCTGCTGTTCTGACACATGGAGCGCGGCGTCTATGCCTACCTGTGAGCTCCGTACCCATCCAATGGGAGGCGAATATGCGCGGGTACGTCATGGCCTCATGGGGGTAGCATGTGCCCTCCGGTTTCTTTTTGGGTTCCTTGGAAACCAAGGAGAGGCTTGGGGAGTTGGGGGTTTTGCTTCTGTACGACGCTGCCAGCCATTTTGAATCAGCACTTGCACAAATCGCCAACTCGTGATCTGAGAGTTTTCAAAAAAAAAATTACAGTACCCATTACATCAAATTTTTTGAAACATGCATGGAATATTAAATATAATTAATAATAATAATTAATTACACAGTTTTACTGTAAATGACTAGATGAATTTTTTAAGTCTAATTAGTTTATAATTGGACATTAATCGTCAAATAACAACGAAAGTGCTACAACAACAAAATTAAAAAAATTCACGGACTTATCATCAGTACTGTTCATCCCGTTGTTTGGTCTTTCAACATTGGCAAACGAGTATATCAAGATGCTTATTAATGTCTCTTCATTTTTCCTTGCTTTTCGAAATTTGAATTGAATGAAAATCCTCTTCCTAGATCATAAGTTCATCGTGTTCTAAACCAACCGATGAGATGAGGAGCCAAGAGCTCGTGAACACAGGTTTGTCAGCCAACCAGTCAGTAGTGTTTTTCTCTCATACCAAATCAGCATCAGCTACCAGGCAGCAGTACTTTTCTCTAATAACAAATCAGTGTCAGCCACCAGCCACAGTCAAACGAACAAACTGAAAAGTTGCTAAAATGTATGTTTGAAAATTATAGATGTAAGTAAATCCTTATGTCACTTTATGATGGCAAGTTTCAAAATGTGGGTTTTATGTGTATTATTTATTTACCATTATATTTTGACCACAGCTAGATCTGACAAAAACATCATATCACTATTCATTTACACGATAGAAATTGTGATATTGTAGGGGTCCAAACTCCAAACATCAAGAAGAACGCACTTGCTCGGCAGTCGACACGGCGGCTTCTGTTTCAACTTTCAAGCTTCCCGAATCGTGATAGGGCTTGCCGAGTACGTGGAGCCGCCCATGCCCTGCTGCCGTAGCCGTTTCGGGCAAAAGGGTTGGCGTGCAGCAGCAGCGTGCTTGGACCATTGGCGTCTTGGACTGGTGACCCGGACTCCTTTTTGGGCTCGTGCTGCTGTTCTGCTGCTGGTGGTGAAGAACGCGAACGAAACGGAAAGAAGCCGACCGAGACCGGAAAAAAATTTGGTGGAGGCCGGCTGCAAACGCAGCGCCCTGCAGCCCCGCCTGGATGAGTGCCACGTTTTCATCGGATGGCACAAACGAGAGGCTCCGCATCCGAACGGCACGGCCCCGGCCCGGAATCTCCTCGTCAATTTTGTCACAAGACCGGCTGCTGCGACGCGGACCGCGCGGGCGGCGCCGAGTAGGAGTCGACGTTGACCCAGAGCAGCGAGAGCACGGACACGAAGAGCACCGACCAGAGCACGGCGATGGTGGGCGCCCGGTCCCGCCGCGCCAGGAGGCCCCTGAGGAACCCCTGCAGGTGCGCCACCACCCACCCGGCGAGCGCCAGCTTCCCGAGCACCGGGCCCCACGACCGGTACCCGTGGTCCACCCCGTACGACACCGCCACCACCACGCCGGCGAGGTTGCCCAGCAGCAGGCTCGCGGGCGGGACCAGCAGGTTCGACCACCGTAGGGGCCTCCGTTCCTCGTCGTCCGAGGCCGAGCGGGTCGCCGTCTCCGCGGACGCGGAGAAGCCGACGTCGACCCCGGCGCACGCGCGCAGGACGCCCTGGAACACGGCGGCGAGGCACGCCGACGTGCCGGCGACCGCCCAGAGCTTCTGGTCCCGCCACCACGCGCGCGGCGCCACGCGGCTCCACCGGACCTCCAGCGCGGCCGTGGCCGCCACCGAGGACAGGAGCAGGATGAGCAGGACCGCGTCGTAGTAGCTCACGTCGTCGGGGAAGATGGACCTGCCGGTGAGGAGGCAGGCCGCCGGGAGCGCGCAGTAGGCGGTGAGCGGGAGGGAGGCCAGCGGGTAAGCGACGCGGGTCACGTAGCCCAGGCGCTGCAGGAGCCGCATGCGCCCGCCGGCGCCGGCCCAGATGGGGCAGTGCCGGCTCAGCAGGACGCCCATGGCCGCCACCGCCCGCCTCGACGCGCCCGCGAGGACGTCCGAGGGGCTCGGGCACGCGAAGGTCCGGAACGCGGCCCGCGCCGGCGCGCAGTACGCCGACGCCCACCCGCGCGCGTGCATCCTGAACCCCGTGGCCACGCCGCCGCCGTACACCCAGCCGACGTCTTTGCCCCACCTCGTCCGCTCCTCGTACGCGCAGCTGACGACGTGGATGGCCTCCCTGAGGAGAGAAGAAGCAGCCACGACCGTGGAGTCCGACTGGCCGCCGCCGCCGCCGCGCCCTTGGCCCGCGAACGCGGACGCGATGAACGCCGGCGAATGGCCGAAGTGCCGCTCCAGCGCGGCGTGGTAGGAGCGCAGCCTCCGCCTTGCCCTTGCGCTGTCCGCTCCGGTCTGCTCGTCGGAGTCCTCCGAGTCCAGCAAGGGGACCGCGGACATGGTCCTCCTCAACGCGCGCCCCTTCCCGTTCCCGAAGCAGCACCAGCTCCCGTGCGCGTCGTCGTCCTCAGCCAGCGCAGGGTCGAAGCCGTACAACGCCTTCCGGTTGAAGAAGCAGCCGGAGCCGACGTACACCGGGCCCTGGATGCCGTCCAGGCACTTCATGTCGATCTGCCGAGCACCGCAAAATCGTGAGGTACACAATTCAGAAAGCAACAGCGCCATGCCGGACAGTGATCTAGCAGGTAGGCTTGATCTCTCTTACGTCGAAGAAGACAGAGTCCCAGCTCGCTAGCTCATCGCCGCCGCCGCCGTCGTCATCGCCGCCGATCCGCAGCGGGAACTGAACGAAGCACGTCCGGTTCCCAGCCACAGGGTCCATGAGGAAGCACATCGCCTCCCTGAGGGCGCCGCTGTTGGTGACGCAGTGGTCGTAGTCGAGGTTGAGCACGTAGGCGCCGTTCGTCAGCAGGGCAGACACCCGGAGCTGCCAAAAAACAACGCGGAAAAAGCATTGCAGATCGCAGCTGGAGGGCAGAGAATCGGATGCAGGACACCGCTCGAGACCAGACGCGTACCAGGGCGTTCAGGGCGCCGGCTTTCCTGTGATGCTGGAACCCTGGCTTCTTCTCCCGCGACACGTAGAACAGCCGGGGCAGCTCGTTCCCCTCGGCGTCCTGGTCGCCGGGGTGCCCCAGAAGAACCTGAAAGATCATGCACGAATCGAACCCCGTCAATTGCTACGGATCAGCAACCACTGTCTCTCGGTGACGGGGCGGAGCGAGGCGGAGAGTTTTGACCTGTATCATGGCAGGATGGTCTCGGGGGTTGTTCCCCGGCCACGGCGTGCCGTCCGACATGACCCACCCGTCCTCCGGCACCTTCCGCGCCTTCGCCGCGAGGTAGTTGATCCTCACCTTGAACTCCTCGTAGTCCCTCTGCGCCGCAACAGCAAGCAATCACGATCAGCCACCGCGCGCTCGCCACCGGTCGAGGAGCGATGGATGGACCGTTCACCTTCATGGCGCGGCGTTCCTTGACGAAGGACGGGGCGGCGCGGTCCCTGAGGTAGTCCACGCCGCGCGCGAAGTAGAGCTCGGGCGCCCTCGGCTCCACGCCGTGCCGCCGGCAGAAGGGCACCCACCGCCGCGCGAACGCGGCGGCCTCGAACAGCGCCTCGAACACCAGCATGTCGGCGCCGTCGTCGGAGACGTAGCACGCCAGCCTCCCCGCGGGGTAGTCCGCCGCGAGCGCCGACAGCACCGCGTTCGCCGTCGCCAGCGGCGGCTCCGCCCCCGCCGCCGCGCCCGCCGCCGTCACGAGCACGTCCACGCCCGCCAGCGACTCCTCGCCGTGCCGCGACGCGAGCCTGCCGGGGTGCGCGGCGCGGTTGGTCGGGGAGAGCTTGGCGAGCTGGGCGAGCAGCCACGCGAGGGCGAGCCAGAGCTCGCAGGCGAGCGCGGTCAGCCACAGCCAGGGCGCGTCGCGCACCGGGTGGGTGACGCGGTACCGGAAGAAGCCGGCGAGGAGGAGGGCGCGCAGCGCGACGGCCGCGCGGTACAGGCCGAGCTCGCCGGGCGGGACCGGCAGCTTGTCGCTGAGAGGCTCGGGAGGGCCGTCGCCGTCGCCATCCCCGCTGCAAGTTCAGTCATGGCAAAATTTTACATGGTTGAACCTGAGATGATTTTTTCAGGATTACAATGAAAGTTGAAACTTCTTTCTATGACACGAAACAAACTAAAACTTGTTTTGTACACGCATGGTGATCGTGCACCAGTGATGTGTGGTGCATTTTGCAGCGGCGTTGAACTGGGTGGTGCGGAACTGATGCAATACAGGAGCTAGAAACATGGCATTGCCAGTGGTCACCTCTGTGAAGTTTCAGGCTCCTGGTCCAGGTCCGAAGCCGGGGAGTTTGCAGGCACGATCTCCGGGCTCCCTTCGTCCATCTTGACGCTTTCTGACAGGTGAACAATTCAGAGTGCAATGTCTGTCTGCACTACATGGTTTGTCTCCCCCAGTGAACCAGCTGATGTACAAGTAGCCATGCGCGACTACTGGCCAATATACTAGGAACGAAAACCATCCCGGTCTGAAGAAGTCTCTTTTGTTCTCTGGCGTCCATTCCTTCGTCTTCATCGAGTCGGACGCAGAACCCAAGCAACTCCATCCATTTCCATACATCCCAGCGGGAGCGACAAGATTGGGGGGCTTCAGGTCCTGCGGTGTTCGCGAGGCGGTCGCAGCGGAAGCAACGACGCGGTAAGACAAAAGTCACTTCCGTTGGGCGTTGGCTAGCTGCTGCAAGCGTGACCGCGCGCCGGCGGTAACAGACAGGGGATGAACTGGGATGTGCCGGGGAATCAGAGGCGGGGGCATCTGCTCGCAGCTCGCCCCTGTGCAAACCAAGCAAAGAGACCTGGTCAGCGCCTCAAGCCTGCAGATTTCAGAGAACACCACACGCCTGCAAGTGTCGCAAAGTTCAGAGAATGTGCAGCAGATCGATTCCAAACGCCGGGGGGGGGGGGGGGGGGGGGGGCGGAGAAAGACTGCCCCACCGGTATTAAGCTAAGAAGAAGCCTTGGCTTCTCCGACCGAGAAAATCTCCGAACACCAGCCCCCGTCCTGACACTAGGAACTGTAACCCCTGGGAATCGACTTTTCCGACCGAGAAAATCTCTGAACCCCAGCCCCGCCCTGACACTAGGAACTGTAACCCCTGGAAATTGCTTGGGCCATACACGGTCCTCAGACCGACCTGGACCGGCTCTTAACCAGTGCTTTGGCACACGGGACCGGCGAGAGGATTTTAACCACAGACTAAAATTCGCTTCCACAGGGATTCGAACTCAGGACCTGTGGAGTGCCGCTCGAGTGTCTTAACCGCTAGGCTAAGCACCCTTTGGCTACGAGCATGAACACAAACTCTCATGGTTTATACAGACGGCACAGGACTTAACAAATTAGACAGCGCTTCTTGAATAAACCTGATTACATTTGCAACGGCACTGCGTCCATGCCATCTCTTACGTACAGCCCACATGTAGACGGGCGGAATGAATTACTACATGTTGGCAAAGGCGGCCATACAAGGACGCTGTTACATACATATAGAGAAGTTCCAGAGCCGGGCTGAACACCTGCAGATGCAGCACGGTCCCAGCATGACAGAAGATTTTTCACCTAAACAACAAGCTTGATCAACCAGGTGAATGGGCTCTCGTCAGGACTCAGGAGCAGGGGTGAAAGTGGGATGGAAACTTTCGTACCAACCGATATCGTTTTCCGTATTATGATATTGTTCCCGACTGTTATCATTTATAATTAATTTTATAATTATTTTTCTCCATATCTGATTTTATTAATTTCATAAATACAGAAAAATTCCGACCTAACCATTTTTGTTTTTCGTATTGTAATACGGTTCTGACCGTTCCCATCATTTTCATCCCTAGTCAGGAGGTAGTTCCCTGCTGCTGCTAGCTGCTTCCTTCTCCAAACTCCAAACGCGACCATTTCCTCCCGGTCTTGCATGCAGAGGTCAGCTATTGGCTGTCTCCACCGGCGCTGCTACCGCCACTCGGCCCTCTTCTGTTGACAGTGGTGTTCTTCAGGATCTGTGGCACGTCCAGGGAAACAAAATCAAATCAATTTTGCTAGTACTGATGACAACCGAACTTGCTGTTTGGGACTCTGATGATAGACTGAATACGCAGTCAACACCACGGCCTCTGAAAATGTATTTTTGCTAGTAGGCAGTGTACCTGTCTGAGCATCTGGTTCTCGTTCTGCAGCGTGGAGAGCCTCTCCTCCAGCTCCGAGTTCCGCTTCTCCAGGTCCGTCACCCTCACCTCCAGCTCGCTCAGGTACGCCTTCTTCCTCTCCCGCGCCTGCTGTGCCGACACCCGGTTCCGAAGCAACCTAGCAGAATTGAGAACGAGGAGGGTTATCTACGATTACGAGCAGGCCCATATGTGATTTGGGCCCATCTATGTTTTGGTCTATAGATCTGACATCCTCTGTCGCACAATTCCCTTAGCATACAGCGCTAGAGCAAGACTATAAACGCAGAGTGAAAAAAACCAGTATATAGCATCAACTGCCTTACTTTTCTACCTCAATATATAGCTTTGCAAAACAAGAGCAGCGCTCTCTTCAAGATTGCTTTAAATCTAAATCATTTTTATGTCTCATCACAAAACTATTTTAGAAGTAGTTTTGCTTACTCCTCCTTCCATTTTCCAATTTTAATGTATGATGTTCAGGAGAAGCTAATTAGTTTATTAACTTCCTAGATTATACTAAATATCATATATTTAAAACGATGGCTGGGTATATATATTTTTGCCAACTTACTAGCTAGCTAGTGTTTTGTGAAATTTACTTGTACTGAAATACGATGATGGTGGGACTTTTGAAATTTAGTTACACATGCATAGATCCTATCCAGTAGAGGATCATTAGCAGGAGCTTTAACCCAGAGTAAGGGAGAGAATAGTTTTCGTGTTTACAAACAGCTACCAAAGGCTGTGGGCCTTGCGCCCAAAAAATTGAAGGACTAGGCCTAATAAAAAAAAACTGAGTAAAACAAGTCATGCATAAAACGCAACTGGCATCTCCAACTCATTCTCTCACTTTTTTATGCACCGCCTGTGTCAGCACAGCATGCTATTATCGATCAAGTTGGTGTCGTCCTTGGCCCGGCCTAAAGCTAGGCAACTTTGTACGGCATCAAGTTGCGTAGTACGTGATCGAAAGGTTACAAGCCGGGCTTTGCTCATCGATCGGGCGCTCTATGCCACGGCGGCACGAGCAGAAAGCTAAGCTAGCTTCGTTCTCGGCAGCCTGTGCCTGTCGCAGCGATCGTACACACGAAGCTGCAGTAGGCGATCGAGGTCTATAGCAGGTACACCACGCTCTGCACGAGCGTGGTACGGAGTGAAGAGAAGAGGCATGGTAGAGCGAGAAAGCTAAGTCGAACGGACCTCTTGAGGCGGCGGTGCTCCTTGTCGGCCGGGCTGCGGACGCGGCGGCGGGCGGCGGCGCTGGCCGCCTGGGCCTCGGACGACGTCCCGGCAGCGGCGCCCGCGGCGGCGGTCTCCCTGCTGGACGTCGACGGGCCGCCCAGCTCCAGCCCGACCTCCGGCACCCGCCCGATCTCCTCGTCGCTCTCCATCCCTACAAATCAATCACTCTCCTTATTATCAAAAAAAAAAAATCAATCCCTCTCTCATGCATGCACGCTGATGGACGTACTAGTTAACCTTCCTCTTCATCAGAGGAAAAGCTAAGGGAGTAGAAGAATCAAGAACAGAGAGATCAAGAGAGACATGCATGCTCGAAGAAATGGGCCGAACAAAGATGATAAACTGAAGCAACTTGCTTGTATGTATATGTAAGAAGAGGATTCAAAGGATGATCAAAGAAATAACAGGCAGTGTGCGCGTGCCTTCTCTGGCCTCCTCCGTCTGCGGCGCCGAGCTCGAGGAGCGCTCGCTGCTGGAGGGCAGCGAGCTCGTCGTCTGATCCTGCGGCATACTCATTCTCTCTCTTGCTCTCCGGTAGCTCGGAGCTCGTCGGCACACGGTAGTCGGCAGCAGGGATAGATTTCTTATTAATTGCGCGCACGTTTCTGTGTCTCCTCACCCCTTATTGGCCCTCTCTTTCCTCGCCTGCCTGAACTTGGAAAGTTCGACGATTCCATCCGGCTCATCATGGGCGACCTTTTTTCTCTTTTGCCTCAGACAGACGTCTAGAAACTTTTCGCAGAACACCCCCTCATCGTTCCTCATATTAAACACGTTGGTGTGATCGTGTTTGAACTTTCAACAAATACTAGACGAGTGAATGGCAATAGAATTCGACGAGAAATGGGAGGTCTTTACGAGCAAAAAAAGAAAAAAGCGAGGTGTTTAATTTTTGGGTTCCGGGGATCCATGCCAACTCCGCCGATGTGACGCTGGCAGGGTGGCCGCGTCCAGTTCAGTGGCGGGGATCCGAGCGGGCGGCGGCGGCCAGAGCCATGCGCACAGCGCACCTCGCGGGGATCAAACGGCCAGGACCCCGCCCACGTCGCGGCGGGCGAGGCCACGCGTTGGCGCCGCCCAGCGGGAGGTGGCGAGGCGCGCTGCGTGGCCGCGCTCCCGGCCCCCCACCCCGCTCGCCCGCCGCGGGGCCGCCCCGTCAGCGGTTGGGTGCGCAGCCGAACCGGCCGCCAGGAGGAGCCCGCCGGCGCGAGGCGGGCAGCTGGGCGGCGCGCGCCCCCTGTTTTCAATGAGGGCCTTTTCGGCGTGCGGGTGCGGCGGTGGCTCGCCGTCGGCCACAGCCCACGGGACAGGACAGAATGCGGGGAGACCTCGACGATCGGGGATGCGGGCAGTTGGATCCGACGGCGGATTTGTGCGCTTTGTCTGGCGGACCCCCGCGTTGTGTCGGCGTCAGGGGTTAGCTACGACAAGTCGTTGCACCTGGCCACCTGCTGCTCAGGTTGGCGTTTACACTGCCGCCGAGCCTGATGACATGAATGAAGTACGCCGCTGGGCCGTCCGTGAGGATGGCCCGTCAAGGCACCGCCGCCGAGAAGGCCGATGGCTCCGGGCTGAGGCCCATAAACTTTGGGCTGCGCGTGCTGAGACCCGCACAGCAGGCCATGGGAAATTAGCGGCCCCGATCCCATCGACACCATCGCCATCGTACAATTTCACTATTAGCGCGTCCTCAACTCCTTTCAAAATAATAATAATAATAACAAATAATAATAACAATAAAACGCGTCCTCAGCTTTCTTGTCCCCTGTACTCTCTCCATCACCCACCCACCGGCGCAAGATCTTCCTCCTGCCCTTTCGGGACAGCTCGAAAGCAGAGGAGGAAATGGAAACCCCCATGGACGCAGGAGCAGCGTCAGGTTGGCCGGTTTGGTGCTTAGCGGCCCCACGGAACCAAATTAGGTGAACGGTCCAGGTCACGAATCTCTGTATCATCACGCCATCATGCGTTAAGGTCTTGTCCAACGGCCAGCGACGTCACTAGTTTTCTCTGAGCTGGTTAGAGAGAAACAGAAATCCTTCCGCATCCAAACTTCAAAATTCCAATTTTTTTATAAATTGTCTGCACGGTGTATTAAATGTAGTCGAAAAAAATCGCATTACACAAATAGACTGACACAAATAGAAGGAACCTAATTTAATTGTGATTAGACACTAAATTGCTATAGTAAAATATAGTAAATATATACTAATGACGGATTAATTAGTTTCATTAGATTCGTCTCATAGTTTACAGACGAGTCCTGTAACTAATTTTGTAATTAGTCTATGTTTAATATTTCAAATGTGAAAAGATTCTCTTTCAAAATTTCAAAATGGAGCAACTAAACACACCCTGAGTAAGCTCGTTTTCGTTTAAAAAAAATGCGAGTAAAATCATCGGTAGCTCCTCTCGCGCTTTCTGGAGCGGTGAGTGTGGCAGCCGGCAAACCGATGAGCTCAGTGTTTTTTCTTCTTCTTTCTGTATTGTTTCATGCCTCCAGGTCAGCTGACGATTTCGTCAACGCTGCTAGAGACGGCATAAGAGACGGATGACCAGATCCTCGCGAGCCAACAGACTACTCGGAAGATAGATGATGCTTGGAGCTGGAGCACGTGTGTTTTCCATGGAAACATGGCGCCACAGTTTTGGACCAGGAGCTGCAGACTACTCTTCCCCACGAGGAACAGTAGCCTGTACACAATGCAAAATTCGAGACTGACTTTTTTTGAGTGGAATTCCAGACTGAACGTCAGATGTCAATAATATGTTGCGGATCGATCGGTAGACCGATGACCGGTGTTAATTTGGGCCCAACAGAGACGAGAGACCTGCCGGGGGTGTGTGATCCGCGAGATCGTGCTGGGGAAAGAGACGGCCACCGGTGCATACAGAGACGTGACGCCGCCGAAATATCGCCGACGGCTTGACGAGGGGCCGGCCGGGCGGGTCGGGTAGCCGGGCCTGCCGACGGCCGTGTGAATCCGCGGCTGAATTGGAGACATACATTCACACGTCGGCGTCGGCGTCGGGGCGGACGCCGGGGATGGACGGGCGGGCGGATGGCCGTCCCTCTCCGGCGCCTCGGCGCAAGCAATCATGCCGCCCACCAACCTGTTATTACGCTCCGAATGATCGTCGTCTCGTCGCTCGACTGTTGTACCGCACCAACAGCCTGTGTCCGTGCGAGCCCTCACAAAAAGGGAAAAAAGAAACAAATTTGTGTGGAGATCTCGTCGAATTCCTGGTGATCCGGGGAGGACCTCGGTCGGAACTCGGAAGGGATCATTAGGTGGGGTGGTCTCGAACTCGAAGCGCCGCCGGCCAGGCCGACCATGGCATCTGCGGCCATCACATGTGCACCCCCAACAAACCGACCAAAATCATCGGTGCCATTCCCAGTTCCCAACAAAACCGCCTCACAGATCACAAGGCCGGCCATCCACATGGGCGCGCGGCGCGCCCATCTGCCCACCCCGACCCGCCCAAAATTCTTTACGCACGCAGACGCAACCCGGACACCCCCTCCCCGCCGGCAAAGGCACGCGACACCCACCCACATGGAAGCATGCAATCACGAAGGTTTCAAAGGCGCAAGGACCGGGGCCGGAACACAAGGGCTAGAAAAAAAAGGCACCAAGCCAAGAACAGCAACCCCAGATCTCAGCAGCTGCTGCGCGTACGGGCTGTAAGATCTGGCCGTGCCTCGATCAGATGACCCGAGCATGGATCTGGATCAACAACCCGACCAAAAAGTGAGAGGAACGAGTACTAACCTGTCTGACTGAAACGGTGTGTCTCCAGTAGCATCAAAGCTCTTACTATGACTGTGACTCTAGTATAAACATGTGGGCTCACATCCATGGCTCAAACTTTACAGTAGGGGAGAAAAAGAAAACTAACAGCTGCACCGGCAGCGTTACGTACGTGCTGCGGCGCCGTCACTTCTTCACTTCTTCCTGGGCTTGTTGGACCGGCGGCGCGCCGTGCCGGAACCGGAGCTGGAGCTGGAGCCACCGAAGATGGCGCAGAGGATGCAGCCGGACACCCGCGGTGACGGCGGGTCGACGTCCGGGGCCACGTCCTTGGTCCGGAACACCTGCTGGTTGCTGCGCGATTCCTCCTTGTGCCCCTGCTGCTTCTGCTTCTGCTTCTTCTCCTTCGCCTTCTTGTCGTCACCGTCGCCGTCACCATCGCCTGCACCGCCGCGCCGCAGCATGCCGATGCTCCGGGAGTGCCGCAGCTCCGGCTGGGGCTCCTCCGCGGCGCCATCGGCAGCAGCCTTTGCCTCCGCGTCGGCCTCGGTGAGGAAACGCTCGTCCCAGACCAGGCCAGAGGACCCGGACCTTCTGAAGGTCGTCGCCGACCTTTGCAACCCGGCCATGGGCAACTATCCACCTCCCTTCTCTGCAAGAGGAACCAGCTTATCTGCAAGTGAGAGATGGAGAACAAAGGGTAAGGATGAACTGGAGGGTGTGCTTCTTCTGAGTTGCCCGCCTCTGCAAGTCCCTACTGTGTTATATATGTAAACGGACAGAGACAGCCATTAGTGTGCAGACAGCAGAGCAGTCAACAGCCGGTGCCATGGAAAGGTGCCTGGGGTTGTTTTCCAGTAACTAACTGGGTTCTGCAGAGATTATTTTTATCTGCATGGAAGAACAGTATACAAGAACACATAAAGATTAGAATATTAGACACACATGATTTTCTATTTTTGTAGCACATGCCAGGGTTTTACTTTCCCACCATGAGCATGTGGAGCCGTGGAGGAAAAGAAGACAAGTGCATAGAAGCAGCTAGATGTGGAAGACAATTTCATGAGAGCTACCAGAAAATATGGATGCGTTCTTCAACAGTTTCTACATTCCACTGTAAAGTTTGACAATGTTACAATAATAATTGATATAGCAGGAGCCTAATTTAGATTTAAGGTGTATGATATGCGTTGCCATGAAAACGTTAAACATATCTGACAGATTGGTTACAAACCTTTGATATCGACCATCTCTACCAGAAAATTGGTTAATGATAGACTAGTACAAGTGAAGAAAAAGTCCAGAGGGCCCAGGGGAAGAAACAAAGGGAAATGGCAATTGTACTTAAAGTATCAGACTATCAGTTGACAGCCAAACATCATTGTACAGGCTAGAGGAAAACAAAGGCTGTACGGTAGTGCCCTTAAAGACACGTCATATGTGTACCGTTGCTATTAACTAGATAACAAAGTATGGCACACCGTCCCCAAAAAAAAGTCAGACTGTACAGTGAAGCATACAAAATTAAAAGTTCATTGTACTAAAAAAATGTTTTTATTCTAAGAGGGAAATAGTATAAGCTTCCGTTGCAGCATACGGTTCGACATATAAATTACCAACTATTATAAGCACTTCTCCTTTTTCATGTCTCCATGCTCTCATGTATCTCCAGCCTCCCTCAGGGTATACCCTAATCACAAGAGCACCACAAGCATTCTCTTGCTTCCCAACCTCACTACACTGTTGTACTTGTACATCTACCAATATGCTACCAGCACCCCTACAAGATGTACAGTGCTGAATAGTAAAAGCATCAATGTAATAATAAAAAGATTCATAGAAGCAGAGCAAATATTACCCTAAATATGTGTCAAGAGATCTCTCTGGATACACCTATCATCTATCTAGATATCTAATTACTGAAAATTATTGCCTACCATCTGATCCTGTTGATGTGATGACCAGTCCAGATTGCAGACTCGCCAGACCAAACTATTTTATTGAAAATAACCATTTTGATTGAAGTTAGGTCCAGAGTGGCATGGGTTTCAGGCACCGGAGGCAAAAGTACAGACTGTAACTGACCTACCCAAAACCCAAGATTCAAGCAAAGGCATGAGCATCGAATCACAGCTTTGAAAACGGGTCTAGTAAACCATATGCAAACAAAAGGTCCCGTCCCAGTTATTACTATACAATTAACTAGTTGGACCACAAATACAGTTGGTTAGGCCATTAACACTACTTCATGCTTCTTATGCATGGTGTCAGTTATGCTGTCACTGCCACTTCCCAACCTCTGATATTGATTGTCATAAATCTTCACTTTTAGCTCACCTAATAGACTAATACCGTGGGAGATCTTGCATCACTTGCACAAGAATTAGAAATAAAAATACTGGGCACATGCCCCACAGAAACCAGGCTATGACAAAGATCATGTAAATGACATGTTTAAGGCTCTAAACCAACAAAGTGAAATAATCTACATGCATTTATTACTAGGCAAATCAAGATCTGGTCAACAGACCTACAACGTTTACTGAAGCCAATAGCCAAAATGGCGGTCCTGTGTGAAGCTAATTAAAATACAAGTGACAGTTAGGAGTTGTACCTGTCATACTGGCTGATCTGTTAGTATTGCTACAATGTAAAGATAGTCCACGTTGGGCTTGCAAAACTTGTCATACTTTAAAAGTTCAAATTACATGCCCGTATTGGTTTCCATGCAAACACTATAATAAAGGCTTATCTGAAGAAGTTATGAACTAGATACAGTCTCAGATAGAGATCTCTTGAATGCAACACGATGGTCAGGGACTCCATCTTGTTCCCTTCTATCCTCAAACCACTTAACAATGGTCTTTCGAGGAAGATTTGTCACTTGAACTATGCTGCTTATCATTGTATTCTGCATGAAATGAAATAAAGTAAGTGATTATACGTTGCAGAAGAATAATACAAAAAAGCCACTACTCGAGAGATAAGCAATTGAGCGGTATTAATCTTGATAGAAATGCTAGTTACCGTGGGGCGTTTACTTCGCAAGTAGACTCTTTCCAAGGTCTCAAGTTGCACCTTTTTCAGTCTTTTCCGTGCAGACCATTCTGCACTCATGACATGAACTGGAAGCTCCTCCTGCGGCTTAATTTCAGTGGTATCGACCTCATCAACTGTGGCTGAACTAGGGGGTTCTATTTCCTTCACTTCAGGCTTAGAAGGGGCTTCATCAGGCAAAGAATCAGACATGAGTAGAAGTTTCGGTGGTGGATTGCGGAGCAGTTCAATGACCAAAGCCCTATCTAAGCCCAGCTCCCCTGCAAGATTCTTTATCTGCAACATAAAATGGAAAACCTCAATAGTTTGAGTTCTAAAGCTTTGCCTATTCCTACAAAAGGGTGCAATGCTGATTTCTGAAGGGAGAAGTAGAAAAGAAAAACTCAAAGTGAATATATAGCAGCTTACACTAGTTTTACGCCGACCTATTTTCAGCGCACGAGCCAATCTCCTGAGTTGCCAAGTTTTCAGCTCCGGTCGTTCACTCCCACCTAGTTGCTCATCATCACCATAGTCTGCAGAGCTCAGTAATGGATCTCCTGCTGATTCATCAACGCTACCGACTTCTTCAATTGCTTCTGCCAACTCCTTTTCAAATCTGGCCATATCTTCTTCTGATATCTCATCCTCATCGTCATCGACAGACAAATCATCATTCTGAAGATCTTTTTCCAGCTGCTTGAAAAGTGCTTCCAATGCACCATCCTCATCGTCGCCGTCCACGACATCTTCTGCAGCCACCACCTTATCCTCACTCTGGATTTTAGTCTGGAACAGGGAAATTTTGTCAACAAGAATTCCACCTCCAAGTTCCAATTCACAGCTATACATAATACATATAGGAACATGAAAAAAAAAATCCAACCCAGCTGAGTTAGAAGATAAGATCGGAAGACAGCAGTACTGGGGGTAACAAACGCACTGCGCTAAATCCTCCAAGTTAATTTTGCAACAACAAATAACATGGCTCTAGGATCGACACGAAAAAGGCCGCAACTCAAATCAGTGTACGACTAACTACATCGGTTACCCGCTGCCCCAACCTACTATTCCTCCTCAATCTTAGCCTCCAAGGTCATTTCATGGTTCACTAATCAACGACTAAACAGAGAGACGAGGCAACTAAGCAGCGCGCGTGACGCGACGTTGGCTACCTTGTATTTGGAGGGCCTACGGCGGAGGGCGCAGGCGACGCCCCGCGGCGCGATGCGGAGGCGGAGACGCGCGCGGGTTCCGAGGAAGGGCTCGGGGACTGAGGCGCTGGAGATGCAAGTCCTCGGCGCGGCCGAGGCCGGGGCGGCGGCGAGCACGGCGAGCAGCGGCACCGTCGCCATTTCCGCGAGCTCTTCGGATATTTCGCAGTCCTTCCCCCTTCTTCTACCCTCTCAACTTGGGGTTTTGCCTTCACGAAATACAGATGGGCCTAACTGGATCGTCATGCTCCCCCTCCTGCGCTTTTTTCTTTTTTATATTTAAAAATAAAATAAAAAATCAAAAATATATGCGTAATATTTCAAAAATAGGTGCTTGTGGCCCCGTGGATGGGCGGCAGGCCACGACAGGGGCCTGTCGCCATCCACGGGGCGACAGGACCTATTTGTAAAAAAATTGTAAATTTTTTTTATAGATAGATCCCTAGGGTGAGGCGTTCTCGTCATGCAAATTTCTGATCCACGACATAGATTACAAATTTTATAAGTAGATTAAGTAAGCTCGTTCTCATCATAGATTACAAATTTCTGCGTCCACGACACTATTGCAAATCATAGATTAAGTAGGCTCATTAGATTCGTCTCACGATTTACAGCCACGACACTGCGTCCTCGTCCAGCTCGTCCGCGTCGGCCGCTGCGTGCCGGGCCAGCGCACCAGCCTGTCGCCCGCCTTGGGGGCGACCGGCCCCTGTCGCCTGTTAGTCGGACGACCGGTCCCCCCACGCACCGCTCCTCACCCTAGGGATCTATCTGTAAAAATTTTTTTACAAATTTTTTATAGATAGGTCCTGTCGCCCGTGGATGGGCGACAGGCCCCTATCGCCCATCCACGGGGCGACAGACACATATTTTTGAAATATTCCCAAACCGGCATATATTTTTGATTTTTTTATTTTTAAATATAAAAAAGAAAAAAACGCCCCCCCCCTCCTGGTAGGCCTATGAAGTTTGAACCCACACTGGCCCGTGGGTCGGAGTGGGTAAGTGGGCCTTTGGGTGGCCTGTCCCCAATCTACCAGTACTACACTGACCTACTCCGGCTCACCGTCGTCTCCGTCTCGTCTTCGCGGCGTCCGCGCACCCACCTGGCCACCTCCCTCCTCTTCGCGCCCTCGCCTCACCAGCACGGCACGCGAGGTTGCTGCGTGCGGCGGCGTCACCGTGTATTGCTGCGGGTGCGGAGCTGAGGAGTCCCGTCGGATCCTCGACTCTGTCTACGGTTCGTGCCCCGCCTCCCCCTCCCGCTCTTACCCCCCCCCCCCCCTCGTGCACCTCGACGTGCTCCGTATGATCACGCGGCGCGCTCGTGCGCTCCATGCGGATTCGTTTGCGCATTTGATTCTGGGGTTTGGGTCCGGCGCGTTGGGCCGTGGGGGATGGGGGCTCGGGTTGAGAGCGTGCTAGGGTTTTGGGTTCGTAGGGTTTAACTGTCATGTACTCTTCAGAGTTGGCGCTTATATGTATAAATTGGGGAATCGGGTGATTACACTGGTGAATTATGAATTATACCATCTTGTGATAGGAATATCGAATTGAAACTGATCCTAGGTCAATTGGCTGGAGGTGCTGGGTACAGTCCTCTTTGGCTCGAATTTGAAGGCCTATTTCTTCATATTTACAAATTACAATGCTACCTAGGTCCTTCTAGGTTTCTCAGTTTTTTTTAGTAATATCAAATTGCAGATCGGTTACCAGCCCAGACAGTTATTTGTGCTAGTAGTACTTCTGAAACAAGGCTTTGGAACGTGTAGAGGATTTAGAAACTCATGGAGTCGTGTGAGAATGGAAGTGCTCTGTATTAACTGTGGGTCAGTTAAGTTGCTCTTAGGACTTACGGGTTTCTGCTTTCAACTAAATTCTTTCAGCTCCACCTATTTGTGTACACTGGATGTGGATGTCATGTTGGATGTTGCATACTAAGTTGGCTCTATTCTTTCTTGAAATCAGAGTGAAGCTTCTTGTAGCTCCTCTTTCATTATCAGCCAGGGAGTGTTGTCGGAGATGGCAAGAAAGAAAAATCCCTTTGTTTTCCTAGACGTGTCGATTGGTGATGATCATGCAGGGAAAATGGTTTTTGAGGTATGTTTTCCCACTTAAGAGGGTGTCTGATGGTCTCCCCTTTGGAAATTTTCAGAATTTCATTCAGGTTCATATTAATACCTAACATGTATTTAAATCCCAATTCATGTCTTTAGAGACTAGAGACCTTAGATGTCGTTGATCTTATTCATTCAAACGATCACTGGAGGATATGTACTATTCATCCACTGTAGCTATTAGTTTTCATGGTCTTCTGTTATGAAGCCTCAAGGTTCTTGTCAGGTTTTTCCCTCGCTGGTTAACAATCACAAATGTTTCTCCTGCAGCTGTTTGCTGATGTTGTTCCAAAGACAGCTGAGGACTTTCGAGCGTTGTGCACAGGTAATCTTCCTTAACCTGTTCAGTTCTCTGCTCCTTTTGGTGAGCACAGAGCTCCGAGATAAGATGATGCTACTGTTCTACTTGCATAGTAGCTGTTTACAAACATCAACTAGATGATCATTTTGAATCCTTTATACAAACTGTCTGTTCTTTATACCAACTCAATATTGTTACACTAAATTCCCAATATTCTTCCCATACATGTGATTTGTGCACTGTTTCTCTTACTAATTGTTGTATTCTACTGTAGGAGAGAAGGGAGTTGGAAAAACAACTATATCACCACTCTATTATAGGGGCACAAAATTTCACAAGATTATGAAGGGAGTCATGGCACAGATATTATACCATTTACTTATAATTTGATGTCAACATTTAGCCAACACGCTTCTTCTTGGTTAGTTTCATATTTGTTTCTATGAGGGTCGCTAATCTCAGCTGGTTTCTTTTCATGCCCATTTGGGTTTGACTTTAACCTTACCATGTGATTGATATGTTTTATGTGGTTTAGGGTGGCGACTTCTCGAAAAACAATGGTGAGTGATATGATTCTATGCCTTACTTTGCTATTTTGGCGGATAGATTGTGGTCTGATAAATTTTTGTGCTACTGTGCCATTACCTTCCGTATTTTACCATGTTTTTGTGCTGATCTTTTGGTATGGGTAGACTTTGTCCATATGCACGCTTTTTCTATTAGGCCTAAGGTTGCAATGATCTTGTTTTAGCTTCTCAAAAGTTCAAAACTAAGGAATCTATCGTGGTTATTAATGGTGGAGGGCTGTGGAAATTCAACCTTACACATTGAATTATTTCCTTTCCATGTAGTTCTTATAAAGCAAAGTTTTGTTACATGCCTTTGTGTTTGGTTTTTATGAGTCTCACAGGTCACAGCTAGTAGAAGCAAATGCTAAATCTTATGGTGCAGCAGTTATGCGTTCAATTTTCAATTTAGTGGTACTGTGTTATCAAGACATTATTTTGTTTTTTTATGCACATCAGGCTTTCTTATTCCGTTTGCTAGTGTTATTGTACATGCCGACTTTAGGAAGTTATAGGCAACCAGAACACAGAGTATGAAAGAATATAGCCAGTATCATGATTTTAGTCTGATTCTTTGTGTATGTGTTCTATGGCTATGGTACATTGTCATCATGGTTTCTGCGAAAATGTTTGTACCCAGTATGTCTCGTGCTATGGTTTCCTCAAAAGTCTTCGCTTCATATACGTTTCTAAAGTTTAGTCCCCATTGAACTCCCTATATGGTATTTTCCTTCTTTTACCTCTTTCTTCTTTTCATTTTCCCCCCCATTGTACATCTTAGCAGCTAACACGTGTTGCTCCATGTAGCAAGTTTTCTGTTTGGCTAGAATTTATTGAAGTGTTCAACAGTACTATTGATGATTTCTTTTTTTGGTCAACTATCTGTTCTTTGATTCCCCTATTATAATTTTTTTCTTGTACACCTGATTGTTTGATTTCTTGTTTGGAAACTTCCAACTCACTAAATGGAGAAATGATTGCTTAATATACTCCTGTTACAGGGACTGGTGGAGAGAGTATATATGGTGGAACATTTGAAGGTATTTATCTTTTTAATATTTCTTCACGAGCCTTGTAATTCACTATATGTTTATTAACAAGCACTTTGTAACAGTAGAATTCCGAGTATTTGGACAAGCACTTATTTAGTTTTAGATGCATGTTTTTCTTAGTTCATACTCCCTCGGATTCCAGATACAATTCATTTTAGGACTCTACTCCTTCTGTCTTTACATATTATAACATTTAGGACTGAATGTCATGTATTTAAAAACATACGGAGTAGCTGGTCAAACTTCTTTAACTTGGCCCATCAATATATAAAAAGTTACATAGATTCATCATGAAAAATACTTTCACAGTATAATAACACATTGGTGATGGTGATATCATAAACAACTTGCATTTGGAACAAGAGGGAGTATTAAGGTTTTCAAACAAGAGTAAGCTATATTATTATTGTTCATCAATTGATGCCATATTAAGAGGTTCCATAAAGTTTATTGTTCCTTTCCTTTTCTGTTATTAACCTTATTCATTAGCTCGCTGTGATGAATATTCAGTGTTCACACTTCAGATGAAAATTTTGTCTTACGCCATGATTATCGTGGTCTATTATCGATGGCGAATACTGGACCGAACACAAATGGTTCGCAATTCTTCATTACATTCAAGCCTGCACCTCATCTTGACAGGTTTATTCCTATGAACCCGATTTCTGTTTTTTATACATGTCCATGGTGGGTGATGCTTTAATTTTCCTTCAGTCCAAACTTGCATGCAACAAACACAGAAGTAAGCACTCATGTTCAATGCACAGAGCTTGTAGTTTATACACCGCTGTCGGTACCCTGTAGCAGGGATACCCACTCCTACTGCAGCGAGGCAGGACTCGCGTAGTTATCCGTAACTACGCCATAAGGGGCGGAGCGGCTGGGCCCCACGGGTCAGGCTCTTACCTCACCGGGCCAATGGCCCCGGACCCGCTCCCCGCTCTGGGACGGGTCCGGAGACGCCACGTGTCCCTGAGGAGAGGAAGCTCCGAGCCAACAGCCGAGGGCTCGGACCCCTACCCATAGGGGTCCGGGACCCCCCGCGTCCATCCGGACCTCCCACGCGCGTAGAACCAACATACCACCGGGGGGGGGGGGGGTCCGGAGCCGCCACGTGTCCCGCGGGCGCGGGCGCGGGTCTTCCGCTGGAAGACTCGCCCACCCACCGCATTGAATGCTGGTGGTTGAGGCGTGCTCTGCCGCCGCGGCACGCGGGGCAGCCTTTGTCAGGTCTCACTGTAGACCGCATATTACTGAGGTACACAGTGCAGCCGCATGCGCCGCATCCGCGCAGAGCCCGTCTGCCGCATTAAATGGATACGACGGCACGTCACTTTTCCATCATACCGCCTACGCCGCAAGCTACACGGCCCGTTCAGCTACGCTGCAGGCAACGCCGCAAGCTACACCCTGGCGCCGTTTCGACAAGACAGGGCATGTGTATGCTGGACGGAGGATTCCCAGGAGTAGAGTAAGGAAATCCAGGAATAAGATCTCCCCTACCTGGCGCGCCAAATGTCGTGGTGTGCAAACCCACAGCCGGGTGGCGTAATGCACCCGCCTAAGCCTAGAGGGTGAGTACTCGGGGGTTAGTTAGGACTAGTTCGATCTCGCTGGAAGAACACGATGAACGCAGCAGGTTTAGAGTGGTTCGGGCCGCCGGAGCGTAAGACCCTACGTCCACTGTGTGTTGTATTGCTTGTGTTCCCTTAGTCTCGAGAGAGTCTGAGAGAGCTTGGTGTGTCTAGTGTTGAGTCCAGCGTGGGTCTGAAGAGTCTGTAGCGAGCGCCTCCCTTTTATATCTCAAGGGAGGCGCGTACATGGCCGTTGGACCAATGTTCGTGGGGGTGCGGCCCTGCGTCTTGCTCTTCCGCCACTTCTTCGTCCTGGTGAAGTCTGGGAAGGGCAAGGATGAGGTGGGGGCGTGAGATGTTGGAGCTGGAGGCTGAAATCTTCCAGCAGAAGCAGAAAGAACGAGGATATCGGCAGCCCCAGGCCGGTGGAAATGTGCGAAATGAACAGCACAAATTCCCCGGCACGCAGATCGCCTAGGGGAACCGAGCCTGCTCGAATCCCCCAGGCAGTCTCCTGTGGACTCCACCCAAGCAGGCGGCGCACCATGTTCAGTTCCTCCTCGGTTTGGAAGCGACGGGGACGAACGAGGGACGCCATCTCGCTATGGAGATGAGGAGCAATCTACGCAGAAGAGCAAGGGGCGAGGAGGTTCGAAGGCAAAGGGGCGCAAAGGTTTGGAAGGAAGAAGGCGAATGCGGAAAAGTAACCGTTGTATGCGGTTCGTCCCTTTATGAAGCCTGACCCAACCGGCGCGCCCCGGAACCGTCGCTGGAACCTAAGCGACGCTCACGCCTGGTGTTAACCGCCCAGTCCATGACAAGGGGGCCCAGGCCCGCCTGTCAGGGAGGGCGGGTAACAAACAAAGGTGTGAAAAGGCGGGATCTGAACCGTCGCCCGCGCGTGAAGCGAGGCGGAAGCTGAGCTGACGTGCGCGCATAAAGCGTTGGCATGACCGGGCTTTTCGGGAACTGCGCTGGTGGTAAATATCCCGTTTACTCCGGCCGCAATAATGCCGAGCGTCGCTCGCGTGACTAGGTGTACCACTGTGCGTGGGGGCCACAAGTCAGTAAGCCGTTGCGATGTGATGAGTCAGCAAAAAACCCGATGGATGGTCAAAAGCCGGTCAAGACTCCTGCAGTATGCATAGTCTAACGCTAGAGGCTTCAAGTTATGCAGAGCCAAATCACAGTAGTGGCCCCACCTGCGGGTTCGTCACCTCTCCCGAAATGGGCCCGGGGGCCACTGTCGGTACCCCGTAGCAGGGATACCCACTCCTACTGCAGCGAGGCAGGACTCGCGTAGTTATCCGTAACTACGCCATAAGGGGCAGAGCGGCCGGGCCCCACGGGTCAGGCTCTTACCTCACCGGGCCAATGGCCCCGGACCCGCTCCCCGCTCTGGGACGGGTCCGGAGACGCCACGTGTCCCTGAGGAGAGGAAGCTCCGAGCCAACAGCCGAGGGCGTGGACCCCCCATAGGGGTCCGGGACCTCCCGCGTCCATCCGGACCTCCCACGCGCGTAGAACCAACATACTGCCGGGGGGGGGGGTCCGGAGCCACCACGTGTCCCGCAGGCGCGGGCGCGGGCGCGGGCGCGGGTCTTCCGCTAGAAGACTCGCCCACCCACCGCATTGAATGCTGGTGGTTGAGGCGTGCTCTGCCGCGGCGGCACGCGGGGCAGCTTTTGTCAGGCCTCACTGTAGACCGCCTATTACCGAGGTACACCGTGCAGCCGCATGCGTCGCATCTGCGCAGAGCCCGTCTGCCGCATTAAATGGATACGACGGCACGGCACTTTTCTATCATACCGCCTACGCCGCAAGCTACACGGCCCGTTCAGCTACGCTGCAGGCAACGCCGCAAGCTACACGGCCCGTTCAGCTACGCTGCAGGCAACGCTGCAAGCTACACCCTGGCGCTGTTTCGACAAGACAGGGCATGGGTATGCTGGACGGAGGATTCCCAGGAGCAGAGCAAGGAAATCTAGGAATAAGATCTCCTTTGTCTGCAACGCCATAATGTATGAACAGTATGTTATTTTATACTACATCGATTGGGCCCACCTGTCGGGGACCCAACGGCCATGTACGCGCCTCCCTTGAGATATAAAAGGGAGGCGCTCGCTACAGACTCTTCAGACCCACGCTGGACTCAGCACTAGACACACCAAGCTCTCTCAGACTCTCTCGAGACTAAGGGAACACAAGCAATACAACACACAGTGGACGTAGGGTATTACGCTCCGGCGGCCCGAACCACTCTAAACCTGCTGCGTTCATCGTGTTCTTCCAGCGAGATCGAACTAGTCCTAGCTAACCCCCGAGTACTCACCCTCTGGACTTAGGCGGGTGCATTACGCCACCCGGCTGTGGGTTTGCACACCACGACAACCGCGTTACCCAACAATTTGTGGAAAGAAAGCAATCCATGATACTTACAGAATTGGGTAACAAATTTCCAAATAAACATTAGCTTCTGAGTTTAATTCGACATTTGCCCAATGAGGTATTGACAAGGTGACTTCACTCAGGCTCAAGAAATGTTGTGTGCTACCATGTTTTGCAGCCTATAGATGCGTAGAATTATTATGTCGTGGAAATTACTTGACACATGCTCGAGCAAGTAATTTGCATTGTTAACAAGTGAAATATGTTGATTTAAGAAATACAATTGGAGCTCACAGTGAAATGTCATTTGATTAAGATGAGCAAACTTTGTTTGTTATCATGTTCTGACCTCTTTAATTTTGGTTGTCGAAGATCTCAGGTGTTACAAACTAGTCTGACACTCTGACTCTACTCGTCCTAAGCATTGTGTGATTTAGTTTGGCTTTGACAGCAGGGCTACTGCAACCAGCTTATCATGTTAATATCTAGTTAACAGAATATGAAGGTTTGCTTGAGAATCTGCAAGAGCATTTTCTTGGTGTAGATCTCAATATATCTGAATTATAGTCCAGTTTTATGAGAAATAACTCTTGATGCATTTTCCAGGAAGAACACTGTCTTTGGCAAGCTTATTCTTGGAGATGATGTGTTGACGAAGATTGAGTGTGTTGATGTTGATGGTTTGACACCTCTTGTTCGAGTGAAAATAGTGGATTGCGGTATGCATATTGACATCAATGACTATGGATCTATGGCAAGCAAAAATGGTAGGCTTTTATACACCACAAAACATTTCAAGGATTTCAGTATTTATATACAGATTACAGATATTCTATCCTGCTTTGAGTTGTTTAACACCTTTCCTGTTATGTGATTGTGTTGCCATAGATAAAGTGAAAGCTGATAACTCAAATCTCTCCAACGGCATAGCTTCTGGTGGAGATAATAGTGAGCATAAACTAAGGAGTTATAGTAGGTGGTCTTCAAAAGGGAGAGGTAGTAGTATCAGTCCGAGAGGCCCAATCAAAAGGCCGTCTATTCACCCTGTTGAAAGCAGTAGGAGCACTAGTCCAACCAGGCTGCCTGTCGAAAGCAGTAGGAGCACTAGTCCAACCAGGCAGAGCATCAACATGGGGCTTCGTGAACGAAGCTCCAGCAGGAGCCCGTCTAGATGTGCTAGCAGAAGTCTTGATACACCACTTTCTAGAAGCAGAAGCAAAAATGCAAGTTCCTCTGGTGCTCAAACAAGAAGTTTTAGTGGGAGATCGGGGAGTCACTTGCCACGGAGGAACCAGAATGCAAGTCCAGAAGGATCTCCTGTGCAGAGAAGAATGAGCAGAAGCCCAAGCAGGAGAAGAAGAGTAAGCTCAACTCGAAGTGTTAGCTGGAGCCCATCAAGACGCTCTAAGAGGAGAAAAATCCGAAGCCACAGGAGATCATCTGGGAGAAGTTCTGTGCATAGCCCTACATCACATCATCAACCTCGTAGGAGCAGTAGCAGGGGTGCTAGTCCACCTTGTAGTCACAGGGCAAGATTACCCTCACCTGATAATGTTAGAAGCCTGTCCAGGAGTGGTGGTTCTTCTCATGGATCTCCAAAGCGCATAAGAAAGGGCCGTGGTTTCACTCGGCGTTACTCATTTGTACAAAGATACCGATCACCCACTTCCAATCGCTTATCTGTTAGGTCAGACCACTATGGTGGAAGAAACAATCGTGAAAGGTAATCAGTTGAATTTATGCTCTGTATCATTACTTTTACTTTTAAATAGCTATTGATATTTCCTTTTTGCAGGTATGCAACCTATCAAAGCTCGCATTATCACAGACGGTATAGAAGCCCTTCCATTGGAAGAGCATCATCTCGGTAATTTTGTGTAATTGATTCAAAACTTTCACACTTGCCAGTTAGCGTCTTTTTCAAACATTTGGTTAACTATTTGATGCCATGATATTCGCATTAATTCCAACATCCATTGCTCGAAATCGTGCAGGCGTAGGACTTGGAGCCGTAGCTGAAGATTGTCATGCATCACTATTTATTACTGCAGCAAGGCAAGAGTTTCAGTATGTACAGCAATAGCTCGGTAGCTCATCTTTCACAATCTGCTGAGTGAGGGATCAACCTCAAAGTTGGGTCCAGATCACCATAATTAATACAAGGCTTGCTTATGCCCCCCTTGAAACGACCAGGGAGAGAGAATGCGATTATCGGTTTAGGTGAGGGAACTGCTGGTATAATCAATATTTGATGCCAGCTTAATCATTGGTCCTTATGCACGTCTGCACGTTATCACAACGACTATGCTTGTAAGTAATCCAGGTTACGTGCCATTGCTCAAAAATAAACTTCAGCCAACGCTGCATGCATGTACTCTGAAATGCGGTTTACCCTGCACTGGCAACTGAAATGGCTACCATCAAGATGCTGCATCGCTTCTCCACTTCTCCCCAAACTGGTGTAGTCGAAGGACATCGGTTCCACCTTCAATTGGGAGTTTGTTCTTTTTGGATCGTCAACTGCGCGGCTAGCTCAAGCTTCGTTGTTAGCATGGGGGGTGTGCTCAGCGGCAGGAAGGGGAGTGGATCCGATACGCGCAACATTATCAGCACTTCAGGTACCCCCTCGACTGGCTATACATCTACTAATACAACTTCTACTAGTACATCTAGTTGCTTCCATCTGTCCTCTGCTCTGATCGAAAAACAACTTAAGAAGACGGCCAAGCGCGACATGCCTGTGGAAGTAAACACAGAGAAGGAGAAGCACTTTGATGGCCTGGTCCAGGAATTCTTTGGTGCGCCGTCAGCTAATTACAGCGTCAATGGTGGCGCCATTGAAGTCCTGGAGAGGTGGTTCAGTGAACTTGGCATCCGATGGGTTCTCCGCCTCGCTGACGGTGCAGATGCAGGGGAGCTCGAGCATACTTTTCCTTCTCAAGAACGTCCTTATGCTGCGCGGTCATGGATCCGGGCTCTCACAGAAATAATAGGGACCAGCCATTCTGCGAGTTCCCTCTTTCCTGATCACTCTTCCCAGTTTGCAAGATTTACCCAGGAAGCGGTTTTGAAAATGCTCCCTTTTGTCGACGTTATAGTTGCTACCAGTGATGAAGCCTTTCTTAGCAAATTGGTGGATGCACCTTACAAGAAGCTCGAGACCCTGCTGAATGTGCGTGACGCTCTGTCCAAAGCCTTGTCAAAGATCCAGTCGCCATCCGAGTCGGAGGCCTCTGAAGAAGTTCGAAGGATACAGGGTGAGATGGTGACCCTCTTGTCAGCCAAGGAGGGCAAGGTAGATGAGGCCATCTGGAACACAATGGAGGATATTAGGAGAGGTATCCTAGAGCCGATGGAGCGCGGTGGCAACTCATCGGGTACTCACACTCCACGAGTATCCCCGATCATTTACAACGTCACTCGGTCCGTAATAAGCTATGTCTTGTTTCTGCGGACCAGTTACTCGTCAGTGGCTCCAATCCTTTACGAAGCGGCTAGCCGTGGTAAGATTGTGACTGAGATTGGCAACACAAACCCTTTGTCTAGTCTTGCAGTGGAGATGATCTCCTGTATAGAAGAAAAGGTCAACAAGAAGTCGCAATCGTTCCTGGACCAGAGCATCAGGTTCCTATTCCTGACCAACAATTCTTACTTGATATGGCAGCTGCTGCATCAATCAATTTCTGATACGGTTCCTGAATCACATATGCAAGCACTCACCAACAAGACCGATGACTACGTACGGGATTATGTACAGGTATCTTGGGCACCGTTATTGTCCTGCTTGAACTCTACCACACCTTTTCGTCTCGGAAGAGACTCCCCGCTTGCTAAGTTCGAGAGAGAATTTCAAGAAACATACAATACCCAAAAGCTATGGCCGGTTCGAAACCCAGAGCTGAGGAGAGAGCTGCGGGAGGCAATCGCCGAAAAAGTCATTCCAGGCTTTACAAAATACCTGGCCGATAACAACATCACCGCCCGGGAACGGAAAGTCTTCTTTTCATTTTTGAAGGACCGGAAACGGAATGTCACTCCAAAGAAGATGGAGGAAATGCTACAAGAGCTATTCGAAGGGTGAGCAAGTTTCCGTGTGTGTAGCCATGTATGCTTCCATATGTGCTCAGAGTTTCATTTTGGTTTTGGAGTAAATTGTGGTTGTTCAAAAGAGAGAAAAAAAAAATCTCATTTTACGATCTTACTCCCGAACAAGCGCCTCAAGCAGGTGACAATTCCACCAACCACCACCTAAAGATCCCTCCACCAATTTCTATATATGAAAGCGCCGACCCTCCGCGCCCTCTCAAGCAGCCACGTCGGCCAAAAAAATTTCGCCCGTCCGATCGTGATCCGATGGTTACGGATGAAAGGAAATCTTCCTATTTCAGAGTACTAAATAAAATCTATTTACAAAACTTTTTGTATGGATGGATTACAAATCACGAGACGAAACTAATGAGCATACTTACTTCATGATCAACTCATAATTAGTGAACGGTTATTGTAGTATCCGATGGTTACGGATGAAAGGAAATCTTCCTATTTCAGAGTACTAAATAAAATCTATTTACAAAACCTTTTGTATGGATGGATTACAAATCACGATACGAAACTAATGAGCATACTTACTTCATGATCAACTCATAATTAGTGAACGGTTATTATAGTATCACTGTATGACTACGGATGAAAGGGAATCTTGCTATTTCGGAGTACAAAATAAAATCTATTTACAAAACCTTTTACAGGCCGGGTTGTAAATCACGAGACGAACCTAACAAGCATACTTAATTCATGATTAACTCATAATTAGTGATCGGTTACTGTAGTACCACTGTATGGCTACGGATGAAAGAGAATTTTGATATTTCGGAGTACTAAATAAAATCTATTTACAGACTTTTTGCACGGATGGGTTGTAAATCACGAGACGGGTTGTAAATCACGAGACGAATCATTAGTGAACGATTACTGTAGTACCATTGTATGGCTACGGATGAAAGGAAATCTTACTATTTCGGAGTACTAAATAAAATTTATTTACAAAACCTTTGGTATGGATGGGTTGCAAATCACGAGACGAAACTAATGAGCATACTTACTTCATGATCAACTCATAATTAGTGAACGGTTATTGTAGTATCACTGTATGGCTACGGATGAAAGGGAATCTTGCTATTTCGGAGTACAAAATAGAATCTATTTACAAAACCTTTTACAGGCCGGGTTGTAAATCACGAGACGAACCTAATAAGCATACTTAATTCATGATTAACTCATAATTAGTGATCAGTTACTGTAGTACCACTGTATGGCTACGGATGAAAGAGAATTTTGATATTTCGGAGTACTAAATAAAATCAATTTACAAACTTTTTGCACGGATGGGTTGCAAATCACGAGACGGGTTGTAAATCACGAGACGAATCTAATGAGAATACTTAATTCATGGTTAACTAATAATTAGTAAACGATTACTGTAGTACCATTGTATGGTTACGGATGAAAGGAAATCTTGCTATTTCGGAGTACTAAATAAAATCTATTTACAAAACCTTTTACACGGATGGGTTGTAAATCACGAGACAAACCTAATGAGCATACTTAATTCATGATTAACTCATAATTAGTGAGCAGTTACTGTAGTACCACTGTATGACTACGGATGAAAGGGAATCTTGCTATTTGGGAGTACTAAATAAAATCTATTTACAAAACCTTTTGCACGAATGGGTTGTAAATCACAAGACGAATCTAATGAGCATACTTAATTCATAATTAACTCATAATTAGTGAACAGTTACTGTAGTATCACTGTTGCAGATCATAGATTAAGTAGCTCATTAGATTCGTCTCGCGATTTACAACCTATCCGTATAAAAAGTTTTGTAAATAGATTTTATTTAGTATTCCATGCCTGTGCTCAAATATTCGATGTGACGTTTTTGGGATAAAATTTTTGAATCTAATCACGGCCCTAATTTCTATATGTGAATGCCCCGAAGGTCGGCGCAACGGCAGACTGGCCACGCCAGTAAAAAAAGATTCCTACTATTCGATCCTAAATTGGCAGGGCATGTGATTGGCCGTGCCATCGTTATCTTTGAGGCCTTGAGACACGAATGGTCCACGCGTCAGCTATCCATTCGGTCACTACAAAATATCTGAATCTAGAACTCTCGACCGGTAATTTTGGTGGCCTCCGAATGGGTGTGTGCTCTACTGCAATGATGGCAGTGAAGCTAGGCTGGAGAGCCACGCGGCGAGTTTGGGCGGGCCGCCGGGCACGCCCTCGATGGGTGCGGCGAGTTCATGCCGTCACCGGCGGGCGACCCGGCCTCGCTCCGGTACGCTGCGGTGCCGCAGGTCGGGCGTGATAGCCGCGCATTGCATGGTGAGGAGATGCCCCAGTACCGCTCCCGGCCGCCTTCGACGGCGAGATTGAGACGTCGGATTTCAGCTACTATTTTTTTGCATACTTTGCTTTAAAAACAAATATCATATTTCTATCTATGTATATCCATTTGTCTATACATCTACTACAAATCTCTATATAAACTTATATTGCCAAACGAAAACAAATAAATAAATGACGCGCGCCAAGGCGCGCGCAAGGCACTAGTAATATCTAATGGGCGATCCTGAACAATCAGTGCATGGCTTGTTTATGCGCTGCGTGCGCTCACGGTAAGGAAATCTATCAACCGTACGATATCTTGATAGCATGCATCGCATGAACAAACCAGTGAAAGCGACATGTAGTCGAGTAAAAATATAAAATTATGACTTCATGTGCAAGAGACCTCAACATAAAAAAAGTCATAAATCACAAATCAAGTATCTAAATTAAATTTCAATTTCACAGTAATGTTTCTTAAGACAAGATCTTCAAATAAAGACCATACTTAACTATATTTAAAATTATAAAAAAATAAAAATAGTGTAACTTAAAATAGGAAAAAAAAATAAAAATAGAGGAAATTTAGTATTAATGAAAATATAAAGTTATGAAAAATGTAATAAAATAAAATGGGTACAAAGTTGTTACTAGAAAGAAAGGAAAAAAAGTAAAGCAATCAAATGAATATAAAGAAGAAATAAAAAAAGTAAGTTGTATAAAAAGTGAAAGAGACAAGAAAAAACTAAAAGAAAAGGACTAAAAACAATGAAGATAAGAATATAAAAGGAAAATAAGTAAAAAGAGAAGGGAAAAGTTTTTGTATGCTGACTTATAGAAAAAAATGAAAAGAAAAGGATGAAACGAAGAATTTAAATAAAAAAAAAGGAAAGAGAAGAGAAGAAAGAACTACAGTCAAGTCCTAAGCTTTGTGGCAACGCGTATGCATAAGCATAAGGGCAGCTCCAGTGTAATATTGGAAATTGCTAAGGGAGGACACGCCAGCTAGTGAAGCTGTGGTCCATGTTGCACCAACGTTGCTCTACCATACCCAATAGGGTTGTTTGGTTATAGGGACTTTTTTTTAAGTCTCTGGAACTTTTTAATATTTAGAAGTATTAAATAAATATTAATTATAAAACTAACCGCAGAACTCTGGGAATGAGGTATCTTAATCTATGATTATCGAATGGTTACTGTAGCATCACTGTAGCAAATTATGAATTAATTAGACTCATTAGATTCGTCTCGCGAAAAAACACTCAGCTGTCAAAAAATATTTATAAACAAATTTTATTTAATACTATAAAATAATAAGATTCCTTTTGATGTGATAGTGACTTTTGAAAAAAGTCCTGGAGCCAAACAAGACCTAAGATGGACTCCACACACAGGTAAAATATCTTTTTTCCCCACCCCGTGACATTTCCTTCCTGGGAGATTGCTATGGCGCCCCCAGTCCGTGACATTTCCTTCGAATACAATAATCTAGGCACCAGGTGCTCAAAGTTGATACGGGTGCTAGCATAGCACCTCCACTTCAATATATGGCATTTTACCTTTCTTTTTCTCTCTTTTCTTAGCACCCCTTTGGCAACCACATTGGAGCTGCCCTAAGAATCAATGCATGGCTGCATGCATAAGCGTGTGCGTGGAAGCAAAGGAATTTTTGGACCGAAACGATTGGTTGGGCTGAATTAAAACCTCAAACTACCTTCTCCAGGTGATGGAAATAGGATTTGTCACGCGGGCCATATATAGGTCTCCCAGCCGACCTCAAGCTTCCGTTCCTGATTAACAACTCATCCTTGATACAGCAGCTGCTTCATCGCTCAGTTTCTGAGCTGGTTCCGGAGTCCCACATCATGCAAACCCTCGCCAGGAAAATAGAAGGCTACATATATTATATATACAAGATTATCTACAAGCATCTTGGGCACCGTTATTGTCCTGCATGTACTGTACTACTAAACCTCTTCGCTTCAAGAGAGACTCCCCCGCATACTAAGTTTGAGAAAGAATTTCAAAAAAACGTATAGTGCCCGTAAGCTGTGTCCGAAACCCGGAGCTGAGGAAGAAGCTGCGAAGGCCACCATCACGGAGAAACTCATTTCAGGTTTAACACATTACCTGGTGGAGAACAACATCACCACCCGGGGAGTAGCACTCCAGGAGATGGAGGAAATGCTTCAGGAGATATTCGAGGGTGAGCAGCTACACCACGAAGGGCGACCACTGACTTAAATTACTGTGTGCAGATTTTCATTTCGGTTTTTGAGTAAATTATTATTGTTGTGTCTTAAAATGAATTGCACTTCTCTCGAGCAGTGCGACAGTGTGTGATGAACAGATGAAACGGGCAGAAAAGCTGTAGAACCGTAAGTTACTTTTTGGTATTGTAGAACTTTACCTCAATAAAAAACTGTTGTATTATGTAAGAACCACCTAATTTGACACCGCTTTAAGCAAACCGTCGGTCATCGTTTTTAAGATGAGAGGTAGCACACGTTCGTCTATGGATATGTCATGCGCTAGCCCACATCTAGAGACTCCGACAACCGACATGACATTCGCCTAAAATGATAACAAATCCGGTAGTCCCAGTATGTACTCCACCGCATGCCCAAGATCACGTACACATACCGTCACAAGGATAATCACCAATGAACCACAAAGAGCAACTTTAAACATAAAAGAAGTACAACAATTAATTATTACAAGTTTATCATAGGTGGGTTCAAATCTGAAAATAAAATGGTTCAACAATTCCATACAAATCTTGGTTCATGAGTGATAGATAAGAGACATGAAAATAAAATTTAGTGTTTTTCATGTTCTCCCAAATACGAGTACGCAACGGATGAATTATTAAAACACAAAGCAATAGTGTCTTGCTCAAGGGCGCCATCGCAACCACAAGGACCTACTCCTCCGCACCAGGATCAACGGGATAGAATGTCACACCCGGTTTCAAAGGCAAAACCAGATGCATATATTACATGTGCGCCAGGATCAAAGTTTACACACATGTAACGACTCAGTGAATACCAAAAGATAGTGCCAAAATGTAAAGAGAGTATTATAATTATTACATGACCGAAAGTCTCATAATCTAAACAAATAAGCGAGTACTAGCAGCGGAAATAACACGGACGTCTCCACAGGCAGTCGACTGGAAGCACGCTCGCCTAGAACTCGTCGAAATCTCTAGAAAAATCCTCGAATATCTCGTCTGAGCAGTAGTCCGGGTAGTGTAGATGCAAATAAATAAACACAAGTGTGAGCACATATCGTACTCAGCAAGGGGAGAATAGTATAGTAAACATGCGAGACTTTATAAGTGGAAAGGCTGATGGGTTTAAGCAGTTAGCATTTTAGTTGGTCAAATTTTATTAAGTAACTTAATTACTAGCAAATATAAGTGTATACCATCCCAAAATTAATGTGTCGTGGCTCTAGAAGGGAGGGCCACAGCCGGGTGGCGTAGTGCACCCGCCTAACCCTAGAGGGTGGATACCTAGGGAGGAGCAAGCAATTCTTCAGATCTACCCGAAGGGCCAGAACACAAGAACACACGGGGATTTAGAGTGGTTTGGGCTGCCGGAGCATAATACCCTACGTCCACTGAGAGTTGTATTGTTCTCGAATCTGTGGATGAGTCTATCCTCTGCTACCCAGTCCCCTCTTCGACTTGGGTCTTTCTCTAGCGGGCGTCCCCCTTTTATAGCACAAGAAGGACGCGTACATAGGCGTTGAATCCTGATAGGTGGGCCCAACAAGGGTGTATATTATACTAAATAGACACTAATGGTGCTACAGCGATGGAGAATCTCTTGCCGGATACACTTCATCGTCCCGTAGACTCCCTGACCGAAGGGGGGTCTTTTCCAGTCCCATCGGTGAGGCGCCCGTTGAGGTGGTGTAGGTTGCGGCATAGACTGTTGGGTCTATCGCGCATGTGTTATGATTCTCCATCGCTGAGCTGTCGTGTCTAACTGATGCATGGCGTGGGCTGTGCCAGAGGCTGCGCCGCGTGCCTTGGTAATGTGCGGTCAATAGTATATAGCCTGGCAAAAGTCACCTCGGGCTCTGCTGCGGCAGAGCGCATTACGTCTACTGTAATGAATGCGGTAGGTGGGCGTGTCTTCCCGGGGAAGAGCCGCACCCCCGCGTGCGTCCGCACCTGCGGACACGTGGCAGCTCCGGACCCCCCAGGCGGGGTGTCTGTTCTCCCCCCGCTAAGGGGTCTGGATAGTATTTGGGGGTCCGAGACCTGGTGGGAGGTCCGGGTCCCCTAGCTGAGCGCTCCCTTCTCCGGGACACGTGGCTTCACTGGACCTTCCCCAAGCGGGAAGCGGGTCCGGGGCCCCTTGCCGGGAGAGTAGGGCTCCGGACTACAGGAGTCCGGCCGCTCAGCCGCCAAGGCGTAGTTAAGGATAACTACGAGACCCTTGCCTAGTCACAGCAAGAGGGGGTACCCCAATCCTGGGGTACCGACAGTGGCCCCCAGGCCCACCTCGGGAGAGGTACGAACTCGCGGGTGGGGCCCACCATCATGACTTGTTTTCACGCGACTTGGCTGTGTCGGTGTGCTTATGTCGAGAGCGGGTGCTCCAGACCCTTTGGAGGCCGGAACATCTGACGCCAGGTTCTGGTACTAGAGCGTTCTCCGCAAGGCGGCGTAGGTACAGGCTTAGGGTACGGAACCAAGCTAAGCGGCTGCACGGACCTCGAACCACCCAGGGAGCGAGCACCACTTCCACGGACCTGGCTTCAGCCGACCGTGGCGATCGGTCTCTGCCGGAGCGGGCCACCGGAGTGGACTTTGAGCGACCGTGGCAAGCGGTCTCCGCCGGAGCGGGCCACCAGAGTGGACTTTGAGCGACCGTGGCGAGCGGTCTCCGCCGGAGCGGGCCACCGGAGTGGACTTTGAGCGTCCGTGGCGAGCGGTCTCCGCCGGAGCAGGCCACCGGAGTGGACTTTGAACGACCGTGGCAAGCGGTCTCCGCCAGAGCTGGCCACTGGAGTGGACTTTGAGCGATCGTGGCGAGCGGTCTCCGCCGGAGCGGGCCACCGGAGTGGACTTTGAGCGACCGTGGTGAGCGGTCTCCGCCGGAGCGGGCCACCGGAGTGAACTTTAGTTGTTGCTGACGATCCCATGAATTACACCACCGGGCCTTGCAGCAAGGTGTAGGAAACCAGGCCTTATACTAGAAAGGAGCCCGGAACCTCTAAGGACAACAGTCTCGGATACTAGGGAACTCGTAACAGGGTAGTGAAGTATGTAGGCTTAGGGTATATTACCAGGCTAAGCTACGCAGAACTTCTCCACCCCAGGATATGGAACCACTTCTCCTGAGCAAGTCCCTAGAGGTTCGAACTGCCTTCCAGCTAGATGGGGTGTCTCCACCTGACCACAAGCCAGCAACTCGATTTGGATCGCTAGCAACAAAAGAGAAACTCCGTTCGGAAGAAAGAATCATGCAAGCTGAACGGACAGATGCCATTAAGTTAACGTAATGATAGGACTGAAAAAGCAAATCTCCTTTATTGCTTGATTCGTGGTGTACATCAGAGGTCGGGATTACGAGGGCGGACCTCTACCGCTCTGGACCACTTGCTGGTGTCGCCTGTTTGTGCGATGAAGCCAGAGGTCGGGTTTACAAAGGCGGACCTTTACCGCTCTGGACCACACGTAGGCACCATATCATTACAAAGGAGAATTACACTCAATCCTATCTAGTGGTAACCTACGGCTGCCATTCGTAGGGTGTGCACTTCTTTGCCGGAGTGGGACTGCCACCCTGGAGACTCCTCAGTTGTTGGGGGCGGTGGCGCCCTGGACGTGCTTATACAGCATCATCCAGCATCACCTCGGGAGCTCGGAGGGCCCTCCTTTGCTCAAGAACTGTTTCATGCTTAGTTTGCATGAGAGCAGCTTCTTTGGCTTTGAATGGGAGTGGCCCTGCCGTTGCCAGCTGCCGCTGGAAGCCAGCCCGATGGCCGCCCTCGATGCGCTGAAGCTAGCTTGACACCCTGGCGCAGCGGAAGGTCGGGTGCTCGTTTGGACGAGCACAGAGCATGGGGAAGGGCGGTCGTTCGCCGGCTTCGCCTTGGTGCTAGCACAGGGTCCCCGCGCCTGGCGATGGAGGCCGACGCCTGTCTGCAGCAGCTCCAAGGGTGGCTTGAGCCAGGTGAGGGAGAAGGCGACAGACATCCTTTCGGCTCCAGGCTCCATCTTGAGAGGAAACCTCGAACCGACGCCGTGCCACCGCGGGAGACCCCGAGTGGTTGCTTGAGAGGAAACCTTGAGCTGACACTGGAATGGGACAGGGCGACGCGCAGCTGGTGTCGTGTAACACCCGGTTTATAAAAGGACATAAACCGAGCAATCATATACGTGCCAGGATCAAGTCACACGTATATACAACAGAATGAATAGTATATCACAGCACATATCACGAAAAAGATATAAATAAAGCGAATACGAATGTTATTTATTACATTAATGACAAAAATATCTGATACAGCGGAAGCGAAGTACAAATACGATAAAAACTCTCCGAAGCTGAGCAGGGCGCCACAGGGACGTCGACCGGGAGACGAACGCCTAGAAGTCCTCGTAGTCCTGGTAGCGCTGAACGAACTCCCTCGCGTCAGCAGGAATTGAGCAGCAATAGAGTATCCCCAAGAGGAAAAAGAGTAGAGTAGGCAAGAGTGAGTACACAACTTGAACTCAACAAATATAACACAAACTATGAGGCTCTAAGGTTAGCTGACTCAACTGCTTTATCTTTTAAGTCTTGGCAAAATTTTATTAAAGCTATTTACTATAAGTTGATGAATTACCATAAACCCAGTTATATAGTAATTAATCAAAATTAAATAAGAACTACTGAGAACCAAACCGAACCAAACCACCCGGGGAAACCTGCCTCGGCAAAGGAAGATAACCCCACTAATCAAAAGGAGGATCTGGGCCGCTCATGACCATGAGCACGGCTAGTATACCAGTTTTACACTCTGCAGAGGTTGCACATCTTTATCCACAAGTCGTGAGCTATGCTAGTTGTTCATCACACTTCCTTAGGTGAGATGACTAGCAAACTCACTACGAGGCCTTTACAAAGAATCCCGTTGGTAAGGAGTAACTGCGAGGGTGGATCGGCGACTATGGAGCAGGCCTAGTGGGCGTCAAAACACGAAGCATAGACGAGGCCACTCAGCACGAGGGCCATAGAAGCTTACCGCCCCTGCCCCGCAGGTAAGTTACCCCAAACCAAAAAGACCTAATTATTGCGCCAAGACCGTCCCATTCCAGTCTTGTGGTAGCGCTGTTGTCCCAGGTTGTCGCTCTATGAACCGGTCCTTATGGAGAGTGGCCAACCAAGCACTAAGCACCGTGCTGGCCCTCTAAACCAAGTTTCTAACAAAACATATTTTAACGAGACGTAAGCCACCCAAGCACGAAGCACAGAGGGCCACTCTCAGAATTAAGTTGCATATACCATTAATCAAATTAATTAAAAAGGACCATTATGTGTTATAGCACGGCACCTAGCACAACTAACCAAAATGCAACCCAAAGGATATATATATAAAGGATATAAAGTGGCTAGGAAAGTCCTTATAGGCATACAGTATTAAAATGCAGTATGAAAATGTATTTAAAAGTGATAGGTTGTTCATGTTATCCTTGCCTTCCTCGTACTGCTCCGGCTGCTGCTCAAACTGCTCAGTAGATGGCTGCTACGGGTACTGGTACTGGGGCTCCTCCGGTAGCTCAACGTCTACTCACGAACACATGGCCAAAAACAATACACACATAAACATACATGCAAACAAAGGCTAACACTAAGAAACAGTACAACAATACATAAAAACAGCAAACAAAACTATGCTAGAACTATTCTACGCGTTACAACGATTCCCCTGCGTACCACTGTGCCGGCTCTGAGGTGTCATAGTGGCGATGCACAGCAGGCGCCGCTGCCATGCGCCACCACACCGAGGACATTGCCGCTTCGGTGTCGGGGCATGCGGCGCAGGTGGCGCCGTGCCCTTCTTCATCTTCTCGTCGTTGTTGCAGAGGATGAGCTCAACCTCAGAGATGAGGAAGTGAGCGAAGATCTGACCGACGCTTGTGCGCCCCCCATGGTAGGCGCCCGATGTCGTGGCTCTAGAAGGGAGGGCCACAGCCGGGTGGCATAGTGCACCCACCTAACCCCAGAGGGTGGATACCCAGGGAGGAGCAAGCAATTCTTCAGATCTACCCGAAGGGCCAGAACACAAGAACACACGGGGATTTAGAGTGGTTCTGGCCGCTGGAGCGTAATACCCTACGTCCACTGAGAGTTGTATTGTTCTCGGATCTATGGATGAGTCTATCCTCTGCTACCCAGTCCCCTCTTCGACTTGGGTCTTTCTCTAGTGGGTGTCCCCCTTTTATAGCACAAGGAGGACGCGTACATAGGCGTTGAACCCCGACAGGTGGGCCCAACAAGGGTGTATATTATACTAAATAGACACTAATGGTGCTACAGCGATGGAGAATCTCTTGCCGGATACACTTCATCGTCCCGTAGACTCCCTGACCGAAGGGGGGGGTCTTTTCTAGTCCCATCGGTGAGGCGCCCGTTGAGGTGGTGTAGGTTGCGGCGTAGACTGTTGGGTCTATCGCGCAGGTGTTATGATTCTCCATCGCCGAGCTGTCGTGTCTAACTGATGCGTGGCATGGGCTGTGCCAGAGGTTGCGCCTCGTGCCTTGGTAACGTGCGGTCAATAGTATATAGCCTGGCAAAAGTCGCCTCGGGCTCTGCTGCGGCAGAGCGCATTACGTCTACTGTAATGAATGCGGTAGGTGGGCGTGTCTTCCCGGGGAAGAGCCGCACCCCCTCGCGCGTCCGCACCTGCGGACACGTGACGGCTCTGGATCCCCCCAGGCGGGGTGTCTGTTCTCCCCCGCTAAGGGGTCCGGATAGTATTTGGGGGTCCGGGACCTGGTGGGAGGTCCGGGCCCCCTAGCTGAGCGCTCCCTTCTCTGGGACACGTGGCATCACCGGACCTTCCCCAAGCGGGAAGCGGGTCCGGGGCCCCTTGCCGGGAGAGTAGGGCTCCGGACTACAGTGGTCCGGCCACTCAGCCGCCAAGGCGTAGTTAAGGATAACTACGAGACCCTTGTCTAGGCACAGCAAGAGGGGGTACCCCAGTCCTGGGGTACCGACATAATGTAAAGCATCCCCAACCTAAACTAAATACACAATTTAAGTCCATCTTCCATACTTTACTCATGTGAGGGTCCAGGCCGCTCATTACCGTGAGCACGGCTAACCGGTTAGTTTTACACTCTGCAGAGGTGGCTGTTGACGCTCCTTAGCGCCCCAATTTATGTACCACAAGCACACGGATCGTGATAGCTTTTCCCTTAGAGTACTCCCCCAAGATTTATCAATCTGTGAATCGACAAAGAACTACCTAAGGTTTTCCATCTAATCTAACGGATCTATCCTAACATGAAGCATGAATTGCACATATAGGGTAAACATTTGATAGATATGAGTATTGTGTAAAGGTTGATCGCATCCATGAACATCGGTAAGGATAAAGCATGACCGAAGGTATGACTAAGCCTATCACACGCATTCTAGTTGTAGTTCTAACTAAACGAGTAAGCACAACATGCATCTCATCTAAAGCCTCTTTAAATCGTGACCTCTAAATTGACCCTCGAAACCCCAAATCTTACACAGGCCACGCCCTGTCACGGCGCTCCCTATCGGTAGAGTAGTTTCTGAGCACAAAGATGTGTCGAACCCCTTTGGTATGTCCGGCATGAACCCATAGCCACCGTGGCTACAAGAACACCCTAAGTGACCTATCTTAAGAATAGATCTAAGAATAAGTGCACCAAAGAAAGAACGAAATCAACAAAAGAGGTACTCCCAAGCGTCAACCCAGGAGATACTTGATCGTTAAATAGATCGGATGACATGAAGACATTATTCACATAATAGATTTGTTTGGATCGTCACCACCGAGTACATACCATCGATGACTCCAACTAGCTCATGAACTCCACCATGACACAACCACGCAGGGATGCCATGGCAGCTAGGGGCGGCCTAAGCCATCTCATAGACAACTTCGAAGACTTGCGGTGGCCTTCGTCTCCCTCTGGTCTTGGCCGTAGGTTTTCGTCGAGTTCTGGGTGGATGGATGCCCCGAGTTGAATAAGGTGCGAGCTATTTATGAGCCGAGGAAGCCACCGGTTGAAGGGAGGCCGAACCGCCTTGAAAACGGGCTAGGCCGGCCGGCTCATGGGACTAGGCCGGCTGGCCTACCCTCTTTCGGGCCCGCCTTGTTCTCATCTTTCGCGTGTAGACTCCTCGCATCTTCTAGAGTTTATGTCCTTCACGATTGCACCCCTTTGGACGTTGTTATCTTGGAGATATCTTCGAGTAAAGGATAGGGAATCCTTCCTTAAATCTTCATTTGCTTTGCTTAATCCCGAAGTATCTTGATCTCATCTTCGTGGGCTTGGTCCTTTGGGCTCTCTTGGAGGATGGATGTGCATGAATGGGCTTCGAATCAACATGGGCTTTGATCCTTCCTTTGGGCTTTGGCCTTCGTCTTTCTCTGTGTTAGCGCTCGATCACGGGCCTCGTCATTTCATGCTCCAAAATAGGCCAAAAACCTGCAAAAACGAAGTTCCTCCAAAATATATGTGCAAATGTGAAAATGACCAATAATTAGGCCGGGGTTAGGACAGTTAGTGATTTCGATATTAAATTCATGCCATTATCAAGGATAAACAAGGGATAAAATGGGTACTTAAGGAGCGCCAACAGTGGCACATCTTTACCCACAAGTCGTGTTTCCCATGTTGCCCTGGTTTGCAAAGCCCTTAAACACTTCCTTTGGTGAGTGGCTAGGAATTCACGAGGTCTTTACAAAGATTCCCTAGTGCGGACTGCTCACTAGGTCAGCGCAGTGTATAAAGCTCCCTTAAGGGTAACGTGTCTTAGTCAAGCCCACAACCCAAACGAGCAGGTCTATACACCAACTACCAACACCCCTAGCCCTTTTCAGGTAAAGCATATCGCACACTAAGGTTTCTAATTAATTAACCAAGCCAGAGTCATATAGCCTTATGGTTGCACTATTGTCCTGGGTGGTCGCTCCATGTTCCGATTAATATTTATGGTCTTGTAATCGAATCATCATAGTTGAACATAGAGCATAAATAAGTATTCATGTTGTTTAATACCATCCCAATTAAGCAAAACTAAGCAGCATCTACCATCAAAATTAATTAAGTAACTCGGTTACAAGGCAAGGGTAAAATAATCTAGTCATCCTTGGTAGGAACCCATCAAAATTAATGCAAGCAATAAATAAACAATGTAATTGAAATGCATGTTGTATAGCTAAAGCGGGTATGCATCAAGGACACATGCCTTCCACATGATCCGGAAGCTGCTCAGAGTCTTCAAAGCCTTCACCTTCAGCAAACTCCTCGAACTGCTCATTCTCTACGCATCACACAACGGTACATACAAGCACACAATGGAAATGAATTAAATCAGTACACCAATCAATGAAAAACAGAGCTAAAGCACTTAAAAACTGGTTCTACGCATTGCAACAATCAAAACGGTACCAAGAATGCTTAAAACAGAGTTAAACCGATAAAGTTATGGTAAAAACAGTTTTACAATGGCTTATTTGTGAGAAAAATAGTTTAAAATGGCTAAATAGAATAAACTAGGGACTAAAATGTAATTTTACATAAAAACACGAGGGCCAACGAGTAAAAAGGCTAAACTAGACGGCGGGTTCCATTTTAGGAAAATTCAGGGGGCATAAATACCGAGTTTATAAGATACATGAGGTAGGTGGAGCATTCGTGAGACCAAAAGACATGACCAAGTATTCATATAGTCCGTATCGTGTGGAGAAGGTTGTCTTAGAAATATCACCTGGTTGGATTTTTATTTGATGATAGCCCGAATAAATATCATTTTTGGAGAAAACCCTGGCTCCAGCCAACTAATAAAAAAGAACATCAATGTGGGGAAGCGGATATTTATTTTTTATTGTCACCGCATTGAGAGGTTGGTAGTCCACACACAATCTCAAACTATCATCCTTTTTCTTCACGAATAGGGCCGGACATCCCCAAGGCGAAGCTCTAGGATGAATGAAACCCTTGTCTAACAGTTCTTGTAGTTGGATTTTTAGTTCCGCTAACTCCTTGGGTGGCATTATATAGGGTCTTTTTGAAATGGGTGCCGTGCTTGGTTGCAATTCAATAACAAATGCAATGTTTCTATCTGGTGGCATCTCTGGCAAGTCATCTGAAAAAATATCGGCATACTCGCATACCATTAGAATCTCTTCTAATTTGGCTGTGCTTATGGTAAACGCACAAGAGTTGGTGCACTCTCGGAATGGTAATTAGAGGATAGTGGCTCTGTGAATCGGGGAATTGATTTCAACAGCTCGGGAAGGAATATCCAGTATCACTCCATGTCCATTCCCAATATGATGTCTAGGCCTTCCAGTGCAAATAGGATCAACTCGGTTCGGATGATTTTGCTACCCGGTTTAATCAGAACATTTCTTATGATTTGATTTGAAGCAATTTCCCCACCCGGGGTTGATATAATATAAGACTCTTTTGTATGACAGAAATCCAGACCCACTTTTGCACCACACTTTGTATTAATAAAACTATGAGATGCAACCGAATCAAATAGAATAACTGCAGGATTGTTGTGGATAGAGAAAGTATCTGTCATCACTGATGCGCCTTCTGGAAGTTCTGTGAGAGTGGTAAAGTTAACTCGCCCTTGCCGGACATGAATAATCTGCCTCTTTTCCTTTGTTCTTATTATTTTGATTTGCATTTCGGCTCGGGTTTTGACGCCGGGGCTGCGGGCATACCCGAGCAAAGTGAGTCGTACTTCCACAATTGAAACAATGATTCTTGTCGGATCGGCTGCGGAGCAGTCGGCCTTGGGCCGGTTTGCTGGGGGACATGAGGTCGCATGTAGCCTTGCTGCTGCAGAGGTCTGAAAACCCAACACCCTTGCTGAGGGGCTTTATGAGTGGCTGGAGGTGGAGCATTTTGCAAAATTCCATACCTTTGTGCCGGAGCACCGGAAGGTCCAGCTGGTGCCTTTCTCTTCTTTTCTGCCCGGTGTGCCAAAATACAATCCTCCTAAGTAATTTCCATAGTAACAAGTTCATTGTAAGAGTCCACCCGCACAAGGTTCAGACATTCCTTAAGCTTAGTATTTAGGCCCCTGCGGAAATGATCCCGCTTTTTGGCATCCATGTCAGCATGATGTTTTGCGTACTGACATAGATTATTGAAGGCTTGGGCATACTGCATCACGTTGCGAGTCCCCTGTGTTGAGAGCCAGGAACTCATTTAATTTGCTATCCATGAGACCCTCAAGAATATGATGGCTTCTGAAGGCATTCCTGAATTCCTCCCAAGTAACAACATGATCAACCGGGAGCATACCATGATAATTATTCCACCAGAGATGCGATGAACCACGAAGTTGTTGCGCGGCATAGCGAGCCTTATTTGCCTCAGAACAGGGTACTAGAAGCAATGAAAATTTGGATTCGATGGTACGAAGCGAAGCGTTCGCATCAAGAGGTTCCTCGGTCCTGTTGAACAATGGGGGCTGGGTACCCAAGGAATCCGAGTAACTGGCTGCCTGAGGTTGGTGGACATTGTGCCCACCTCGCTGCTGCTGCCGCCCTTGAACAAGTTGGTGGAGCAGCTCAGTTGCGAGGCCAGCACTTCCGCAAAGCCGGGTAGCGGGGATGGCGGCTGTTGCGACCTGCTACCACTCGCTTAGTCGTAGCCGTCAGGCGGCTGCGGGTTGATCCCACCATCTGGAATGTGCAAATTAATTTGTTAGCGACATGATATACAAGCCAAGGTTCAAAGAGTATAATTGCAAAACAAAAAATTGGAATGATTATGATAACAACATTCGCGGAAACGCTGTCCGTTTCAAGAAAATTCATATCTTACATTCTGCTAGCCCAAATGCTCTAAATTTTTGACAGCAGAAAGGTAATTTGTTCTTCTACAGTTTTGGTATCCATCACAAGAGCTGATTTTGTGGTTACGAGGGTCGAAAAATTCATTTACAGCCTCTCTGGACTGACTGTTTTTCAGCAGATAGGACCACAGTAATTTGGTGATAGTTTCGGATACACATGTCCAATGAAGCTAAAATTTTGCGAGCAGCTAGACCATAAAATTTGTGACAACTTTGGTTTCATCACAGAATCCAGAAATGCTCAGAAACGGAGGTAAAAATTCGAACAACTTTCTGCAGCGACACGGTTCACTGTTTCGGCATCATTACATCCATCCATCATGTTCACATCCGAGGTCTACATAATGAGATTGTTTATGTTTCCTAGTCCCACTCATCACAAAAGGTGCTCTACTCCTAACTAGCCTATTACATCACTGGCCAAAAGTTAGGCTACACTAATGAGTATATGCAAAAGTCCAGCAAGTCACAATCTAGAAATCATCAAGGTCATTGACGGATGATTCGCTGCTAACGGGAGAGTTAGCTCCCATAGGAGGGGGCTGTGGTGCCACTGCATCAAAGTTCATACCTGAAACTCCCTGCATCTCCTCTGGCTCCTCTCCATCTACCTCCATCTCAGCACGAGGGGGCATTGTGATCCTCCCCCTGTGCATGGTGCCACTCAATTTGATCCATGGCATCATCTAGCTCAAGGTTCAGATCGTGGAGCTGCTCCTCCAGGTGTGCAATCGTGGCATTCCTCTCATCCAGGAGAGTGTCACGCTCATGAACTTGGCCCTCAAGCTGGCCAATCTGAACATCCCTCTATTCAATTTCCTCCCCAAGCTCGTGAAACTGAGTTTCCTTGTTACAGAACATCATGTAGTGAGCCCGAGAAAGATCAGTGAGCTGCCTGAGTGCCTTGGTCTGAAGAGTGTGATGGCGGTACGGTGCATTCATACACCTCACAGAAATCCAAATGGTCTCATGTGTGTGACCGTCTGCAAGGAAAGCCCTGTGGTCAACCCTGTCCTGTCTATAGGGATCATTTGCCTGAGCTGCGGGGAACAGATCAATGGGAGAAAACATGATAATCTCCAAGTTTCTCTCACAGAAGTTAGTGAGCGCCCGCAGTGCAGCAAACTCCCAGGTATCCTCCAAACGGTGACTAAACACCTCAAAAGCCAGCACGGGCCACTCCGGGTGGACGGGGTGTGCCACGAGAGTGAAGTTCAAGCGGCACCGTGTCACACCATCCTTATCAAACTCATGGCCCACGTACTGAGGAGGGTGGGCATAGCCAGCTGCACTGAGGACCTCCCATAAGATCAAGGGAACACCCTCCCAGTGAAGGCACTTAGAGACGTAGTTCCCTTGCGCATCAATCACCATAGAAACTTGGTCAGCCATCTAGACAAGAGATGTGAAACATGTGATATATAGGAAATAAAGGGCAACTGAATAAGTAAACAAATTCTGAGATTGCATTCCAAAAAATCATATCTTCAAAAGTTGACGACCAATAATTTTCAAATTTTACCAGAACATTTTTAAACTATTTGTGCACAACTTTCCTAATAGTGTGCTTAAGGTTATGTTGGAAACTTAAGTTCTCTGGTTGCTGTAAATTTTCTAACATAACCTTAAGCGTACTACTAGCAAAGTTGTGCACAAATACTTTAGGAATGTCCTGGTAAATTTGAGCATTATTGGTCGTCAACTTTTGGAGATATGATTTTTTGGAATGCACATCCAGAATACATTTATTTATTTCGTTGCCTTGTATTTCCCATATCTCACATGTTTCACATCTGTTGTCTAGATGGCTGACCCAGTTGCTATGGTGATTGATGCGCAAGGGAACTATGTCTATGAGTGCCTCCACTGGGAGGGTTTTCCCTTGATCTTATGGGAGGTCCTCAGTGCAGCTGGCTATGCTCACCTTTCTCAGTACGTGGGCCATGAGTTTCATGAGGATGGTGTGACACAGTGCCGCTTGAACTTCACTCTCGTGGCACACCCCGTCCACCCGGAGTGGCCCGTGCTGGCTTTTGAGGTGTTTAGTCACCATTTGGAGGATACTTGGGAGTTTGCAGCACTGCGGGTGCTCACTAACTTCTGTGAGAGGAGCCTGGAGATTATCATGTTTTCTCCCATTGGCTTGTTCCCCGCAGCTCAGGCAAATGATCCCTACAGACAGGACAAGGTTGACCATAGGGCTTTCCTTGCAGACGGTCACGCACCGTACCGCCTTCACACTCTTCAGACCAAGGCACTCAGGCAGCTCACTGATCTTTCTCAGGCTCACTACATGATGTTCCGTAACAAGGAAAAATCAGTTTCACGAGCTTGAGGAGGAAATTGAATGGAGGGATGTTCAGATTGGCCAGCTTGAGGGCCAAGTTCAGGAGCGTGACACCTTGCTGGATGAGAGGAATGCCACGATTGCACACTTGGAGGAGCAGCTCCACGATCTGAACCTTGAGCTAGATGATGCCATGGATCAAATTGAGTGGCACCATGCACAGGGGGGAGGATCACAATGCCCGTCGTGCTGAGATGGAGGTAGATGGAGAGGAGCCTGAGGAGATGCACGGAGTTTCAGGTATGGACTTTGATGCAGTGGCACCACAGCCCCCTCCTATGGGAGCTCACTCTCCCGTTAGCAGTGAGTCATCCGTCAATGACCTTGATGATTTCTAGATTGTGACTTGCTGGACTTTTGCATATACTCCTCATTAGTGTTGCCCAGTGATGTAATATGCTAGCTGGGAGTAGAGTACTTTTGTGATGAGTGTGACTAGGAAGCATGAACAATCTCATTATGTAGACCTCGGATGTGAACTTGATGGATGGATGCAATGATAACGAAACAGTGAACCGTGTCACTACAGAAAGCTGTTTGTATTTTTACATCCATTTCTGAGCATTTCTGCGTTGTGAGATGAAAACAAAGTTGTCACAAATTTTATGGTCTAGCTGCTCGCAAAATTTTAGCTTCATTGAACATGAGTATCCGAAACTATCGCCAAATTACCGTGGTCCTGTCTGCTGAAAAACTGCAGGTCCAGAGAGGTTGTAAATGAATTTTTCAACCTTCCTAACCATGAAATAAACTCTTGTGATGAATACCAAAAATGTAGAAGAACAAATTATCTTTCTACTGTAAAAAAATTTAGAGCATTTGGGGGAGGAGAACGTGAGATATGAATTTTTTTGTAACGGACAGTGTTTCTGCGAATGTTGTTATCATAATCGTTCCAGTTTTATGTTTCGCAATTATACTCCTTAAACCTTGGGCTTGTATACCATGTCGCAAACAAATTAATTTGCACATTCCAGATGGTGGGATCAACCCGCGGCCGCCCTGACAGCCATGACTATGCGAGTGGTAGCGGGTCGCAGTAGTCGTCGTCCCAGCCGCCCAGCTTTGCGGAAGTGCTGGCCGCACAACTAAGCTACTCTGCCAACTTGTTCAAGGGCGGCAGCAGCTGCAGCGAGGTGGGCACAATGTTCACCAACCTCAGGCAGCTAGTTACTCGGACTCATTGGGTATCCAGCCCCCATTGTTCAACAGGACCGAGGAACCTCTTGATGCGGACACTTGGCTTCGTGTGGGCTATGTTTGCTTTGTCGATCCCAGAAGTTAAGTGAATTTTATCAGGATTTTACCCGAGGGACTGCCGAGGTGTCCCAGTCCAAGCGGACTATGCCCATGTAATTCCTTTCTATAGGCCCTACCATTCCGCTCAAACCTCGATACTACCATTCCAACATGACCAAAGTTGTAAAGTACGATAAAGGATAACCGAGCAATTGTGATGACTCTAAATGATTCTTTCTTTTTCTACCACGTGATATACAAATATTCTAAGCATGGCTAAGAATAGTCAAGTTGAGTATTTAATTAACTAGCATTTGACAAGGACAAGGATAAACAATATCAACGAAGGGTAATGCATAAAAATAGGTACAAAAATGCAATAAATAACATATAATATATAACCCAATAATAACCAAATGATATATTTAAATTAAATCAAATTAAATTCATACAAAGAATCATGCTTAGTTGCTTGCCTTGGTTTTTCTCGGGCTCAACCACGTACTCAACACCGGGCTCGGGCTCAACAGACTCGGCGGGTTCAACCGGCTCGCTCTCCGACGGTTGAGTCACTGGAATGCATGAATGAATACATGTATTAGAATGATGGCATGCCCGTTCATGAATGATATGTCATGAAGTATGGGAAACACCACATGTGATGATGCGCAACACAAACATAAACAACACCAATCATGCACATCTAGCACTTAAACAAGAACACCATAAGCAAGAATTAACTAACGAATTCTATCGGCAAGCATAAATCATGAAATAAATTTATCACACAGAGGACATCAAAACAAACTCTTGAGAGTTGGATTTGCAATGAGAACATTTTTCTAGAATTATTTACAAGCATGGCAAAATTTCAGCTACTCTAATCAAGATAAATCAGAAAACATATGCAAACTTTATCGAAAAAATTTCAAAAAATTACCACAGATAGTATATATGACAATAAAGCTAGCAGAACATGTTTTACTATTTTAGCATTCTTCAGTAAAGAGTTATGAAATAAACAATCTTTTAGGTAGAGAATAAGAAAACACACTAAAACTCTATTAAACAGTAAATATGCATAAATACAAGATGTACCACTTGAAAAAAATTTTAACAAGGAGTGTAACAAAATTTATTTTGGTATTTTTAGAGCAGTAGAGAATTAGCTAAGAATTTTAATCACTTTTACAATATTAAACTATAGATAAATATACAAGAAGGTAAGATGCAAAACAATATTTTAGCAGAGTAGATCTGAATATGGGAATTCAAACAAAATAAGTTTCACAATTTTTGGAGGTCTATACGATTTTATATGTATTTTACAAATTCAAACACACACAAGTACAGCAAGCATTTGTTATTAGTTTTTACTGTTCATCTTCTGCAGATCACATGCATACACGCGCACACAGAGAGAGGCCGACCAGCAGGCTTCCGTGCTTCAGCGGAGCGGCACAAGGAGGGCTTCCGTGCTTCAGCGGAGCGGCACAAGGAGAGGAGCACTAGGAATCTAGGATCACAGGCACGCGCACAGGGTAGGAAAACGGCCGGCGAGCTCACCCACGGCGGCGGATGGCGGGATGGCACTACAGGGAGGACGGCGCGACGAGCAGAGGCACCAGCAGGCGGAGGGGCTCGTCGGGGGCCCTACACGGCAAGGGAAGAGGCTGGGTGAGCGCGGGAAACGGAGGAGGGGAGGAAGAAGAAGCTCCCAGCGCGAGGAATCAGCAGGAGGCTCACCGAGGATGGCCAATCGAAGGTGGCCGGCGGCGGCAATGGAGGTGGTGGCTGCTGGCAATGGTGGGAGGGGACTAGGGTTCGGAGCAAGGGCCGGCTTGGAGATTTAAGGGGAGGGGAAGGTGGGCGAGCGCGGCGGCCGGGCATAGGTGCGGCCACGCTGGCCGAACCAGCGGCTGCCGGCATGTAGCGCCGCCCCTACTGCCCAATGGACGCACGAGGAGCAACAGAGGTGGAAGAAGACGCTGACAGGTGGGGCCGACAAGTAAGGGAAATGGAGAAACGCCGGTTCAATTTTGAAATTAAAAAACAGTGACTTCACAGGGCTAAAAATCACCACATTTTTACGGAGGGTAGACAAACTCACAAAGGACACAGTGCAACAAGAATCACTCAAAAAACTTGTGTAGATTGGTCGCAGTAAAATAAACAAAACAGCTGTTTTCAAACTTTAAAAAAAATTTGTGGCTCGAGTGAAAAGGCATAAAATCCCGCAAAAATATTTTAAATTCGATATTTGAAATCTAGTATTTGAATAATTTTTTTTGGGGGACACAGTTGTATAACAAAATTTAAACTTCCTTCACAAACATTCAATTAAATAAGGCACACAATTTAAATGACTCATGCAAACTTATGCATATGATCCTACATTATGCTTTAATGATGCTCATGTTTACATGTTAATCACATTTTAATTTTTTGGATAGTGACATATTAGAAAGAAAGAAAAAAGACTCGCCAAAAAAGAAAGAAAAGAAATATCTTGGGCCTATCAACTGCAATTTATCCCTTCAAACTACTCTAACTCCTAAGGGCCTGTTTGGGAGCGCTTCTTGAGCGGCTCCAAAACCGGCTTCTCAAGGAGCCCTACCAAACGGTGTTCCAGCCCGGCTTCGACTCCAGCTCCAGTGATGAAGCCCCGCAAAACCCGGTGACTGGAGTGGGAGGGAGGGCGCGGAGCCACAAAAGCGCAGCTCCAGGCGGCTCCGGCGGAGGCTCCATCTCCCGTGCTGTCTTTGCCCTCCGCTCGTGCGCTGCGCGCCCGTGCCGTGGTGGGGCGCGGCGAGGTCTGTGCGGCACCCGGAGCGTGCTGCGGCGGGGTCCGAGCGGCGCCGGGAACCTGTCCCGAGGCGGGGTGCGGCGGGGGCCGGGCGGCGTCGGGAGCTCGTCCCGTGGCAGGGCATGGCGGCGGGGGTCGGGAGCCTCGGCCCGCGGCAGGGCGCGGCGAGGTCCAGGCGGTGCCGGGAGGCCGTGCCGTGGTGGGGGTCCGGGCGGCGTCAGGAGCTCGTCCCGAGGCGGGGTGCGGCGGGGAGCCGGGCAGCGCTGGGAGCCCGTCCTGAGGCAGGGCGTGGCGGGGAGCCAGGCGGCTGCGGGAGCCTCTGCCCGCGCGTCGGAGCAGGGAGGGAGAAGGAAGAAGAATGGATAAGGAGAGAGAATTAGGAAGGGTAGAGAAAAATAGAAGAAAAAAATAAGGAGAGAAAGATAAGGATATTATGGTCGTTTGGTATTTTTTTCTATATATTAATAACTAATGAAGTCGTTTTGTCAAATGTTTTCTAAAAACGGCTTCAGCTCCATCAAAAAAACCGTTCCACCAGAGGAGTTAAAGCCGAAACTGTTTTTGAAAGAGCTGAAGCCCTGCCAAACAAACCGCTAACCCTCCCCTCTAACTCGAAAAACTGTATGCAGAGGACCCTCGAGCCCGAGGTCTGGACCCAAAGGGCCAGGTCATCCTCGTGCCGTCGTCGTGTGTATTTTACTGGGACAGACGCTGGTTGACCCCATGTGGCCTTCGCTCCCTCCAGCCTCTCCTAGTCCACGCAACAGTACGCAACATGCCCAGATGCTTTGTTTTATCGTTACAAATGCCAAGGGGTTCCGTAATAGAATCTGAGCTAAACAGCCAAGGGGTTCAGAAAAAGGACTGGCACCACATAATTTGTATGAAGCAAGAACAATCCAGCAAAAAATATATTGCCGTATTACCAAATGCCCACAAAATCTCTTTAACATAAAACAGTTCATATGAACTTTGTGACCGAATTGAAATTTCAACTGATAACAATGCAATGAATATACTAGATTTGAGTTATTGGCACACCTCCGCCAGCATCAAGAACCATCTTCAACATGGATCTGGGACCCAGTGTAGTGCGTATGATGTCTGCCACAGCCTGCAAATCAAATCCTAACATGTAACTTCACTGAAAAATTAAGATTTAAGTTTACTCAACACTTAAAATGTCAAAAACATCTAGGCTGTGTTTAGATCCGCGAAAAGCTGGTAAAAAAGGTCACATCGGACACTGTATTATACTGTAGCACTTTTCGTTTGTTTGTGATAAATATTGTCCTATTATAGGCTAACTAGGCTCAAAAGATTCGTCTCGCAACGTAAATTAAAACTATGCAATTAATTTTTTTATTCACCTATATTTAATACTCTATGCATGAGTCATTTGCTATATTTAATATTTCGATGTGATGGAAAGTTTGGAAAGTCTGGAGGAATGGAAGCGAAGTGAACACAGCCCTAGTAAAACATATGGGGACATCCTCTAAAAAACGATACTTTTTCCCATATAACACATGGGGGCTATGGTAGTAGGCAATCAACAATAAAAAAAGACCTTCTTGCACAGAAAACTAATCAAACTAGTGCCGCGTCCTGCCCTGCATGTCACCCTGCTAATGGTTTGGAAACCAATCCAAAACCACACCAAACCATTTCATTATCAATATACTTTAGAAACCAAACCAACTCCATCCACTTGCTATTCCACCCAAACCAATCCAAACTAATTCCTATTTACTCCCAAAGCAAACCAAATCAATAGTTTCAACCCAAGCAAACCGGTTTTGAACTGCTGCGTCTAATTCTCTTCAACTAGTTTAGTGCATCCACTCTTGACATGGGGCTCACGTGTAGTATTTGCCACACTGCTTTTCATAGAGTAGCTGCCAGCCATATTGAGTCATCTCCAACAAGTTTCAGTCAATTTCGATAAAATTTTATAGTGTGAACGCGAGGTTTTATTTCCAGGGTCCGACTCTTGACGTGGGGTCCACGTGTAGTTTTAGCCACACTGTTTTGCACAGAGTAGCTGCCAGTCATGCTGAGTCATCTCCAACAAGTTCAAGTCAATTTCGATAAAAATTTATAGTGTGAACGCGAGGTTTTATTTCCAGGGTCCGACACTTGACGTGGGGCCCACGTGTATTTTTAGCCACACTGTTTGCATAAAGTAGCTGCCAGTCATACTGAGTCATCTCCAACAAGTTTCAGTCAATTCTGATAAAATTTTATAGTGTGAACACGAGGTTTTATTTTTAGGATCCGACCCTTGATGTGGGGCCCACATGTAGTTTTATCCACACTGCTTTGCACAGAGTAGCTGTCAGTCATACTGAGTCATCTCCAACAAGTTTTGGTCAATTTCGATAAAATTTTATAATGTGAACGCGATGTTTTATATCTAGGGTCCGACTCTTGACATGAGACCCACGTCTAGTTTTAGCCACACTGTTTTGCACAGAGTAGCTGCCAGTCATACTGAGTCATGTCCAACAAGTTTCAGTCAATTGCGATAAAATTTTATAGTGTGAACGCGATGTTTTATTTTTGTGGTCCGGCTCTTTATGTGGGGCTCACGTTTAGATCTAACCACACTGCCTTACCAAGAGTATCTGCGAGTCATATTGAGCCATCTTCAATAAATTTAAGTCAATTTCAAAAATTATATGGTGTGAATTTTTAGTTTTAGGGTCCATACTATTTTGGACAAAATATCCATTTCAATCCATTCCAACCCATCTCAACCCGTATTTATATAGAACCCACTCCAATCCAACCCACTACTTAATTCAACCCATTTCAACCCACCCAAACATAATCCATTTTAAAATCCAATCCACAAAACTCATTTCAACCCAAACCATTAACAGGGTGACCTGCATGCAGAGATTGACTGTCACACTGCCAAACTACCAGTCTACCACCAAAGCAGAGCGGGTGAAAGAAATCGTAGAAGCACTCACCTTGGCAGCCTGGATATTGGCCTGGTGCGCCTTCGCGCCCGACTCCCGCTTCATTGAGTCCTCTGCTCAAATCAAACCATAAAAGAGATCAGGCAAAATTTCGCACAAACCCAAACGGGACAGATCAGATCAGCCTAAGCAGAACCCTAAAACCCGAAACAACAAACCGAATCGCGGGTCCCAACAGCGAGATCAAGAGGGTATCGACACGAAGAACCCACGGAAAAAGCCTACACTAAAACCTAGGAGGAGCAAGAAAACACTATCTCGTAATCGGAAAACCAGGCACAAAAATGGCGGTGCGCACGGAGGAGGAAGAGGGAAGCGCATACTCATCACGAGGACAAGGGCGTGTGTGACAGAACCGCCAATATAAAATACTTAATTAAGTGTAACTGTAATTATTTGAACGCATCAGACGTATTAGCTTAATTAAATGTAACCTGATAGCCTGTTTCCAACCCACAGGCCGATCGAAACACACCAGTAGTCCCGCACGACGGCGAGCGCAGACGGTACATGATAAAATCTTACAAAAATAGTAATTAATATTAAGGCATTTACAAAAATGACTTTTCAAACTAAGGTTCGCATAATAAATGATAGCAGCGGAAGAGAGTCTATCATGTGGAAAATTTTCATTAGAAACCAAATGAAATAAAATGAAATACAGCGATAACTACGAAGACGTGAGGACGTCACATCGAGCCCACCGATGTGAATCCGGGTTAGCTCCTATACCTGAAATAGGGTAAATAACCAATCATGAGCAACTAATACTCAGCAAGACTTACCCGATTATTGGGTATACTTAATCCACATATCTAGACATGCAAAGGTTTTTGTCTGGTGGTTTATTTTGCAGAAAGACGTCTAAAAGTGGATCCTTATTATCAATATTTTAGCTCCAGGTTCTATATAGATTAACCATAATCTAATATTTGCATAAATCAAACTAGAGCAAACATGGTAGAGTATTAAATCACAATTCAAAGTAGACATCAACATATATAATATAATTCATGTTCCATATCATATTACTATGATGTGACGCAGTTGATCAAGGTGCTCATATCCGAGAGCGACTGGCGGTGAATCGATCCGATTTAACCTTACAAGGTGGACCTAACCAACATGACACGTATTTGCCCCGTCAGACTATACGAGCCAACCATTCCCCTCTCTGCCTCGAACTACAGGACTGCCCCACCAGCGTATAGTCAGCCGAGCTCAACAAGAGACCACCAAAAGTAAATACATGCATCCCAATTCTCCGCGACTACTCGGCTCGCCCTAAGGGGTGGGAAGGAGTCCTGTACTTTCGAAGTGAGGCAGTACTCGGCTTACTGGTTTCGACTACCTCCTACTCCCGGCATGCGGTTAGTACAGTTTAAACATGATCACCAGGGCCAACAACGGTACGGTCCTCAATTGACACAGACGGTGCTAGAATAATCAAGAACTCTGTCTTGTTGCCATACCTACATCTCATCATCATTCCCCGTCCGGTCTCAATTTTCCTTCGTTCCATTATTATTCCAATAGCTCATATACTAAAATATAAAAATATTCTATATCTCGCGAGTAACAGGAGATTACTCGACTTCTATCTTATAGCTCGCGAGTGACAAGGAATCACTCGACTTCTACCGAAATCTATTAAGCATAGCAGTGCTATCGACCTACACATACTAGTATAAGACCAAGGGAACCTAGGGATCATGCAACTAAGGTTCTAGACAATTCCTAAAAATGTAATGCACAAGTAATAATTATATAATAATTCATAATTTAAAATATTAGGTTATGCATCGGGGCTTGCCTAGGGGTAACACTAAATTAGTGTTAATTCTATCAAGGCCTTAGGCCCTTCCGACCTTGGGCCGGGTCTTCGGTTGCTTCAGCAGGTCCTTCCATCTTCTGGATATGTCCACCGAACACCGCCTTGTGGTTCGGCTCCAACATCGCGTGCTTCACGTCCACACGTGTATATCTAGCGTACCTAAATGAGGTGCAATAATGCATATGCATGAATATATATGAAATGTCAATTAATGCATATGCATAGGATATAAATTAGTGCAACTAAAATTCCCTACTTACAAAAGAACCATACTCAAAATGAACTAGCTGGCGGACTGTCCGCTATGCCGCTTCGGACTGTCCGCAGCTCAACCTTGCCGACCTACCAGAACTACCAACGGTTCTGGATAAACTTAAAATTATACCGCGGACTGTTCGCAATCCGATAGCGGACTGTCCGCAGTACACCCTTGCAAACTCACCAGAACCAACAACGTCTCTGGACGAAATTCAAGCTCTACGGCGGACTGTCCGCTCCCCATTAGCGGACCGTCCGTAGTTCACTCTGTCAATCCACCAGAGATACAACGCCTCTGGACAAACTCTAACCTAACTTGCGGACTGTCCGGCCCTCCTGGGCGGACCGTCCGCGGTTCGTCTTTTTAACATCGCACGACAGGCGGCAGCAAGCACGCCGGCGGCCGTTCACCGGCACCAGCGGCGCACAACGGAAGGGGAAAAAGGCCGGGGAGCACAAACAACTCACCACGAATCCATTCGGGCGGAGGATGACCGGAGAAGCGGATCGACGGTGGCGGGGGCGATTCCGGTCGGGAGAAGCTAGGCTGGGGGTTGGGGAAGGTGGAGGAGGTGCTGGGGAAGATGCTCACACAAGGAATCGAGGTATGATGGCCGGAGGAGGGAGATCGAAGGAAGGGGGCGACGGCGGAGCGAGCGGACGAACGGAGCTCGTCTCTGATCGATGGGAGGAGGAGGAAGGAGGAGATGACAACCGGGGCCCACAACCAGATAAATATCTGGGTGTTACCTGGGCGGACCGTCCGAAGTTTCCTGGGTGTTACAGCGTGCAACGCCATAGTAGTCTCGCGACAGCGGCGACGAGTGGGCAGTCGAGAGGAGAGGAGGGTGCAGCGCCGCGAGATCTTCCGAGCTTTCGGGGGTTTGTTTCGGTTTGTGGGTTCAAGTGAAACCCTCGACCTCGCCGCCTCTCGGCTAAAGATGGCAACGCGTATGAAATACCCGCATATCCGCAGATACCCGACCCGCTGGGCATAGATTCGGATCTGGATTTGTACCCACGGGCGCGGACGCGGGTACGACTCTAAACCCAACATGTATTTTATAACGAGTTTGAAAATTTAATACCCAAACCCGAAAATCTGCAACCCTGCTGACACGTGGTCCCTAGTACCCCCATATATCATCTCTAGGGTTCTCCATATTTTCCTCCCAACTCCCCACTCCCAGCAGCCGCCCCCACCCCTGGCGTAGCACCCGTCGGCGCCACCATCCCCAGCGCCGCGCCCTTCATCCCTCAGACCCTCGCGACGGCGCGCCCAGGCCCCAGCAACCTCGCCGCTCCGCCGCACCCTCCTCGGGCCACCGGCCACTGCTCCCTCCTTCCTCCTCGGAGCTCGGACCGAGGCGAGACGCCCAGGCGAAAGCGAGCGGCCAGAGCCCTGACGCCTTCCCTCATCGAGCCTAGAGGCAACGCCTGCGGCAGGAGGCCACTCGGCCAGGCCGCCAGGGCCAGGCCCCCGATTCCCTCCCAGGGGACGCGCACAGACGATGCGCACAGACGGCCACGCCCCCAACGCCAGTGCCTTGCTCTTCGTCCTTGTAACAACCGGCCCAGGAAAACGGCTAAGACCCACTCTACACGTTGAACGGGCCACACCTGCTAGTAACTCGCTTGCGCTTTCGTCCTTGCTTCGCGCAAAAAAGGTTAACCCGGAATTACTAGCCTTCCTCGAGCTTGGTATTTAAGCTGGTATGTCTCACTTTCAACTTCCAATACGGGACAATTGCTCCAGTGCTACAGTAGCCCGCTACAGTAACTCGCAATTCAGCTCGGCCCAACTGGCTCATGGGCTGTTACAGTCCTCAATCCACTGCACTGATCTACTCGCATATGCTTTGATTTACTCGTATATATTAGATCTGCTCTTGTATATGCTTGATCTACTTGTATTTGCATGATCTAAACATGGCAATTGTTCTCACGGACTAGTTCGATCTCGCAGGAAGAACACGATGAACACAACAGGTTTAGAGTGGTTCGGGCCACCGAAGCGTAATACTCTACGTCCACTGTGTGTTGTATTGCCTTAGTCTCGAGAGAGTCTTGGCGTCTCTGGTCCTGAGTCCAGTGTGTGTCTGAGGATCTGTGTGTATATGTGTTCTAGCGGGCGTGCTCTCCCTTTTATATGTCTAAGGGGAGCACGTACACTAAGCGGGGCCCCGACATGTAGATCCGGCGATGTATTATAAACTACACTTTGGCCTTCAATGCCTCAGATCCGGAGATCTTGTCGTTGGCTTCCGTGCGTAGCTTCTGACCAGGGATGGTCTTGAGCTGTCCTGTCAGAGTAGAGTCTAGCCTCTGCAGCCGCGTGTCGAGGTCATGATGAAGCGCCGAACTACTGACTCAGTCCACTGTAGCAGCGTGCACTGTTGCTCTAGTCAGTAGCTGGTCATCATGACTCGTCGCCCATGCGCACGGCGCTGAGTCTTTAATGCTTGTTTTGGTAACTGATGAGCCGCCTCGGTAACTGGCGATCCACAGTGTGGACTGACAAAAGCTGCCCCGTGCCCAGAAGCAGCAAAGCCTGCCTCAACCACTCGCACTTAATGCGGGTGGGTGAGGGAGCTTCCAGCGGAAGGCTTGCGCCCGCGCCCGCATCTGCGTGACACGTGGCGGCTCCGGACCCCTCCTGAGCAGCTAGCTGAGCCGAGAGCTCACGGGGGTCCGGATAGGCACGTGGAGGTCCCGGACCCATCTGCGGGAGTCCGGATGGCACGTGGAGGTCTCGGACCCACCTGCGGGGGTCCGGGTCCGCGGTCACAGGTGCTGAGCATTTCCACCTCTGGGACACGTGGTGACACCGGACCCGTCCCCGAGCGGGAAGCGGGTCCGGGACCGTTGGTCGGTGAGATGGAGTCGGACCCAAAGGGTCCGGCTGCTCAGCTGCTTAGGGCGTAGTTACGGATAACTACGCGAGTCTTTGCACAGTAGGAGTGGGTACCCCAGCTGTAGGATACCGACATATATTATTTTGGATATCGAAATGGAGGTATGGTATTTGTTGTTGTATTTTATTGTGATGAAAGAAAGGGTAAAATAATTTATTAGAGATTGCAGAGCGCAATCAGTAGGAAGCTTAATGTATTTGCAAATCAAATGGCAATTAATAGTTGTATTGTTTTCTTGAAGGAAGTAGCTATTATATTAAAATATGGCGTGTTATTGAGGATGTAGCATAAGAAGCTATAGAAGAATGATGGTGCAATATTATATTTTTAGCAAATTAAGATGTTGTGTTGAACGAATTAGGAAAATATTTTGAATTTACAAAATTTTATTATATAGTGAAGTTGTAGATTTTAAATTGTAGCCAACTTTTGTGTTTATCATTTGTTGATTTGAAGATGTTTTGGTGTTCAAATTGTAGGTACAACAGGTTGCAAGTAAGCATTTGTGCAAATAAATTGTGAAAACATTATAAATTTAAAAATTTGCACTACAATGAATTTGTAGTTTTTGAATTCTTGATCCAATTCAATGATGAGCAACACTTGATTTCAACACATTTTGGGGTTTCAATTGTACGTATAATGTTGCGCCTATAGAAGTAACAGATGCAAAAGAGTTGTGGATTGTTTTAATTAAAATTCGAGGGTTTTTTTAAAAAAATTGCTTAGAGAGGACCAGGATGGCGGGTTGATTCAACGAAAACTTAAGGTCTTCTTTGCAAATTTCTATAAACCTTGCTTGTTGGACTGCAAGTTGATTCTGTAAAAAATTGGGAGCTTTTTCGCAAAATTGATTGAGAGAGGAGGCCGAACTGCGGGTTGATTTCTTTGAAGTTCAAGGGCTTTTTTGCAAAAAAGATCTGAGAAAGGTACGATCCAAGCCGTCTACCTGACCGATCCGACGATTGAGAATCGCTGGTGACATGGCGACGCTGGTTGGCCTCCTTTTGTTTCAAGAATTGTATATAGAGATAATTGTATCATGTGGCACGAGAAGCTGTTATGGGAGTGGTGGGCTTCCGTCTGTATTTGGTAGCCCAGTAGCAAATGCGGCCTAAGTACACAGTTGAAACTTGGAAGTAGTTTTCTGTTAAAAAATGAACACAGAAGCCCGTCATGGACAATTGGACATGATGGCAAATGCATAATAAATTGTACAGATCGGCATTTAAACAGATTAATGTCAGATGGCCTGCAATTTAAGGTGGTTGGATGCTATATTTGTACAGGGTCAAATGAGGCATACAGTTGTCCTCATAGAAACAGAACAGTGTTTTTGGTGGATAAATGCTGTGTTTAGCAAACCAATAGTACATACATGGAATTGTGGATTACATATATTACAATGAAACAGATGTTTTGGCAAAGAGCTAGAAACATTGTTGCCGTCTTCTTTGTTGGCGGCGCAAGACTTGGTACCAGGAAATGATGTAAGACCAATTAGTTTTTTCGACTTGATACCTGGAAAGGGTGCAAGCCCATTTATTTTATTCGGCATGATACCTGCAAAGGGTGGAAGATCAGTTGGTTAGGCCTTTGTATTTTAATGTACGAATCTGAAAGCCAGGTTCACATTTCAATCATTGTATGTCAAAGCCAGGAATGTGTAGAAGCTGAAACAGCCTTTATGAGGGAGATGAACTATGCACCAATGACTAACTCGCTATGTATATTTAGTTACAAGAAATGTCATTCCCCGATTCATACGTAAAAATATTGCAAGTACATAAAAAGATGTGAACTTTTTTTTCCTCTTCTTTTAAATTAGATTTAGGAATGCCAATATGGTTAAGACGCTATTCTTTCTTTGAACAACTTTCAATTCTCTAATATATTCACTCCTTGTCAGTTGTTCAAAAAGTTTCGTTTTGCTACAATATGGAACCGTTGGAGATAAGGGGGAAATAATTTGAATTCCAACTTTATGATGCAGCCTTACAATTCGTTATTCTCTTACTCTTTCAAGCTTCTGCAGATCAGCCAGTGGGCAGTGCCCGTAACAGACCAGGATGTGGTTTCCTGCTGATGAATCTGAAGAGTCCTCCAAATCCTAGTTAAATTCATTGAAACTACATGCTTTGTGGTGACTGAACTGAAATTATGGGTTCAGATATGGAGATTCTCCAGTTCCCTACTTGGCTACTTGAAATCAAAATGAATGGGCCCTCATGTACCCTCCTTCTTTCTGTTAAACGCACATCTCAAGATGCTCAAATTGAAGCTGAAACCAAATATAATGACACCTTTGTGCTGTCCACCAATCGAATTGAAACTACATTAGAGTTTTGGTTAGGTGATCAAGATTTCCTGGGTTCAAGTAAATTGCCATATCACTTAACACATTGCTCAAAACTATCCCATGAGTATGAAAGCATGGAAAAAACTATCCTTCCTCTGCCCACCGACAACACAGGGCACTGCATACTTTTGGCGGTCCATGCTGTAGATATGAAAGCGTGAATAAACTATTGATGACCTTGGGAAATGTATCCAGGGTTCTTTTTCGTAAACTACTAATGACCTGAGGAAATATAATGAGGTCTGACACATTGTTCTTTTTCCTAAGTTACATGTATCATATATTCACTCTAAATTTCATGACAGAATGCATTTAGTGGAACATCTAAACGTCAACCACGTCCACATTAGAATTGCATGTCTAACAAAGCAAACTATAAATATTTACTTGACCGGCAATTCTCTCAACTCTAAATCTTGAAATGGAAATGGAACAGAATAATTTAAGTTTGTGTTTGCTTTAAAAATACAGAGTATACTTGGAGGCCTAATGCAATGTTCTTAATGCCCAAACATATTGGGAAATAATACAACTGGACTTGTGTTTGTACCATAAACAATAATTCACTTATATGAATAGGAATATCCGTCGATCAGATTGTCAATGGAAATGCTGAACTGACAGGGCATTTTCTAAACTAAACAATAACCATGCACATATATGAAAAAGAATAGATGTGTCTTATATATGGCACTCTATTTTATTTTTCAAATACAAAATTCCCGCATCAACCAAATCTGGTCCTAGAACTTGCATAATTAATAGGATTGAAGAAAAGTAGCTCATAGTACCTGCCAATGTCTTGAGCAGCATGGAAGGACACAACTACCTCTAAAGGTGCTTTTGCAAGACCTGTAAAAATAGAAAGACCATATTCTGTAAATGCAAAATGATAATACTTGTATAATCCTAATGTCAGCTTGATCCTACATGACAAAGAAGGAATATCACCAGGAGGAATATGCAGGTACAGTGAGTGTTGTAATCTCAGAGCTCAAGCTGCCAAATCTAGGGGAAAAGAGCGCATGAAATCTGGGAAGGCAGAACCGCGGAAGCATGAGCTTGTTGGTATTTTGTACCTTTTTTTCTTCACTTCTGGTTGTTGCTTATTTGGGATTACTTCCTGTGCTAGTTCTTGAAAATACATGGTAATATTTTGTTAGAATAATTAGTATTGAAATTGAAGTAATTGAAATCGACATATCTGTAAGAGTATATTATGGTTTTGTGCACATGTTGTTATGCAATTAAGACATACTAATTGTATATATGTAGGCTCTGTGTATGCAAATCCAAGAAACATCTCAGTTACATATAAATTGAAGAATCAAATGTGATTCATCTGTATAATATAAGATAAGATACATATGCTATTGGTATGTAGTCTATACAGTTTACCATAAATTCATGATATATGAACATGAAAGCGTAAAATATTTGAAGATATAGATTGACAGTTTAATTGCTGGAATTGCATTAAGCATATGATAGCATGAAAATGGTATCACATTTATTTGTGATTGATGGGCTTCATCCGGACGGAGGATTCTCGGCCTATGTTCTTGATGGCATTTCCTCGAGCAGTTGGTGGGCGGCTGGGCGTCATCCAATTAGATGAGGCATCAGGGCAGGGATGGGCATGGCGCGAGGCGCCGATCGACCGGTGTCGGGTCTGGTGCGCTGTCTGTGCAGTGTAGCCTCTCTAGGACTAGGGGCGGTGGCTGGCAAGAGCCCCAACCAGGCTTCCTCCTAGGCTCCTAGCTTGGTGAAGACGGAGGGTGAAGACATGAGAGGAGCTAGCGAAGTGATCAAAGCAGTGTCCCCCACCCCACCCCGAATGGCCAGAGCGGTTGACGGCTGGAGGCATTTCCGGCGGCGGCGGACGCTGCGGATGCGGGCGGTGGTGTTCGCGGGTGGGTGCGTTCGCGGGCGCTAGCGGCCGGGGGAGGCTGCGGACGGCTGTGGCGGTTTCGGGCGGCGGCCGCGGGCGGTGGGTGGTGGGCGGTGGGCGGTGGCGGCGGCTACGGGCTGCGGCCGGCGGCTGGAGGCGGGCGGTGGGCACTGGAGAGCCTGCGGCTCCGCGTCCGGCGGCGATCCGGCGGCGCCACGACACTTGATCCAGGTGAGGTCGCTGCTGGTGTCTGCCACCAGCACGAACGGCTGCGCGGGAGTGCGCACGCGGCGACCAAATGGAGGATGCGACAATGGGGTGGCGTGCGGAGGCGGCGGTGCGGGGGAAAGGGGGACGGCTACAGTAACGGAGCGGCGCGGTGGAGGTGGCGCGATAGGAGAGCGTTCACCTGACCGATCCGACGGCCGAGAATCACCGGCGACGTGGCCACGTTGGTTGGCCTTCTTTTGTTCCAAAAATGGTATACAGAGATTCTCTAATCTACCTAAAAAATCTTTTTTATAAATAAAAAAGAAACAACACACAAAAAAATCTCGCCGACGCGGAGGCCGCCGGATGGGAACAGGACCGCGTCCACGAGCCAGACCAGCGCGAAGCTGCGCGGCTGCCTGCCTACGCTGACGCGGCACCAAAAAGCGGCCGCGTCGCGACGTCAAAGCGCGCGCCCGCTCGTCTCCCCTCCACCCACCCCCGGCGCACCGGCGGCTGCGTTCACGGTTCACCCACCGCCGCGCGTCCTTACGTCGTGCCGCGCGCCAGGGCACCTCGAGCGCGCGTCGCGGCCGGCCCGATCCCTAGGGATCGGCTGCCGAAGGGGGGGCGAGGACCCCATCCGTCCGCCCAGCCGCCGGCCGAGACCGTTGCGGGTGGGTTTCGCGCGGGCGATGAGGCGGTCGTCGAGCGGGGCGCGCGTGGCGGAGGGAGGCGGCGGCGTCGGCGTGAGCGAGGCGGCGCTGCCGACGTACGACCCGCTGTCGGCGGCGGGGCGGCGGGAGGCGGCGCGGACCCGGGCGCTGGCGCGCGCCGTGCACTGCATCCCCGCGGTGCTGCTCGTCTGCGCCTTCCTCCTCTGGCTGTCCGCCTCCTCCCACACCCACCTCGGTAAGGTTCAGACTTCAGAGTCCAGACTTCCCCCCTCGCCCTGGGGGGACTACCTTTTCCTCTTCCCAATTTAGCGTGAGCCGGTGGTGAATTGGCGATTGCCTAGGGCGGTAGTGCTCGTGATCTGAACTGCGATGTGTTGGGGCCGGGGAGCTTTCGCTGAGATTATAGCATTCGGCGCCGGAAAAACGGGGCCTGATTGTGTCCCAGTTCCAGCAACGATTAGGGCGCGAGAGGAACATTTCAGCTGGTGGGCAATGTGCCAAACATATCGATCCGATGCCCCTAATACTAACGATGCAAAATTAACTAGAAAGAGCTTAACAAGTTAGAAAGAAAAACCCAAGTTCAAAATTTCAATAAGAGAAACTGAAGAATGTGGCTGCCCTTGACTCTCCTAGTCTGCTTCAGTCTTGCAAGTTCAGGAAACACGGAGAAAACATTTATTCTCTTAGATTAACCCAATTATAGTTTACAAAGTGTTCCTTTTGCTCCGTGAAATGGATGCACTAAAAATTTTCAAGGCACAACCTCAATTCCTAGTTGTCACCAAGGAGGAAAGTATCTAGCAGACAAGCACCACCAACCTGAGAAGCCAGAACATGGGGTAGCGTGCGGTGGACGGGCATCTTCAGGTTTGTGGATGTCCATCCCTGTTAAATGCAGGCCATTGCCCTGTTTCCTGCAGCCAGCCTCCCATGCTTCTTCCTATATCAAGTCGTTTGCTCCTTGTGTCGTTATTTGCATCGTTTTGTTCTGTCTCCATGTTAGCTTGTTGCACGATATAGCTGTACAGAACATGCTTTCTTGTAGAGTAGCCGTGCACTACAACAGGGCACGGAATGCACATGTTCTTGAAACAGTGTTGTGTATGCCAACACTGCAAGATCGCATAACAAGTTAACCATATGATTACTATTTCAGAACTCATGACCAATTTAAAACATCATATATTTGATCTGGATATCTGTCTCCAGCTCAAAGTGTATTTTGAAATGCGCATAAGTTGTATTTGGAAAATTACACTTTCGTTGATTATGGTATTTCAAGTTCTTCAATGGGTTTGATGGTCACCCACCGCTGACAATAAAGTACAGCATAAAAATTTTCTTTTTCTGTGTGTGTTTATGCTACTCAAAGCCTTTCTAATGTCAAGATTTTGCTATGTATGCAGATTGAGATTTAGTGGGAATCTTTAGTGGAGCGGACAGCTAGAATCTGGTTCTGTAATACAAGTGAAGCAGCGTTGTGAGTTCAAAAAACAGAAAGGGGAAAAAATAGGTAAACTAGATCAGATATGATCTGGCAATACGTAGGCATGGCACATTCTATTCATTTGAGACCATATTGAGTTGAGCTGATTTGGCTCAGTGTTACATATTGTATACAAAATGGCATGGTGTTTCTTCCCCAACACTATGCGTACAGCTCATGTTCTAATATTCTTTCTGTACAAGTTGTCAATTGTCATTCGTTGCTCATTCTATACATGTGAACGCCATAATTTGTTATTGGTAGCCCAACCGCATGCAGTTGCTTGCTTGAATTTGCCTCAAAGAAGCTTCTGACTGGAAGCACCTTTGTCTATTTGTCTTGCAAGTAATCCACCTCCAGCTTGTACTTGACATATCTACCTCTTTTTTTTTTGAATAAAATATATCTACCTCTGTTTGTATGTATGAACAAGGCATTCTGTACTTAGCGCATGCGGATTTGGAATAAATTACATCTGTCCATCTTCATATGAAGGAACTAGTGACCATTCTCTCTCCCAAGTCTCAAATCTAAACCACAGTTATCTGCACTTTTATGCCGTTTATTTTTTTTATGGGTGGTTTGGTGGGAAATGATGCCCCTAAGGAAATGTAAAATGGTATCTGTTCGAAAACCAATTTCTAGGCTTGAAAGCAGCATCATTGTAACCATAACCAAAATCTTGACATGACATACATGTATTTGCAGCTGTTTTGCCATATTCTATTTGTTAAAACTATTTGCCAAGTAAAAAACAGTTCGATCTCCAATAATTTGTTATTTCGGACTTGGCAACAAAAAAGGCAATAAATAGCATGCAAGCAGGGAGAAGATTTTATTTTCGTGGTTAGTGCCCAGCATGCAAGCAGAAAGAGGATTTGTCAAGCCCTTTCTCAAGTTGCCATATATGCGCGGTGAGGGAGAATTTTTGCTAAGTTGCCATATTTTGCCAGGTCATTTGCCAAACTGTTGGAGGGGTGTTTTAAGCGTTTTTGCAAAAAATGAAGGTTGCCAACTCCATTTGCCAACTGTTCCAAGAACCCTCTCCCTCACCGCACATATATGACAACTTGCGAAAGGGCTTGGCAAATCCTCTTTCTGCTTGCATGCTGGGTACTGACCACGAAAATAAAGTCTTCTCCCTGCTTGCATGCTGCCTATTGTTTTTTTTTCATTTTAGCAAATCTGAAATAGTAAACTATTGGAGATCGAACTATTTTTTACTTGATAAATAGTTTTGAGAGTTGGCGCATCACAGAATTTGTAAAGTAGAATATGGCAAATTTTTGGAGATGCTGGCGACACTCTAAAGGTGCCCTTCAAACAGGGGCGGAGACAAGGGGGGCGGGCAGGGGCCATGGCCCCCCTAATGTTGGTGTAACTACACATAAAATTCCCCCTAATCTCATTGCTAATGTTGCTCATTAGTAAGGTGTGGCCCCTCCTAATTGTCGACATTAGTAAATTGGCCCCTCTATGTTTCAATCCTGGCTCCGCCCCTGTCTTCAAAGATGTTCCATCACCAAATTTCTCTGCATGTTTTTTTTGGCAGAGAGCGACGGCGGAATAAACACTCGCCTGGTCTGCAAACTAAACCGTCTGTCTCCACGATCGCCCCCTCCCCCCTAACCGACGTCTTCAGACACCAAAAAAGAAAAAAAAAAGTGGGCGCCGTGTGCCTACGTGGCGATACGCCCGTTCCGCGAGATCATCACGTCCCGAAATTCCCGATAGAGTGGGGCTGGGGATATCCCGCCGCCGCCCGCTGGGCTGGCGTTGCTCCATGCGTGAAGTGAAGCGAATCCGCGCGTGCCCCGCCTCGACACGTGACGTGACCGCCCGCCAAGATTTCCCGATCGAGCCCCGGACGGACGCACGCACGCGTCGCTCTCAGACGCGGGCCGAGGCGTCGTCCCCGTCTAAACTTGGCCGCTCTGTCTGCAACCGCCTCCAGGAAACGCAATGCATTCTTTCCAAATCCAAAAAGGAAAAAAAAAAGCCCAATGGCAGCCATTCGTTGCCCCCAACCAAACCATGACCTGAAAGCTACTGGTACCACAAAATTTCTGTTTTCCCAATGATTAAGTGGACAGCTTTGTTTGGAAAGGATATGGGTTGTGAAAAGAGGTTTTTTTTTAGTAGTGAAAAGAGGTAACCTTTGTGCTGTGCGTGTGGTGTTTGTATTTTTTTTGTCTGCTGTTGTGGGGCCATCTTTCTCGCACGCAAGGAATATGAAAGCCAGGTAACGAAGCAAAGCAAAACCGTCACCAGCTAAATAGCTAATGTCATCATAGAAACAAAAAAAAAGAAAAGAAAAGAAAAAAAAAAGACAACAAAGAACCGTATGGCAGCTGCATGCCAAACGTGCCGGCCAAGCCAGCACCGCGCCGCACCGGATGGAGAGGAGTATGGGCGTATGGCATCGGGCAGACTATAGCTTGACGGCCACGAAAACGTGAGCGAAAAGAATTACTAGTTATTATTACAGTCACATGGTAAACCGTCAATCTACTCTTCCCTTGTACAGTAAGAGGCAACAATATAATCTTCTTCCTTATCTTACGAATACTTGGAGTTGGAGGTCAAAAGTAGTAACGGTGAGTATGTTACTCCCTCCGTTATAAATTGTAGGTCATTTTGACAAATCTATAGATACATAATTTTGTTATGTACCTAGATACATTGTTATCTATGTGTATAGCAAAATCTATATATCTAGTATCTAGATTTGCCAAAACAACCTACAATTTAAAATGGAGAAAGTATATTGCTAATGTATCACAATATTACAATTTTGTCGTGTGACCATGTCACGAAGAAAAGGTAGAGGTAACTTAAAGACCAAATAAATAATAAAAAATCAAATAGCGCTTATTTTACAAGCAAGATGCTATATCATTCCTCCCCCAAAAAACTATGAAGTTGAATATTTGGTTTTCACCTCATTTTTTTACAGTGTTTTAGATAGCGGTCTATAGTGATGCTATAGCGGTTTCTCGGAGCTGCCACTATGGTCACTGCAGTATAAAATACTGTGCTATAGCGGCACTAATAGCACTTTGAGGACACTGCCGCTAAATCCTATAGCTCGTTGTTTGAAACATTGGTTTTTTAACTTCCTTTGAATTGAAGTGGTAACGTTTGCATGCTTTCATCATTATTTTTTGGCTATTTATATGTTGATGACTAGTTCCTTTTTATTTGAAATCAAACGAGTTCTAATAAATTCACATAATACAAGTAGGAGCTTCAGGATCATGCATCCTCAACTAAATAACTAAACCATGCTATTTTGTTGAAGTAAAGGAAATGAACTAATCAAAAGGACTTTTGTTACAGTTGGACAATTAGGTTAAAAACATGGACGATGCTTGACGATGCTATTCTTTCGGTGGTAAGCTACTTACCGGTCGAAAATGAGACGTTTGTAGTGACTTTATCAATCTTAATTTTTTTGAAGGTGATTATATCGGTAGGTTTGGATACGTGTATTTTATAGAAGTGCATGTACCATGTTAAGAAAATACATTAAACGTGGATAACAAATTGGAGTTTGGGCATACCATGGTTAAAAAGACATCCGACAACTATGAGACTATTCTATTACAAGAACCACATTATTATTAAGAGAACAACCATAAGACCGTTGACAACAGCAATGGATGACCACCAAGAACCTCCATCCTCCGATCTCAGCCGTCGAACCCCGATCAGACAGGCCGGGAGCGGTGGGCTGGCACCGGCCCAATCGAGGCTCCCGGGCCGTTTCAATCCGACGGCGGTGACGAGACTGCACACTTGCCGCCTCGGATCGGACTCGGGGGAGAGGCGCAGCGCAACAACGCGACCCATCGCAGCCCACCCCACGTATATAAACCGCCTCCAGCCGCAGTCTCGTCAATTAATTAGAATTTTTTTACACAAAATCGGCTAAATTTCCTATTTCCGGCTCTTGAAACCGCCCCCTAATTCCTCCTCTCGTCAAATCCTCCTCGCCGTGCGGCAGTTCCTCTCGCCGGCGAACCACCGAGAGCCCTTTCCCCCCGACGGCGAGTCGTCGAATCGCCCCGCTCGGACCGGCAGCCGCCCTCCGCCGCCCGCCGGAGAAGGAGAACGGGAGCCGCGGGCCTCTGGCAGTACCGCCGAAGAACGGCAGGCAGGCGGCAAGTCGCGCGCCCCGCGCCGCGTCGATTGGCATTGGATTTGCCGATCCATTGCTTCCGTTTGTTGGTAAGGGGCCCTAACTTTGCTTGGATTGATGTTCGCTCAATTTTTTTTCCTGAGACTAGTTTGTTGCGTAGATCGATCTATTACCTGCTCCCGTGAGCAATCGAGTCCAAATTTCTCGAAAGAGAAAAAACAAACGAACGGGTGTTTTACTTGAGCGTTCATGCCCAAGGCTAAGTCCGCCCACGGTGGATTCGCTGGCTCATGTTTTTGTTGGGTGTTTGGAACACCTCAACCGATTCGCTTCGATTTTGTTCTTCTGTTGGTACGGTACGCCGATATGCCTGCGCTATAACGGTTCCTTCACTCGATTTGTCTGTTGTTAGTTTTGCGCTGTTCGAGCCAAGGGTGCGATTTCTTTCCAGAAAACCTTCAAGGGGCTCTTGTGGGTTTGAAATTCGTATTTTGACTCCTGTTAATCTAATTTTTTCTCCAATATTCTGAAGTCTGTTAAACGATTTGTTCGATTACTGATAATATCTTTGATTTAACGTTTGCAACAGAGTTCTGGAAGCGAACCGATCCGATGAGATTCTTCAAGGGGAGCAAGGTGGAGGTGTTGCAGGAGGCAGAGGTGCCTTTTGGTTCTTGGAGGCCCGGTGAGATCGTCTCGGGGAACGGGCACACCTACTTGGTGCAATACGATGAAAGCCCTGTTGACTCTGGCGTGGCTGTTGAAAGGGTGCCAAGAAGGTTGATGAGACCTAGCCCACCTGCGGATGATCCAGTATGCTGGGTTGTGGGTAGTATTCTTGAGGCCTTTGATAGCTACTCGTGGAAGGTTGCAGAGGTAGTGAGAGTGCTTGGCAAGAAGCAGTATCTTGTCCGTCTCCTTGGGTCCTCCCTGGAGTTGATGGCACAGGCATCAGATCTTCGATTGAGGAAGCTTTGGGTAGATGACAAATGGATTGTGACTCAGAAGGTAATACTTTGTTCCTTAAATTCTCATATTAAATTATATTTATTTATAATAAATTATCAATATAAAGATGTTATTATTATGTCCATTAGCTCAATCAAAAGGTTCACCTGGTCTTACTGTTGTACGTCCAATGAATTACCTTAACTTTGTGGTTCTGTGGTGGTCACCCATTAGCAGTTAATTTTGTTCCAATTTTGTCGCAAGTATTAATTGGAATACCCTAGATCCTAATGAGTTGTCTTTCCAATCATTTTCAGTATTCCGCAAAATGCTTGGATGGTTCATTCAGAGGTCGATTGAAAGATGGAAATTTAGGCTGCAACTTTGGAATGGACAGCCATATTCAACTTGAAAACAAGAATGCCTTTGAGGGTGCTACATCTAGAGGCATAAAGAGAAAATCGTCTGCTATGACAACACATCCTCAATGTAGTGAAATCACAAAGAGATTGCAGACGCCGCAAAGAGATGGAAGGCACTCGAAGCTGGTTGATAGAGGTTCCCTCCGTTTGGCTGAAAAGGTAGATGCTGTTGATTCCCCATGCTTTATGCTGGGTGAAAAATACATGCATGCTAATTATAAAGGGCGTACTATAACAGCTGAAGATTTTAGTGACACTGAGAGTATATCATCCTCTGTTGCTAGCTGTAGTCCTAACAGTAGCCCCCGTAAATCTCAGCATTATAATTTGGTCTACGAAACTGGAGATACCTGTAGTAGAACTGATGATGATGAGGCTTCTACATCTGAAAGAGAAACATCAGAACATGATAATGATGGATCAAGGGAAGAAACTCATTTGCTGGAGTTGCATGCTTATCGTGCAACAATGTTAGCCTTGTATGCTTGTGGGTCAATTAGCTGGGAGCAAGAGGCTTTGTTGACTAACCTAAGGTTAACATTGAACATCTCAACTGATGAACATCTAGCTGAATTGAGGAGTTTGGTTACCCATGCTGTTACTTCCAGATAGCTATTGTAGTTACTTTCTTGGCGATATTTTCATATCTTCTATCTTGAAACTATTGTCAGTTGGGAAATCTCATTATGGATTTGAGGTGTTGGAGTACTTCATATGTAGTATTACTTGTGAAAAGAGTTAGTGGGGAAATTTTGTACTACAGTTATGCCAAGATTTCTGAAATTTTGCAAGAGTCTCCATCTGTTTATGTTCTTCATACTGAAATGCCTCTTTTTAGCTTTGCATTAACTTATTTTGATGTTTAGCACTGTACTGTAATACCAAAATATCTTTGACTGCTTATGACTGAAAATTATAATATTTTGATCAAAGCATGTGCAAGCAGCTACTATTATCTCAAAGGTACAATATAAGTCTTCTTCAGGAAGTGAAGTTGTGTACATGGTAGTCTTTGTGGTGTCAACGGTTCTTACTCATGTTGTGCTATACTTGTCGCCGAATGTCATGAAAATTTGTGAGAATGGAGAGTGAAATACTGTATATACTGTTGACATTCTGTTTTCTAGTGAGTTGACTAATTCCTAATGCATTTTTCTGTTATTTAGTAGCAGCTGTTTTGAATGGGAAGTTCCACTTTAAGATTGTTCTTAAATTTGGAGAAAGGAAATCTGATACTTCTCATGAACTTTCCAGGGCCGAGGTTGGAGGCTTGTAAAGCATCCTTCCATAGGTTCATGTCGATGGAGGAGTCTGCCACATGGTTTGCAGTGCGATAAATGTGGCAACATTTCCATCGAACTTCCATTGGTACTTCATTCATTTTATTTTTTTTCTTTTTAGGGTAGTGTGCCAAGATAATTCAATGCAACATTAATGAACTGTACTTTCCATGTGAGCTTCCATAACGTTCACAACACTAGAACAACGATCTAAGGAGCACTCAGTTTGATTACTTATAAATACAAGTATAGTAACACAGAACCTGTGTGGCTGCTAGTATCTACTTACCTCAAACTTGGACCTGAAGATTTATTATGATCTTTTTGTTCCAAACTAAGGTCAAGCAGGATCAGAATTGCGGTTCCAAATTAATGATGGTTGCTGGATGGAAAAGGTCAATTTGGATTGGTTTTATGATCCAAAGACAAAAGGGTAATCTGTCTGTTGGTGATTTTTGAGAGAATGAGCATGTTCCCTCTTTGGTAAGTGCTACCGGAACTCTTTTATTTTAACACCTTTTTGAGGACGCAATACTACTCCTTTCAGGTAATTACACAACCAACAGTCTTGCAATTTTTATGCACATTATGGTAAACAGTGCTCAAATTTTCAGTAAGTTAAATTGCAATTGATACATACTCTTCAGCAAAAGTAGCAGTTATTGATGTCAGCAGTGTTTTTGGTCGCTTGAATAAAGTTCACAGATTCATTCTGTTGAAGCTAAGAAGTCTTTATTTCAAGACATGTTACAGTATGCAGATTGCCAGATTGTTTAAGTTAAAAGTCATAGAAATGGTAAAATGTGGACTAGGGCTAGAACATGTTACTTCAACTTCGACCAACAGACTTGGGCTATACTACCATTAGGGGGTATTCACTTAAGAAATCATGCATCAGGATAAGATATCGTTCCATGAATGGATCATCATTTAGTTGAAGCCTTTGCCAGATAATGGAATAGTAATATCCCATATATGCTTGAAATATTTGGAGATCCACATTGAAGATCTTTCTTAGCAACCACCTTCACAATAACTTTGCATTACACAATATGCTTGTTCTGTGTGAGTAACAGGTTTTGTGTTGAACACTAGGCGGTTTTTAAATACTATTTATGGCATAAAATTGTCTTGTACTCCATGCACGAAATGTTGTATTGGACTCTTGAAATGCATTGCAGGGCACAACTCAATACTTATAACTAAAAATTGATGCATACTCTCTCTTTTAGATCATTGCTTCTGCGATCTCCTAAGGGTCAATTGCAGACAGATGCTATGTAAGGATACGGTATAATGGTGTAGTGCCAATTTTTTAACAAGATTTTAACCGATTATCACATCGTTATTGCAAAGGACAATCCTGAACAATTTTCTGCTTTGATGAGCTTTTCAATGCGCAATGTGTTTTTTTTTCTCGAACACGCAGATCTGCGTATCATTGCAATAATAGAAGAAGAAAGAGGTGTAAGAAGAAAGAGGTTTGCTATATCACTGCAATCTTTCTTCTCGAACACGTAGGAGATCTGTGTATCATTGCAATCTTTCTTCTCGAACACGTAGGAGATCTGCGTATCACTGCAATCTTTCTTCTCGAACATGTAGAAGAAAGAGGTTGGCCATAGTTTGGAGGCCAACCAAGACAAGTGCATATGGCAGCAGCAGTTTGACTATTACAAGGGGTGTAAGAAGAAAGAGGTTTGCCTTTTCACTATCTGATTCCTCTGCAATTGTTTGTGATGATACTCGATAGACGACTTCGATTGTTTCACATACTTTATCTACTGCATATGCATATGATTTGCCAAAAGATTGGTATTGTAGGAATCTGCGCTTCAATGGGGAACTGATTTTGCAGTGAATCTTGGTGCTGCAAAATGCATTTTTTCTCTTTACATATATGATTTACACTAAGGACAAATGCGTGGTAAGGTAGTAACTTTGTCATCCACATACAGAACTGGACACTGAGGTAGCACAAAATTTGTGCTTCAAAACTCTTTGTACGATGCATCTGTTATCGGCAGCTTGCATGAACTCTCCTAACTTGTTAATCACAAAATCACATTGAACTGCAGCCAGGTCAATGAATAGCCTGGTGCAGTTTTGTTTGCTTTGGTTGCTCACTATTAAATTCTTGTAGTTCCAGTCAACTTTCCCTCAAACTCATTATTATTTGACTAGTTTGTTGATGATTTCTTGGTTGGTACAATGACATTGGAAAGAAAAGTTATTTATGTTGGATCTTGATTTGGCCATGCTTGAACTAAACAGTGCCTGAATTTTTTATCTCTTGTAAATTGTATTTGCAGGGTATTCAGCTCTTGCCACCGCCCGAGTCCAATCAATGATGACTACTGATGTTGTTCCATATACAACTCAGAGTCTGAAGATTAAGGTTTAGTTTAAAATTTGAAACACACTTGGGCATATGATCTCTCACCTTGTGTACTACTCCATATCCACTTATCAAACCTGGAGATACGGGATTATAATATTTCCCAGCATTTGCAGGCTGCAGTACAATCTTGCTCTTGTTCAGTGTTACAAAACCTGGAGATATGGTATTTTTAGGACCTTGCTCCAGATTAAAAGCAACCATAACATGCTTGCTCAGAGAACTTTTAGGTTCTGTATGTGGTGCTCATCCTGCCTGCTACATTTATGTTCAAATGTGCTGTCCATATGGAGCATATGCTGGTTCATTTAGTAAAGTTGACTCTCATTTCTTAACAGTTGGATGATCTCAGGTTTCGTTTGGGATTCGCAGGTACTTGATATCGCCAAAAAGGTAAAGAGCATTGTGGATTTATCAGGTAGTATCAGAAGATTACTGTGACATGGCTCTGAGCTTGTACTTGTTTTAGCTGATTGGTCTCATGATGCATGCGGACGACACATTAGCTGGCAGACGACGCATGCAAATGCAAAGCTCTCGGGAGGAACGGGAGGCCCGTGAAAGACTTGCGGCGGCATGCCGGCTGCCGCATGTGCCCGCGGCTACGCTGTTCTCTCGTCGGGAAAATCCATGTACCTTGTTGCATTTGAACCTCGTTATTACCCTATGAAATTCAGATGTGTATGTGTTTGACAAGTTTGTAGCGTTTCTGTCTTCATATATACAGTTTTTGTTCTTTGTCTGAACTGTTATTACGGTAAAAAGCGCACTAGTCCTTCGCAAAAGAACAATGCCCATTACCGTCAAACGCGTGGCCTCACAGCTGAAAACGCGTCCTCTCAAAGATCAAATTCGAATGCAAATTTCACTGTTTTCTTTTCTTTTTCTCTAGTACAGATTTAATTCTTAGAGAGAAAATAAACCAAATTTAGTACAATGTTTTAGGGAAAGAGAAAATAAACCAAATTTCCTAAACGAAAATAAACAAGGTTAGAGAGAAAGAGAGTCAAAGAATTTCCAATTCTTTCGAAAATCTGCTTTTTGCCACCCTGGAACTCACTCCTTCCCTCCGCACTCTGGCTCACTCTACTCTCAATCCCCAAATTCCCCACCCCACAATCTCCAACTCGGCAATGCCTTCTCCCCCTCCGCCTCCCCGCGCCGTCCTCCTACTCCTACTGCTGCTCCTCCCGCACAATGCCGCCGCCGCCGCTGCCGGCGCGTCATCGGCGGTGAACCCGTTCACGGCGAAGGCGGCCTTCATCCGCTACTGGAACCGCAAGGTGCCCAACAACCGCCCGCACCCCGCCTTCTTCGTCGCCAAGCTCTCCCCGCTCCCGGCCGCCGACACCGCCTCCTTCCCCTCCGCACTGCCCGACATCCGCGCCCGCCTCCCCGCGCTCTGCTCCAGGGCCGGCCTCCTCTGCGCCGGCCCGGCCGACGCAGCCGCGGCGTCGCTCGCCGCGGCCGCGGGCCCGTTCACGGGCTACAGCAACGCCAACTTCTCCAACTACGGCACCGGCGGCGACGCGGGGGCCGACGCGTTCCGGAACTACTCCCCGGACCTCAACATCGCGGCCGATTCCTTCCGCCGCTACGGGCGCGACTCGTCCGGCCGCACCGACCGCTTCGAGTCCTACGAGGCCGACGGCAACGTCGTCACCGCCAACTTCACCTCCTACGCCGGCGGCGCCACGGGCGGCTCGGGCTCCTTCGCCGCCTACGCCTCCGAGACCAACGTCCCGGACTCCACCTTCACCAACTACGACGCCGCCGCCAACGGCCGCCGCCGCGGCTTCGCGTCCTACTCCCAGGAGGCCAACCACGGGGGCAACGGCTTCTCCGGCTACGGCAAGGGCGGCAACGGCGTGCGGGAGACATTCGCGTCCTACGGCAACGAGTCCAACGTCCTGGCCTCCGCCTTCGCCAACTACGGCGAGTCCGCCAACGGCGCCACCGACACCTTCACGAGCTACGGCGTCGAGGGGAACGTCCCCGAGAACACGTTCCGGAGCTACGGCGCCGGCGCCAATGCAGGCGTCGATACCTTCAAGAAGTACCGCGACGACGCCAATGTCGGCGACGACAGGTTCTCCTCCTACGCCAAGGGCGCCAACGGCGGCGCCGCCGAGTTCCAGAGCTACGGGAACTCGGCCAACCCGGGCAGCACCACCTTCAAGGGGTACGGCGAGGGCACCAACGCCAACCATCACATTGGCTTCAAGGAGTACGCTGGCGAGAACAACACCTTCAAGGGCTACGCCGAGAGCGGCGTCGACTTCAAGGAGTACCACAACACCTCCAGCTCCGCGGCGGCGGCGCTGACGGTGTCGGCGGAGGCAGCGACGTCGATGCAGCACCAGCACCTCAGGTGGTCGCCGGAGCCCGAGAAATTCTTCAGGGAGCGGGAGCTCGTGGCCGGGAACCGGATGCCAATGCCGGACATCAGGGACAAGATGCCGCCCCGCGCGTTCCTGCCCAGGGAGATCGCCACCAGGATACCATTCGAGTCCGATGCTGTCTCGGAGGTGTTCGGGGTGCCCCTCGACACGGCGATGGGGAAAGCCGTGGCGTCCACGGTGGCCGAGTGCCAGCGCGCGCCCAGCAAGGGCGAGACGAAGCGGTGCGCGACCTCGGCCGAGGACGTCGTGGACTTCGCCGTGGAGATGCTGGGCAACGACGTCGTGGTGCGCAGCACGGCCTCCACGGCCGGCGGCGGCGGGGACATCCAGCTCGGCGCCGTCACGGGCGTGGACGGCGGCAGGGTGACCCGGTCCGTGTCGTGCCACCAGAGCCTGTTCCCGTACCTGGTGTACTACTGCCACTCGGTGCCCAAGGTGCGGGTGTACGAGGCCGACATCACCGCGGCCGACGGCCCTCGCGAGAAGATCAACCACGGCGTTGCCATCTGCCACCTCGACACGTCCGACTGGAGCCCGACGCACGGCGCGTTCGTCGCGCTCGGCGGGAAGCCCGGTGAGGTCGAGGTGTGCCACTGGATCTTCGAGGGCGACATGACGTGGACGGTAGCGGATTGACGTCCTCCTACCTGTGAATACCCACTTCTTTCTTATAGTTCGGTGAAGTTCTCTTTTCTTATTCTTATGCTTTGCTCTTTAGTAAGCTTCCCAGACTTGGTGTGAACTTCTAAAATGTACTATGATTTTGTATGTGCATGCATCTTGTGAATGACAGTATTTGACAACCTGTAGGTCTCCCCAAAGGATGAGTTGGCTGTCAAGAATTCAAGGTACCATCCACTCCTGTAATTTGTTTTTACCCAACCAGAAAGCGCTTACTGTAAAATACCCACTGAAATTTTACTATTAAGTAGTCAGCTTATTGTATATTTCTGATCTCAGGGGAATACTTACTGTAAATCCACGTCGGGGGGCAAAGAGCTGGGGGCTTCATGTAGACATACGTATCAATGAAGAACTCATGGAGACATTGACGTTTGATGAAACAAAATAAGCTGGGCGTAAAGCAGCCCTACATGAATCTTTTAGCTTCATCCTAATACTGAACAGCAGCCTGTTTTCTATAGTGCTTCAGAATTATTTGTTTGTGGTAACTATTTGCTCGCAACGAGTTTATGTTGTACTATTTAGTCAAATTCTGTCACACCATTCTCGTGGGCAGTTAATTGTAGAACAGAAGTTGTGGTCTATACACTATACTCTCGAGCGATTGGTGAATATTGTCTGCTTAGATGTATCAAGTCGGGTTAAATCCACTCGAATGCCTTTGGCTTTAATTTGCCGAGGAAATGGATACATCTAGATCATTGTCTTCTGGCATTTGAGAAGGAAAGTTTTTGACAGCAGCTACTCCTCCTGGATACTGAACACTGATTGCTCCTCTGAATGCTTGGGTTATCTTGATGGAATGGTTAATGCTTTGATATGGTAGCTTAACTCTCTTGGCTGGAATGACCAGATCTCTGCTCTGTACTTCACCTCTAATGTCAAGTTATTACTTCACAGATTGTTTAAAACGTAGTTGTATTAAGCTTGGGTTATAGTATTCAGAATTACCCATGTAGGAATGCTACATGAATTTCCGTCTCCATCCTCATGAATTCCATTTCTCCTAGTTACCATTCCAACCTACTGCATTCTTTTCTTGATTTCAACCTTGCTCATCAGCACTTTGGAGTCACACGTCTGGGATTGTATTTGTTTGTTCGCTCAGGAGCACAGTTCACTTCGCTGTACTTCTATTGGTTCCAGGCTGCCGAACTGATGCTCGTATTCCCTTCGCTGATTCAGGGAATTTTTATGGGTATAACTTCGCTAAGTCCAAGCCCAGTGCCAATGACCAAGTCCAAGCCCAGTGCATGTATCAATGTACGCACTTCTATAACTTCGTAGGCCTAAAGGGCCTACCGATCAGGCCTGGGCTCGTCGAAATTTCGTTGGCCCAATGGGCTAACCTAGCTTGAGCCAGATTTAAAAAGCCAGGGCTCATTGAAAACTTTGTAGACTTAATGGGATAACCCAGCTGGGCACATCCAAACTTCGTAGACCGAATTTAGCTGGGCCAGATCTAACTCATCAGGCCCAAGTACCAAAATCGGTTGTTGTATTTTCGAAAGAGTAAATTGCACCCATTATACAACAACTTGACATGTGGGTACAAATTGGTCTAATAACTTGTAAAGTGCTCAATTTAGCACAATAAGTTAATAGCTGGGTGCAGATTGATCCAACAACTTCGAAAATTCTTAATTTAGTGTAATAACTTGGTAAATTGGTGCATTCACAGTCCAAACATTACACGACAATATATTTGCTAACGTCAAGTCACAATAAAGAGTATATTCACGTCGGAACGTATTATTTTACCATAGATTTTTGTGTCATAATGGACACCAATAATTTTATTCTCAGAATAAATTAATTATGATTTTATTAAAAATAATATATTATTTAACCACCATTACAACATCAACATATTAAGCAAAATAGATGAACGTCAATAATTCTTAAATTTTGTAAATGGAAATTATTGATGGTGATCCGGTCGTTGCTTTTCAACTATGTACAATTTTTTATTAGTTCAAATACAAATAAATTTTAAAATTACACCATTATCATCACTTAAACACTGAAGTTGATAAGAGAGACTCTGAAACCTTAGATTTCTTGTGTGCTTCTGCTCATGTTTGTTTCTATTTATTTAGCTCATTTTTTCTTTCTAACGAATATATGAGGCTTTAAAAATATGTGCACCAAGCTCCTAAAAGGTATCGATAGTTTGTATCAACGTATTGGCTTTTTTAGTTTAACAGTGCATATAATCAAACATATCGGAAATAATGAGGGTGAATTTTTCAATATTGAATATCAAATTAGATAGTTTTAATTAAAACTCAATCACTATACAAAAATAATTAATGTAAAGACATAATATTAATTTCTAAATAGTGAGGGTTTTTATCCTGGCCAAATACATTGACACGCAGGCGCAACACAAAAATCAATGGTCAAATAATACTTAATAATTTGTTCTAACATGAATATACTCTTTATTGAGACTTTGCGTTAGTTACATTGCCGTGTAATGTTTGGACTGTAAATGCACATATTTGCCAAGTTATTGCATTAAATTAGATATTTTACAAGTTGTTAGACCGATCTGCACCCACCGTCAAGTAATTGCACTAAATTGAGTATTTTACAAGTTGTTGGACTAATTTACACCCACCTACCAAATTGTTGTATGGTGGGTGCAATTTACTCTTTTCGAAACACAGATGCAGATGCTCACATTCACGGATGTTACTCACCTCTATAAATGCTGCACCATCACAATTCACAAAGAAACCAAACCAACATAACTACACTTAGTTTGCACCAAACTTGGTCGTTGCTGTTTGATTTTAGAGCAAAAAATATTCCTTTCTGAAATCTTTGTGTTCAATCCAAACAAGTAAGAAAATTTTCACCGCACCATCGTCCGTCCATTAATAGAATCATCAGTCATGGAACGAACAACGAAGCATTTTCCTTTCCTTTTTATCAAGTGATGCTCTCCCTGTTGATGTTTCTGCTTTGGATTCTTTCACAAAAGCAAAAAAAAAAAACAAGTTTATGCTTTGGATGATACTCATATAGGTGGCCAAATGGGCGGCACGGCCCGACCCGGCCCAGGCACGCCTAGGCACGGCCTGCTTGGGCACGGCATGAAAGCCTTTTCGTGCCATGCCGCCCACCGTGCCGATCCTGAGGCCCAGGCACGGCCCGAAATGATTTCGTGACGTGCCGTGCCGTGCCGCCCATCGTGCCCGTGCCGCCCATCAGGCCCAAGCACCACAGGGCACTAAAACACTGATTCAACACAGTTTTTTATCGTGATTCACAAAGCATTGGTAGAAAATCAACAAAATATAACAAATTGACATATATATATATATATATAACAAATTGTCACCAGTACATACCTAATCCATCCATCATATATAATACTTCATGACATCTATATATATCAAACTGACACTAGGAGCGGGCCTTGGGCCGTGCCGGCCCACCGTGGACGCGTCCAGCGTGTCGAGGTTGAGGCCCAGGCACAGCCCACCTATGGGCCCGTGCCGGCCCGGGTCCTAAATTCATCGTGCTTGGCCTGTGCTTGGGTCGGGCTTTATTGGGCCGTGCCTCGGGCCCCCACGGGCTTTGGGCCATTTGGCCAACTATAGATACTCATAGCATCGCAGTAGAGCACCACCACCAAGAATCGGGCATGGCCATATATGGCGGGCGCCTCAGTTTCCACTCCATGGAAGGCACGCCCGACGTGCCCGTCTTTCAAGGCCAGTGCCAGCCAAGTGGAAGGAAGCCCGCCCGGCCTGTTCCGGGAAGGCTGCCTCTGCACTCTGCAGCCTGCATGTGAGATCGATCAATGAGCCAAGCCACCTCCACAAGCTGACAAGCATATCTCGTCGCCCGGCAGCACTGCAGCAGGTTCAGAGAAGCTGGGGCCGCGCCGGCGCGGGGATCAGGCGACAGCGGCGCGACCGGCCGGCGCGGCGGGGACCAGGCTGCCGCTCTCCGATCCGGCCGGTCCCGGTGGTGCCCATCTGCACTCTGCCGCCGCCGCGGCTGCCGCCGCCGACGACGACAAACAACGTCGCCGTCAGCCATAATGATCGGTGCGTTGCTGCAGACAGCCAGCACTGCACCAGCAGCGCTGCCGCCACCACCCTAACGAACTCCTCAGCGCTCTGCTCTCTGACCCCGTGCCGCGTCTGCCGCCGCAGCGCGTCATGGGCCTGGGATGGCTGCTCAGCTAGCTGCTGATGCGTCGTGCTCCGGGGCAACTCCTTCTGACCAACAGAAGCATCACCGTAAAGGCTTCTGCGCAATATCCTTCTGCTAGTACTCTGCACATGCAGAGTACACTCACTCCGTGTCAGTACTCTGCAGGCAAGAATGTGGCGGCTGGCAACACCTTGATCCATCATTCAGTCATTAAGTTAAAAAAAAAGATCCATCATTCAGTCTCATGACAGGTGATCATGCAGAGTACGTTGCATGCATTGCATTTGCAACAAAGAAAAGAAACTTACGAGGTGTGCTTGCTGCTGCTGCTGCTAGCTGTGGACCTGCCGTGTGTGTAGCTTTCGCTCTCCTAGAATAGATAGCTGCATCCATGACAAGCTCCACTTCACCTGTCCGTTTGGAGCAACTCATGTTTCTGAAGGTCGAGCCCGCCCGTCCGCCCCTGTCTTGCCATGTGCCCGGCCGGCATGTGATGCTCGAGAGGCTGATGCTGCCGGCATGATTAGGCACTTGATTGGAAAATAAAGTTGCGGATCGCGTAAGCCATGACACTCGTTGTCCGACTGATCCTTTGTGAACCGGGTCAGCTGATTGCTTTCCGAGTGTTGATTGTGTCACATGGGTGCGCGACGCACACGCTAGCAGCGTAGAGAGTGACATCTCTTCAGAAGCCGCGGATTTCCAGTGTGTTCTGCTGGGGCTCTGATGCTGACGGATAACGGAAGATTGGTCATCCGGCAACGGAATAATGGAGCTCGGTTTCAGTTTAGGCCAGTTCATTCATGTGTCGGCAATGACCTAACTACTGGATATATATATACGACGGAGATGCAGGTCAGGTGAGTACACCCCAGTACTCAGCTACTAAGCCGTATCAAAATATTTTTATGAAAATTTACTGATTTTATCTAAAAATTTACTGAGGGTTTCAAAAAACTAAATTGACAAGTTACAAGCAGGTAAGCAAAGGTTTGATACATCTACAATGTTCTTGTGATACCACGTACTGACTATATGATTCGTCATCCGACTCCTAGGCTCGTGGTCATAGCACATTGTGTGTTAGCTCAGAGTGTATGTATACAATAATATCGTCCACGTGTGAGATTAATTTCTTGTCAACGCGCCAGCATGTGTTAGTTGGTGAAAGATTAGCAAGAATCTAGGGCAGCCCAGAGGTAATCTGTAACATCCAGCCTCGCGGACAGTCCGCTTGGGGCTGCGGACGGTCCGCGACGGCCCTGCTTCAACCACTCCAAGACCAAGGTTCGTCGGTCGCCGCCACGTGCCGACCGACGAGCTCGTCCCTGCCCATTCCCGTATGCCGCATTGAAGTCGCACACTGCCCCCACCCACCCCGCGCCCACTCCCTCACACACTCTCTCTCTCTCTCTCTCTCTCTCTCTCTCTCTCGGTTCACTCTCCCTCTCCCTCCCGACGCCATGGGCGACGTTTGAGCGCCCTCCCCTTCACCGGCCAAATCCGCGCATTTCCCCCATGGATTTCAAATCCACCGCACCGGAAGCTCGATCACCTCCCTAGCTCCCTCCTCAACCCCTCCAACCACAGCCACAACCCCCACCTCGCCTGGAATCTCGGATTCCCCGGCCGTCGGTCTTAGTTTTGTCCAAACTCGACCTCACCGTGGAACTCCATCGTCCGAGCACCGTTTCATTCGCCCAAGGGCTCAAATCGATTGTAAGTGAGTCGCTAATGCTCATGCTCCCCTCGTTCCTCCACGTTCTTGTTGTTTCCACACACGTTCACGACGATGTCGTTTTGACCGCCACGGGCCGCACGTCGCCGACTAGGTTAGGCTTGAGTTCTTCGCGTGCATCACCCATGCCTATGTGTGCCTCGTCCAGTAGATGGTGTAGTGCTAGCCTCGCCGTCGGTCGGACCACCGTCGGCGGGAACGGCGCGCCGCGGCGCCACGCCGGCCTCACTGGTGGCAGCGCGTTGTGTCAAAAGATAGGAATCGCGGACGGTCCGCCTAGGAGGGCCGGACAGTCCGCAGGTCAAGTTAGAAGTTGTCCAGAGATGATGTTGTCTCTGGTGTTTTCATAGAATTGAACTGCGGACGGTCCGCTATTGGAGAGCGGACAGTCCGCCGTTGAGTTCGAAATTTGTCCAGAGACGATGTTGTCTCTGGTGGGTTTCACAGGGTTGAACTGCGGACGGTCCGCTAATGGAGAGCGGACAGTCCGCCGTAGAGTCTAGAATTTTGTCCGGAGACGTTATCGTCTCTGGTGGAATTGGCAGAGTGAACTGCGGACGGTCCGCCAAGGAGGGCCGGACAGTCCGCCGTAAAAATTAAAAATTTGTCCAGAGGCATCGTTGCCTCTGGTGGTTTTACGAGGTTAAACTGCGGACAGTCCGCTATTTTGGAGCGGACAGTCCGCCGTATAGATTTGAAATTGTCCAGAGAGGTAGTTGGTTCTGGTGGGTCTGCAGAGTTGAACCGCGGACGGTCCGCCACTTGGGTGCGGACAGTCCGCAGGGCATTTCAGTTTGAAGTATGGTAGTTGTATCATTGAGCTGCACTCAATTATTTCATATGCATTCGTGTAGCATCCGCCGTTGAGGACGTCGTGTTTGAGGTGATTGCGGCACCGCAGGAGCAACCAGAGCAAGCCCAGGAGGAGAGGCATGAGAACCCGGCCCAAGGCCCGCCTGACCCTAGCTCTGAGCAACAGCCCGAAGGCAAGCCCCGGTGCACATCCGATTATTTCAAATTATGACACATTTATATGTCTCTATTATTTGTGCATTAGGTTTAGGAAATTGTTTGAAACCCTAGTTGCATGATCCCTATGTCTCCTTGAGTTATACTAGTATGTATAGGACGATAGAAGTGCTATGCTTAATGGTTTCCGGTAGAAGACGAGTGCTCTCCTGCCACTCGCGAGATATAAGATGATTAGAAGTCGAGTAATTTCCGGTTACTCGCGAGATATATGATATATGGCTATTTCAGTACATGAATATTTGAGTATGATTTGAGATAAATGGATAATGTGAGACCGGACGGGGAAATGATGATAATGTATAGGTATGGCAGCAAGACAGGGTTCCTGAGTGTCTTAGCCCCGTCTGTGTCGATTAAGGACCGTCCGTTGTTGACAGTGCTGATCGGGGATGGAACTGTACTAACCGCATACCGGGAGTAGGAGGTAGTCGAAACCAGTAAGTCTAGTACTGCCCTGCTTCAAAAGTACAGGACTCCTTCCCACCCCTTAGGTTAGTCGAGTGGCCGCGGAGAATTGGCTTGCATGTATTTACTTTTGGTGGTCTCTCGTAGGGCTCGGCTGACTATACGCTGGTGGGGCGGTCCTATAGTTCGTGGCGGGGAGGGGAACGTGCGTGTGGTCCGACGGGGCCTAAGCGTGCCGTGTTGGTTAGGTCTACCTTGCAAGGTTAAATCGAATCGATTCACCGTGTCTCGCGGATATGATGGCCTCGGTCTCTTTGTCGCCTCGTCGAAATGAATTAGAAATGTTAGTGATAAATGATGGAACTATTTTGAATCATTATTGTAATGCTCCAACATGATTGTTGTAGATATGCCAACATTAGATGAGAGTCTTTCTATATAGAACATGTGGCTAAAACATTGAAAGTAAGGATTCAACTATAGATGCTTTTCTGCAAAACAACCCGCTGGCCAGAAAGCCGTGCATGTCTAGATAGGGGCTATGTATACCCCTGGTCGGGTAAGCCTTGCTGAGTATTAGTATACTCAGGGTTTGTTGCCACAATTATTTCAGGACACCCGGACGTTGACTTCTGTCCCTGCTGCGTTAAGTTCATCCGTCGGGACGCAGTGGGATGGGAGGTTGTGGAGCCCGACGCCTAGTTAGGGGATTTCTCGTTGTACACTTGTGGCAGATGTAGGCCTTTTACATCTGTTCGAACTCTAGATTCGGTGATGTAAAGTTTGTAGATTATGCAGGTATTTAAACTTGGTTTGAAAAACTTATGGCAGAATCTCGTGTATATTGTTGTATTTTCAAATATGTGTCGTGCTTGTACTATCTGCGCTCACCTTCGCGTGAGACTATCGGTGATGTTTCGATCGGGACGTGGGCTGAGAAAGGGCTGTCAAATTAAACCATTAAGCTAATGCGCCCGATGTGTTCAAATGACGGCCATTACGTTTAATTTAGAGTTTTAATTTGGCGGTTCCGTCACATAATCGCTCAGCTAGCCCACCATAGGCGGCTATGGAATCAATACCAGTAAACAAAACTACTGATGAACCACGAGTCATGTTATCAATAAAGTTGTATTGTCCTTTCAAAAAAAAATCAAGTTGTGTTGTACCAACTAGCAAATTGTTCATGTGCCCTATTACTGGATTTATGAAGTACACAGCAAGCACTGGCCGGCACGCATGGTGATCTTGATACTGCAGTTTAGCCAATAAGTTAAAACCATGGTCAACCACCATTCTGTCGGTTAACCCATAGATGCCGGCCAGCTCCATCCAGCCCTTACTTTGGTAGTAGTTAGTGTGCCACTGTGTTCGAGTAGTTAGTGTCACTATTTCAGGACTTGTCATGCCTACAAGGCTACAGCTAATTTTGTTCGCTGTCATGTGCTGATGATAGCTTAAAGTAAGAACACGCAAGATAAATAGTTGTCCTTTGGATCACGGGCCAGTAACCCCTTAATCTTGTCAGTTTTTGTTTCTGGACTGTTTGGTAGGGGGTCGTAGGGAGTAGTCAGTTAGTACATTAGTACCAAGTTGTCCTTATTTTGGTGCGGCATTTTTCTTAGTGCTCAAGAAGCATGCCTCTCCCGGCAACATGTATTTCATCATTGTTCCTTCCCAACGCATCTGCTTAGAGCATGGCTTATGTTACGCCGAGTGCCGGCTGGGAGAGATGCCATGTCACGAAGCGGTGGTGGCGGACCCCACACAAAATTAAATGCTCTGCAGGTTCAGCAGCAACGTGGCGACGAAGGAATAGTGATGGCAGGCTCAAAAACTGCCCAACTGTGCAATCGCCCGCTTTGAGCCGGCGTGAAGGGAGTCGCATGCTTTCTTCTCTCTCCTACCTTCTCTCTCCGCCATGTCGTATTTCGCCAGCTGAATCAGCCTCATAATACTTGCTCTTAGTTCATCCTCGTGATTCCACTGCACCATGACTCCATGAGTTTCTTTCACTGGATCACAGATGATTGCATGTCCGTACTGGGATTCAGAATTCAGAACCGATGCGCAGGACAACCGTACCAAGTACCAACCCCTTAACTGCACATGATCGATGATATGCCACGTCTTGCAAGTTTCATTTCACGACAGTATTGTGGGGCTGCCAGATGACCCAGAGGCAGGCAGAAGGGAATGGGGCGTCTGCGGCTTGAGAAGTAAGAGCAGTTGTTTGGTACAAGTTTGTTCTCATCTTCATCCGTAGCATTCATATATAGCGTAATTCAATCCATGGCGGTGTGCGATCGAATCATTGCACAGTTTCTAGATAGAGGGGATTCTTGTTTTCAGAGTGATCATGCAGGAGTTGGTTCATGAGAGTCAGGCAGATACTGCTCTCTATATATATCATGCTGTTCAGCTTTGCATATGCGCCATGTTTCATTGCAAACCTAAAACTTCACATTTGGAACTGTGACAGGCGACCTAGAATAATGAAATCATGCGACGGTAGCATCAATCACATCCCATCTTACAGTTGTTGAACTCTCAAAGGACCACGTGATGTTTCCTCGGCACACTTCTAGCTAGGGTGGTGTGATTTGCAGGCCTTGCTTCAGACATCATCAGAATGGAAAGGAGAGAGCACTAAAGATGACGTAAAAGCTGCTGCTTGTGAGGGCCACCAAATTTAAAAGGGGTCTCTCACTCTCTAGCTTCCTACTTGACAATGCACGTCTTCCTTGATTGCAGGGCTAATTTCAGTCCTAGCTAGAAACCCATATCTCTCCACCAGCTAGTAAGAGTAAGTATTATAGTGGGCTATAAACAAACTGAATGCTGAGGTGGAGGAGAGAAAAGAGAAGAGAGAGGAGAAGTTAGTGGCTATAAACAAACTGAATGCTGAGGTGGAGGAGAGAAAAAAGAAGATAGAGGAGAAGTGGGCTGGCTTACAGCCAGTTTCGACACAAAAACTAAGAAATTTGGTGAGATAGACAAGTGGACCATGTATTAATGATAAAGAGCTAAATCACTATAAAGGGGGTTGAGATATGAGCTGCAAAAATTGTTGCAGCCAGCAGCAGGCTAAATCATTAGCCTTGCTCTAAGTCCGATCAACTTCAGTCGCCCAGGCCTTTTGCTGAAAGCAAAAATCTGGCCAACTTTTTTTATTAGAAAACAAAAAAAGTTTGCCCAACTTTTTTTTGAAAACAAAAAAAAAAGTCTGGCCAACTTCAGCTAGCTAATCTGCTGCTTCTACGCTGCTCACGCCATCCATGTCCCTAGAAAGGTAAGCACCCCATGTTTGAGCCATAAGTCTGTTCGTCCTTCGCAAACGAGGAATGTGGTGGCTACCATCCTAGGAACTGAAACGAAAGCCTCTTTCAGATCACCAGTCACCACTACACAAAAGGAAGACAAATTCAAATTCAAACCTCACGCACCTAAGATTATTCGCTGAACGCTCTACGTCAGTCTTGCTCTCTGGCTAGTTTATGGATAGGAAGTACTACGCCTAGTAGTGCGGCAAGTGCTACGCCCAGGAACTGAAGCAGCAAAGGACTCGTCCTGCTTCTACTGTTTCTGTAGCACATGCCTCCGATCCCCAAAGCCCTCTAGCAGTCTAGCTAGCTAGGGGACCATAGCCATTGAAGTACACATGCCGAGGAAGCTCTGCATGCCCATCTTGGACATGGATAGCAGTAGCACTTCTCTGCGACCTACCAACAAATAAAGGCTGAAACCGGTGGTAAAAATGATTGGATAGATGAACCTCGCATCGCTTCGTCCAGATGGATGAGGCTGACACCCTCGCTCTGCATCTGCATATGTTGCAACTGAACTGAATGATGAACAACGCGTTGCCAATCATATACAGGATTTGCACGCTGAAGAAACGCTAGCTGCTGGTCGATCGTTATCGATCCCAGAGTGGTCGTCGTCGTCTTTGCAGTAGTGCCAGAGTGGGCAGTGGCGCGGCGCTGGCTGCAGTACTCTTCCTGGCACTGCATGCCGCGGTGGGCGCTCTCTAGCCTGATGCCTGCCTGCCCGGCCGGCGGCCACTCAATCATTGATGCCCGGAAAGATGGACCAGCGATCTGGCGACGAGCGCGAGGACGCGCGCCTTTTCCGTGCGGCGCTGCTGCTGCTAGCTTCTACTCTCCGGCCATGGCCGGCCGGGCAGGCTTGGTGGCGGCGGCCGCCCGCCGGGCGCCCGGCATGCATGCTGGTGACGGCAGGCGCTCTGATGTCTTTGGGACCGTCCGTCTCGTAGCAGCCTAGAAGTCCTACCACGTTTTAGTTGATCTGAGCTTGCTGTTCCATCCAAGAGCCAGCAGGGCCCTGGCAGCCTGGTTTTTACACGATCTCTGGTAAACATTCTTCGCAGTAACAACTAGCAAGTGACTAGTATAGACTCGGCAACAACGGTGATGACGCTCCTTATGAGAACATCTTTCTTTCTTCTCTGTCATTGTTCTTGCACATTGCTGTTATCTTCATGAATCAGCGTACTCGTATCCCAGTCGCAGCACGTGATCGAGGTGCCCTTGTCGGAAGACACACGCCGAAAATTTCTTCCCTGCATTGACTTGTGCGGATGCAGAAACCGCAACCTGTCGTTCTTCTTCTCCATCGATCGATAGATTTCGTGTTTCCCAATTTTCTTCGCCTAACGTTGGCGCGCCGCATGCCCGGTCGGTCATCAGATGCAACAGCCTCGGAAAGCCCGGCGAGCAACCGGTCACGGCGGCGACCAGGCCGGCGAGCGACCGCGACCCTGGCTTCATTCAGTTGCGCATTCGTTGTCTCGGGTCACGCCGGAGGAGAGGAAACACCGGGCGGCGCCACCCGTCGCCTTTACGATTCGCGATGGCGCTGGCCGTCGTCCTCTCATGCCGCCGATCGACCCGGCCCCCACGCGGGCGTCCGGGATCGGGGCCGGACGCTAGCCGCCAGCGCCCAGCGGCGGCCGCGAGCCCGCGACAAGTACGCGGCGGGCCACTGGGGAGCCCAGGCCGGTAGGCCAGCACCCGCTGCCACCGCGGGTCGCCGGGTCAGGGTGTGGGTGGGTCACGACGCGCGCATGCGCATGCGGAACACATGCCCGCGGCGACCCCGCCCCGCCCCCCGACCCCGGGCTTCCCCCGGCCGGGCACGCGAGGGACGGAGTGGAACCCGGCGCGTGTCGAGCGAGCCGACCCCACCGCGGCAGGCACAGGCAGGCGGCCGGGCGCCGCCACACACCCGACCGGAGCGCCGGCCCCGCCGGATTCTGTGGTCGCAAGCGCCCCGCGCGGACGGTCACCGCCTGCTTGCCACCCACATGTCGCGACGTCGCGCGCCAGCCCGCCCTCCTGGCTTGTCTGTGGCTGGCCGCTAGCGCGCGCGCCGTCGCGTCCCGTCCCGCCACCGAGCAAAGGCTGCCGCGCGCGGCTGGGGCCGGCTGGCTGGTTACTGGACGCGGACGAGCACGGGCTGGGACGGGCCACCGGGTACGGTCCGTGACCGCGCGGCCGCCGGCCTGCGGATTTTACCGGTCATGGCAGCGGTGTCAGCAGGCTGCCCGATCCGGGGGGATTGCATCCAGACCCGACCTGGCTGGCGCCCCCGCGTCTCTCCTGCAACCGCGGCCAGTTTGGATCGGTAGTCTCCCATCATATCGGATGCTGGACATCAATTTAGCTTTACGTGCTACTACCTCCATCTGAGAATATAGATACTTTTAAATTTTCTTCAAGTAAAATCTTTTTAACCGTAGATGGTAAAAAGACTATAAAAATTAAAAACATAAAAGTTATATCAATTTATTCATAATGATGAACTATTAAAACATATAATTTTCTATTTTAAAGTAATTATTTTTAAAAATATTATTATTTAAAGATAACTTTGGTCAAGTCTAAAAATTGCTATATTTTTGAGGTGGAGGTAGTATTTGCTTGTCACAGTTGCACATGGTCTGTGTGTTGGGTGGGTGATGGGTGGTGTGTATGTGTGGAGGGGTGCACAGGAGCACCGTGAAGAGAAAGAGAGGAAGGGAAGAGAAAAGGCAGAAGGAGTGTTCAATAGTCTAAAAAAAAAGGAGAGTTCAATAAAGGAGAATGAGATGAATCTCTTAGTATATGTTTTTGGTTTGGAGATAGATTGGATCTATTTTTAAGTATTGTTTGAACAAATCTCTTGTCTGCTAGCTGGAATAGGTTGCACTCTGTTTTTGTATTTGGTTACAATAATAGATGTGGGATGAGGTGGCTGTTTTTTAACACAGGCCGTGTTTGGTTCTTTCTAGAAATCATAGAATACGTTTCCTGAGAAAAGAATCTTGCCCGCATGAAGTACTAAATAAAGTCTATTTGCAATTTTTTTAAGAATGAATGTAACTTTTCACGACGAATCTAATGATAGTAATTAATCTATGATTGGCTATATTGATGCTACAATAACTATCCTCTAATCACACGGTCAAAGATCTCATTAGATTCTTCAAGGTTCCTAGCGCAGGGGCTCTGGAGTTGGTTTTGTAAACTGCCTTTGTTTGACACCCCTAATAGACGATCAAAGTCCATTTCAGTATCTTCAAGGGAGTATCCAAACAAAACCACTGTTAGGACCATCATGTTGTACCCACTTATCATTCTCTTCAGCTTCTACCTCCTCGATCTTCCTCTTCTATCTTCCGCTTGCCCACACCATCCGCTCACGGTGGCCTGCTTCGACCTCGCCCACTTTCTCGTCGTGCCGCTACAGGTCGCGTCATGCCGTTCTCCGCAGGTCCTCCACTAGAGGCACGCCGCCGTGAGCCAAGCTCGCACATCTCCTCCTCCTAATGGAGCTCGGGCACGCTCTACTACACTGCCCGGGTCGGCCGCAGCGGGCCGAGCTCACCCGCCACACGGCTCTCCTCCGCGCAGGCTAGCCGTGTCGTCCAGAGCTCACCCCGCTGTGCTATGCTACTCTGCCGGAGCTAGGCGTAGGCGAGCTGCCCTGCTCTGCCCCTCAGTCAGAGCTGGGCACGGGGCACGGGGCACGGGTAAGCTGCCCTGCCCCGACCTCGCTGCGCCGCCCCTGGCCTCGCCTCTGCCTACTCCTCCACCGCCGTGTCCCGACCTCAGCGCCCCCCAAGCCACTCCTCCCCCTGTGCTGCTCGTTCTTCGCTTTCCGGAGCCGGAGCTCGCTTCCCCGCCGCATGGCATGCCGGAGAGCTGCTTGGAGGAGACAGATTGGAGACGCCGTTTAAATGGGTTGGAAAAGTGGGCCGTACTAATTTCTTCATTTTTGGGGGACCAGGTGAACCCATATCTATAAGGAATATTCTCTTATGTGTCCATCCGAACCTACCTTGAATTACAACCAAACACGGGTTGAAGGGAGTGGAACCCATATCGACTCACCGTCCAAACACTACCGCAGCTAACCATCTCGCACAGCTAGACTCGCACGTCAATGCTAGATTTATGTTAATGTGAGGTTGCTAGATGGCAGAGATGTATGTAGCCCTGCTAATGGGTTGGAACCCGCACCATACCCAACCCCACCCAAAATTAACATATTTAGATATCCAACCCTACCCAACCCAATTAGTTAATTTCTCAACTCTAACCAACCCGCCCCATTATAAGCGGGTAACCCATAAAAACCCATGGATTCTACTATGCAGAGGAATTTAGTGGTTCTACACTTAATGTGGGGATCACATATATGTCCAGCCACACTACTTTGCACAGAGTATGTGTCAGTCATATTGACTCATCTCTAAAAATTTCAGTCAATTTCGATAAAATTTTATAGTGTGAACGCGAGATTTTAATTCCAGAGTCCGAGTCTTGATGTGGAGCCCACGTGTAGTTCTAGCCACGCTACTTTGCACAGAGTAGCTGCCAGTCGTACTGAGTCATCTCCAACAAATTTCAGTCAATTTCGATAAAATTTTATAGTGTGAACGCGAGATTTTAATTCTAGGGTCCGGCTCTTGATGTGGAGCCCACGTGTAGTTCTAGCCACGCTGCTTTACACAGAGTAGCTGCCAGTCGTACTGAGTCATCTCCAACAAATTTCAGTCAATTTCGATAAAATTTTATAGTGTGAACGCGAGGTTTTAATTCTAGGGTCCGGCTCTTCATGTGGGCCCCACAGGTAGTTCTAGCCACACTGCTTTGCACAAAATAGCTGCCAGTCGTACTGAGTCATCTCCAACAAAATTCAGTCAATTTCGATAAAATTTTCTGATATAAACACGTGGTTTTAATTTCATAGTCCAGCTCTCACGTGGGACCCACATTTATATATAGTTATACTATTTTGTAAAAAGTATCCATTTCGACCCACCCCAACCCGCTTCAACCCGTATTTATATAGAACCCGCCCCGACCCACCCCATTAACTAATACAACCCATTTTAAATCATCCAAACACACTCCATTTCAAAACCCACCCCATAAAATCCATTTCAACCCAACTCATTAGCAGGCCTAGATGTATGCTGATGACCCAATATATATTGTGCCGTAAACATTTTTTGAAACTATGTTTGATCCTAGCGGATCACCCGTGCATACAATAGTTTGGTTCTCGGTGACTTTTGTTACAAAAAGATTTCAGATTTGGCTAATCCTACCTATATGTAGTATTTGTTCGGCCAACGAGTGATCGAATTTTCATCCACCTGGTGGTTTTTTTTTAAAAAAAATCCTGACGTGTTATATGGTTCATGTTTCTTGCAAGCCCTCCTTTCGTCCTCGTCGTAGGCCAAGCCTCCACCCAGATCAATAGACGGTCAGGGTGAGGGCTCACTAGCGAGACTACCGGGCTAAACATGTCTACAGTGGCAAGCAGGCAGCCCGCGGAGAGGGGCGGCCACAAGCTGACGTGAGCAGTGAGAGCGCGTGTCAGCGTCAGAGACACAGAGACGATGCCGGCGACAAGAGACCCAACACGACGGAACTGTGGCGTACGGATACGCCGGCCGGCTACAGTTGAGTTCAGTTAGAATCCAACGTGTCTGCACAGCACGGCAGGCCAGCAGCTGAGGCCGAGGCTGGACAAAGGGCCCCGGGTGCTGCGGATTCTCCATCGAATTGTCACGGCTCACCCTCACGTAGGGATAGAAATTGTAAGAAAATATAAAAATAAATATCTGGACATTCGAATTTGTTTCCATACATATTCGACATGTTTCCATTCTTACCCTTACGGGAGCCCACACCCGACAACACGCACCGACCTGAACGCCGCCGACCAACCACACTCGAAAAAGTAGACGAGACACAGGCCTGGCCGGAACGGAATACCGCGTGCAACGCAACGCGACCAAAAAAGTCGATCGATCCCGTCCCCATTCCCTTTTTCGCTGGACTTTCTCCTTCCAATCAATCCATCTACGATACACTGCAAAAACTTTTGTAAATATATATAAATAAACGAACAAATAAACCTGTACAGACACACACACACATCTGCATAGCTGCTGCATACTATACACACACATGAGAAAGAAAAGAATCCGGGGAAGGAGAAGCCAACAAATGGAACCGACCCGACAGCATATGTGGGGTAGGTTTGCTGGTGTTCGTCCACGCCATCGTCGTCAGGTCCAAAAGTTGCTCCCACCCTTCCTGCTCCGGAGCCTGGTCTGGTCTACCAACGGGGGGCATTTCCGGCAACCAGCCCGGCCGACACCAGCGGCAGGCAGCGAGGTCCGGCCGCCGGCCACCGGCCATGCCACGACACGACAGGACAAGCTTTTGTTAGCGGTTTAATTTCCTTGGCTCTTCTGTTGCTCTATCACTATTCACTAGTCGCTTCTACTACTCGTATGACGTATGCACATCGGGGCAGCACGGGGGTCATCTTCCTGTCCTGCCATCCCCGTCGCCGGCCGGTTGGTCCGACGGCGGGGACGGCGTGACCACCGGCCGGAAGATCACCGGCGCGCCGTGCTGCGGGTAGAGGAGCATCAGCACCGTCGGCGCGTGCACGTAGTTGGGCGACCGCGCGAGCTCGAAGCGCTGGAGCAGGACCGCCAGCGTGAGCTTCGCCTCGAGGAGCGCCAGGTTCTGCCCGATGCACATCCGGGGGCCCAGCCCGAAGGGGACGAACGCCAGCGGGTGCGCCGCCGCCCTCGCCGCGCCGGCGGCGAAGCGGCCCGGGTCGAACCGCGCGGCGCCGGGGCCCCAGAGCGCGGCGTCGTGGTGCATCGCCATGATCGGGATGAGCAGCTCGGTGCCCCGCGGGACGGACAGGCCGCCGCCGAGGACGACGTCGCGCTTCGCGCGGCGGATGGTGGCCAGCGCTGGCGGGTACAGGCGGAGCGTCTCGTTCAGGATCATGCCCAGCTGCAGGGAGCAACACAACAAAGTGAGACTTTTTGTCGTAGCGGAGTTACCGAAATGCCCTTGGGGAATGAAAGGGACTGCAGATGTGTCCGGTTTGTTGGTGGTTTAATTTGGGGAAAAGCAGTGTGCAAGGGGTGTACCGTCTTGAGCTTGGGGAGCTGGTCCTTGGACGGGAGCTCGTCGGCGCCGCACACGGCGAGGACCTCCCGGCGGGCGCGCTCCTGCCAGTCCGGGTGCATGGCGAGGAGCACGGTCGCCCAGGTGAGAAGGTTGGTGGTCGTCTGCTTGCCGGCGAAGAAGAAGGTCTTGCACTCCTCCAGCATGTCCGCCACGGGTATCGCCGGCGCCTTCTTGCCGCCGGCATTGATCATGAGCCCCAGCAGGTCCCGGAAGCCGTCGCTCTCCTTGTCGTTGAGGCCCGCGTCTTCGTCCTCCTCGGCCTCGTCGCTGCGGCGGCCGATGAGGGCGACGAGCCCCCGCCGGATCTCCCTGTCCAGGCTCCACGACAGCCGGTTCTTCTTGGTCGGCAGGAACCTGCGAATCGATTCGAGTCCCGGAGCAAAGAGATTGAGAGACAGCCTGCGGGTGACCTCACGGTTCCGGTTGCTGGCGACGCCGACGTACCGGTAGCCGGGGACGAGGACCTTGCGGAAGGCCTCGGAGGCGAAGGCCATGAGGCGCGCCTGCATGCGGAACACGGCGCGGCCGGAGTCGTAGCTGCGCCCGAACGTGGCGCGCGTGATGGCCTCCTCGGTCACCGCCTGGAACCACTCGGCCACGTCCACCTCCACCTCGCCGCCGGCGGCGGAGGCCATCGCCCGCCACCGCTCCGCCAGCGCCGCCACCGACCTGCCGACGTGCGGCGCCAGCCGCTGCGCACGGAGGGAAGGAAAGGACACGGCACGTGTCAGTGTCGCGCGCGAGGCGCGAACCATTGATTGCCGACAGCAATCGGATTAAAAGCAACCGGAGGAGGAGGAGACAGCGCGGCGTGCGCGTACGTTGAGGTTGTCGGGGAAGAAGGCCGGGGTGAGGACGCGGCGGTGGAGCGCCCACTTGTCGCCGTGGAGGCTGACGAGGCCGTTGCCCTCGAGCTGCCGGACCACGGGGTGCGCCTCGTACCGGTCGAACGCGTCCGCGCGCGTCAGGAGTATCTCGCGCACCAGCTCCGGGTCCGCCACCGTCAGCCGCGGCGTCGGCCCGAACCATATCAAGAACATCGGCCCTGCACCGCCGCCGCCATTAATCAATCGATCACCACCCCGGAGCTGGACAAGCGAATCAACGACAGCCGGGCATGGCAAAGGCGCGCGTTACCGTAGATCTTCCTCCAGTAGTGGTAGAAGGCGAGCACCCGGGGGAGCGCGTCGTGCGAGTCCGGCGGCGACATGGGCTTGGCGGCGGCCTCGGCCATGAGCGCGACCATCTCCGTGACGCAGCCGACGAGGAGCCGGTACGGCGGGCCCCGCACGCCCTGGCGCGCGAAGTGCGCCTCCAGCCTCCGCGGGCGCCACCAGAGCGCGTCCGCCACCCGCGCCGCCACGTGCAGGAGGAGGAGGAGCAGGCACGCCCCCGCCGCGGCGACGCCCGCCACCGCCCTCCACGTCCACCACCACCCCGGCGAGTACGCCGCCGCCGCCATCGATCGCGCGCGCCTCCCCTGCTTCCGGGAACAGAGAGGTCGATCGAGGGTGCTTGCCGACGGGAGGGAAGGAAGGGAACACGGCGCCTGCTTTCGCGGGTGCGTGTCCCGACCACTGCAGCAAGGCTGCCTGTGTTTGTTTGGAGGCGATGACGATGAGCAGTCAAGCAGGAGGGCGGGAAGCCGGAGGCCGTTATATAGCAGAGCTGCTGGCGGCCCCGCCGCCCCCACACACGGGAGGAGTCAACGATGTGGGCTTGCTTTTGCTTGCGCCTGCTCGGCACCTTCCTCTGCATGCACTGACCATGTCAGCCTGCTGACATGGCATCTGCTCCTGCTCTGCTCAGCTCAGTCGAGACGACGAGGAAGCTCTAAAGAGAGAGATGCGTGTGTGAGAGGAGGTAGATGGTGATGACCTGCCATGGACAAGTTGTCTTCCTCTTCTGACCACCTACCAATCCTTGGTGTGGTTTTGTCAGAGCGCCTGATGATTGTCATCACCTGCTAATGATGAAAGGGGGTTTGGATTAGCGTGTTGGTTGGGAACGCCCGGACCTGATGACCGTTTATCTCGTTGAAATCAGGAGGGCGAGCGGTTAGTTGTACTTGGACACTGATGAGCAACTGGTTTCAGAATCTCCAGGCGTTCGCGTCTCAACCATGTCCATCAGTTGGTCGACATCTGACAAAGAAATAGGTCGAGCATGTCTGTAACAAGTAGCCTCTAATTTCTGCATGATTTTGATGAAATATAAAGAACTTCATTTTACTTTGAAAGCAAACCGGAATATAAAGTAATCAAACATGTAAATAAGAGTTCTTGATTAGTGTTTCAGTGCTAGAACAGTTGCCCAAGCGACTGATGAATGTCCTAGTACTAGTAGTTCCTATCACAAGATAAAAAAGGGGAAAAGTCTCTGAAAGCCCTAGCTTTTATCCCCCTGTATAGTAATAAAATACCACTGAAAGTCCTTGTCTTAGAAACTTGTGATGCCTTTAGTACGCCCTTTTTGCTGCGGTACAAGTGTTCCACTACGGGGGAAAAAGCGGTAAACTTGAAGACAAAGGCCAGAGATATCGTTATATTCGCGGTTCTTTGTCTAGCCAGGTACTCGTAGAATATGCATGTCAATTACCAACTTTATTTTGGGTAAAGGACGAACAGATCTTTGTCAAAAGTCAGAAGTGCCAAGAAGCAATCCCCTACAAGAGCCCACATCTCCACCTCGTTCTGTCGTCCAAGTCACGCTTAAGCTCGTACGTTGGCCTTTGCTTTCTTGTGGTCACAAACCCGAGGAAATTCTCCCAATATAAAATTGGCATCATCTGTAATAAGTAGTTGCAGTATTAAAAAAAATCTCCTCAACCGTCAGATACATACAAGGTGTTTTCTTTTCTCTCTCTGTTTTTTTATTATAAAAAAGCTGTTCCTGAACTTCACATGTACAAGTATGTGTTAGTGTTTCTCCATATGCATGTATGAATTGTTCGAAAAAAAGTTTATGAAAGAATTGTTCGAAAAAAAAATGCATGTATGAATAATCGAGATTACGTTGGCCTAATCATACATATCAATAATCCAAGTTGGTTTTCCTGATCCTGCGAAGAAATCTGTTTGGCGACAGCCTTACTCAACCGGAGGTGGCATGTCCAGGTCCAAGTACAAGATCTAAGGGAAAACAAGTACGACGACAGGGAGACCCAGTGGTAGGTTTTTCCGGCCCGGCCGGGTGGTTGCGCGCGGCGGCAGATGGCGACCGCGGCCGGCGCCGCTGCCGCTGCCGCGCGCGCGCCACATGGAGTCCGCGTTGGCGCCGCGCCCGCCCAACCGCCGGCATCACGTTCCGTCCATAATGCTGGCGGATCACTGAGCTAGCTTGCTAAGCCCAGCAGCGTCTGGTCCTCGCACGCCATGATCGGAGCTCTCAAAGGACGCTGACGCATGCGGCGGCATCTCCGTTTGGGAGGTCTGGGTGACTGACGTCGTCGCGAAGGGCAGCCCGTTAGGCGGTGGCGGGCCCGTGACACGTCGTCAGGCCGCGCTGCCACCTGCCAGCCGACGTGGCGCGCGCGATGCATGCCAGCCGACAATGGCTGGGTGTCGCTGCGGCCTGATGACGATGCACGCACGGATCAGCGGCCGCGCCGGACCCGGCGGGAAACGAGGTGGGCGCGCGCGGAAAGACAGGCCCCGCCCGGGCCGGGGCAGGCGCGCCCGTGTCGCCGGCACGTCTCGTCGCGGCGCGCACGTTGGCGCGCGCGCGCGGGCGCGGCGCATGGAGACGGCGGCCGCGGCCCGGCGCGAGGGCCGCGTCGCGCGGGACGGTGCCGGGCGCGGGCGGAGCACGACGCTGGGGTTCGGGGCCGGGCCTCGGCGCGCGGACCCCCGGCGACGGTTGCTTGCCGCTGCCGCCGCCGGTGGCCTGCGCGGCCGGCATGCCTGCTGCGAGGAACATTCCTGGGCGCACGTGGTCGCCCGTTGGCACGGGACACGACGGGGCTCTTGGCTTGTCGTACTCGGCCTCGGATGAAGTTAAGTACAGGCGTTTATCTTTAGCTAGGGTTCATGCATGCCTGTCGATGTTGGGGGCCCAAAGGATTGGAGGAGTGAATTGTATTTTTGCTATTATACAGTTACTAGGACTGAGAATTTGATAACTGAGTTGGAGAAATGTTAATGACATGAATCTCATCCTATGAAGCTCTCATTCCTCTCTCTTCATAATGAACATAAAGTTTAATACTAAAAAACACTTATAACATTTCCACTTAAACTGCCTAACCGTACTTATTCAGTTCATGACATCGGAGGTAGGGAGATCTCTAACTGATCTCGTTAACAATGGCCGCTCATCGGTCAGTCCGCCGCCCGGTCGATCTCGACCATGTCGTGCTCGTGCACACACATGCATGTTCGTTGCCTCGCGTCCAGGACCTTGCCCTGACGCACACGCATCTCGTTGCCAACGAGGGCGCCATCGTGCTCACCGCGCCTGTTGCCTCCTGTGGCAAGGAACCAGTTCCGGCGACGCCTCAAACGGATCAATCGTCGACAGGTCACAGGTACACTTCGTTCGTCCGGATGGTTCTAACTGAAATTAGCCTTCTACTGCTAGTACTTTTTTTTTGTTTCTTATCCATTTAAAGTGGAAAGCCGCAACCTGCAAAACAAATTTTTTTAAAAAAATGTCAATTTAACTACATTGAACAACCCAACTTAGCCCGGAATAATATTTTCGTTTAATTCATGCCTCAACAAATAAACTATTTTAATTGGTTTAATCTAACCCCCAATGAAATATGTCTTTTTTGTTTCTCTATAAAAATTGAGTTTCAACTAAGTTTTTGTCTCATGATAGAGCATGATACATGTTAGAAAAAGACTGATCTCTTCCATATTTACTAAGACTAATCTTAGTCTGTATTAGATGGTCCTAACATATAAAATTATTCATGAAAAGTCTTGATTTATTTTTTAACATAACTTATAGTGTCCCCTACAACCCACCAAAATTGAACATAAAATTCAACAAGTATGTAGAGAAAGGAAAAAAAAGATAAATTTTAGTAGAAGGTAGATTAGACGACTAGTTGTCCCCTCGAAACTAAGTACTACATGCACAACATACTGCCTACTACGTGCGTCAAATCCAACAGCTTGAGGGTGACACGTTATTGCCGCCACTTGGCTTGTGGAACACAACTAACGTAGATCACGATCAATGATCGGTAACGTCATGTCGCGATAGAGAAGTAGAGATACGAATCGCATCGTTCACTTTAATTAAGGGCCGGCCGGCCGCACTGAATCTCGTGACCCGCACTGCAGAGAGTGGACTAGTGTTGTTCCACGCTAGTATTTGCATTTGAATTCAGTGGCGCATCTAGAATTTCAACTATGGGTACGAACGGTCCACTAAAATTTGAAGGATATTGGTTGTGGAAGTGAAACGATATCATCGTATATTGCAGAAAAATATATTTTTTCTTAATATTCTAGTAGGTGATATAACATCTTCATTGATAACACATCCAGGAAGTAACCTTATCTTTGCATGATTTATTGTAAAAAGGTACTCTCGCTCCTTGCCGCAGCTACCAGTTAGTAGCAACAAGAAGGATATGTAGCAGTTTTAGCAACAAATTAAATAAAGAAGGCTAAAACGATTGTGCTTGGTTTAATTAAAGTTTGGAAGGAACTACATAGCGTTCTCCTCACAACTATTAATCAAATTACCTTTGTCAATGTGGTTACATTCCAATAACAAAACCAATAACATTGTGTCTGCTCTGGAGAATAACACAGCGGACTGTTTGTCACTGTTTCGCTCTCGTTTAGCTCTTGTACCTTGTATTTGCAAGGCGTTGTGTAGACGGCTTCTATTTTTTTCAATCATTGTAAAAATTTTCTTTAGATGTTTTTTTTAAAAAAATGGATTTTAGGTACAGCTGTACCCCCATGCACGTACTGTATATCCGCCCCCGTGTAAATCTGTCCTATTATTAACCCTAGAACAAAAATCTGTCCTACTGCTCCTTACACACAAAGTTTAAAACGAATCACCATCTACGTTCATATATAGATCATGGAAGAGCTTCCAAGCTATCGGCACTCCAATTATATATGTGCCTGATAAATTGATTGTTGCCCTTCCTCTCTTTCTTTTACATGATGTTTTATGGATTTTTGGTATATTTTAATTTACCGTCGAATTTGGTTGTTTGTACTCGATGCTTGATCCGATCCGGTTTCAATATCTTCAGTTTAAACTACAATTGATCTTTCATTCGCATCAGAGATCATTTTTTTTCATAATGTAACATATGATAAATTTAGAAGCAAATCGTGGCTACTTTTGGGTTAATCTTCTCGTAATGGCATATGTGGGTAATTTATAACCTATGGTTTTTATCGTTGATGACGTTTGAGTCCACCAAATCGATGATCGGATGTCCCATTTCCTGTGGGAATTTCTAGTGTTCCCTCTTTTTTTTTTCCTACACGTTTCAAGCCTCAACTGGAGTGCAGTTCTGAAAGCAACTTTCAGAAAGGCCTCAAACTTTCGGTTATATGCATAGTAGTGCAATGGCGCATCTTGGCGGTTTAGCTAAGCTAAGCAAAGTACACTGACAAAGTGAGCGAAGAAGCAGTCGATCTCTGCTGGCTCCGGACGGCACTCTGCCGCAGCTGGGTCAAACTGCGAGTGCGTGTGCCGACGCGATCTCGCGTCTGCTTTCAGCGCCGGCCGGCAGACCGCCTCCGTGTAAAGCGAAAGGAGGAAGCGGTTTGGCTTTGGTTTTTCTCGACCCCCCTGCGTCGTGATGCAAGCTCGACGACGAACCACCTGACGAGATCAGTCAAAACGCGACGCCTTTATTCAGACTAAAAAAAACCGTAAAAAGTGCGCCCAACCACTGTGTCGTCGCCTCGTCGGTCGGCGTCTTGACGCACCGCCACAACGGCAGACTGAAAGAGATCGTCGCAAGGCAACACGCTGAAGGAACCGGAACGCGCACTGTACAACAATCCAGCGCCAGCTAGGCGAAACAATACAGTATGTGATTTGCGTCAGACGACATTGTGTAACATACAGGCTGTTCTTCTTCTTCTTCTTTTTTTTTTCTTCTGAGGCTGATGATGCAAGGATCGTCGTCAGAGTGATGGTAGTATGTTAGTTGGCTCGAGTTGATCTGCTCTGAACTTTTCTGAACCATTGCAGCTGAACCGCCAGCTGAAGTTTTCAGACGGTCTGTGCTCCATAGAATTTTCTGAAATGGAAGGAAGATCAAGTCATCATAAAAAACTCAACTCGCGGGGGTAAGACAGCTCCCGAGCATTTTTGCTAAAAAAAAATCTTCTCACACAGGCCGAGAAGGCCATAGACCTATGCTTTGGCATGGGCAGATGAGAGAGTTTTTTTTTTCACGCACACATTCTCCAGCCGAAAGTCCACCCACGAGAGGGTTCGAACCCCGGCTGGCAGGGCACAAGCGCCAGGGGCGTCCCGGGCAAATAGGAGGCTAGTGCGGTATATTAAGATGCGCTCTAGTGGCCTAGCAAAATTAAACAATAGAAACCTGAGGCGCTTGCAACCGGCATCAGCGAGTCGATATCGCGACCGTCAGGCGCGAGTTCGCTCCGCTCCGCGAGACACGAGTGTCAGTGCACGACACGAGAGGAAGCGGCGTCGGTCTTGCCTTCTATGTCAGTGATTTAGTCGAAAGCCGCCACGGCCGCCGAGTGGAAGCTTCTGGGATGCAATTTGGGCCTTGTTTTCCTATGCATTGGGCTGCAAATTAATGAAATTGAAGCCTCTTATATTAGTATACATAAAATATAATTTATATTTTAGGGGCTCTTTACACTATTAGAAAACAGGCTATGGGAACCGGTTGGAAAAGGCCTTAGGGACCGGTTTTCCAACCGGTTCTCGCAAACCGAGATCAATGGCCTCGCCTTTAGACACCGGGTTTTTCAACCGGTGTCTTAGGCTTCCATTGGTACCGGTTGGAAAGACCAACCGATACCAAAGAGGCTGCCATGCTGACGCAAGGTGGCAGCCCCTTTGGTACCGGTTGGTCTTTCCAACCGGTACCAATGACATTTTCTCTTTTTTTTTCTCAAATCCAGTTTTATTTGTTATATTTATTACTATTTATTTTTTTATAGTTGCTAAACGCACTCAAGCTCTACAGTACTATACGTTTATTGGTCGTTCGTGTTCGTTTTCAGAGAATATTTGAAACTAACTAAAAGTGAAATGCGAGCATATAATTAAGCTAATTAGATGAACTAATATATTTACAAACATCAAGGCATAACGTTTAAAAATATTTACAAATGTACAAGTCATGTTTGTAGTCCAACTACTGGTTCCCTCAGGAGCTCGATGGAAGTCCTCTATGGATGTGACCGTCGTGGTAGAACTCGCCTCTAGGATCCAAGATCTCGTTCAAAATGAATCCGGCGAGCTGCTCACACACGGCGTTGATCCGATCAGTAGAGTAACATTCATCCCTCATTTGAGACATCTATCATTTAGGAAAAAAGGATTAACATCATGTGCGTTAGTACAGTTATGAAAATGTACTAGTGAATGGGTTGGACGTACTCTCGTATCTTCATCAGTAGCCTTCCCGCATGGAGTCATGATGTGCAAGTAGTCGCATACGTAGTACCCGCACCAATCAGTTTCTTGTTGTTGCCTCGCACACCTAAGGAAAAACAAATAAATTACTCAATTTAGAATAATTTGGGATTATATACTTAACTAGACAAATCTTTATGAATCAACATACCGGATAATCCATGTTAACGTTCAGTTCGGGCCTCCATTGACCACGTCCTTTGTTATTTTTCACAAATTTTTTCCAAACCATGCGCTCAATTTTAAGTTTGATATTCAAAAATTGTTATTAACAGAAAAAAGATTTGATTGTGCAAACTGAACTTACCTGTTCAAGGGGTCTAGGATATATTGGATTGCGGACTTTGGATTTCTCATTGAGTCAAAGACTATAAGATTGCCGGTCTCTACGGAAAGTATGAATAAAATTCAATGATAATTGCAGATATAGATAGAATATATACATATATGCATTAGACGACTTAATATTTATTTATTAATATAACAGAGGATTGAGTCGACCAAGACTTAACCAAAGTTGTATGGTATGAATATATAGGATTTGTAATTTTGCCTAGTCAACAAATCGTACATGTTTTGGCACGTTTCCTTGTAATTTTCGATGAGCACTTTCTGGTTGACTAGCAAATGAGACATGAAGCCGATCTGATGGTGCCATCCATGTTTTCAGCTTCTTTGGGTCTCCTGTCTAAATGATACAATAGAAATTTTATAATGCACACATATAATTATGTTCTTGTTAACAAAAAATATTAATGTAGAGGTAAGTGATACTTACAAAACCCAAATGGTGATGATAGAGGCGTCGAGGGCTTGTCGATAGTAAATGTGATATAAATTTTCGAAGTACACCCAGAAGTCGTCCTCCCCGCAGAAGAAATCATGGTCACGATACTTGACTCCAAACATTTTCCCTTCGTCATTCGACATTCGCAGGTACCATCTATGCAAATTGAACATCTGCGTGCCTAGACTTTTCTCCTCTTCCTCAGTGACAAAAGGTTTTTCATGCTGGAATGGAGTAAGAACGGGAGCGACAGAGATTTCCGCCTCCACTTGCCCCGTTGCATTCTCTAGTGTTAATCTAGTTTCAGAAAGAAATATCGCGGCCTGTAGGTCCGCCTGGAGTTGTACGTCCGTCGGGTGTAGGAGTGTCAACCCTGGCACCCGAAGGGGCTCGAGTTCTTTTTATTGTGTGCCAAGCTGAGGAATGGTCTTGCCACATTTTTTCTTCAGATTTCTCACCTTGTGTGCCTTTGTCAGAGTACGATCATAGTCCGAGGGTAAGCTTTTCGATTTTGGTGGGTTGTCTAGGTTTGCGAGAAGCTTTTTCCCTAGTTCTAGAGGTACCTTTTCCCTCAGTGGGGGGACTTTAGGCTTCAACTGTTCTTTTATATATAGAGCAGTCTCCTCTTCCAACTCCTCAGCGGTTTTCTCGTAGGTTAATTTTCTTTCGACCGTTTTCTGCTTCTTCTTTGAGGGTCCAGCCGCTGGGAGGGATGCTGTCTTTTTCTTTCCTTTTTCTGGTGCAGGAGGAGTTGGAGTATTCGTGGCCCTTTGCGACGGTGGAGACGGTGGTGAAGGAGGTGGTTGTGGGGACGGCGGTGAGGGAGGCCGCGGAGACGGGCGATCGGTCTGCACGGGAGCCGTTGTGCTTGCAGTAAGTTTGATGTCGGCCTTGCGCCATAGAACGACCCCGTGCAGTGCGTCTCCCAATGTTTTCTCTCCATCCCCTCCAACGAAGTCGAGCTCAACATCCTTATTGTTTCCAACTATCTGGTCGACTGTGACGGAGATGTAGCCAGGGGGTATCGGCCTTCCATGAATTGTAGTAGAAGGATTCAGAGGCAGAGCTGACCCGTATGCGACATGAATGGATATATTCCTTGCTCGCACTTGAAGTTCGCACGGTGTCGGCATGGTGACTTCATACACTGGATACCTCTGGTCATCTACCGCCATCGGCTCAATCTGGGGTTGCTGTTCCGCTTGTACGTCGGTGGATGCACAGTTGCTGCGTCGCTGAGAGGCCGGACTTATCAGAACATCCGGGTGCGACCCAGCAGTGCCCCTTTGGCTCAGATCTAGCTGCACTGCCTCATTGACCCTGGCGTCCATCTGAGATTCCAAGGACGCAACCTTCCTGTTCATCTCTTCTTGTATGGCACGGAGTTTCTCTTCCTGTTCGGCTTGGCTCTTTCGGTGAGTCTTGTAAGAGGAATCTCCGTCCCAAGCAACTTTCCATGGGACCACGCCGATGCCGCGGGCTCGTCTAGGGTGTTCCGGATTCTTTAATGCCCTTGTCAGCTCATCATTCTCCCTTTGAGGCTGGAATGTTCCTTGTTGGGTCTCATCTATTGCAGCGACTAGATCGCAGGACACTTTCTTGCATATGCTCGAGCACGACCAAACTTCCATCCAACTGGTTTAGTGTACGCCATTAGTAAATAACCACCACTTGGATCTATCCAGCCAGTCCCAAGTCGTCGGCCTGATGCATCTATCCATAAGGTCCTGCTCCATCTTCTGCCATTTTTTAACTGACTTCTTGTACCCGGCAGCCCCAAGGTGGTGGTTGTACTTCTTATTTGCTGCATTCACCTTGGCCTGTTCGGATTTTTCTTGGGCTTCCTCTGATAGTTTGTATTGTTTGAACTCCTCCCAGTATGGTTTTACCTGAGGAAGATCGTCCCAGTTCGGCTCCTTATCCTTCTTGATGTAATTGATGTACAACTTCTTCTTGAAAGTTGCAAAGGCAAGGGCCATCTTTTTCAAGGCACATTTCTTCACAAGTTCTTGGTCAACTCCTTCAGGAAGAGTGAACATATCCTTGAGTTATGCCCATAGCATTTTCTTCTGATGTGCAGGCACGACGTGTTGATATTCTTCAGGTTTGCTCGTTTTCCATAGTCTTGTGGTGATCGGAATTCTTGCCTAACCCCACATTGGTTGACAAATTTTGTGCTAGCAGCCTCTGGAGCAATTGGACAGCCCTCTGCGTCCACTTCTGTAACGACCTGTCTTCCCTCCATTTTCTAGGTTGGCTAGCGTCTCCCTTTTGACTGACTTAACGAAGTCGATGCGGAGGTCGACTAAATTATAGAAAAGATATATTAATCGCAAAAATAATCTACCGAAATCACCATGCATATAGTTTTAAGATTCGTACTGGAATATGCTGCTATTGATTGGGCGGCGGCGCAAAGTCATCATCTTCTTCATCGGCATCTCCAGACATATTCAGGAACGAATAAGCTGTCCGAGCATCTTCTTCAGCGATTGGCTGGGTGGTGTTGGCCCTCGTGTCTTTGTTTATTGCGTCCAACATGTATTGCCTGGCGACCTCGTCATCACCGAAGGGGTCCATCCTTAACTGAAATCGTAAAAATGTGTTAGAGTATGTGTCCATCCTTAAATGAAGCAGGAGAATTCAATTCTTTAAACGAATATGCGTGTTTGAGAGAGAGTGTGTGTATGTTAGAGGGACAGAGAAAGAGAGAGAGAGTTAGTGAGTGTGTGTGTGAGAGTCAGTGTGTGTGTGGGTGTGTGTGTCTGTGTGTTTGTGTGTTAGTGGGACAGAGAAAAAGAGAGAGAGAGTTAGTGTGTGTGTGAGTCAGTGTGTGAGTGTGTGTGAGTGATTCTGTGTGTGTGTCAAGGGTCGAGGATCGATACTTTATATAAATGTATTAGAGTGTGTTAGAGTGTGTGTGTGTCGAGGGTCGATACTTTATACAATTGTGTTAGAGTGTGTTAGAGAGAGAGTGTGTGTGTGTTAGAGTGTATTAGACTGTGTGTCTGTCTGTGTGTGTGTTAGTGGGAGTGTGTGTGTGTCGTGGAACGGGGTCGAGGAACGGGGTTGAGGGTCGAGGTCTAGGGTTGAGGGTCGAGGTCGAGAGTCGAGGGATGGGGGTTGAGAGTCGGGGTCGAGGGTCGAGGGACGGCGAATGCGTGAGTGAGTTAGAGAGCGAATACGAACGGGTTCGAGCTCGAGAATTAATTTAAATCAATCTTAATTACAAATACAATACATGTAATCAAGAATTGTACATAAAATTATTACTCGTTGTCGTTACTCGTCATTACTCGTCGTCGTCGTCATTACTCATTGTCATCGTTACATTATACAGTGCAATACATGTCATCATCGTCTAACCATTAAATACATCATTAAATAAAATCTTTGAATGACACAATTATACACTACAGACATAATAATAGAAATAACTAAATTCTCTCTAAATTTTCTTCATTTCCTTCTATATATGAAATAACTAAATTCTAGATAATATCAAATAATGGCAAAAAAATAATGACTACATTCTCTCTAACTAAATTCTCTCTATTTCCTTGTCTAACTAAATTCTCTAACTAATGTATATAAATAAAATAACTAAATTCTCTAACTAATTTTTTAAATTCTCTCTATTTGTCTACTAAATCTCTCTAATTGTCCACTAATTCTCTACTAATTCTCTAATAATTCTCCCTAATTCTCTACTTCTCTCTACTTCTCTATAAAATCACTAATAATTCTCCCTAATTCCCTAATTCTTTACCAAATCACTAATAATTCTATCCTAATTATCTTATAATTGTCATAAAATTAAAAAAAGGGGCGGCGGCGCTCTGACGGCCCGGTCGGCCTGCACTTACGGCGAGGAGGGGTGGCAGCGGTCCAAGGGACGGTGGCGTCGAGGCGGCGTCGACACGGCGAGGGGGCGGCGACGGCCGAAGGGCCGGCAGCGTTGAGGCGGCCGGCGTCGAGGTGGCGCGCAGGGGAGGCCGGTGTCGAGGAGGCGCCAAGGGGAATGGCGGCGGCGCATTGGGGTTCGGCGTCGAGGGGTCGTCGAGGAAGCCGGAGAGGTCAAGGCGAGGCGGCAGAGCGCGCGGGGCGGCGTCGTGGAGGCGGCGCACCGAAGAAACGGGCCGCGCGGGGCCGTCGAGGAGGCGCGTCGGTGGAGGATTGGCGGCGGCGTCGAGTAGGCGTGCCAAGGGGCGACCGGGCGCGGCGCGGAGGGGGCGGCGGACGACGATCGGTGTCGGAGGAGACGACAGAGGAGGATCGGCGCTGGTGCGTGGAAGGAAGAAGTGAGGAAGAAGAGAAGAATACAGGGCACGGAATTATATACACCAAAGGCCTTAGGCACCGGGTGATAATTTCGACTGTTGGCTTTGAGGTCCTAAGGCACCGGTTTGTAACCCACCCGGTGCCTTAGTTAACCCAAAGGCACCGGGTGATAATTCCACCCGGTACCTTAGGGCTACAACGGGCGGGAGTTGAAAAGTGCCTAAGGCACCGGTTAGTAACAAAAAACCAGTGTCTAAGGCTGCTGAAATATTTGTACTTTAAAGCTTTTGCCGCCAAACCTATCGAAAGCACCGTGTAACGCAGTGGTAACCCTAAGTTTTCTAACCGCGGAGGCCCGGGTTCGACTCCCGCGCGCCACTTTTTTTTTGCCAAAAATTTGGTACCGGTTGAAACCTTCAACTGGTGCCAATAGGTTATTTACAAAATCGATTAATTGAATAGTAAATCTTTTCAATGTATAACTAATCATATTAATTGCATAATAAATCATAATAAATCAAATAATTGCATAATAAATTATTTAAATGCACAATAATTTTAATTACTACATAATAAATCATTTAGGTGCATAACTAATTATTTTAATTGCATAATAAATCATAATAAATCAAATAATTGCATAATAAATTATTTAAATGCACAATAATTTTAATTACTACATAAGAAATCATTTAGGTGCATAAATAATTATTTTAATTACATAATAAATCAAATAATTGCATAATAAATCATTTAAATACACAATAATTTTAATTATTACATAATAAATCATTTAGGTGCATAACTAATTATTTTAATTGCATAATAAATCAAATAATTGCATAATAAATCATTTAAATGCACAATAATTCTAATTACTGCTTGATAAATTATTTAGGTGCATAACTAATCATTTTAATTGCATAATAAATCATAATAAATCAAATAATTGCATAATAAATCATTTAATTGCCCAATAAACCAATTCATTGCATAAGAAATCTGATAATGTTCACAGAAAATATTACAAGACATAATCATTCAACTAAGAGAATATTAATGATGGTTCGCTTTACAATCGTCCCTTCATTATTATCATGACGTGCGTACGGAGCCTCCTCTTCGGCTAAAAGAATATTTGTGTCAACCTCCACTGCGAACGGAGTCATATCTTCAACCTTATTGTATTCTTCTTCATCTGTGACATCGTCGACTCCCACAATTTTCTTTTTTCCTGCCAGAACAATATGGCGCTTTGGCTCATCTCCGGCACCTACAAAACTTGATTTATTCCTGGACTTGTCCTTTCTCGGTTTGCTAGATATGTCCGGCACATAGAAAACTTGAGTGACATCTTTATCTAGGACGAATGGTTCGTCTCGATAGCCAAGCTCTTTGAGGTCTACCGTTGTCATCCCGTACTCGTCGATATTGACATCTTTTCCTGTGAGTTTAACCCATTGGCAACGAAATAGAGGGATCTTCAACGGCCCATAGTCGAATTTCTAGATCTCTTCAATGTAACCAAAATATGATTTCGTTTGACCACTAGAGTCAGTGGCAACTATACGGACACCACTATTTTAATTGGTGCTCTTGTTATCTTGGGCTCTTGTATAAAATGTATAACCATTAATTTCATATCCTTGGTACATCAGGATTGAATTTGCCGGACCCCTGGCCAGCCAAGCTAGCTGCTCATGAATTTGATCGTTGGCCATGACTTTCTTCTGCAACCAGGTGGCGAATGTATCGTTACGATGTTTTGTAATCCATGTCTCAGACTTCAAAGGGTACATGCTTCGCACAATTTGCATGTGCTCCTCCATGTATGGAGCCACCAAGTCTGATTGTTGTAGAACTGTGAGATGTGCTTTGCTTAACGTGGCATGATCTGTGGCATTTACTGATTTCCTTCCAAGTGTGCCCTTTCCAATCAGCCGCCCCTCATGACGTGATACTGGAATCCCAATTGGGCAGAGTTCTTCCACATAGTCAACACAAAACTCAATGACCTCCTCTGTGACGTAACCCTTCGCAGTGCTTCCTTCTGGACGAGCCCGATTACGAACATATTTCTTTAGGACTGCAAATTATCGTTCAAAATGAACATATTATGAAGAAAAATAGGACCGAGAATACCAATCTCTTTGACCAGGTGAACTAGAAGATGCGTCATAATATTGAAGAATGATGGAGGAAATATCATTTCAAGACTGACTAAACTTTGGACAACATCCTCTTGTAGTCTGCTTAAACTCGATGGATCGATTGCCTTTTGAGAAATTGTATTGAAAAAGACGCATAGCTTTATGATTGTTGATCGAACATTAGATGGTAGAATACCTCTAAGTGCAACTGGAATCAATTGCGTCATCAACACATGACAGTCATGGGACTTTACGTGTGCGAATTTCTTCTCTTTCAAGTTCAGTAGCCTCTTTATATTCGAAGAGTAGCCTCTTTATATTCGAAGAGTAGCCTGATGGGACCTTGATATTGTTCAAACAGTCGAACATACTTTGCTTCTCTTCCTTACTAAGAGTGTAGCACGCCGGACCTTGGTAATGACGTCCTTTATCCCTTTTTCTGGATGTAGGGCGGCCCGTTGTTTCATACGTTGAAGATCTTGCCGCGCTTCCAATGTATCCTTTGGCTTATCGTAGACACCAAGGAAGCCTAGAAGGTTCACACAAAGATTCTTTGTTAGGTGCATCACATCAATTGCGTGGCGGACATATAAGACTTCCCAATAAGGTAACTCCCAAAAAATACTCTTCTTCTTCTACATAGGTGCACGTCCGTCATCACTCTGCACTGATCTGCTGCCGGGTCCTTTTCCGAATAGTACTTTTATATCTTTGACCATTTCAAATACTATTTTCCCACAACGGTGCCTAGGCTTGGTACGATGATCTGCCTTTCCATCGTAGTGAGCATGCCTCCGCCTTAATGGATGCCTGATCGGAAGAAATCGACGATGACCCATATACACGATCTTCCTACAGTGCTTGAGGTACGTGTTGTTGGTTTCTTCTAAACAATGGGTGCATGCCCTATAATCTTTATTGGATTGTCCGGAGAGGTTGCTTAGTGCTGGCCAATCGTTGGTGGTTACGAAAAGCAATGCACGAAGGTTAAAATGTTCCTCTGCGTACGCATCCCACATACGAACATCCTCCTCTTTCCACAACAATAGAAGATCCTCAATCAGTGGTTTCAGATACACATCTATATCATTACCGGGTTGCTTCGGGCCGGGGATAAGCACCGGCATCATAATGAATTTCCGCTTCATACACAACTAGGGAGGAAGGTTGTATATACAGAGTGTCACATGCCAGGTACTATGGCCACTGCTCTCCTCACCGAAAGGGTTCATGCCATCCGTACTTAAGCCGAACCTTATATTCCTTGCATCATTTGCAAATGTTGGGAATGTTCTGTCCACTTTTCTCCACTGCGACCCATCAGCGGGGTGTCTCAACATATTGTCTTGCTTACGTTCTTCTTTATGCCATCGCATCAATTTAGCATTCGTTTTGTTCATGAACAAACGTTTCAGACGTGGTATTAGAGGGAAATACCATATCACCTTGGCAGGCACCTTCTTCTTGACACGCATCCCCTCAACGTCGCCTGGATCATCTCGAGGGATCTTATACCGGCATGCATTGCATACAGGGCATGAATCCAAATTTTCATACTCACCTTGATATAGGATGCAGTCATTAGGACAAGCATGTATCTTCTGTGCCTCTAATTCTAAAGGACAAACAACTTTTTTTGCCTCGTATGTTGTCGCCGGCAAGGTGTTACCCTCAGAGAGTAAGTTTTTTATAAGTTTCAGCAACTCCTCGAATCCCTTGTCAGACAAACCATTTGATGTCTTCCATTGCAACAATTTCAATGTGGTACCCAACTTCTTTTGGCCTTGTTTGCAATCAGGGTACAACAATATTCTATAGTTCTCCAACATACGCTTCAGATATCTCGATTCCTTTTCTGTTTCGCAACTTTCCTCGGCTTCGCGCAGCATCTGACCAAGATCATCTTCTACAACATATCCTTCAGTATCTTCTTCAGACTCACCCATTGCAGTGTCATAGAAAAAAGCATCATAATTCGCTGCAAAGTCAGGAATCCTGTCCTCTTCTTCTACATTATTATCCAGCATAATTCCTCTTTCTTCGTGCTTGGTCCAAACATAGTAGTTCGGCATGAAACCACTATTGAACAAGTGACTGTGGATGGTTCTTGATGATGAGTAATTCTTCTCATTCTTACAGAATTTGCATGGACAACGAATGAAACCGCCATACTTGTATTTCTCGACCGCTTCTATGAATTCATGCACGCCATCAATGAACTCCTTTGAACGCCGGTCGGCCATATACATCCATTTCCGACTCATCTGGGTCCACAATATATTTATATATATCATTGTAGTGTACAAATAGTTCATTCATACTATCAATTTATAACTAACTGCGCAGCATACATATGTAATTGATAATATTTCCATACAAAATTTGAATTCAAATATATAATTAATAATGCATATAACTATAATAAATAGATACTATTCACTTATCAAATAAATTGATAAAACATATAAATACAATAATTTGATAGTATTCACATATCAAATAAATTGATAACGCATATAACTACAATAAGATGCTACAACTAAAAATAATTATCACATGTATAAACTAAAATAAGTGATAACTGCTTTAAAAATCAATTGCTAAGTTATGGAGAAAAATAACTAACTTTTTTTTAAAAAAATAAAAATTCGCCTCCTCTCCCCTCACTCAGCTGCCATGAACAGTGAGTTCACGGCAGCTTGGAGGGGGGGGGAGGTTGAGGTATTTATAGGCATGGGCCAAAGGCATTGGTTGGTGGTCAACAACCGGTGCCAAATAATAGACATAGGCACCGGTTGAAGTTACCAACCGGTGCCTTTGTGGTGAGCACGTGGTGGCACCGGGTCATGGCAAAATCCGGTGCCATTGTCTGCCCTTTAGGCACCGGTTGGTGGCACCAACCGGTGCCTATACTGGGGTTTTAGTACCGAGTGATGCTTTAATCCGGTACAAAATTCCTTACTTTTGATCGCTGCTGGCCAATGGTACCAGCTGCTTTTGCAGCCAGTACTGATGCGTGGAATTAGTACTGGTCTGGTTGCAACAGCAACTGGTACCTTTGGCCAGGACCTTTGGCCCGTTTTCTAATAGTGTTAAATTTGGGGACTCAATGCGGTTGCAAATCCGTCACGGCCCCAAATATGCCCGCATAGACTAGACCAGCCGGTCTAGGTGCCGCTCGTGATCAGGTCATCAGACACCTGACCTTATTTACGTATGTATACCCGAGGAATTAAAAAGAGACATTACACAGTCGGATAGTTCTTCTTTACTATTATTCCAGCTTAATTAGACTACTGCCTTACTTTAAGTTTTATACAGAGCTACTAACAGCCTGGTCGATCGGATCGACAGGGTCCAAACGAATGCACACCTGAATTCTCTGATCGACCGGCCGGTCTCCAAATGGCGGGCGACCGTCTACGCGTTGCTTGGACTTTGGCGGGTCACGATCGAAAGCTAGCACCCTCCAGCGAAAAGTGCGTGCGCGTGCAGGGACCGAGCGAGAGCTCGCCGCGTCGTCGTTGCTTCCGGCCGTAACCTGGCCTGGCGGAAGGACAGAAAAAACCACGGCGCGTTGTGCGACAAGCCTGACGACAAGATAGAATGCCAGGGGCTTTAGGGGACAGCGACGCGACCGGGCGGCGGGTAACTGGCCAGATCGGAGCATGTGCGGATGAACCGGTGGCCGTGCACGCGGAGATGTGTGCTCCACGTGGATCACAACTTTTTCGTTCCGTCTGGACGATCGATTAGTAGCTGCTGCTAGGGGCTATAGGGTTGAACTGTTGAAGCAATTAAGCATTGGGTGCGGTGTCGAAACGGTTCGTAGTTTGGTGGCACGATCAAGCTGATGAAGCTGTGTAGCGCCTGTAGCCAAGAGGTAGGAGACGTGGAGTGCTTTCCTCCCCCTTGGATCTCTCAGTTTCGCTTTCGTGTGATGAGATGAGATAGCTAGGACACGTGATGTGCTCGAAACAGAACGTCATATTCTCGCGATGGCATCTTCGTTTATTTCGAGAGTTCAGGACACGGGCAACAAACCTTCCAACTGTCGTGTGAAACAAAACACCATGGAGAAATGTGTGTACGTGTGGGTTGGGTATCCATGTATACACAAGAGTGTCAGTACGTGCACACAAATGCGATTAGGTGGCCACAGACAGTATATATCTTTTTGGCTCCATTGTTACATGGACCTTCTGCATGCAGTTCAGAAGGACACACGGATCATAGTTAGCAGAATTTTCTTTCGATCCTTCCATGTGGTACATTTATTTGTTAGGCTTCATGCATAACAAGTACGAAGAGTTTGCAAATAAAACTTTGGTTTAATGCAAAATACCATTTCGAAGGAATGGTGGAGGATCAACACGCTAAGCAATAATAATTCAGCATGCTAGCCTATCAACTCGTGCTTCTGAATGGACTAAATGGAATAAATATAAAAGTAAAACTTATAGCTAATAATTAGAATTATTTATCTCACGTCTTCTTTCACCTATCAAATATTCTAACGCATACTCTAAATATATATTTATCATTATCCAAATATTCCTATATATATATATATATATATATATATATATATATATATATATATATATATATATATATATATAGACACACACCTATTGTCTATTCAACAGCCCCGCCGGCGCCGCCCAACTCCGGCGAGTAAAAGTCACCCCGGTTATTACTTCTCCCACCAGCATGCAATTAACATCAATGCAATTAAAAGTGCACATCTCTTATCTCCGGTTTGGTGGGATTGGTTTACGGTCCACAATTTACGGTCCAAAAACTAACCTTTTACGGTGGCTTGTTGGGATTAGTTTACGCATGCAAATCGCACTATTAATTGCTATTTATTGGTAGCAAATGAAATAGGCATTATTGCCATATTTATTATGGCCATTTTTCTCTATAATTGGTGGCAATTAATTGTCTTAATTTTGTTTACCCTAATACTCTCCTCCCTCATCAAAACTGTTACGCAATAATGCATGGATTTGATCCCCACTTACCCAGCCCCACCTGATGCTTCGTCAAGCTGTGATGGGGGCTGCCGCCACCTTCCTAGGAATGGTAACACGGCCATGGGCGTTGCGGCAGCTCTTCATCCACTGGCATCTATGTCGACAAATTCCCTAGGAGGCATATCATGGTGTTTTCAGGAGAGCGCGCCAGGCATCGATACTCATGGCGACCGCAGGCAACCGTTGTTGGGTGCCTGGAGGGCGGCGCAACGTGCTTCGATTTGATGGGTTATGCACATCCATGCGCCCCTCTCTGGTGAGTCTGTTAGTGCCACTTCATCATCTAATTTCACGGACCTAGTCCGTTAGAATCTCAACTCATCCTGTTCACTTAGCGTAACAACTATCCATATTGTTCATCCTTGCCATAGATTGTAAAAAAATATTTCTTTTTGCAGATCCAAATTATAGAAAGATCGACAACTGATCTGTATTCTAGAGTACAGAAGGAATGACATTCATGGGAGTTTTACTTTTTGAGTGGCCAAATTAGGCACTGAACTTTAGGTGTTCACCAGTCTAATTCAGAAAGGTAATTTTTAATATCTATACGCAAGTAGTACTTTGTGTGCACGATTTGTTCCATTCTTCTAATTTGGTGCTCTATCATAATATTGAGATATGCAGGATTCCAACCTGATTACATGGGTTTCCTGCTTCTTTGTTGCTTTATTCATTTACTTCTCCACAACTACTAATTTACTACAACTTTTCTAAGAGCCACCCGATGATGCATGCAGGAATATAGGGTGCACTAATTTTGAATTGCTTATGGAAGCCAATCGACGCTAATTTGGAGAATTGCAAGACATAAGTAATTTTAAATTCGCTTAGGAGTAATTTACAACTTCATTAGTGTGTCAATTGCTTACATTTTTTTTGTTAGCCAAAGTATCTGCATAGTATCTTGACATATTGTTTCTAATATCGTGTAGATAACCTTGTATACCTTTCATCGGAGAAGCGGCAAGCTAGAAGGATGCAGGGATAGAAAGATGCAGGGATCGATGCATTCATGGATGTTTATTCGTTTCTTTTTGTTCTTAGAATGAGTGGTCAAATTTTGTCCATCTATGTATATGAAGATATCTTGGAGTAATTATTTGTTGATAGTATAAATATTTCTTGTTCGTACATTTTAAATTACTCCTCGAAAGATATTCCCTTAGGGATAAAGGAGTAAGCACTCCTTGTTTCCTAGAGAAAATTACTCCTTCACTTACAAACTAATTGCAGTCATAGGACCTCGTTGTAGCTCCAGAAGCTAGCTACTGACTTTTTAAGGCTGCGGCACAAAAATGGTGGATATTACGATCGCAGAGGTTTGCCAGATTTCCGGCTGCAAGAGCCGCCATAGTGCTGAAATCAAAAGGCATTAACACATATGCGCAATGCAGGTTGGATTCAATTTTTACTACTGCTTATGAAAGCAGAGTAATTTTGCTTGTACCATATGCTCATCGGAGCTCCAGTGGAGGCTCCATCTCACGCGTTGAATCATATTCAACTCGCAGAATAATATTTCTATTGAAATATGGACCTAACATTTGAAGGATAATCTTCTGTCAATTTGAAAAATACTTATGACATTTAAAAAATTACTTCTATTGTGAATTGAAAATACTCCTGTCATTTGCAAAAGTACCTTCCTGTATACTCATTTAAAAGATTTTCCACACATCCAAATTTTCATGCAAGCATGGATCGCTGTGCACATAGAAGGATGCAATAATAAGCAGAATAAGAAAAAATGAAGGTAATCTTGCACTAAACACGCAGTTTGTTGTCATGCAAACCTGCCTTACTTTTTCCTTCGTTGATCCACTGAACCTGGACTGCATGCTGACCGTATTAAGGAATCCAGTAATTACTGGTAGAGACTAGCACATATTAAAAATGGATCCGCCATAACGCCTGGTGACGATTTTTTTAATATTTTTCAAATTCTGTGTGATTAGCTAGTGTTTTTTTAGATACTTGATTACATATTACGCATGGTTCTAATTGTTTCCAAAAACAAAGTTCACTCATGACATAGAAGGGTCGCCTTTTACTCCTACGTACACATACGGTATTTTCAGATCGTTGGAGGTCGGGCGACTGCTTCCAAAAATATGAGGATTCATACTGTCTACGTTTTATTCTTTCTACCTTTTTACTACTCTACAACACCAGTACGTTTTACTCTTTCAAACGGGCAGCCTTTTTACTCCTCTACAACTCCATGTAGTAAATATTGAGCTCGACGCTGGCAACAGCAGGGAATTTCTGTGACAGACCCGTGAATTGTCCTTGCACCAATTAAATATTGTTTATCACTATATGGTGCATTGAAACACAACCATACTCCAAAATATCAGTGGCCATCGATCAAGTCTGCATTAAAACACCTGGCTGTCAGCCAGCTTTTACCACTCGCCGGAGTCAAAGTATTCATTAAATACACGCGCCCTAGAGACTTTACTACCCATGAACCAAAGCACCATAATTTCTCACCTTGCCGGAATTCTAGGGCTGCTCGCCGTGGGTGTTAAATAGCTACTCCCTCCATTCAGTTTTGATAGATATATTTCCATATGACACAATGACCAAGGCACCACAAGTATGCTTATCAATCTAATAAATGTCACAGACTTTTTTGTTGGTCATCCAATGTTTTAACTAGGAACTCCTTGTAACTAGTGTTATTTATTGCCAATACCCATGCTAATAGTAAATATAGCTATCATTTTTGAACATTTAAGTTTTTGAAATATAGCTATCAAAAGTGAATAGAGGGAGTATTCAACAACCCACATGCTAAATAGACCTATCATATATATATATCATTATCTATTTGTAATAAATTTTATTTTGCATGACACCTCCATATCTGTTTCATATATGTTTAATTGAACCATTTGTTTATAAATTATTATTCTTATCCCTTCCATCATACATGAAAATATGGTGACACATATCAGGGTAGTATTTTTTATATAAATGATATATTAATAATGATAGAAATAGTAATATAGAATTTTATATTGGTGCACCTTAATATTTTGTTATAATTATATAGTTTAGATCCACATTTAGAGGTTATCTTCACTTTTAATAATGATATAATTGGATACATTATATGCAAATTAGGAGGTTATTTGTATTATTTTTATAATGGTACAAGTGGTTGTTTACATGAAAATTAGGGGTTGCTTTAATTTTTATAATGGCATAGGTGGGTAATTTAGATACATATTTATGGTTACTTTATTCGATTTTCATAATAGTAAAGATGTGTAATTTATTAGAAAAAATAACAGATCCAATAACTGGTATTATTAAAGTTGTCGAATTGATGGTCGGATATTTCTAATTTTTGAGAGAATTTCTAAGATTTCTCTATTATTTTAGACTATCCACCTAGAATCATAGGTGACTTCATATGAGGTTGAAAAGAGCCTCCAGTTAGTAATAGTAATATTATCTAAAAAATAAGGCGATAGCACAGCAAGAAACTTAGAAAGTACGTGATAAAGTGAGTTTGCTTTCGGGGCCGGCCGCCGGCCGCCGGTAGAGCTAGATCATATCACAACCAGGCACCCAGCGTGTGAAAGGCCAAAGCAAGAATCGACTGCTTGGGCTTTCTCCCCTGCCGGCTGGACACCAATACGCCTGACACCATGGATTTCGAGCTCTCGCGCGCGACCTACTGACTTTGTGTGCTAGCCAGTTTGCTCCGCGTCCTTCATAATTTCACTGTCGGCTAGGCAATACCATGATGACAACCGAAGTACTGGTGGCTATGGTTGCTGAATTGTGTGCTCCTCGTGGATCACAACTTTCTCGTCCTTCTTACACAAGAGGATAAAGGTTTGGATTAAGCAACAGGCGCAGCGTCAAAATCGTGGTAGTTGGTTTGTACTATCTCTGTAGGGAAGAACGGATCAAGGGGAGCAGGAAACGTGGATTCTTTGCCCCCATACTGGTTTTGCGGGCGACTGCTCCCAGCGGTCGATGTGCGCTGCCCGTGCACGTGACGTGGGGCCAGTGTGCAAACTCTTCCAACTCCACTTTTTTATCTTCTCTTTTTTCTAACTTTTACGTATGTGTTCTATTTTTTGTCTTTAACATTTTTGCTTCTTTAACTATTTTATCCTGAAATGTTTTTGTCAAAATAGTTTTATCCAAATTTTCTATCTCAGATTTTTTTGCTAGACTTTTTTGGCTCCTAAATTTTTACTTGTACAAAAATTTTGCACCACAATTTTTCTTTCAAAATTATTGACCTCAAAATATTCTAGTATAAAAATTTACGAAATCTTTTTGTTTATAGTATTTTCTCTTTTAATTTTTTCTCAAAGCTTTGTTTAGAATTGTTTGTATAAGTTTGGTTAATTATTGTTTTATTTATACAAGTTAGCCTAGTTTTTATAATATACAAATGTGTCATGGCAATTTGTTTTACTGGAGCTGGCAACAAGACTTGGTGACGTGACGTGAGGTCATTCGGATAAAGGAATTGACCAAACCAAGGAATTGACCGTATGGAGCCAGATTACGGGCGACCGTAAATTAGTCCCACCCATTCTTTGCTCCCCTTTTGTTTTATCTAATCGATCTTCTAATAAAGTACATGATACATGCATGATGCCTACATTGGGAGAAATAATAATCCTCAATTCTCAATTCCCATTCATGCATGGCAAGTAAAATAGAGACATTTTCATCTCTTCTTATATGTAGAAATTAAAATAAAAAAGATAGAAAAAGAAAAACTAATACCAAATCACCTCAACACATGAGCGACAGCACCCCATTTCTGATCGCGAATAACAAAATTGGTGACGTAGCACGAATAATGTGGTGTAAAAATGACAAAAAAGGATTTTGAATTAACAACTGGACGACAGATATGCATATTGACACTTCGGTTACATATCTTGTCCATCAATGCAATATTTCTTTCTGAAAGACCCCATCAATGCGGTATTATTTTGCTTAATCCTGACGATTTTGAGATCGATCACACATGCATGCATGTAATCTTTTATATTAATCCATACACATAAAAAATTTGACCCGGCCCTGACGGCTGACGCTATGGCTCTGCCTCTGTCGTCACTGCATGCAATGCCCGATCTTCTTCCATGGCCGGCGGCGGTCGAGAAGCACACTTAGAGCTGCAAGTGAGGCAGTTTGCCCTGCATTTTTCCATCGTGTCGTAGCACTTCTCAGGCTGCACGCAGCAGTAGCAGGGTGTCGGATGCACACATATCTGTGGCTGGATGCAAAATATCAGTGTTACCTTGCTCTCATCTGATGGAGAGATGGCTACGGTAGCATTAGCACTCGTGTTGGTAAGACCGTTGGGGTCGTAGTCGTAGCTCCTCCTTGCTGCTGTCTCCTCACTCATACCGAGTAGCCCAGGACGACCTTTTGATGAGTTGCAACATTCTGCATTCGTCAGTGTGATATAGGGCGGCGTCTTGCGTATTTGTCATCAATTAAAAGGGAAGCTAGCTAGCTATAGTGACTTAGTGAGAGGGATACTACTTACATTGTGCTGGCAAAGGAAGGCATCCGAAAAACACGAAGAACAAGATGGCCACCACACGCACTAGAGCGCGGAAGTGATCTGAACCCCTCATATTGGGACTTAGTTTATTACCTCTTGTCTGACCTGCATATGTTTGAGTTCGTTGTATGGAAGTCAGATTGGCAATGGCCGTTCGTTCGCCTCTATATAGGGAGAGATAGTCAGAGTCTCAGAGAGGAGAAAAATCTTGTGTGTGAGATTTGTCGATTTTTTTGGATGCGTTGGCGTAGAAGGTTTATGGGCAATGATGCACATGATCGATCAATGAGAAACCATAGCTGATTTGAAGATTTTATAATAAATTAACATATGCATGTGCATGCATGGCATGATAAGACTTTCGTTATCGTTCTTCGGCTGGCTGTGGCTGGTAGCTGGTGCTGATTTATTATAAGAGAAAAATACTGCTAGCTGGTGGCTGATGCTGATTTGATGTGTGCTTTCTCTAGTCCAATCCAAGTCCTTGAGGACATCAACTTGGTATGTAAATTTGATTCTCTTTATCAAATAATTTCTATAAAAAACACCGTATCTAGTATCATTTTTATGTTTTAACCCCGAACTGGACGTAGCTTTCCTTGTTGTGGAACATGTGTTCACCCAGGTCCAAGATTGCCTTTGATTCGGAGGGATTGAGTTACAATCCGGAATAATGATTACTTGTTACGTACCATATATACATGATGCCAAACTTCCAACCAGCCATATACATGTGTATTAATTAATTTTTTTGATATGTTGAGATTTACTATATGTTTTTGAAGTTGCCATACATGATCAACTAGGCGTATAGCCTGCGCATTTGGGCGGCTAGTATTGAAAATTCAAAAATTTTCATGACATTGTATCCTTACTTAAATATTATACTATTTTTTACCATATACATCACCCTATTCATTAACGTAAATTATGTATTATTGTTGGTTAAAACAATTCAAATATGGTCTACCTATAATAAAAAATTGATTTGTTGAGTTTTAATAATATTATGCATATAATTAATCTTATTTTTGTTTTATTTTGATTGATTGTTGTTAGCTTTACTTTTTATTAATAGTATATGTTTGTAACTGATACATAGCTAAATGATATTTTATATTTAATTTTTCATAATGGCATTGGTGGGTGATTTTTAATTAGGCACAGGAGTATTTATAAATAGAAATATACATTAATGGCACCGATGGATAATTTATAAACATGTACAGAGGTATTTTAGGCTAATTTTTTTATAATGGCAGTGGTGTGTAATTTTAATTTTTTTTTCTTCGATTGCACGATATGTAGTTTGATGTGCAAAACGATGGATAGATTTATATTTATAAATAGAAATATACATTAATGGCAGTGATGGGTAATTTATAAATATATATAGGGGTTAGGCTAATTTTTTCATAATGACAGTGTTGTGTAATTTTAATGTTTCTTTTTTCTCCGATTAACGTGTGAATTTCTAGACCTTGAGAGCAAACGTGGAGGCTCTGTTTATTGGCCAAATAATAAAATAATAGATTCGTGAGATATCACATAATCCGGAGATTTTGCACAATAAGTTGCTTATATATGCATGCATGACATGAGATTTTCTTTTGTATTTCATCCGGACAACATATTGATCCGGTACACAATGCGATATGGCTCTATTTGGATGCAAGGGATAATTGTTAGTCCTCCCTCTTTATCGCTCAAAATTAGTTCTCATACATCCAAATAAGTGGGATAATTTTGAACTAAAAGGAATTAGCCCACCCCAAATCTTTAGCCCCTCCGAGAGATGCTAATGGAGCTGATTTCCTGTGGACTCCACTGAACATTAAGTGTTCCACCCCATCTTTCACTGGGGCGGGGGTGGCCTGCGCCTGCACCCCTCGAATGGCGTCGGTGGCCTGCGCCTGCGGCGGGGGCTTGCGTCCGGCGGCTGGGGCCGCGTCGGTGCTGTGCCTCGCCGGGGCCGCGTTGAGTCAGGGGCCAAGCTACGCAGTGATAAAAAATTGCGCCGGCAGCCGACGCGCTCCATCGGAGGAGCCACCGCACCCGCAGAGCGTCGGAGCACGGGCCGTGCTTAACGTGCGGCGGTGGCGCAAGGAAGACGCCAAGCACTGGATCACTGAGCAATAGCCCATGCGCTCCGGCTCGGATCTGGGAGGGGTCGGTGGAGGGAGGCAGGGAGCTAGGAGGAGCGTTGGAGGGAGGGAGAGATTGGGGGGAATGGGAGAGAGACGGTGCATTTATTAAGGTATGTGCACATTAGTCTAAAATTATCTCATATACATCCAAACAGCACAAGATAGGCCAAATTAAGATGAAGTCATGTGCAAAAATCATTGCCAGCTGACCCTTAGCTTGCCAGAAAGGCAGAGAGGGTGCCCGGCCAACCTACAAGGAAGTCAACAGGTTGATGATGTAGGTCAGGTTTTGGAGGAGATTCCTGCAGGGTCTTATATAGTTTGTGGGGATATGGTTACATGAAAATTCTAGCCGAATACTACCATAAAAGTCCTTACCAAGTATAATCTAGTTTCCTTCTATTCGACTAGTTCTACTTCTGTATGGATAGTTACAATATGATAAGCGGTACATGACATGTATTATTCTTTATTCTAAAATATTCTACACCTATGAGTAGTTTCGCTGTCCCGAGTCTGTCGACGGTAGGAGCTATTATGTCAATTTGGGGGCCCGGGCAGCTGCTCTGCTCAGCTTCATGTGCTAAATATGCATACCAAGAAGCTAAATTTGGGGGTTCTTCTGAATTCACATGGAAAAGGCCTTAAAGGTTATGACTCGTTAATAGGTGTTTGCCGGTGTTCACCAGTGTTCAAATGAGCATGAGGCCATGTTGCAAAGTAAGGCACTAGATTTTCTTGAAGCTTCTTATCAGAAGCATGTTGAGCAGTGAACACAAGGAATTTACTGAAGAAGCATATGGTCTTGGTTGAGATCGAACAATATATAAAAGGCCCAAAGGCTAGGTGAATAAGCCACGAGTTGAACCTATACGAACCCATAAAAAACTTAGCATTCCGACTCTACCCAACCCATTTATTACTTGTAAACCGGCCAACCGCCTAGTCTTATGAACTCGCTCCCAGCATACAAAATTGGAATTCATCTTACAATCCAACAGCAAGCCTGATGAGCTGCTCTCAAGGTGACCCTGACACCAAGCTCATCATCTCTTCATCATCGGTTGCTGAATATACCCCACCACATCACTTACCGAGTTGAACCGAGCAAAACCCACCAAAACCAGCACCGGAGCACAGATCTTAATTAGAGCAGGATGAGACGTTATGCAAATGAAAAAAAAAGATTGTTTATTTTGATCCCCTGAGATCATGCACAGAACCTCTTATCAGCATACATAGCATCAATATAATGTTTATTGGTGTAATGGCCGACCTTCCACAGCTGTTTGAGGGGGGCATTTTGGGTCGCAGGCCGGGCAGTTTAGCTTGCAATCGGCTTCTGTTGGCCAACATTTTTCACGACTCAGACAGCAGAAGCAATGGATAAAACAATAGTTGCCCGGTTGTTTTTCGCAAAAGATCAGTTTGAACTTGCTCCTATCAGATGGGGAGTTTACTGCAGTAGCATTACTACTTGTGTTGGTAAGACTATCAGGAGAACTCCTGCTTGTGCCTTCGGCTTTGAGAGGCTGCTGGCGACCTATTATTTTGATATTTTTTAAGTTCATCAGTGAGATAATCCATGTAAAATTTATCATAAATTTAAATGCACAAGGATAGCTTTACAAGAAGAGACAAGGTGGCGGTGTGTACTTACATTGTGTTGGCCGAGAGAGGCATCCAAGGAGCACAAGGTGTTGGAATATTCGGTGGTCAAAAACGCCGATAAGAAAGAAAAACGGGAAAGGATAAGAAGTCCAAAGGAAACCCATTAAGCGTCCTGATCGGGGGCCCAACCAGCCCATGGTTGTGACCCCGGGTCACCCAGCGCCATATAAAATAGGGGGTGGGGCCGGCACCTTTGATAGCATAGTAAAAAAACCTAGTCAGAGGCCTAACCCTACACCCTATAGCCGCCCGATCTACAGCGGCGCTGGAGTCACCTGAAGGTCACCGCCGTCCTTCCTTCGTCCTCCCCTCGCAGAGGGGACAGTGTTGTTGGAGGCCGGAAGGACGTCGGTACCCGCCGCGGACTTCCACGACTCCGGCGAGTACGACTCTGGCGAGTGCTATTGCGCCGACAACTACACCAACCGAGATGGCCAGTGCATCTACGACGAACCCGATGCCTCTTCTCACTAGTCTAGATCTAACTCTATCATGTAATTTTTTAAGGGTTGTGCTTACTTGAGTAGATGTAGATCCCGTATGAGTATAAGTTTTAAGTTCTAAGCATGTTTAGTTCCTACATTTGGTATCAGTCGCCTAAACATCTACTCCGTGAGCCATTAGAACCCTAGATCTAGATCCAGTTTTTAGATCTTGGTTGGTTTATTTTCTCGGTTCAAGTTTTAGTTCATGATTAGTATAGATCTATAAGTTCTAAGTGGAGATCTAGCATGCACAGTACTCGATCCGAGAAATTAGAAGGAGAGGAATAAATAAACAATAGATCCAAAAGTTCCCACCCATTAGAAACGCCAAACACCATCAGATCCGCCAAAATCGCCATAAGTCGCACGGCAAAAGAACCCCATGGGGCACTGAGCCACCACGGCGCGCACAAGAAAAGGCCGGATGTCGCATCTCGGCATGAGCATAAGGCCGCGCGGGGCGTCAAGGCTCCCGCGGCGGCGCGCGCATAAGACAACATGGGGCACAGAGCCTCCACCATGTACAATAAGAACAAAAAAAAGGCTCGAAGGCCGGCCATGAGTCATGGCCGCGCGGGACTAAGTCACTCCCGCAGCGGCAAAGGCAACAAAAAAAAAGAGTGATGGCGCTGCGGCATGGCGAGCCGCGGATGCACCGTCGGCCCCATGGCCGCCGCGAGGCGCCGGGACCAGCGGCGCACCCGCGCCCCACCACACCGCGGATCAGGAGCCGCGCTAAGGGAACAAACAAAGCCCCCAGAGCCGGCCATGGCGTCTGAGACCGATGCTGGACGGCGGCGGAGCTCCGGCGCACCCGCACCCGCTTCGGCGGTGCCTTAGGGGTAGCCGTCGAGCGCCGCCACCGGCCAGCGAAGGGCCGGCGCCGCGCCGCAACCACCAGAGAGCCGAGACCGGCCAACGCCATGAGAAGAGGCGCTCCAGAGAGCTGCCGGCGGCACTGAGTGGAGAGAGGGAGGAAAGAAACCAAATGAGCTAGGGTTTCGCGTGAGTTCCGGCTGTACCCTTTTATACCCACGATTTTCGCTCCCAACCGTCCGATTTTGGTTTTCAGAGATCAACGGTTCAGATCGTCCTCCCGTTGGTGGGGGGGGGGGGGGGAGCCGCGCGGGCCGAATGGCCGGCCCAGCCATTGGCTGCTGGGCCCACGGCCCAGGCGGGTGGGGGGCGCACCCAGGCCGATTTGGCGGCCTGGCGGTTGGTTTTTGGGCCTCTGGCCCAAGTAAGTTTCAGCCCGCGTTTTTTCCTTTATTTTATCTCGTTTATTCATTTCTAAATTTCTTTTTCGGTGTATTTAAGTTTTAAATTCATATGAGCACTTAATGAATTTAATTTTGAGTATGTTTACACTGAAAATTATGATAAAACCAATGTGAATTTTATTCGGAATTGTTTAAGATTATTTTGTGCATTCATTTAATTTCTGACCAATGTTGTTATTAAATAATTGCCATAAGTTGTTAAGTTTAATTTAAGTTTATTTTGTTTCTGCCCAACGGTGATGCAAAATTAAGTTTTCGTTGCGTTCATTACGCTAAGTTTATTTTGTTTCTGCCCAACGGTGATGCAAAATATTATTCATGAGTTAAATAGGTGTTTAATTTGTTTCTGCCCAACGGTGATGCAAATTACTTTGTTTATGTTTTAATCTGGCCAATGCTGATTAATTCATCTATTTATGTTGTCATTACTGATTAAATTCTTGTTTATTTGTTCATACTCAGATCCCACCCCCGCCAGCATCATAGCTTATGTCAATGGTGTGGAGAAGCTTTCTGGCGATAACTTCGCCAGATGGAGCCGTGAGATCCGTCTCATTCTGTTGATGATGGATAATGACCACTCCATGAGAGACTCAGCTCCTGTAGCACCAGTTGCACAAGAGGATAATGATACTTCCCTTGCTGAGCGCACTGCTGCTTATGAGAAGGAGAAAGAGCGTTGGGAGTGCTCCGACAGAGTGGCGCTCATGGTCATGGACTTGACCATAAGCCCCACAATCAGGGGAGCACTCGAGAAGGAGCCTAAAGATGCTAAGAGTTTCATGACCAACATTGAGACATACTTTAAGGGCTCTGCAAAGGCCGCATCCAGTACTCTCTTGTCTCAGCTCATGAACACTAAGTACAACGGGCAAGGCAATGTCAGAGAGCACATTATGGGGATGGTCAACATGAGGGATAAGCTTCAGGACCTCGATTGCCCCCTTAATGATGCTACATTGCTTCACCATGTTATGATCTCACTGCCACCAGCCTTTGAGACCTTCAAGGTAAACTACAATGGTAGTGATCAGAAGTGGGACATAACTACTCTCGTGTCTAAGTGTGCACAAGAGGAAGAAAGGCTTCACGCTCAGAACCCTGATTTCATCAACCACGTTAGACAAGGTGGTCGAAGAAACAACAACAACAGGGTCTCTCGCTCTAAGAAAGATAAGAAGGGTAAGAAACCCTATGATGGTCCTAAGCAAGATGGCTCCTCCTCCTCTAAGACATTCAAGTGCTACCACCGTGGCAAAGAAGGCCACATCACTAAGGACTGTGAGGAGTTTAAGAAGTGGTGCGTTAAGAAAGGTAATGACGACATTATTTCTTTAGTCGATGAGTCCTTTTATGCATATTTTCCCATAAGTACTTGGTGGATTGACTCAGGTGCCACTATTCATGTTACTAATTCCCCACTGGGATTGTCTGGCGTGCGGACTATAAGAAGGGGGACCCGAAGTCTCAGGGCTGCTAATGGAGTTGAAGCAGAAGTGGAGGCCATTAGGACTCTTCAGTTGGAGCTTCACGGCGGCTTCACACTTCGCCTATTAGATGTCCTTTATGCTCTGTCCATTCAGAGAAACTTAATTTCTGTTTCTAAATTAGATCGTGATGGATTTTCGTGCATGTTTGGGAACAATAGATGTGTAATCAGATGTGATGGTGACTTAATTATTTATGTGCCTTTGCATGATGAGCTTTATTTATTATCCTTAAGTAATATCTCTGTGATGAATGTAAGCGATGTCAACAATAAGCGCAAGAGAAGTAATGAGACTTCGTCGAAATTATGGCACTCCCGTTTAGGACATATTTCGAAGGGGAGAATGGAGCGTCTCATTAGAGAAGAGATACTCCCAAAATTAGACTTCTCTGACTTAGATCAATGCGTTGATTGTATTAAGGGAAAATTTGCAAAACAAATTTAAAAAGATGGAGCTAAGCGCAATTCAGGATTATTAGAATTAATTCACACTGATATCTGCGGTCCATTTAATGTAAGATCAGTGGATGGATTTAGTTACTTTATTACATTCACTGATGATTTCTCCCGTTATGGTTATATTTACCCTATAAGAGAAAAGTCTGAAGCACTTGATAAGTTTAAAATCTTCAAAGCTGAAGTAGAAAATCAGCATGAGTTGAAGATTAAAGTGGTAAGATCAGACAGAGGGGGCGAATATTATGGGAGACATGCCATATATGGACAAATCCCTGGTCCCTTTGCTAAGTTCCTTCAAGAAAATGGAATAGTAGCTCAGTATTCCACTCCTGGCGAACCTATTAGCTAGCAGTGATAAGAATTTGTTGTATGAGACAAAAGGATTTCTCTCATCGAACTTCGATATGAAGGATCTTGGTGATGCCTCTTATGTTCTAGGCATTGAGATACACCGAGACAGGTCCAAGGGTGCATTAGGACTATCTCAAAAGGCTTATATAGAGAAAGTTCTTAAAAGATATAATATGCACAATTGTTCAGCCTCAGCTGCTCCAGTTGTTAAGGGCAATAAGTTTGGGCAATTTCAAAGTCCCAGGAATCAACTAGAAATTGATCAAATGAGAATGATTCCATATGCTTCAGCTGTCGGAAGCCTTATTTATGCACAAGTGTGCACGCGCCCTGACTTAGCATTTATTACTGGGATGCTTGGCAGATTTCAGTCTAATCCAGGAATGGACCACTGGAAGGCTGTTAAGAAAGTTCTGCATTATTTGCAGAGCACTAAGGAATACATGCTCACATATAAGAAAAGTGAGAGTTTAGAAGTAGTTGGCTATTCAGACGCCGACTTTGCAGGTTGTGTTGACACTAAGAAGTCAACATCAGGTTATGTCTTCATGCTTGCAAATGGAGCGATTTCATGAAAAAGCTCTAAGCAATCGCTTACAGCAGCATCTATGATGCAAGATGAGTTCGTGGCATGTTATGAGGCCGTCGGGCAAGCTGTGTGGCTTAAGGTTTTATTCCCGGGCTAAGAGTGGTAGACAGCATAACCAAACCACTAAGATTATACTGCGATAATAAAGCCGCAGTTGTCTATGCTAACAACAACAAATCGAGTGGCGCTGCCAAGCACATCGATATTAAGTATTTTGTTGTAAATGATAGAATCCAAGATCATACTTTTGAGTTAGAGCATATAAGTACTAAGGAAATGCTCGCGGATCCATGAACTTATTGCCGGCATGGGATTATTGGATAGCCTGTGATCTTGGAACAACAGGGTCATTAGACAACCATCTCCCATTAGGATGAGTAGTTTATGTACTGTGGATTACTGTGTGACAATAGGATTAATTCACTATTATGACACACTGTCTCTTTACACAACTCTACTTTAAGTATGGCTTTAGTTATCGGCCTTTAGACCAAAGGGGAGAATGTTGGAATACTCGGTGGTCAAAAATGCCGATAATAAAGGAAAATGGGAAAGGATAAGAAGTCCAAAGGAAACCCGTTAAGCGCCCTGATTGGGGGCCCAACCAGCCCATGGTTGTGACCCCAGGTCACCTAGCACCATATAAAATAGGGGGGGGGGCTGGCTCCTTTGATAGCACAGTAAAAAAACCTAGTCAGAGGCCTAACCCTACACCCTACAGCTGCCCGATCTACGGCGGCGCTGGAGTCATCTGAAGGTCACCGCCGCCCTTCCTTCGTCCACCCCTCGCAGAGGGGACAGTATCGCTGGAGGCCGGAAGGACATCGGTACCCGCTGCGGACTTCCACGACACCGGCGAGTACGACTCCGGCGAGTGCTACTGCGCCGACAACTACACCAACCGAGATGGCCAGTGCATCTACGACGAACCCGATGCCTCTTCTCGCTGGTCTAGATCTAACTCTATCATGTAATTTTTTAAGGGTTGTGCTTACTTGAGTAGATGTAGATCCCATATGAGTATAAGTTTTAAGTTCTAAGCATGTTTAGTTCCTACACAAGGAACATGACGAACATCATACATGCTAGACTACCACTGCCTACACCCCTCATGCTGAATCTTAATTTACCTCTTGCTCGATATGTGTCTAAATGTCTAAGAGTAAGGTAGGAGATGTGAGAAATGGCCTTGTGCCACAATATATAGGGAGAGGAATAAAACTATTCTACGTGAGATCTGTTGATTGACATGTTTATGAACATTGTTTGCGTGATATATTGTGAGATATGGTAGATAATTCGAGATTACACATTAATTGTAGTATATGCATGCATAACAGGAAGCTTTCATGCATATATACTGTCCCCATATATATGAGTCACTCAAGGCATACAATTTTACCAGTTATTTGTAAAAAAATATTTTGTTTCTATAAAGTGATTGTGTGTAAAATTGTATGTTCAATTTATACGCAAGCACAAAAATATTTTATTTCTGAACTCAGCGTAACTTTGCTATGTTCACCATGTTCAAGTCGTACATTTTGCACTAGTGCTTGCATTTCCCTAGATTTATTTTAGACATTAATGGTACTATTCTTTTGCCTGTTTTAGAAACCGCTTTATATTCTTTTATTGTATTCCTCCGGAAAATATATTAAAAAAAGAGCTTCACGAAAAATTCGTCCAAAGATAGTATGTCCTAGAGATGGAATCTCATCAACAATCATTGAAACAGACGATAGCCAGCTAACGACAGTAATTCCGAAATAGAGATAGATGTCTATCTTGAAACCATGTGCTAGTGCGTCGCCCTCACAGGCGCAACGGTGCCACCCCCTCCCCCCTCTGTCCACCACGTCCGGGGGCCGCCGCCGCTGGTGGCCGACTGGCCGGGCATTGGTGGCGCGCCCCGTGGCTGGACCGAAGCCGGCCAGCTCGCATCCCATCTCCTCCTCTCCCTTTTCCACCGAGCTCCAAACCTGGGTTGCACACCACCTCCTTTCTCGCCGCCGACGGTCGCCAAGGGCCAGATCCAGTGTTGGGGTTGCAGGATCTAGCTGGCCCATGGGCGGATCTGCTGTCGTTAGGCTTCGCTGCCTCGACGCCGGTGGCCCCCTGTCTTGGTGCCCATGCTGGCCACGGCCCATGCATCATCGTGCCTGCCCCCCTCCCCCTCGCGGGCAGGGTTTTTTTTTTCCCGACCGGTCCGGTCAAACCGCCGCCCTCTGGTAGCGGTTTACCGGACTGGTTTGACCGGAAACCGGTGAAAACCGGTTGAATTCAAATCCAAATTCAAAATTACGTGTGTAACCGGTTCCGACCGGTTTACCGGCCGGTTTGACCGGTTTACCGATCGCCATATGCGGTGGGCCTTAATGGGCCGGCCCATTTTTTTCTTTTTCTTTTTTGATTTAACTTCAAATCTCCGCAATCTATACTAAATGAACAAATTTTTGAGAAAATTTGACAATATTATATTCGTCGCACCTTGAAGTATTTTTAGGAATTTTCATTTTTGAATTCAAAATTGAATTTTGAATTTGGGCCGGTTGGGTACCGGCCTGGACTGGTTTGACCGGTTTTTTTAACCCTGCTCGCGGGTCGCTGGCGCCGACGCCCTCACTGCTGGAGCCTCGACTCCGGTGGTTGGGGCTGGGTCCTCCCTGTCGGTAGCTCTGTCTGGAGGGTGTTTGGTGGGCGGGAGCACCGCAGTCGACACTCGCCCCTAGTTACTCGTTGGCCACGAACCTTTGGCCAGTCCTTGCGTGGTTGGGTATCCATCGCCGCTACTCGGCCCGGTGCAGGGGCTGCCCCTTCGGTGGCTAGTGGCTGCATTGCCACCGCCGTTTGCCTGGGTGGCGGGTTTGATGTGCCTTAATCAGCCCCGGTAGCCGGGGTTTGCCGCGTCGTCGCCGCTTGCCACAAGGCGGGTTGTCGTTTGGGGGCCATCTGCGGTGGGGTGCCGGGCGGCGGGCTCTTCTGTGCTGCGGTGTTCTTCGGTCTTTGGATCTGGGGAGGGAACGGGGTGGACACAAAAGCCTAGGTCTGCTTGCAGGCCAATGACAGCGACACCCTTGGGCGCCGTTTACCTTCTTGAAGACGACATTATTTGCCTCTCTTCCCTCCTCTCCGGTGAGCTTTCTGTGTGAAAGCCTTGACCTTATGGTCTGACGACGACAGCTCTTGTGGCATCGCTCCCAGCCTAGAGGCGTCGTTTTGGAAGCTCTTTGTTGTTGGTGGTGGTCATCTAATCTCCTCGGATAGCTTCCGCTTTTGTGCTTGCCGTCGCTCATTTCGTCTACATCATCTGGGTTGCAATGATCGTCGTTTGGTGTGACGGAACCACCAAATTAAAACTCTAAATTAAGCATAATGGCCGTCATTTGAACACATCAGGCGCATTAGCTTAATGGCTTAATTTGACAGTCCTTTCTCAACCCACGGTCAGATCAAAACATCACCGGTAGTCTCACGCGAATGTGAGCGCAGATGGTACAAGCACGACATAATACTTAAAATACAAGTACAATACGATTATGAAACACTAAGTTTTACATACCATTTTATAGATATTTACATAATTTATAAATTTTTACAACATAAGAAACCCAAGTTTGGAAATAAAAAGGTCTACCCCTCCTCCATACTGACCAAAAGTGTGCACCCCGCCAACTCCAGGAACTACTCCTCAGGCTCAACTACTACCCAACCTTCTACATCTCGACGGATAAACTTGGCACAGCAGGGACAGAAATCGATGTGGGAAGTACTTGTAATAAATTTGCAGCAAAGCCCTGAACAACTAATACTCCGCAAGACTTATCCGCCTATTGGGTATACTTAGCCCAATATCTAGACATGCATGGCTATCTGGCTAGTGGTTTGTTTTGCATAAAAATCATCTATAGGTGGATCCTTAATTTGCATGTTTTAGCCGCATATTTATATAGATAGACTATCAACAATTGTTTGCATATCTAAAGCAAGCATGTTGGAGCATTGAATAATGATTCAAATTAGTATCATCATGTATCACTAACATTCTAGCTCATTTCTACGAGATGACAAAGAGATCAAGGCCCTCATATCCGCGAGACACGGCGAATCGATCCGTTTTAACCTTGCAAGGTGGACCTAACCAACACGGCACACATAAGCCCCATCGGACCACACGCACCAACCATTCCCCTCCCCGCCTCGAACTACAGGACCGCCCCACCATCATATGGTCAGCCGAGCTCAACGTGAGACGACCAAAAGTAAATACATGCATCCCATTTCTCCACGACTACTCGACTACACCAGGAGGTGAGTTGGAGTCCTGTACTTTCGAAGCGAGGCAGTACTAGTCTTACCGTTTTCGACTACCTCCTACTCCCGGCATGCGGTTAGTACAATTTAATCCCCGATTAGCATCGCCACAACGACCGGTCCTCAATCGACACAGACAGGGCTAAGACAACCAGGAACCCTGTCGTGCTGCCATACCTATACACCATCTTCATTCCCCGTCCGGTCTCAAGTTTCCATCAACTTCACATTTGCATTCCACAACTCACTACTGAAGTACATAAATAATTAAACGTCTCGCGAGTAACCAAAAATTACTCGACTTCTGAAACATCCTATAGCTCACAAGTGACAAGAAGTCACTCGGCTTCTACCGAGTCCTATTAAGCATGGCATCGCTAGCGAACCCTATATACTAGTATAAACTCAAGGTATCCTATGGATTATGCAACTAGGGTTCCAATTAACTCCTAAAACATAATGCACAACCAATACATAAACATATATATATATATATACATATATATACATATATATATACATATATTTATAGTGAATCATAAGTTGAACTAATAGGACATGCACCGGGGCTTGCCTTCGGGTTGCTGCTCGACACTGAGCTCAGCTGGGCCTTGGGCCGGGTGCTCACAATTCTCCTGCTGAACTTGCCCCTGCTGCTCCTGTGGCCCGGCGATCACCTCGTACACGGCTCCCTCGGCGGCAGCGTCTACACGTATGCAAATGATATGAGAATGCATGCAATATAATTTGTAACTTTGAAATAAACCTTAACTAATCATAAATACTGCTAACCGAACAACACGACACCCAACAGTTCTGCAGAACACGTATTATCCGGATTTTATATCCAGAATATCTACCCGGAGTATCCGGGTTAATACCCGGAGTATCCGGGTTTTGCACAGCTTTCGCCCCCAAAACTGAAATTCTGATTTCTAGCAAAACCAACCTACAAAAATCGAAACCCTTCTAGACCCTAGTAGAGGGACTCGTATGGAGATGATTGACCCAAAAAAATTGCTTAAAACATCCGAGAATGATCACTCCCTTAAACCCTAGCTCGAGTACCTTGAGTAGGCTTCCCTTGCACCAAGAGCTTGAACCGAAGCCACCCCAAGGTGAAGCTCATAGAAAGGATGATTCCCCATGTCGGTAGAAACTTCTTGGGCCTTGGAATGGATTTGTAAGGAAGGATTTGGAGTTTAGGGCTAAGAAGAGAGGGAGAGCTCGTGGGGGGAGTGAGGAAGAGAGAAAAGCTGATATTTTACCATTTGGAAACAGTAAAAGGACCCTAACACGTGATATAGGATTTCAAGTCCAGACTATCCGGAAGAAAATCTGGATTATCCGAGTTAATCCGGAGTTTCCGGGTTAAAACCCGGAGTATCCGGGTCCACCCGACTCTAGAAAATAAATCTGAGTTTTGATTCGATTTGTGACTCGATTTGCGACGAAACGAATTACTTGCTAAGTATCTAGTTAATCCCAAGTTTAACACTCGAGTGTTACAATCTTCCCCCAAAAAGAAATCTCGTCTCGAGATTTAAAGCGTAGGTGCAAGGTTAAAAGAGAGTGAGATGTGATGTACCTTGATGCATGTTCAAGAAATCCGGATACTGAGAATTTAGAAAATCCTCCTGCTCCCATGTAGCTTCATCTTCGGAGTGATTACTCCACTGCACTTTATAAAACCTTCTAGTTTGACGCCGGGTATCTCGGTCCTTGCGGTCAAGAATTTTGATAGGATGCTCAGGATATGGAAGATCGGGTTCTACTTGTAGCTCCTCTATGTCAATCACTTTGCTTGGGACACAGAGGTATTTTCTGAGCTGAGAGACATGGAATATATTATGAACCGCGGATAATGGGGCGGGAAGTTCTAGGCGATATGCTACTGGCCCACATCGCTCAATAATAGGAAAAGGCCCAACATAGCGAGGTGCAAGTTTTCCTTTTACGCGGAATCGCCGAACCCCTTTCATGGGAGACACCCGCAAATAGACATGATCTCCCACTTGAAACAGGACGGATCGACATTTCTTATCCGTGTAACTCTTTTGTCGGAATTTTGCAATCTTTAAATTTTCCTGAATAACCCGGAGTTGTTCTTCAGCTTCGCAAACAATATCGGGTCCGAAAAAGTTCCTTTCTCCGACTTCTGACCAGTTCAATGGGGTCCTACACCTTCGCCCATATAATGCCTCAAAAGGAGTCATTCTGGTGCTCTCCTGATAACTATTGTTATAAGCAAACTCGGCTAAGGGTAGACATTCATCCCATTTCTGGCTATAGGTGAGCGCACACGCTCTGAGCATATCCTCCAGAATTTGATTTATTCTCTCGGTCTGGCCATCTGTCTGAGGATGATAGGCTGAACTGCGGATCAGTTGTGTACCAAGAGCGGCGTGAAAGTGTTCCCAGAACCGGGCAATGAATTGAGTACCCCGGTCTGAAATGATTGTCTTTGGAACCCCGTGGAGACTCACAATACGGTCCATATATAATTGGGCATATTGTTTTGCCATATGTGTTGTCTTTACCGGCAGAAAATGTGCCGACTTGGTGAGACGATCCACAATAACCCATATTGAATCATAACCCTTGGAAGTTTTGGGTAAGCTGATAATAAAATCCATACTAATATCCTCCCACTTCCAGGATGGAATACTCAAGGGTTGTAAAAGGCCGGCTGATCTCGAATGGCTCGCTTTAACCCTCTGACAAGTGTCGCACTCCGACACATATCTGGCGATTTCCAGCTTCATCCTTGTCCACCAGAAGCGCTGCTTCAAATCTTGGTACATTTTATTACTGTCTGGGTGGATTGAATAGCTCGAGAGATGAGCTTCATCAAGAATTCGCTTCCATAGCTCTAAATCTTTAGGTATGACCAGGCGATTATCAAACCACAAAACACCCTCACTGTCCTGGTGAAAACATGCAGCCCTAGGGTCATTTTCCATAAGCCTTTGTCTGATCTTCTCCATGCCTGCATTATTTTTCTATGCATCAACAATCTGATCTCGTAGCATAGGTGTGAGGGTGATATTGGCAAATGTGCCTTCAGGTACAATAGCTAGATTTAATTTCTCCATTTCCTGACATAAAGTTGCACACACCATTGTGGCTGAGATGCAACTACAACTGGCTTTGCGACTTAAGGCATCGGCTACAACATTAGCCTTGCCCGGGTGATAATGAATCTCCAGATCATAGTCCTTAATCAATTCCAACCACCGTCTCTGGCGCAAGTTCAGCTCATTCTGAGTAAAGATATACTTGAGGCTCTTGTGGTCGGAGTATATATGTACTGGATTGCCCAGAAGATAATGGCGCCAGATCTTTAATGCATGCACCACTGCTGCTAGTTCCAAGTCGTGGGTGGCATAATTCTCTTCATGTCGTCTAAGAGCTCTGGAGGCATAAGCAATCACCCGCTGATCTTGCATGAGAACACAGCTGAGTCTGGTGCCTGATGCATCACAATAAACGTCAAAGGGCCAAGTAATATCTGGCTGGGCCAAAACAGGGGCCGACGTCAATAGCTTTATCAGGGTCTGAAAGGCCCGCTCGCATTTGTCGTCCCATATAAACCTTACCCCTTTCTTGAGCAATTCAGTCATGGGCTTAGCAATTTTTGAGAAGTCCGGTACAAACCGGCGATAGTAACCTGCTAGCCCAAGGAAACTCCGAACCTCGGGAATAGAGGTGGGAGCCTTCCAATTCAGGACATCCTGAATCTTGCTAGGATCAACAGAAATCCCCTTGTCTGAGATGATGTGGCCCAAGAACTAGACTTTCTTGAGCCAGAAATCACATTTGCCGAATTTGGCATACAGCTTGTGTTCCCATAGGCGCTGAAGCACAATGCGGAGATGCTCTGCATGCTCTTCTTCGTTCTTGGAATATATAATAATGTCATCAATGAAAATCATGACAAACGTATCTAGCTCAGGCATGAACACTTAGTTCATGAGATACATGAAATGAGCAAGGGCATTTGTTAGCCCGAAAGACATGACCAGATATTCATAAAGCCCGTATCTGGTGGAGAAGGCCGTCTTGGGAATATCCTCAGCTCTAATCTTTATCTGATAATAACCAGAGCGGAGATCAATTTTTGAAAATACACGGGCCCCGAATAGCTGATCAAACAGGATGTCAATCCGGGAAACGGGTATTTATTCTTGATGGTGACGGCATTTAAAAGTCTATAGTCCACACACAACCTAAGGCTTTGATCTTTCTTCTTAACGAAGAGTGCAGGACAGCCCCAAGGCGACGTGCTAGGACGGATATAGCCTTTATCGAGCAATTCTTGCAACTATTTCTTTAATTCCGCCAGCTCATTGGGTGGCATCCGATAGGGTCTTCTAGAAAATGGTGCGGTGCCCGGTTGTAACTCAATGACGAATTCAACATTACGATCTGGGGGCATACCGGGTAAATCATCCGGGAATACATCTGGGTAGTCACATACTACTGGTATGTCAGCCAGGCTCTTGACCTCAACTTGGTTCAGAGTAAGTGTCGAGGGCATATGGTCCCTCAGAGTTAAGGTCATAGAACCCTGAATAGAAGGTTTGATGTGCACAGAATGTGAATTAGTGTCTAAAAGAACTCTTTGTTCCTTCATCCAGTTCATGCCAAGTATAATATCCACTTTTTGAGTTGGTAGAACTATAAGGTGTGCACTGAAATCTTTTCCTTGTAACTGAAGAGGCACTCGTCTGACAATTTGGTTGGTAATTAATTGCCCCCCGGGCGAGTGAATATTGTACGAACTTGGCATGTTTTCTATTTTCAATCCCAGCCTATCGGCACACTCCTTACTAATGAACGTGTGTGACGCACCAGAGTCAAATAATATAGTAACAGGTTGATCGTTTACTGAAAACGTACCCGCCACCACTGGAGCTCCTTCTGGGATACCCTCAAGGGTGGTATAGTGTACTTGCCCCGGCTTGAAGTGAGCCACTTTGTTCTTCTGATTTTGCTGATCAGATTGCTGGCCTTGCTTTGGTGGCATTGGGCAGTTACGGGCGAAGTGTCCCGGTTGTCCACAGTTGTAACATGGAAAGAAATTGGGGCGCATCCCCAGCTGCTGCATCCAAACTTTCTACTCATTCTGCTGAGGAACAGGAGGTCTGACAGTCCCCTGTGCCGGTAGGTACTGAGGTGGCCGATAATCCCACTGCTGCTGCGGCTGGTGCTGAAAGGGGGCTCGCTGCCGGCCCGACTGCACCAAGCAAAACCTCTGGGGAGCGCTGCTTGAAGATCCCGCTGCCGACGCCTTTCTTTTCTTCTCTGCCTTGTGAGCTAGGTGGGCATCCTCCTGAATGATAGCCCCATTGACTAGCTCACTAAAAGTGTCAAACTTAATCATCGCCAGGCGATCTTAGAGCTTGCTGCTAAGCCCCTGCCTGAAGCACGCATGTTTCTTCTCATCAGTGTATATGTGATATCCCGCATACTACGATAAATTTTTGAAGACCTGGGAATACTGTAGAACACTATTGTTACCCTGTTTCAGGGCCAAGAACTCGGTGAGGTTCCTTCTGATCACTCCTGCTGGAATGTGGTGTGCCCTGAATGCTTCTTTAAACTGAGCCCAGGTTAACCGAGTGCCCTCGGGAAACATAGCCACGTGATTGTCCCACCAAGTGCGTGCGGGACCCCTGAGCTGCTGGGCTGCAAATCCTGCCTTGTCCCCATCATCGTACGGGTGCAGGGTGAACTTGGACTCGATGGTCCGGAGCCAGCTATCTGCTTCCAGTGGCTCATCTGCTTTGTGGAACAGTGGCGGTTGAGTGCTCAGAAACTTCTCATATCCGGGGACAGCGGGCTGGTTGTGCTGCTCATGCCGCTGTGCTCTGCCTTGCTCAACAATCTCCCAGAGGAGTGCCGTCTGCTCGTCTCGTCCGGTGAGCATGGCCGCAATGGCCTGAGCCAAATCAGGAGGGTTTGGGGGTGCTGCCATTCTACATTCAACCATATTTGATTTAGTCACAATATCTTGATTACCCAAAATAATCAACCATGGAAGAATGCAGAAAGCATAAATTACATCAAAATGCCGGAAGTTTTGCATAGCCCCATCCGGAATATCTGGACTCTCATCCGGAATGTCCGGACACCACACCCGGACTATCCGGACCTATGTCCGGACTATCCGAATACACTCGTGGTGTTTCACTTCGTTCCCACCCCCAAGATGCATGAATTTTTAAAACAATGAATGACATGATGCATGATCGCCCTACGGTAACCTCTCAGCCCAAAACCTTTTATCTCAAGTTGAATTTTTTTTAATTCGTAAAAATCAAAAAATTAGTCATGCTCGTACCTTCCCCAGTGCGTTTCGGCTCTGATACCAGCTGTGACGGAACCGCCAAATTAAAACTCTAAATTAAGCGTAATGACCGTCATTTGAACACATCATGTGCATTAGCTTAATGGCTTAATTTGACAGTCCTTTCTCAACCCACAGTCCTATCGAAACATCACCGGTAGTCTCACGCGAAGGTGAGCGCAGATGGTACAAGCACGACATAATACTTAAAATACAAGTACAATACGATTATGAAACATTAAGTTTTACATATTGTTTTACAGATATTTACATAATTTATAAATTTTTACAACATAAGAAACCCAAGTTTGGAAATAAAAAGGTCTACCCTCCATACTGACCAAAAGCGTGCACCCCGCCAACTCCAGGAACTACTCCTCAGGCTCAACTACTACCCAACCTTCTACATCTCGACGGATAAACTTGGCACAGCAGTGACAGAAATCGACGTGGGAAGTACCTGTAATAAATTTGCAGCAAAGCCCTGAGCAACTAATACTCCGCAAGACTTACCCGCCTATTGGGTATACTTAGCCCAATATCTAGACATGCATGGCTATCTGGCTAGTGGCTTGTTTTGCAGAAAAATCATCTATAGGTGGATCCTTACTTTCCATGTTTTAGCCGCATATTTATATAGATAGACTATCAACAATTGTTTGCATATCTAAAGCAAGCATGATTCAAATTAGTATCATCATGTATCACTAACATTCTAGCTCATTTCTACGAGGTGACAAAGAGATCAAGGCCCTCATATCTCCGAGACATGGCGAATCGATCTGTTTTAACCTTGCAAGGTGGACCTAATCAACACGGCACGCATAAGCCCCGTCGGACCACACGCACCAACAATTCCCCTCCCCGCCTCGAACTACAGGACCGCCCCACCATCATATGGTCAGCCGAGCTCAACGTGAGACCACCAAAAGTAAATACATGCATCCCATTTCTCCGCGACTACTCGACTACCCCAGGAGGTGAGTTGGAGTCATGTACTTTCGAAGCGAGGCAGTACTAGGCTTACCGGTTTCGACTACCTCCTACTCCCGGCATGCGGTTAGTACAATTCAATCCCCGATCAGCACTGCCACAACGACCGGTCCTTAATCGACACAGACAGGGCTAAGAACCAGGAACCCTGTCCTGCTGCTATACCTATACACCATCTTCATTCCCCGTCCGGTCTCAAGTTTCCATCAACTTCACATTTGCATTCCACAACTCGCTACTGAAGTACATAAATAATTAAACGTCTCGCGAGTAACCGAAAATTACTCGACTTCTGAAACATCCTATATCTCGCAAGTGACAAGAAGTCATTCGGCTTCTACCGAGTCCTATTAAGCATGACATCACTAGCGACCCCTATATACTTGTATAAACTCAAGGTATCCTATGGATCATGCAACTAGGGTTCCAATTAACTCCTAAAACATAATGCACAAGCAATACATACATACATATATATATATATATATATATATATATATATATATATATATATATATATATATATATATATTGAATCAGAAGTTGAACCAATAGGACATGCACCGGGGCTTGCCTTTGGGCTGCTGCTCGACACTGAGCTCAGCTGGGCCTTGGGCCGGGTGCTCACAATTCTCCTGCTGAACTTGCCCCTGCTGCTCCTGTGGCCCGGCGATCACCTCGTACACGGCTCCCTCGGCGGCAGCGTCTACACGTATGCAAATGATATGAGAATGCATGCAATATAATTTGTAACTTTGAAATAAACCTTAACTGATCATAAATACTGCTAACCGAACAACCCGACGCCCAACAGTTCTGCAGAACCCGGATTATCCGAATTTTATATCCAGAATATCCGGATTTTCCGGAGTATCCGGGTTTTGCACAGCTTTCGCCCCCAAAACTGAAATTCTGATTTCCAGCAAAACCAACCTACAAAAATTGAAACCCTTCTAGACCCTAGTAGAGGGACTCGTATGGAGATGATTGACCCAAAAGAAATCGCTTAAAACATCCGAGAACGATCACTCCCTTAAACCCTAGCTTAAGTACCTAGAGTAGGCTTCCCTTGCACCAAGAGCTTGAACCGAAGCCACCCCAAGGTGAAGCTCATAGAAAGGATGATTCCCCATGCCGGTAGAAACTTCTTGGGCCTTGGAATGGATTTGTAAGGAAGGATTTGGAGTTTATGGCTAAGGAGAGAGGGAGAGCTCGTGGGGGAGTGAGGAAGAGAGAAAAGCTGATATTTTACCGTTTGGAAACAGTAAAAGGACCCTAACACGTGATATAGGATTTCAAGTCCGGACTATCCGGAAGAAAATCCGGATTATCCGAGTTAATCCGGAGTTTCCGAGTTAAAACCCGGAGTATCTGGGTCCACCTGACTCCAGAAAATAAATCTGAGTTTTGATTTGATTTGTGACTCGATTTGCGACGAAACAAATTACTTGCTAAGTATCTAGTTAATCCCAAGTTTAACACTCGAGTGTTACATTTGGCGGATGCTTTACCGCCCTCTTGTTCGTTGGCAGATATTTTGCTGTTCTACTCTAGCAAATGCTTTTTCGCCATCGTTGTGTTGGTGTTCATTTTAGGCGGATGCTTTGCTACCGTGGTGGGACGGGTGGATGCTTTGTCACCTTTGTTGTGTTGTTGAATTTTGCTCCATTGACGTTGTAGTATCTTTTAGTTGATTCAGCTGTGGTTTGGCAGTTATTAGCGATGGATTGGCATCTTTAAAAGTAAAACTCCACAATTATAGTTTTTGTATCAAAAATATTTTATACACACATGCGTATCACACGTGCACCCCACTAGTTAAATGTGATGATCAAATGTATTTGCCAATTTGAGACTTGAGCACTGATTGTAAATTTCTAAGTGGATCACTGAAAATTGTTGATTTGATATCTTAAGTCAGTGCAACAAAGGATTGAGATCACTGAACATATATAGACTTGCTTGCTTGCAGATATGTGGTTATGCTTGTTTGCATAATTGCAGTTCTGTAAGAAATCATAGCACACCGACTTCCGAGAAGTTGTAGGAAAGTAGTGTGATACTACTTCTTTTGTGGACCCTATGTGCACACTACACCAAAAGGACATTCACCTAAACACTAATATGAGAGATCAATTCTATATGAGAACTCAACTCTTTATTCACCATAACTTAGTACAACACAAGACTCTTGCACTCTTTATGTGGCTAACATAACATGACACTACTACACTACATGGCAACCTTACCATCTTCTACTTGAGACCTCTGATGACATTATATGGCAAGAGGGAGGGGAGTACCCCTATTTATTGGACTTCATGGCTCATATGATTTTATCATGTGTCCATCTTCTATGCGCTTCTTTACAAAATATTTAACTCTAGAATTTTTCTCGTACTTATCTAACCATACAAATATCTAATTTCTAGAGTATTTCATATTTCACCATGAAGCATGGTTCATGCATACTCTCTAATATTATGGAAGCTTCTCACAATTATGCATTTCTACTTCAACATCATGTATAAATATATGAGTAATTTTGCATATAAATATGAAATCAAGAAAAATTCATGTACCGAGTACATCTAGGGCTTCATTCCCTGGTTACATCATTGAAAAAATACTAAATTTTATAAAAGATGAAGTTCAATACTAATTATATGATTTAACCGCTAAATGACTCTTAATTCAGTGGCTATAACGGATATAGTCGACTATTAGTGGATTTATTCTTTTAAAGCTAAGAGATGGATATCCTAGCTTTCTTTACTCCCAAAACACTATAGCAGACTATAGCGGTGGCTATAGCCAGCTATTTAGAACCTTAGCCATAGTAGACCTTGTAGATTATGAAAATTACCAATCCAAGTATGGATATGGTTGCTAATCCTTGTAACAACTAGCCAAGTTGGCGTGCTATGCGCGCCTATACCAAAAAATTTGATCTAGAGTGATCATGGGAAACTACTATTCCTTTAAAGAAACATCGCATATGGATGTATTGAATCAAATCTAAAAATTACATTAAATAGGCATAGTAGTTTAGAGTATGAAAGTGTGTCAATCCTAAGCTTTTAGTACATAGGTACATATAATTTTTTTAGAAATTCACTATTTTTCTAGTGTTAGCAGGTATAGTTTATGGATTGGCTTACATTGGTTATTGATTTTAGTAGGAAAAAAGATTAGATTAGCAATGATGAATAATTCAGTTATATTTTGTGAGTTTGCGAAGTGAAAACAAAGTATAAAAAATAGTAGGGCTACCACATGTGAACATGTATACAAAATCTAGTTATTATTTTTATATATAGAGAATAATTAAATATATTTTGTATTTTCAAATAATGGAAGAAGCACAATATTTATAAAAAGATAAAGGAACCATTCAATAGAACCGTGGGGTCCCACCAACCAATGTGCTCAGGTCTTGCTTTGAATAGTACGTGATTCCACATAAATAGAACAGGGATTCCATATCAACAGTACATGGATCCCACATGGGACCACGGCTCACGCTGTTGCTCCAAATCTTGGATTGCTCTAAATCTCGAAGCTTTAGTATATGTAGTAATGCCCTTCCTAGCACGTTCGCCAGCTCTCTACTAATGTGAACCAACAAAACAGAATTGAGGCTTAGGCGCTCAGCTCGTGTGGGTGTGCGGCTGTGCACCAACGCAGCCACGGTGCGATGGACCAGATGGTTGTGTCGGCCACCAGCTGTGCGTGCTTGCTGTGGTGGCTCGCAGCTAAGGACAAACCGTCGGCGGCGCGCGCTCGTGAGGCTCTCGGCGGCCCTGCGCGCGCTCGTGAGCGTGGCGAACCGGACCGTGCGCTTCGGCGTGCGGGTGTCCGTGCTGCTGGCGCTAAGGCACGGCGCGCTGCAATAAGAAGCATCTAATATTTTGTACTGTTTCTTTTGCATTGTTCTTGTACTGTTCCTTTTGCATGGTAAATTTTGTACTGTTTCTTTTGCATTGTTCTTGTATTGTTCCTTTTGCATGGTAATGAAAATAGGTACTATTCCTTTTGCATGGTAATGAAAATAGGTTGGTGCATCCCGTATCGATATGCACCTTGTACTGTTTCTTTTGCATTGTTCTTGTACTGTTTCTTTTGCATAGGTAGGTGCATCCCGTATCGATTTGCTAACAAACATAAGCCTCCAAAGAAAAAAAATTATCCAGCTCCAGCTTTTTCTCAAACCCAGTCATATAATGCAGTCGCAAGCAGTCATCAGGGTCAGTTTGATAATGACACATACGCAAATCCTAAATCCGGGATATCATTTGGACAAATCCCAGTTCTGATGATGGCAAAACAGTGGAAGACAGCGACACGATAAGAGCACAGCACCAGAGGCATGTAAAAAATTGATTTCCATCTCCACTCGGCCACTCCTCTTTGATGGACAAATAAGCGAAAATTCAACTAGTAAAGCTGTTACACGACATTGACAGGTTTGACAAACATTTTCAAAATCTCACTACAGCTAATCCAACAATGCACGGCCATTCGCTTCAGGCCTTCAATTGTTTCGGCATGTAAGCGTTGACTATGGGGCAAAAGGTGAGCTTCTCACTTCCAGAGTTTCCGCAGGGACATGTTCTTCTCTGTATCCTTCTTCATCACCTTCGCCACTGCCATCTCGAAATCCTCCTGGGTGACGTGCACCCTTCTCTCGCGAAGGGCAAACATTCCCGCTTCTGTGCAAACAGCCTGCAAAATAGAGTCAGGATCAACTTGAGAAATTCATATACACAAGCTACGAATCTGTTGGTTTCAGACTTGCAGTACATAAATGGTTGAAAAATTGATGACTGGAACACAGGACTTAAGTTTTGCCTAATTGCACAGCTGAAATGGTGAGGATGAATCAGGAAAACAGCTAAATTTGCACTCTTTACCCGAACCAAGTCTTGCTTGTTTGGCATTTTTAACTACATGAAAAAAATGGTACCTGGAACTGCACTACTGAAGATGCTTAAAGTAGTTTTTGTGTTGCTTTACAAAAAAGTAGTTTTTGTGTTTACTGTGTGCTGTCCAATTTTGAATGCATTTTTTCTATTCTTAAGGCATGCTTTCTAATCTAGGATGTTAGCCTATTAGTGACACCAATACATACCTTCAGCTCTGCTCCTGATGCTCCATTCATCTTCACAGCGATCTTTTTAAGATCAATGTCACGCATCAAGTTCATTCTTCTGGAGTGGATCTTCAGAATATCAACACGAGACTACAAGAGCAAATGGTTACAGTTAAAGTCAAAATAAGCAGCAGATGCTTAGGCCAATACAAAGCTAATTGATCGAACTAATAGTGTGCTGAGTACTGCACCACTTACTGTTAGAGTATATTAGGCAACTCCAGATATGGTAGTTTAGGATTGATGTAATCCCGTGATAGCCTTCCTTATCTCTAGGGGAGGTGCCTTGCCCTCCAAGCCTTGTACTCCTATATATACCGCCCAAGGGGCTCATTGCAATATATCGACCACATTATACGCATCCTACCTTTCCTACATGGTATCAGAGCCGAGGTCCTGGGTTCGATCCCTCCCAGCCACGCATTTCCGCTGCGCGATTTCCCTGGCTGCGTTCGCTGAGACCGAAGTGCTGAGACCGGACAGGTGTTATAGTGGAAGGGGTGGGGGTTTTATCCTCAGTCCAACACTTACAGTTTCACTCGGATTTGGAAATTCAATCTTCCTGTCAATGCGGCCAGGCCTCAGGAGGGCTTGATCCAATATGTCCATTCTGTTTGTCGCCATAAGAACCTTAATCTTGTTTGTTGATTCAAAACCATCAAGTTGGTTCAGAAGCTCAAGCATGGTTCGCTGAACCTCACTGTCACCACCGCCACCTGCTGACCCCATCCTAGCAGATCCAATTGAGTCTATTTCGTCCATAAATATAATGGATGGTGCATGTTCCCTGTCAAAATAAAATGAGGTACTTAAGTATCTCAGACTATGTTTCTATGCATGCATTTATCTCAAGAAATTATCTTAGAATCCCATTAAAGTAACACTGACAGCAAAGATTTGATTGCAACACAAACTGAGAGTGGTTACCTAGCCATCACAAAAAGTTCGCGCACCATCCGGGAACCCTCTCCAATGTACTTCTGAACCAGCTCAGAACCTGACACCCTAATGAAGGTGCAGTCTGTGTGATGAGCAACCGCACGTGCAAGTAAAGTTTTTCCAGTACCTGGAGGGCCATAGAGAATGACACCCTGAAAATGAAGGGGTATACATTAATATTAGTGTCATCAACAGAATAATAACTAGAATAATGGCATCAAGGGGCTGGTAAACAAATCCTAACCTTTGGTTGGGCAATCCCAAGACTCTCGAACAACTCAGGATGCTTAATTGGAAGCTCGATCACCTGAAGATTGAGTTTTTATACCAGAGTGCTAACAGTAGTAGGAAACAACAAAATGTATTGTGCAATGAAATTCTTTGCACACCTCTTTGATCTCTTTAATTTGCTGATCAAGACCACCAATCATATCATATGTAGAATCAGGAACCTTCTCAACCTTCATAAGATTAACCAATGGATCTACTTTACTAGGCAGGATAACATGAAGCATATAGCTGCCACTTCGAAGAGCAACTCTTGGGGAAGGCGTTAGCTTTGCAATATCTATACTTTTATCAACATCTACAAGATATTTGCCTTCTGGATGCACCTGAAGATTGCCAGAAACAGTTACATACAATAGGATGAGTGGGAAACTCAGATCCATTAAAAACATACATGCCGATACAAATACATCTGCTACTATAATATTTGTACTCATACTTTGAGCCATCCAATGCAAAACAAAAAGGGAAGGAAAACAGAAAATGAGTCTGTTAAAATTCCCATGGAATTCTTTGACTATGTATCAGATTTAAATTATGGATAATTTCCACAGAAATTATAAGTAGTATGTCGTGTCAAGTCATGAGTGCCTAGTTCTGAAATCTAAGATGGATTCCATAGATAAAACATCATTCCAGTTTTTATGCTATTCCCTATTTAGTGACATCAGCAAGTACTACTTGATATTTGCGTAATATTTGAAATAAGAAAATCCACATCTATCCTAGTTCGTGTGTTTTAATTTTTAACTAGGAAGTCGCAGAAAGGAAGCGATTTTTCTTTTCAACATAAAAGTAATGCTACATCAAGTAACCAGAAAAGTAAAGCAAAGAAAGGAGATGTACCTTCACTAGAACCTTTGACTTGCTCATCACCTGCACAACCTCACCAACATGCGAAGCCGGTTGTTGAAGCAGATTCAACTCTTCCCGATGAAATTTAACTGCAAAGAGGATTTGCAAGACAAAATTTGAGAGTGGTCAACAATTGTAAAACTAGCATAGTGCATTCAAAAATCCTCATTGACAATTTATCTACACAGTAAAATCTAGCATCAGCACCTCATCTAAAGAACGGATATCGTGGGCTCTGCACAGAAAGCAAAATTCATGCTAATATAGACACAAATATACAACACAACAGTCAAATTTAACCTTGGAAGCCTCTGGGAATTGTTAAATTTAGAAGACTTTCAGCAGTTGATTGGACCGAGTTCAGTGTCCTAGCAGGAGGTAACTTCAAATTCTGACAGGAGATGAAGCGATCTTCAGGACAATACACTAGCAAAATTCATCAATGCCCAACATGAAACACAACCAACAGAACAGGACCAGAAAATTCCCCACGGCAAGGGAGACCTATATTTTAAACCTAACCGGTGAATACTTGGGTTAAACATGAAATTTGCGATTCTGAAAAAGAATGGAAACAAGACTGCGCGGATCGTATTTCGGGTACACCCCACACGCCCGAATTAAATCAAGCGAGGAGTCCGACCTATGCGCTACGGGGTTGAGAGATGAGGGTTTAGGGTTTGGGGGAACCGGCGCGCTTCGATACCTCGGGAGTTGATGACGTTGCGCTGGGCCTCCTGGCGGCGGAGGTCGTTTTTCTTATGCGGGATCGTGAGGCAAAGGTCGTGGATGTGATGCTTGTAGTACCGCCCCAGCCCCTCTCCCACGCCACTCCCCTTCGCTGCCGCCGCCGCCGCCCCCTTGGCGCTGGCCGCCGGCAGTGCCGAGGGCTGCGAGACGTCCATCGCCACCGTCGCCATCGCGCGATTCGCTTCGCCGCGGGTTGGATTTTGTTTGTTCGAGCTCGGTTTCGACGAGGAGCGCTGCTGCTTTCGTGGGCTAGTGGGCTGATTCTGTTCTGGGGCCTGGGCTCGTGTGGGGAGGGATATATCGGAGGACCGGGAGGAGCCGACTGGGAGGCCCCACACACGAGCTTCTTGTGGCTGAAGTTGAAGTCTCGGACCGGATCACCGGATTAGATTTTTTTTTTGAAGAAATTTGCAAGAGCATCACCGGATTAGATTCAAACTGATTTTAAATGCTGATCGGATTATTCTTGAAGTCGAAACTGGCTTTTGGGCTTCTTGTTGTAGTAAAGCTGGAGTTAATCTGCGACTAGAAGCCAACCAAATTCGGTAACAAACTTTTTTTTTTCAAAAACTGAATGAATCAAAGCCATCTCCAAGCGGATGCTACACAATTAGCTTTTGAAAAACTGAACCAAACCATCTCCAAGCTAGAGCTAAAAGTCAGGGCATAGGCAGAGCTAGCATGGTGGCACATTGGACCATGGACCACCTTTTGGGGTACGATACTCTCTGTTCGCCTAAACGGCCGTTTAGTTCGTTTAAATAGTGTTTAAACAGTAAACAGAGGTCACCGTGTCGTTTAGACCCTAAACGGTGAATTAAACAGTTGGACCGTTTAAACCGTTAAAATCCATCTAAATCGTTTAAACAGAGTCGAATTAATCATGATTAAATGAGTTAGATGATCATTTAATTCATAATTTAGTTAATAGGAGGATTACAACTACCACAATCAATATCAAACCAAATAGCACCGTAATTATATGAAATGTTGTGGGATTTAAATTTCTTCTAGAAAGATTATTTGACAGAATAGTTACTTTTTACATGTGTAAATATGTAGACTTTCTAGCATATTTGACATTTACGTACATAAATATGCATATTTTAATGTTGAGAACATATCTAGTGCAAATTAAGTTTTGGTACAAACCCCGTGCAAAACTACTAAAAAATATTTCAAAAAATTCTAAAAAAATCATGAATGTGCTTCTCAGCTTACCTCATCTATATATAAAATTTCATGGTCAAATTCATCTTACCCTAGAAGTTACAAAAAAAAGACAAATTTGGGGTGTATTTGAACCATTACTGTTTGTCAGAAAATTTGTCTTTTTTGTAACTTCTATGGTAAGATGAATTTGACTATGAAATTTTATATATAGATGAGGTAAGCTGAGAAGCACATTTATGATTTTTTCAGAATTTTTTGAAATATTTTTTAGTAGGTTTGCATGGGATTTGCACTAGATATGTTCCCTTTAATGTTACTATGCCAAACCATTTAGGTTGTTTAAACGGCCTAAACACTCAACAAAGGGTGACCGACTGTTTACCGTTAAACGTTTAAGAAAACATTGACGATACTCTTCAGAGAGAAGAGGAATCACAACAACTCAGTTCGTCGAGGACGAAGTCTCGAAAGAGAATTGACAGCCAGAACAATGACACGAAAATCAAAGCATGCACAATAATTTTTTGTATTCAATGTCCCATCACAGGTAGTTATATGGGTATTTATAGCCGGCGGCTCTACTACTCGCCGGTGTAAATTCCCGTAATGCTCTTTAACTGGTACATTCATAGAATATTCCGTGGGTACAAATGTAACACTACAACAAGGACCACAGCAGTGGGTTACAGCTAAACTGACAAGTGGGGCTCCCATAACTTTCTTATCCTTTGTCGTCTGGCTTCGCGCCAGGCCTTCGGGTCTGGCCTCCATCAGCCAAAACATTCGTCCCTTCTTTTGTCGTGCACCTTCATTCGCCCGCGGGCCTTCACTGCTTGGACTTCATTCGACTCGCTCCGCATCGCGCCCCGCCGAGAATCGTCCTTCAGATGAGTGGGGCTTCGCTCGCGGGCTTCGCTCCACGATCTTCGCTCCAAGACCTTTGCGCCTTGGCGCTGCGTGACGGTCTTGACCTCGGGCTTCGTGTCTTCGGACAGCGCCTTTGCCCGTCGTCCGAAGGTGACATCCCCAACACCACCTTAGAATTTGGATAATGTTGAAAGTAGAGTAGATATCTCTATATACTATCCACACATTAAAACCTGGCCAGGAAGCATGGCGTCGGATCGACCGGCCGGCTGGCTAAGATTATAGAAATTCTAGGGTTTTTTTCCAAAAAAATCCTTCCATTTATTAAAAATTAACCCAGTCTCTCTACGATTCACGCACCAACCTCGAGCACATCAAACAGCACTATCAGACCACCTTGACCGGCCTTGCCCATAAGGGCACATACAACGCGTCGTAGTCATCCGTCGACATGTAAGGATTTTTTCAAAAAACACCCCCACGAGCTGCAGTTACTCTCCTGCTGTCGACTCGTTCGTCTACTAGGCCTTCACGTGCTCGGAGGTGAGTTGACGAGGAAATCTGCCGTTGTACGACATGCTGCGGGGAAACAACGGAGACAGGATCAGCCGATCAGCTGCACGCCCCTCCACGCGGCACGCACGCCACATCGTGCACTGTCGCAATTTGCTCGCCTGTTCTCTGCACACCACCAGTGCCTTCTCCCCACGAAGATTTCAACCACCACGATGCATCGGTAAGAGATAAAACGAAACCCCTCGTCACTCTCATTCTTTTCCCACAAATTCCAAGCCCTCTCATATCTTAAATCATCAACAATTTGATTCACAATCAGCTTTTGTCTGCCAGCCATGGAGGAGACCTCCAGCGCCTCATCCTCGGCGCGATTCCAGATATATCTCCGGCACAAGTAAGAGGTAAAACAGAACCCCCTCGTCGTCCTCTTTTTTTCCCCCCAAATTTCAAGCCCTCTCGTGTCCTAAATTATCAACAATTTGACTCATAGTGAGCTTCTGTCCGCCAGCCATGGAGGAGGGAGTTTTCAATCGGCAAGAGTCATATGAATTATTTTATTGTATTGTGCATTCTCTCATGTATGCAATAAAATGTTAATAAGGATCAAGTATACACTAGATCACCATAATTTTTGTGTCAAAGAATGAATTAAACACCTTGCAGACAGTTAAATAGACAATCTGTTGTACAAGCTGTCTATTTAAGCTGTCTGTTTATGCTAAAGAGACGGCAGCTGTCTGCACTATTATACATGCCCTAACTACCTTAACTCGAGCTGCCCGCACACTGGACCGGCCTGGAAGCAGCCCACACACTCCGCGAGCATTTCTACTATTGTCGACTGAGTCCAACAGCGCGAGGCAAAAGCATTTATGCCTCGCGCTCGCCACTGTGCACACTCGGTGCCTCCTCCAACAGAATAGGCAACGCTGGAGAAAAATTGCCTTTGGAGGAGATAGGGGATGCAAAATTGCATCGCCTCTCTCCTCAAAGGCATTCGAGCCGGAGGGAGAGGGCCGGGGAGCCGCGGGAGGGGAGCAAAGCTCCGGCGGTGGCGCCGTGCTGCTGTCCATCCACACGGGCGCGGAGCCGGAGACGGCAGCGACGCTACGGAGGTCCGCGCACGGGCGCAGCCTGGCGAGGAGCAGGTCCAGGGCCTCGGCCCACATGATGGCCTCACCGTGCGCCACCGCTACCAGCCTCACAGCGCGCCGCCCCGCCCGCGGCACCCACCGCCTGTAGCCGCACGCCGCCCCGCCCGCGGCACCCGCGCGCCCACCGCTCGCCGCCGCAGGCTCTGCGCGGATCCGGCGGCCGCCATTGTGGCCCCGTGCGGAGGAGGCCGGCCGGTGATCCACCGCCGCGGCGGAGCTCAAGCCGGGCCACCGCGCCCCGCGAGGGAGAAGCCGGGCCGCCGCGCCCCGCATATGCAATTAAAATTCGAAAAGAAGTTATACATCACTTACCAAGCGTTTAAATTAAATTTTAATTTTTTATTTTATTAGTTTTGTTGAGATCTTGAAAATGAAACCGTAAATTCAATGTATTTGGATGATTTTTCTACTTGGACAAATTTCATGATGAAGTTGGAACAGTCCCTTACAAGGGTGGAACAATGTTTCAACTTCAAAAATTGAAAATTTTTCTCCTAAAAAGACATTTTAAATGAAAAATACAAACATTTCATTAAAAATAGAAATGTAAAAGGCAATTGTTTTAGAACAGATGTACAGGAATAAAATAAAATTGTTCCAAAAATAAATTTCATTCAAATATAGTTTTTATATTTGCAGTTTTTTATAAATTTACTCTTATGAAGGTCCATAGGTGCCATCATGTGTGTCAGGTTCTTGTACAAAGTCCGCTAGCAATGATGTAGAGAAAACACCCTCTCTTTAGACCCTAGTTTCGTCACTAGGCTAGGAGGCCGAAAACCATTTTGTCTTTTATTGGGTCATCCGTTGGTGTGGTAAAAGATCTTAAAATTTAGCTTGGATCATCTAAAAGCTGAATCTTATAAGACTTGGAACTAATCTTATACAACTTTAAAGTAAAAATACATGATATACTATTGTCTTGTGAACACTACCAGAAAAAGGACCTTTCGTACCTGCATGTTAGCACCGGTCATTATTTGGTCCAGTATTAAAGTTGGCATGGAGTCATTTTAGTACTGGGTCTAAATTTGTAAGCCTCCGGAGCCATTTTAGTACTGGCTCATAATACCACCCGGTATTAAAGTCACATTTTAATATCGGTTGGTGTTTCAGCCCGGTACTAAAATAGCGTAGCCATTTAGTACCGGTCAATGACACCAACCGGTACCAAAGGGTGACATTTAATACCGGTTGGCGTCTTTGGCTAGGTACTAAATAGGCCTTTACGATTACTTTAAATAGGTCACATGTGATGCATAGGTGGAATGGTAAGAAAGCTATATGCGATGTGAGAGATTGTGGGTTCGAATCCTCACAACCGACAACCGGTACTAACATGGCAAGCATTTGCATTTTTTTTCTCTGATGGTGTATTTAATACTGGTTGATCCAGTACTAACATGGCAAGCATTTAGTATTGGAGGGGATCTCCCAACCCGTACTAAATCCTCTTTTTCTAGCAGTAAGAAACCAATACAGGTATAATCGGTTACCACCCTAGTCGTCCACCAGCTGCCCGACAAAACAACCAACCAGCTAGTTTCGTCTTCACTGGGTCGTCCACTAGCCGCCTGGCAAAGCAACTTTACTAGGGAAAATCCTCCTGCAGAACCCAGCACACAGCGACGAGCGCTCCATTTGATCCGACGGCATGCGCGAAAGAAAACAACCATTTTCCCCACCCCGCAATGCTGATCTCCCTGTCAAATCAAGAACTACTATAAAAGGCCCCCGCGTTCGGGGGAGTTCTCCCCATCCGCATTGGTTCTCCAGCACCACCACGCTCACGACTCACGAGAAGAGGCAAGGCGTCGGCCGCGATGGACGGCCGCGCCGCCGCGATCGATCGCCACCACCGGCTGCTGCTCGCCGACACCGGCCGTCTCCTCATGCTACTCGGCACCATCGTCATCACGCACCAGCTGGGCGCGAGGGAGGCCGCGTCCGGCAACGCCGAGCACCTGCTCCTCGCCTTCATCCTCTGGCTGCTCGGCGCGGCGCTTGCCATGTTGTCCCTCGTCGCCCGGTGGTTCCCCGGGCTCGCCGCCACCGCCGCCGCTCTTGCGAGGGCGCTGCGCAACTACTTGCTCGGCGGCCTCTGAGCCAACATGGCAGCCCACGGAGCCGAGGAGGAAGAGCACCTGTGGACTGGACTCTCTTCATCAGTTACCGTTGCTCGTTTCTGCACGCAGTTGCATCCTGCAACCTACACATATGGTGGACAAAGCCTATGGTGGACAAAGCAACTGCACTTAAGCGTCGCAAGCTGGAGGGTGCAGGAAAGAAGGCCGCCGCTGCTGCTGTCCCCGTTCGTGCACCGCGTGATGCGCAGGGTCGCCCTTCTGGCACTCTGCCAGTAGAACTGGTCGAGCTAGCGAAAGGCGCAACCAAGCCAATGGTGATCAATGACGCTGTGGACCTCGCCGCTGCTTGCGGGGTTGATGGCAAGCTGCTGCTCCAAGCTGAAGAAATGGTGGCCGAACATGAAGCTTAATGTGGTTGCGAACTGCTGTAGGCACTCCTACTTTTCCCTTTGCCTTGTCTGCATGCAAGCTTATCAGTTTTTTTCTATGCTCATTTCTTAACCTCTTTTCTGAATTCGTGAACCAGCTGAACTTGGCTCGTTTTCCTTTTATTTGGTGGTTTCTCTTGAACAATGTCAGTTAATTGTCGTTCTCTTAGAATCGCCTCCTAGAATGTTAGGGGTTTAGGCCGAAAAGAAAAATGCCATGATGTCAAGCGTGCTCTTTCCTCCTGTAATGTGGATGTGGCTGCCTTGCAGGAAACTAAGCTACCTGATGTGTCTCACTTCAAAGCCTTAACTTTCCTCCCACAAAATTTAGTTAATCATTCTTTTAAACCGTCTCTTGGGGCCTCGGGAGGAATTATTTCTGCTTGGCTTGATTCCACTCTTGAACTTCAGTCTTCCTCAGTTGGCCCTTTTTTCGTACACTCAACTTTCTCCCACTTATTAATGGATATCTCTTTCTGTGTCACTAATGTTTATGGCCCCTGCGACCATGGAAGCAAACAGTGCTTCCTCGACTCCCTGAAGAATATTGCTGATTCAGTTCATGGACCCTGGGTTATCTTGGGTGATTTTAACCTTATTCGTTTCCCACATGAAAAGTCGAATGACAATTTTAACATGCAGGAAGCCGATTGGTTCAACGATTTCATTAATGATCTGTCTACAAGATATCCCTCTTCTTGACAGACTGTTTACTTGGTATAACAACCAAGATTTGCCCACCCTCTGCCGCCTTGACCGCGCTCTTGTCAACTTAGATTGGAGCAGCTTTTTCCCTGACACTACTCTCTCGTCTAGCACTAGAGTTACTTCAGACCATGTGCCTATTGTCTTACATGCTTCCACCTCTATTCCTAAACCATCCGTTTTTCGCTTCAATAACCACTGGCTTGGCTCTTCCACCTTCCCTCCTATCGTTGTTCAGAATTGGGAAAGTGTTCTGCAACATGATAACAATGCCGCTGCCTCTATCTGTCTCCGCCTCAAGAGGGTGCGCGATGCTGCGAAAAAATGGGATAAAAGTCGTAAAAAACCAAGCGTCTTGGTCACAAACTGTAATATTGTGATTGATCTTTTGGATAAGATTGAATTATTCCGGCCCCTTGGGAGCTTGGAACTATGTCTCAGGTTTCTAGTTAAGCAATCTTTGAGCACAAATACTACTCTCTTAGCTGACTATTGGAGACAGCGTGGAAAAGTGAAAGATTGTGTCTTGGGAGATGACAACACAAAATACTTTCAGATGTGTGCCACTATACGTCTTAGGAAAAATCAAATTCGAGTCCTTGACGTGGGGGATACTACTGTCCACTCTCAATCTGGAAAAGAGAAGATTCTTCATGACTTCTACCATAACCTGCTTGGAGTTTCCTCCCCAACGCATATCCTTGACAACCTAGGTTCCTTGCTAGCCCCCACTGCACTTGACTCCTTCCAGAGCTCATCACTCGCTACACAGTTCACCACCTCTGAAATTAAAAACGCCTTGTGGACGATGAAGAATGATTCTAGTCCTGGACCTGATGGCTTCGGCCCTACTTTTTTCAAACATTTCTGGGGTGTTGTAAGTCCTTCCATTTCCAGCCTCTTCGATGAATTCTACACAAACAAAGCCGATCTATGCAGAATTAACAAGTCCTATATTGTCCTTTTGCCAAAAAAACTTGGTGTTACTCGGCCTGATCAATTCCGGCCCATCTCCCTTCAAGGGTGTCCACTGAAACTGATAGCTAAAGTGTTAACCACTAGGTTGCAGCCCTTAGTCCCTCAGCTCGTTCATCCTGATCAGACTAGTTTCATCAAGGGCCGGAGTGTTTCTGAAAATTTTATCTATGTTGCTGAACTCTTGCAAACTTGCTACAAGCGTCGTATTCCTGCTGTTGCTTTGAAGCTTGATTTCAGAAAATCATTTGACTCTATCGAATGGTCGGCACTAGATCGTGTGTTGAGTGCTAAAAACTTCCCAGTTAAATGGCAAGAATGGATTGGATCCATTTTGGCTACAGGACAGACTGTTGTGCTCCTCAATGGATCTCCTGGTAAATGGATAAATTGCAAGAAAGGTCTGAGACAAGGCGATCCCCTTTCTCCCTATCTTTTCATTCTGGTGGCCGATGTCCTTCAACAATTGCTGACAAGTGCTACTGCCAATGGCGCTTTGGAGCATCCTATTACTCCTAGTGCTCCTTGTCCTGTCCTACAGTACGCGGATGACACTCTAATTATTCTCAAAGCCGATGCAGATCAACTTCTTGCTTTGAAAGAAATGCTTCAAACTTTCTCCGCAGCTACTGGGCTGCATATAAACTTCGAGAAGAGTACTTTCCTCCCTATTTGTGTTGATACAGAATATGCCAATCACCTCGCCTCCATCTTTGATTGCCCGGTCTCCTCTTTTCCACAACCCTATCTTGGCCTTCCTCTTTCCACAGCAAAATTATGCACCAGGGATTTCTTGCCTATGATTGCCGCCTCTGATAAATACCTCGCTGGTTGGAAAGGGAATCTTTTAAATGAAATGGGTAGAACCACCCTTGTTACCTCAGTGCTTGCCTTAGCGTCAGTCTACCACATGAGCTCGCTTCTCCTCTTTAAAGGCACTACTTAAACTTTAGTCCAGAAACAACGTGCTTTCTTATGGACCGGTGAAAATAAATACCATGGAAGTCAATGTAAAGTTGCTTGGGATGATGTTTCCCTCCCTGAAAGGACCGTGATGTCGCCTAGAGGGGGGTGAATAGGCGCACCTACAAATTTTCACTCAAATACAGCGGATTAAATTCACTGTCTGCCAAACTCGGAACTTCCGGGTTTCAAATCCGGAACTTCCGGATTTCAAATCCGGAACTTCCGGATTTGGGCTAGACAGTAGGTGAACTCGGAACTTCCGGGTTTGTCAATCCGGAACTTCTGAGTTCACTCAAAACAGAGTGAACACAATAAGAGTAGAGCTAATAAATGAATGTAAATTCAAACCCCAATTGTAGAGTCTGCTCTTTTACCGAAGTTCAGATTCACCCCGTGCACCCACGTGTGAATCCTAGTCTCCGTTGAGGAAGCTTATATCGACCCCAATGTCAAGCTATTTCCTCCTTCCACTATATGACCATGTGCCCTTGTGGCACAAGATCGGTGATGCTACAAACTTGCCGCTGCTCACCACAATCCTTGGGAGCTAGCCGGCGACACCTAGCCGTCTAGGAGGCTTCACCTCCAAGAGTAACAAATGTGAATCACACAAATCACGGCTAATCTCAAGTGCTCAAGGTTTGCTGTGCTCTCTAGTGCTCTCAAACATTCACTCTCTCAACCCAACTCAAGGATATACACTAATCACACAATCTCACAAAGAGACGTTCGGGAGAGCTCAAGTATGGCTACCAAGCTTCTTAGGACGACCAGCAATGAACAGAATAGAGCCTGGAACAGCAGCCCACCAAGGAGGGGGCTAAGGGGTATAAATAGCCGGTCCCGACAAAACTAGCCATTATGTGACAGTTAGAACCCGGAACTTCCGGATTCTACAACTCGGAACCTCCGGATTTTCAAACCAACTAGCCGTTAGTACCACGTGTGCCAAGTTAAAATATGTACGTGAGGCTTTTGTGTCTCTCTCAACTCACATGGGTTACTTGAGCACTGAGACTAAACCAAAGACCATTGTGATGCATCCCTCTTAATAGTACGGCATACCTAAACTCAAGATCAAAGATAAATTACATTTCAACTTCTTGAGCTACTCTTTTTCATCCTATGCCATGTGTTGATTAAACACAATCTGAGGAGTGCATCCAACTTGGCTTCTTTAATTTGAGCACATCTTCCTTGAGCTAGTGACCTTGAACCTTTATCATTGAATGAAATCCACTTCTAGTTCAAGTCACCGTCTTCATAACAAGATTCTAGAAAGATTGATACTTGCCAACATGAACACCACACATGACCAAGATTCTTCAAGTTGAACCCAAGGAACGTTTCGTCACCCTAGCATTGGTTCCTCGGCACAACCATAATTGCCCTTCTCCAAGCTTAGTACCTAGAAACACATTCCCGAATTCCAACTCTTCATCCTTGCATCACATATAGCTTCATGTAGGCTTGTATCACATTTAACTTTCAATGAAATCCATTTTGATCATGCCATCCTTTCTTCAGTACTTTGTGGGCATCAACATCTTCTTTCTTTGAGCATACCCGCTTTGAGCTATTGACTTTGAATCTTTGATTTGCATAGGAGTGAAATCCAACTTGATTCACAAGTCACTTTCTTTATTTGAATAATGACACTCTTCAACATAGAGCTCTCCATGACTCTAGGATCTCCAGCCTTTGACCCGTATCGGTTTCTTTGCTCCCCCAAGCCGTCGCTTGCGTAGCCTCTTGAAACACGCCTCTCGGTCCTCTACCATTATCCTAGCCGTTCATCTTGAACTCATATTGATTTGTGTCATGCATGAAATCTTCATTGTCAGTTCGAATTCTCAATTCAATCTTATATACAAGTTTTCCAATTTGAGACATCATATATGCATCAACTCATGTCTCATTCTCTTTTGCCTTGCTTGCTTCTTTAGTTAATAACCATTTATCACATGTGACAAGATCTTCCACATTTGAGATTATGCATAAGCATATCACATCTCATTCACAAAACCTTTACTTGTCACTTTAAATCTCATTTTAAACCGAAACAAGCCTTCTCATATTAGAGCTTTTATATCAACCATGAATACCTTGCTCTATTTTTGTTTTCTTGTTTAGGTTGTCACATACACATTTTACCAATGGGATAAACACACTTGCTTGCAACACATGAGCCATCTCATTTAGTACCCATTACTTAATTAAATACCTGCTCATGATCTCATGCAAACAAGTTAGTCCTTTAATCGTGTTGTCAATCAATACTCCAAAACTCACTAGGGGCTTAGATACTCTTTCAATCTCCCCCTTTTCGGTGATTGATGACAACACCGATTAAAGCTTACAAAAAGATATAATCAATTGAAGTTTTGAATTTTCAGATTTAGTAGTAGCTCTCCCTTACAATGTGCATTGAATGGAATTCAATCAATTTGGCTTCAAATGCCCATTTGCACATATTTACAAGAAAAACAAAGAGCTCCCCCTAAATCTTAGCATCCGTGGAGTGCAAAACAAATGTGTGATCAAATAATATGTAATGCATATGACAGATACCTCACACGAAAGCAAGATAAAAGAAGCAGGTCAGTTCTGTCAGCCCAAACCCGGAACCTCCAGGTTCCAAATCCGGAACTTCCGGATTTGCCAGGCAGAACTGGTCTAAAAACAACAAAACATCATTTCATCACCTTTTATCACACTAACAAGCATCACATATTAGTTTAAAGCATCTAAACATGGTTCACCACATAATATCACACAATACAATTTGTTCTCAAGTCCTCATGAGCTAAAATGAATTTATTACATGGCATGTGGCATCCCACACCCAAATCCGGAACCCGGAACCTCTGGGTTTGCCTGACCAGAAACACTGAAAACTGAGTAGAAGCTTTAATCTTCAATAATCTCTCCCCCTTTGTCATCTATCACCAAGAAGGGCCTGAGGGGAGTCTTTCTGGGGCTTCAACTACTGATCATCATCCTCATCGTCTTGTCTTCCATCTTGCCTACTCGAACCTTGGCCGGCATCACCAACATGGTGGTCAAACATCCAAGCACCATAAGCATCGAACCCATAAGATGGAGGTGGTGGTGGAAACTGAGGAGCCTGAGGCATGAAAGGAGCGGTCGAGGGGTCAACAACAGTAGGGTTAACATAGGATGTGGTGCCACTACCATAGAGCTGCCCCCAATAGTCTTCTTGCTGATATCTAGCATTCATTTGCTCCATAGTTTCAGGCTCACTTTGCTGTCCTTCTGAGCCAATGGGTGAGGGAGGATCATTAGGCAACATGGCTTCTTGCAATTTCTTTAGCCTCAAAGTGTCTTTCTTCCACCTTCCCCTCTCCTTGTGCACCACATCATTTGTGGACTTGCACATCCCAAAAATCATGTTGAACATCTTTCTAATTGGAGAGGGAGGCTTTTCCCAAATTTGAGATCTAGAGCCACCACACCTAGAATAGGAGCGAGTAGGGACATGTGGTGCACTAGGAGCATGTGTAGGAGCATGTGGGGCTGTATCACCATCACCTGGAGAGGCAACTTGCTCTCTAGATGCAATAATTTCAGCAAGAGTGGGTCCGGGGTGTGAGTCCATCTTGACATCAACAGGAGGATGTTTGTAATCACACTCAAATTTTTTGTTGGTCTTTTGATCAATCATGAACATGAGATAAGCTCCAAAACCACAACACTTTTGGGCTCCGTTTGGATGTAGATATTGGAAGGCTTGGCATTGAATTGAGTTCAATGCCAAAGCAGAGTAGTATTGGTAATGGGTTATAATACCAAATCCATTGTTTGGATGTAGATAAAATTGTTAGATGGAATCCAGTGAACTAACAGATTCCAATTCATGTTTGGATATCCATACCTTGGCATTGACCACGCCACCCCGCTCCTGGGCGGAGCTCACCGCGCCGCCGCCGCCGCTTGGCCGGAGCTCAACCGCGCGGCCCGCATCCACGGGGCACAGGAAAGAGGAGGGGGCGCCGGACGGGAGGAAGGAGAGGAAGGCACCGGCCGCGAGGGAGAGTAGAGGTGCCGGCCACGAGGAACTGGAGGAGGGGCGCCGTCCGTGAGGAAGACGAGTAGGAGGAGGAGGGGCGCCAGTCATGGAGGGAGGAGGGTGGTGCGGCCGTCCGACGGAAGGAAGGAGAGGAAGGGCACCGGCCGCAAGGAATGAGGAGAGGTGCCGGCCGCGAGCAAGAGGAGGGGCGCCGGACGCGAGGAAGACGAGGAAGAGGAGGAGGGTCGCCGGTCGCAGCGGGAGGAGGGTGGTGCGGCCGGCCGACGAAAGGAAGGAGAGGGAGGGCGGCGCGGCCTGGCGGCGGAGGGAAGGAATGGGAGGGCAGCGTGGCCTGCTAGCAGAGGGAGAGGGATGGTGGGGCGCCGGCGGAGGGATAGGGATGGAGGCGCGGCCGCTGACTGGGGAGGAGAGGGCGAGCGGTGCGGGGATGAGAGGACCAATGCATCGCAATACCGAGGTGCGGGGGCTCCGATTTGCTCGAGGGTGCAGGCAAGTCAAGTGAATGCCACGCAGTATTGGCTCATGATTCCGATTTCCAATTCCAGTGATATCCAAACGATGATATTGGTGCTAGCAAATTCCAATTCCTGATTCCAAGCTTCAATGCCAACATCCAAACGGGGTTTTGAGATGATTCAGATATGGACTTGATTTCCTCCCATATGTAATCAAACACACTGAACTCTGGCTCACTAGGAGTTAAAGCATATAGCAAATTCTTTCCATATGACGATATATTGTGAGCATCACCCTCTCTAGGAGCAAGTGTCTTCCTAAAGAACTTGTTAAGATATGCATAAAATGGAATGAGTCCTTTAGGCCCCCCAAACTCTGACTCCCTGCCAGGTAAGTACATGCATTTCATTTCTTCTTTGGGGGAGAAGAGAGCTAAGGTGAAGTCTAACTCTTTGTGCATCAGCTCTCCCAAATCCAAACATGACTGCAAACTCAACATAATTGATTTTATACCATTTTCCCTCTGTCATCCAATGGACACATCTCATATCATCATGTGTTTCAAAATAGCAAGTGGCATAAAATTGGGCAATCACTTCTATGTTCCAATCATATTGAAATGCCATGATTTTGTATATGTGCTTAGCCTTGCATGCACTAATGATCTCATTAAAGATTGGATCTCCCATTCTCTCAAGTTTTGGCCAATTCATAAATTGAGAGCGTGCCACTTTGTATTTCTTGCTAAGAATTGCACTCACATAGAAGTCTTGATGGAACTTGGTTTGAAATCTATAATCAACACTTCTTCCTTTCTTAGCACGCAAAGGATTCTTCAATCTTTCTTTTCTTACTTTGTCTGTCATTCCACTCTTCATGTAATCAGTCATGATATAGTCATGGGGAACACTTGGCTTTCTTAACATGACTCCAGTCACAAAGAGTGGCTGACCGGACTGCTGTACATGTTCTTCTTCCTCTTCTTCATCGGGTTGAGCACTACCACTGCCAACTCCATGGCCATCACTGCTGCTGCTACCCCTCATTTGCCTACCACTTCTCTTTGTTCCATGGGGAGGTGATTCATGATAATTTGGATCACTCTCCTCCCTATCATCACTAGATGTGTTGTTCTCTTCTTGAATTTCTGGCTCATCTGCAATGTGCAAGGTGCCTCTGGAAAGTTGCCTCATGGATCTTCTTGTCCCAATGGGAACATTAGGATTTTTGCTCCTTCTCCTCAAAACAAACCTTTCCTCATCTGAATTATCTGTGAAAACAAAGATGAACCTTGAATTTAGGACAGGAATGATTTTGACTGAAAGAATCCGACAATTTTGAAGATCAGAGCTGGATTCCAGTTTTCTGTGTAAATCCGGAACTTCCAGATTTGAAACCCGGAACTTCCGGGTTTGCCCAGAAAACCCTAACTTCGAGCACCATCAAAATCGACCATGGAAACATGATTCTTTTGCTAGGGATAACATCTATGTTCTAAATGTAGGTGTTCTACCAAAGGAATCGAACAGATCAATCATAGGTAAAGAGATCGGGCAAAAGGAATGATTTTGTACCATTGCTCATGGTGGGAAGGGTTTGAAATCGATTCCGGAGGGTGGATCCGGAACCTCTGGATTGAAATCACCAAGAGCCACCATTCAATACTTGAAATCCTTGATCAAATGGCCGAATCGCCCCAAAATCGCCTCTCCCGAACAGTGTTTGTGTCGGGCAGTGAGTGGGAGAGAGAATGAGAGGTGAAAGGGTAAGTCACGGGCTGAATAGTGATATACCGGTTGAAATCCGGAACTTCCGGGTTTACAAAACCAGAACTTCCGGGTTTCACATTACCCCTCGGTCAAGACTCGATATTGGAGAATTTGTCCGAGATAAATGTGAGTTCCAACTTCTTAGATATCCAAAATTTTTGGAACAAATATATCCATGGAAATTTCTCAGAACTTTGGTGGTGAATATTTTTACCCACTAAATCCGAACTTCCGGGTTACAAACTCGGAACTTCCGGGTTTACTACTGTACTGGTTAAACTCCAGAGAATCCGGGAGACAAGCCAGAGTATCCGGGCCATCCCAGAGTATCCGGGCTGAAACCCACAGAATTCGGACTATTCTCAGAATTGGGCAAAATATCTCAAAAGTGTTGATAGAGTTTGATTTCTAGATGAGAGGGCCTTGACAAGAGAAAGATTTTGATATTTTGGTTCCTTTGTCTTAGATATCCTTTTGAAATAGGAACCTAGGCTTGAATTTGATGAGAGATAGCATTTCCAAACAAATATACCCCTTGATATGAGATTGGAATAGATCCTATGGACTTGAGAGAGTCTTGTTGCTTTGTGGTTAGCCAACAATCAAACAAGTGTAACTATAACCACAAGGCAACTTGACATGGTCACAAAGACCAAGAACCAAAAGTTTCCAAACCGCAAACAACCTAGCATACTAGTTGTTTTTTTAAAAAAAAATGATCCTATAACACTCATGTATCTAGTAACTCAAGTCAAGCACCGTCCTTAGCATATTTGGCTCATACCTCACGACAATTTAGTTCTCTTGACACTAAGTCAATCTCAAAAGAAAGTATCAACCAAATATCTAAAGTTACACTAAATGACTTTTAATTACTTGATACAAAACATGCACACACTAGCATGTAGAGGGCCTAGATGCAAATCATAAATACTTGACCCTAATAAAAACATACCTTAGCCCTTTAGGTTCCATGTCCTTCACAAGAGAAGGATCTCACATACATGGCTTGCACATAATCATTATAAACATAACTTGAACTCTTTTCTTTCGATTAATCATGAAAAGCTCAGAAGTCCAAGTAAATCACATTAGTAGTACAAACCCTAGCTTTGTGCTTGATGATTCTTTAAATGTGGAAGGCAATGAATCATCAAGCAGTAAAGCCTCATAACATGGACTAAGTTTCTCAAGAGTGAATAATGCACACATGTATATGGAGGCAAGTATATGTGCATCTTTTGATCGATTAAGACCAAATGAGAAACTTAAGACATATTATGGAGAGCAGCCACACAAAGTGATAATCAATCCAATTTTGAGTTTAGATACATCTTTTTCAAGTTGGATTGGTGACCTTGAAGTCAAGTGGCATACTCGTAGTGAAACATATTACCCTTGTGATCATGTATATGTTTTCTACACACATGAAGCCTTGGAAGCGAGGTTAGTAGCAAGACACAAAATATGAAATAATCTCCCCCTAAGTAAGTGCATCAAGGATAGGATTCTTGAGATATGCACTTGTGATCAATAAAGACACGTGAGGAGACTCATTTCATATCTTGGTCGGATTTAATCAAAGATTGTATCTAAAACATTGAGTAAGTCAAGAATGAGCTCACAGTCCTAAGAGTCAGGTCAAGACCACTGTCTTTCTGCAGATATTCCTCGACTGTGATTTCTTTGGAAATCCGGAACTTCCGGATTGCAAAATCCGGAACTTCCGGGTTTGCCAGACTTTCTTGACTTAGTGTAATCCATGAATTCTTAACCTTTCTTGATTCTTCAACACTTGTAGATGCTCCTGTAATGTTACTAAAGCACTAGCTCCACCACAGAGCTTGTTAAGAGCATCACAATTGATATTTGCATAGATAACTCAAATTTACAAAGGATGCTAAACAATTCTTCTACTTGAAACCACACTAAGCAATTTCAGACATTAGAACTTGATTAGCTAAGAAGAAGATACTTGTTATCAGAGATGCATTGGATTGATGGATCGGTTTGAGTTGAACTTGGTGATTTTCTAGATGAACTTTGGACAATGATATTGAGGTGAAACTCTTCTCATGTTCGCCAAGTCCACAATGCATCTCTAAGTACCTGCTAATTCTTTCAAGCACATTTTGGTACCCAAGCCAAGTTGGCTCCACGAAGGTTAGTCAACAAAGATTTGGGAACCCAAATGGATCTTGGGCGAGTAGTTGATGAACTCGTCATCCTACCAGCACCAACACCATTTTTAGGTCTCCTATAGTATAAAAGTACATTGTTGATCAAGTTTGGCTTAGGAGAGTTACCGTTTGGACAATCCTTACCAAGATATCCTTTTTCTCGACATGTATAGCAAACTTTGTGCTTGATGTTGCTTGATGGCTTGTTCTTATTATCCTTGATTGCTTTCCTCTCCAAGTATTTTTCTTGGGCCTTCTTGAAACCCTTGTTTGGCCTGAAGTGCCTTTGGGATTTCAAAACCGGAACTTCCGGGTTGTACACTCCGGAACTTCCGGGTTTGCTTGACTTGTCTGGGAAAGTTGCAATTATGTGTCCCATTTTACAGCAGCCAAAACATCTTCTTTTGGCAAGACTTCTTTGTCGCTTGGAGAGAGTTTTCTGGCCTTCTTGCATATTTGAGCACATTGAAGCATAATGTCCCAATTTGGAGCACTTGAAGCATTTGATATGAGCTAAATCCTTTTTCTTTGTTTGAGACTTGCTCTCCTTTGACTTGTGTATAAGGTTGCATGAGTTTTGCACGGTGGACCCCTTCTCAAGATTCTTCACCATGGTTGCACGGTTATCTTGAGAAGGTTGCACAACACTCTTGCCTTTCAATTTTGACAAGTCTTGTGAGAGCCTCTCAACCTCTTGTTTGAGCACTTCATTTTCTAGAGCTAGGTCATCATTGCAATCTTCCACGATTACTTGCTCATACCTAGATTGTTTCTCTTTGTTCTCATTTTGTGAGCAAGTGTTGTCAATTTGCTTATTTGACTTTACCACTGTAACCATGACCTCATGAGCTATCTCTAGGGTGGCAAGTGAATCCATAAGCCTTTCATTTGAGCATTTGACTTCCATACCACGAGTTTGCTCATACATAAGCTTGTTTGTGAGCTCATCTACTTGAGTCTTGAGATCATGATTTCTCTCTTCTACTAGAGCAAGACATTTGATTTCATCATCCTTTTTGTTGAGAACCTTCTTTTGTTTCTTTATTTCTTGATCTTGCTTCATCACCTTTTTCATCAGCCCAAGGATTGTTTCTCTGCTCCTTTTGCTTACTTTTCTAAGCTCAAGCATTAGTTCCTCGTCATCATCATCACTATCACAATTACTACCACTATCAATATCTAAATATGTATTGTCTTCAGTTGTGGCCACAAAGCACTGATGATGACTATAATGTGATTGAGCAGAACCATTAGAGGCTGATTCATAATCTGATTGATATATTTCAGCATTATTCTCCAATCCGGAACTTTCGGGTTCTGAATCCGGAACTTCCGGGTTTGCTGTAATTTCTGGAGTTAAGTCACTGGTTTCTGTAACTTTGTCTTTCCAACTCTTATCAGATGATTTTTGATAAGTTGTGCTGATTACTGATGGTACTGAGCAATCTTTGTCATAAAGATTCTTGAGAAATTTCCAAATGAGATGAGCATTTTCTCGCATTTCTTCATCCTCAAGAATGATATCATTAATTTCTGCGCATACATTACTCAGCAAATAATCAGTAACTAACGCATTGAGTTGCATGCAATCTATTTCCCTTTGATTTGTTATATCAACATTTTTCCAACTAAAATTTGGAGGAAGGATGCTTGCAACTACAACCCGTTCAGCAAACGGACCAAACTTCCGCAAATGTTTACAAATCTGAATGGACCAGGAAGCATAATTTGAGCCATCACTTACAAGCGACTCAATGGGTACCTCATAGGACGTCAACATCGTTTCTTAAGGGCGGTTAAGCTTTGATGTGAAGTTAGGCTCTGATACCAATTGAAAGGACCGTGATGTCGCCTAGAGGGGGGGTGAATAGGCGTACCTACAAATTTTCACTCAAATGCAGCGGATTAAATTCACTGTCTGCCAAACCCGGAACTTCCGGGTTTCAAATCTGGAACATCCGGATTTGGGCTAGATAGTAGGTGAACTCGGAACTTCCGGATTTGTTAATCCGGAACTTCCGAGTTCACTCAGAACAGAGTGAACACAATAAGAGTAGAGCTAATAAATGAATGTAAATTCAAACCCCAATTGTAGAGTCTGCTCAGAGAAGTTCCTTGAGCAGGTTCACGTAGATCCTGCACATACAAAACAACAATATCTCCAAGACACAAGTGTCTAATGAAGAGCTCCTCAAATCCACAAAACAAATATAAATGCAATGAACACAAGGATTTGTTTTACCGAAGTTCAGATTCACCTCGAGCACCCACGTGTGAATCCTAGTCTCCGTTGAGGAAGCTTATATCGACCCCAAGGTCAAGTTATTTCCTCCTTCCACTATATGACCATGCGCCCTTTTGGCACAAGATCGGTGCTGCAACAAACTTGCCGCTGCTCACTACAATCCTTGGGAGATAGCCGGCGACACCTAGCCGTCTAGGAGGCTTCACCTCCAAGAGTAACAAATGTGAATCACACAAATCACGGCTAATCTCAAGTGCTCAAGGTTTGCTGTGCTCTCTAGTGCTCTCAAACATTCACTCTCTCAACCCAACTCAAAGATATACACTAATCACACAATCTCACAAAGAGAGGTTGGGGAGAGCTCAACTATGGCTACCAAGCTTCTTGGGACGACCAGCAATGAACAGAATAGAGCCTGGAACAGCAGCCCACCAAGGAGGGGGCTAAGGGGTATAAATAGCCAGTCCCAACAAAACTAGCCGTTATGTGACAGTTAGAACCCGGAACTTCCGGATTCTACAACCCGGAACCTCTGGGTTTTCAAACCAACTAGCCGTTAGTACCACGTGTGCCAAATCCGGAACTTCCGGATTACAAATTCGGAACCTGGCAGCAAAGTTAAAATGTGTACGTGAGGCTTTTGTGTGTCTCTCAACTCACATGGGTTACTTGAGCACTGAGACTAAACCAAAGACCATTGTGATGAATCCCTCTTGATAGTACGGCATACCTAAACTCAAGATCAAAGATAAATTATATTTCAACTTCTTGAGCTACTCTTTTTCATCCTATGCCATGTGTTGATTAAACAAAATCTGAGGTGTGCATCCAACTTGGCTTCTTTAATTTGAGCACATCTTCCTTGAGCTAGTGACCTTGAACCTTTATCATTGAATGAAATCCACTTCTAGTTCAAGTCACCGTCTTCATAACAAGATTCTAGAAAAATTGATACTTGCCAATATGAACACCACACATGACCAAGATTCTTCAAGTTGAACCCAAGGAACGTTTCGTCACCCTGGCATTAGTTTCTCGACACAACCACAATTGCCCTTCTCCAAGCTTAGTACCTAGAAACACATTCCCGAATTCCAACTCTTCATTCTTGCATCACATATAGCTTCATGTAGGCTTGTATCACATTTAACTTTCAATGAAATCCATTTTGATCATGCCATCCTTTCTTCAGTACTTTGTGGGCATCAACATCTTCTTTCTTTGAGCATACCTGCTTTGAGCTAGTGACTTTGAATCTTTGATTTGCATAGGAGTGAAATCCAACTTGATTCACAAGTCACTTTCTTTATTTGAATAATGACACTCTTCAACATAGAGCTCTCCATGACTCTAGGATCTCCAGCCTTTGACCCGTATCGGTTTCTTTGCTCCCCCCAAGCCGTCGCTTGCGTAGCCTCTTGAAACACGCCTCTCGGTCCTCTACCTTTATCTTAGCCGTCCATCTTGAACTCATATTAATTTGTGTCATGCATGAAATCTTCATTGTCAGTTCGAATTCTCAATTCAATCTTATATACAAGCTTTCCAATTTGAGACATCATATATGCATCAACTCATGTCTCATTCTCTTTTGCCTTGCTTGCTTCTTTAGTTAATAACCATTTATCACATGTGACAAGATCTTCCACATTTGAGATTATGCATAAGCATATCACATCTCATTCACAAAACCTTTACTTGTCACTTTAAATCCCATTTTAAACCGAAACAAGCCTTCTCATATTAGAGCTTTTATATCAACCATGAATACCCTACTATATTTTTCTTTTCTTGTTTTGCTTGTCACATACACATTTTACCAATGGGATAAACACACTTGCTTGCAACACATGAGCCATCTCATTTAGTACCCATTACTTAATTAAATACCTGCTCATAATCTCATGCAAACAAGTTAGTCCTTTAATCATGTTGTCAATCAATACTCCAAAACCCACTAGGGGCTTAGATACTCTTTCACTCCCCAAAGAAAAAGGTGGTCTTGGTGTGCCGAACTTGGCAAATAAAAACAAGAGCCTCCTAAAAAAAGTTTCTCTTCAAATTTCATTGTGCACCATCCGTCCCATGGATTGATTGGCTCAGAAGTGCTTATGGTTGGAATGATCGCTTCGACTTCGGCAATGATATTCATTCGATGACCCCGATTTGGAAAGACATCTATGACCTACTTCCCTCCTTCAGGAAAGAAACTAAAGTTCTCCTTGGCAATGGTCTTATGACGGCTTTCTGGGTTGACTTGTGGTTTGGACCAGACACTCTTGCAGATATGTTCCCAGCTCTGTTTTCGCATACTTTGCGTCCTAATGCCTCTGTTGCGCGAGTCTTTTCCATCACCACACTACAGCTCTCCCTCCGCCCGCGCCTAACTGCAGCAGCAGCCCAAGAGTTGATGGAACTTTCGGCGCTAATGGCGTCTGTGCAGCTCAATGAATCCGTCAATGACCAGCGTGTACTGCGTAGCAACAGCAAGACCCCCACGTCAAGAGACCATTACCTCATCTCCTTTCAGGAAGTGCCGGATGATCCCTTCGCTCCTACTATCTGGCGAAGCTACTCTCTTCAGAAGTGCAAGTTCTTCCTCTGGTTGCTGCACAGGAATAGGTTAAGTACGCGATCTCGGCTTCTTCGCTGTAATGTTCATAGTGATGGACAATGTCCTTTTTGCCCCATAGAAGAAGATTGTTTCCATCTTTTCATTGCTTGTCCTCGTAATAGAAGTTTCTGGGCTTTCATTGGTATAGATGTCACATCGCTCCCTGCTTCTCTCGGAACGGACCAGCTTTGGACTGAGAGTCTTCTCTTAGAAAATAATCCCAGGGTTTGCAGTACGGTCCTCACTTGTGTTCTTTGGAATATTTGGAAGTGTAGAAATGCAAAGATTTTTCGACATGAGGATGAAACCAACCTGACGATCTCAAGGCGTTGCAGTGAAGATCTCTCACTTTGGTCAAATAGGTGCTCATCCCCGGTGGACCGGTTAAAGCTGGAAACCTGGAGTGGTTTTTTCCCTGTTTATATGTAGTGTATTCTTGTCTTAGCTTTTAGGTAGATAGTTTTGTCACCTTCTTCTCTTTTTCTCCTGTCTCCAGGGCCTTGGTGCCCCTGTAAAACTTCTTGTATTTTTGTCTTCTTAATGCAATAAAGTTCAGGCAACCCAAGGGTTGCCTCTGGACTCCGGAGGCCCAGCCCGGGGGAAGATTAAAAATCGATGGAAAAGAGAAAGGCCCAGCCACTTACCGGGCCACCATATAATCTCTCAGTAACGAAATGCCCATAGAATGGCAGTACATCTCGGCGCAGACCAGGGTCTTGTTTAGTTGCAAAATTTAAAATTTTAAAACTATCACATCGAAATAAAATCTTACATACGTGAAGTATTAAATCTAGATAAAATAATAAATAAATTGCATAGTTTGCTTATAAATTGCGAGACGAATCTAATGAGCCTAATTAGACCATGATTAGACACTAAATTGCTACAGTAATTGCTATAATAACTGTGTGCTAATGACTGATCGACTAGTCTTAATAAATTCATCCCGCAGTTTACAGATGAGTTCTGTAATTAGTTTTATGATTCGTCTATATTTGATACTTCAAAGGTGAAAAAATTTCATTTCAAAAACTTTACACGAGCAACTAAACACCACCCAAGTCCCACCATATAGTCTCTCAGTAAAGGCCCATAAAATGGCAGTACATCATAACTCATAAGATTCAATAGGAATATTTGTTTTACTTAAACGAAGATTGAAACATTTTTCTATGAAGATGAAACCATTTTCTTATGAACATTAAATATTTTCTTAGTTAAAACTTTTTTATCTTGAATGTGGAAATATTTTTCATATGGTCTTGGAGCAATATAATAATAAACCTAGAACATTATTCTATTGAAAACAATTTTTCGTTACCGTACATGAGTACGTATTTCACCGAGAGGAGAATATTATGTTGAATATGGTGTAGCTTCATTAGAAACAAAAGAAATTTTGTTATGGTGCTTGAGAGGAACCACCGGTTCCTGCCCCTAAATTTTTTGGATTGTTGATTTTAACCCAGGATGTTCATTACATCCTCATCACAAATAGACCATAGCTGTCTGCTTCCGTTTTATCCCCAATCGGCGTCCTGCGTGGCTGCGTGCATTTCTTGCCCGGCGGCGGCGGCCAGCGCGCGTCCCTCCCACGATCCATGCGCACGGTTCTTCCTTGTTGCGGTGGCCTGCGCGGTCCTCTCCCTCGACCGGGCCATCCACGCACCACGCACAACGCATCCGAACGAATTAACTTACAAACATTATGGAGGGCTCTACCTACATAAGAGAGGTACCCTATCCGAACGCGTTAAGTACCCTATCCTATCTTTTCGTTTTTTTTCTTTTTTAATCGAATACGCAGGAGAGCTGCGTATCATTGTATTAAGAAGGAGTGAAAAAAAGTTTTACAATACGCGGAGCAGTCGCTCTCGCAACACACAAAGCATCATCAGACGCAAAGGAAAGACAACAGCCCAGGCTCGGAGGAGCAATCCCGGGAAGGGGGAGGGGAGATGTCAACGTGAACTACTCGCGCCTGAGACAACCAGTTGCCGTGCTCCTGCTGCACACCATAATTTGATATCCGTCTTGATCTTGTCAAGCACATCCAGGGAGCAGGAATAGAGGCCATCGAAGAGATGAGCATGATCAGTGTGTCCACACCGCCCCTTTTTTTTCTTTGCGGTGTAGTAGCCTTGTGTGAGACCATCATTGTTGCAAAGTCATCGGCTCCAGGAAGGTGCAGGAGCATTCCATCCACGACAGCGTGTTCCACCAGATTACCTTGGCAAAACTGCAGTTAACCAGCAGATGATCGACCGTTTCCTCCTCCTGGTCACACAACCAGCAAGGACCGCACGCTTCCAGACCATGTCGTCGTCGCCGGTCGGCTGTCCAGAGTCGTTTCCTGAACGCCAGCCAGGCAAAGAATTTGGCACGCGGCGGCGCCCAGCTTTTCCAAATCCACGATGATCCGGCTGGCCGTTGAGCAGGATCCTGGTGGAGGCCGTAGATAGGAGGAGCGAGATCCATCCTCGCCACCTGGCGCCGAAACCCCACGCCTGCAGGATCTCCAGGAGGAACTGCCACGAAACAGTGTCGAAAGCTTTCGAGATATCGAGTTTGAGCAGCAGCTTTGGGATCCTCTTGCTCTTGAACAGCACAGCCGATCACTGGACATACTTGAAATTGTCAAGAATACAGCGTCGTCTTATGAAGGCACTCTGATTGCGGAGGACCAGCATATCGATCTTTGTGGTCAGTCTGTTCGTGAGCAATTTGGCTAGTATTTTGGTCTGAAATCCTTTGCTTCGCAGTGAAATCCCCGACGATCCACAGTGTAGAATGCGTTGAATGCCCTCAGCACATCCCCTTTTACCACTGACCACGCTGATTGGTAGAACGCTGCTGTCATGCCGTCAGGCCCCGGTGCCTTCTCAGGTTTCAGTTCTTTGATGACGCTCCAGACTTCATTCTCAGTGAACGGCAACTCGAGCGCAGCCATATCGTGCGGCAGTATGTCCAGCGCCTGAAAGTTGAGGGTGCATGGCCGGTCTCTCTCTGTCCCGAGCAGATTGTCGAAGAAATCAAAGAGAACCGTCGCCATGTTTTCACCCGTAGCGAAGTCGGCCGTCACTGGATTACGCAGCCTGGAGATGTGGTTTTTCCGCCGTCTTCCATTGGCGTGCAGGTGGAAGAACCTGGTGTTTGCGTCTCCTTCCCCAAGGAAAAGGAGTCTTGACCTCTGCCTCGCGATGGTGCGTTCGAGTGAGGATAGCCCCAACGTCAGTTTCTTCAGATCTTTGCGGAGTTGGAATTCCTCCTCCGATAGCTCGCGCTGCTCCTGTGCCCGGTCAAATCGCAGGATTAGCTCTTTGGCGATCAGGAGCTGCAATTTCACAGAGCCGATCTTCTTGGCCGCCCAGCTCTGTAACTCTCTGGTTACGTTGCGCAGGAGACAGTCAAGTCTCGGTATGCGTTAGTCACCTTATTGTCGCAATGCCAGCCCCTTTCGACCGCTTCGATGAACCCATCGAGTTTAGGCCAGAAAATTTCAAAGTGAAATCGTTGTTTGGAGCGGATGGTCGAGTTTGTGAGGAGCAGCAGAGGGCAGTGGTCAGAGTCGTCAGAAGAGAGCGCTTGCAGGAAGCAGAGGGGATAGATCTCTTCCCAATCTACGGTGGTTAGCACACGGTCAAGTTTTACCAGCGTTGGATTGGAGCGCTCGTTACTCCAGGTGTAGGTCCGACCGTGTAGGTGATAACCTCTCAGCTCTAAGGTATCAACCTACGTCTTTTGATACGGCGTTCGGGCTTGTAAATTCTCGAAGAAGGATCGCCGTGCGCATTTGTTTTACATTGTATAGATGAAGGCAATCCTTCCTTGTCATTATTTTTAGTAGCCTAAGAAAAACCTTCTGAACGTTTGCGGTGATTTTTCTTCTCATTTATAGTACTTTACAATCTTGGAAATAAGATAGTCCCTCCGTTCGGCTTGTCCATGGTAGAGAAGTGTCCAACGAGGCAGGCATAACTTGATGCCACCAGCAATTACAGGCATGCCAAGTTTCATGCAAAGTTTTGCTAAACGTAGACCAGGATACGCTGAAATCATCATGCTTGAAAATCAGTCTTTCACCAAGCAGAACACCAGAGTACTAATACGAGAGTACTACTGTACATCAGATGCAAAATCTGGACAATGAGCAACTCTGCAAGAACAGTCGAGATCATCGACATCACATCTGTATGGCGAGATTACTGAAGCAAGGTGATCGTTGCTCCATTGTGGACCTGACAGCCTTCAAATCACAAACAACAGAGCGAGACCCTCTTCTGAAGGGCTGGAGGGTATGCAGCCATACAGACTCTTCTCAACTAGTATTTTCAGAAGCCTAGTGCTGCCACCGTTAAGAGACAAAGCAGAAATCACGTTATGCATGATGTTCGTGATGTTCGCTGCAGGATTCATGTCTTCCAGTCATGTTGCTCGAGCGGAGGTTCTGAGCATTGCCGGACTCTGGCCGAATAACTTGTGTACGCGAATTCACTGGTGTGCTAGCTGCTGCATCGCAAACGCTGAAAAAGTCTAGGCCTGGAGCAAGCACAAGGGCAAGAGGGTGACGCTCAAAGATGAGATCGCGGTGGTGGGGACTGGGGAGCTGCACGTAGTGCTAGATTGCAGTCACCCTCGCTGACCATTGACGCGTCACTCTTGTCGGCGTGCCGCTGGCCCCCTCTTCCTCCTCGTCGCTTTCTCCCTCGTACATGTCAAAATATAATAATGTATTTAATTCGAATGACTCATTTTGAAAATTGTAGAAGAAATTTCTAGAATTTTGTTTTCACATACATGCGCTAATATTAGCAATCATGTCCTTCGTTTTGTCTTCTTTTTGTGGTATGGTTGCTTTTATGTGCAAAGCTGGAGGCTGCCGACACGTGTGGTTTCAGGCGTGGGCATAGTTCAATTTTTCCTGCTACTACTCTGTTTTCGTTTTACAAATAAGGAACATCCTTTCAATTAAATAAATAAACACAAATGGAATGGTCCCTTTCTAGCGTGTCATTATCGCCCTGCAAATGGGGTCCCTTTCAGGGGCCAAAAGAATGAGAATTGTGGTGCCGCTGGTAGTGGTAGAATTGTGGTATAGACGTATAGTTTGACACGATCGACATATGACGATAAGCGAACAACCTGACATATGGCAAACCGCTGGACATCCCAGATGTTCCCCGTCCCGAGACCTCTATAAAAGCCCCCCGCACGTTTGGGGGAGTCCTCCGCATCCGCATTGGTTGTTCACCAGCACAGCGCCCACGAGAAGCAAGGCGTGGGCCGCGATGGACGGCCGCGCCGCCGCGATCGATCGCCACCAGCGGCTGCTCATCGACTCCGGTCGTGTCCTCATGCTACTCGGCACCATCGTCATCATGCACCAGCTGGGCGCAAGGGATGCCGTGCCTAGCTAGCAACGCCGGGCACCTGCTCCTCGCCTTCATCCTCTGGCTGCTCGGCACAGCGCTCGCCATGCTGTCGGTCGTTCCCCAGGCTCGCCGCCGCCGGCGCCACTCTTATTCTCTTAAGAAGACGCTGCGCAACTACTTGCTCGGCGGCCTCTGAGCCGGCATGGGACCAACGACGCAGATGAGGAAGAGCACCTGAGGAGGAGCGGCTGCATTATACAACGGGAGAGATTCGAGGGAACTCGAACCCACCGCGCCGCTCGGCACCCCGCCGGCGGTGAGCCACTTCCCACCTCGCCGCTCGGCAATCCGCCGGCTGCGAGCCACTTCTCACGCAACCTGGCCGTCCCTGCTACGATGTCCGTCGGGACTCCACCGTCCACTGGTTCCCCCCTTCGTCAAGATCCTTTGCTGGTGGAGGAGGCCCTGGATCTGGATCTGCACTACTACTCAAGCCAGGAGGATGACAGTCCCCAGCCTCTTCGTGGCAAGGCCGTCGCAACCGGGGCGGTGTCAGCTACTGATTCACTAGGTAATGGTGCGGATCTGCAACTCGAGGGCCATAGGATTCGGTCGGTTGTCGTTAGGCCGGCGACGCATCGGGTTTCTTACAAGGAAGCTCTGCTGCGAGGGAGAGCATTCAAGACGGCCAACAACCAAAGAAGATCAAGCCATGGCAGATTTGAATGGCAGGAAGTTGGCAGCAGGAAGAAGGGTAGTAATGCTGGGGCCTCCGTTTGGTCTCGGCTTGGTGCTGGCCAGCAGAGTGTCTTCGACAGACTGGGGAAGAAGGTGACCTCCATTTTTGACAAGCTTGGCCCTCGTACTCCAATGGGTGAAAACTGGTTGGACATCTTGAAGACTAAAGCTGCTGGTAGATGCTTCAATTGCTTCGCTCGTGACCATCGTATCGCGGAGTGTCGCGACCCGCCGAAGTGCATCCTCTGCTCGCTCTCCGGCCACAAGGCGAGGTTCTGTCGGGCGACGGTGACCTCGACCCCTGCTCCTGTTCTGGTTCCTTCAGTGCGTCCTGCCGCGGCGATTCCGCTGACATCTGCTCCAGGGGCTACTCAGGGCGGTGCGGGGTTCTCCTCTTCGTCGAGTTCTCGCACTCGGGTTTCAGCTGCGATGCAGTTCCAGGTTCCCGCACCAAACAGGTTTGATCTTGAAAAAGTACGAGGGGGTCAGCATGACCTCTGCGGAGGCAGGCGTAGAGTTGTTGAGGATATTGTTGGTGAAGATCTTGCGCGGCGGGCATTTGATGGTGATTTTGCAATTCGTGTTGACCCAATGTCTGAAGAATTCTCTACCAGAAGTATTCTCTGCGCAGGGAAGCAAGTGTACAGTCGTTTCAGGAGAAGGCGACCCTTGTCCTGCCTTTTGTGCAAGATTGACAACTTGATACACTCCCAGTGAGGGTCGAGCTTCAGGAAACTGTTGTTTCTCTCAGCGTGAGGCTGTTGGAACTCGATCTGCTTCAGTTGCAAGATGTTGGGCAGCCTGCTGAGCAAAATATTCAACATGTCAAGGAAGTTACCGACCAGCAAGTTGAGATACAGGGTGCAGAGCAAGTGGAGGAGCAGGTGGACGAACAGGCTGTTGTGCAAGAGGAGCAGGCCGAGCAAGCGGTGGAGCGCGCTAAGCATTACCCTGCTGGTGATGGGCATGCTTTTTCTGAACAACAGCAAGGTGGTCTGCAGGCAAATCAGGAGAATATTGTGCCTTTAACTAAGCACCTGAAGAGCACCATTCTAAACTCGCCTGCCACTGTGAAATCTGCAAGGAGGACAAAAGGCAAAGAAAATATAGGGAGTAGTAACAAAGAGATAACAGATAGCAACAGACGCAATGAGAGGCTTGCCAACAAGCCAAAATGCAATCTGACTATGGAAGAGCAGGCTACTCAACTTCTGATGAAGAAAATTGGAACCTTGGATGCACAGCATGATGGTATTGACAAGTTTGCACAAGAATTCACTGGGCCTATTCAAGCTGTAACAGTTAAAGGATATAGGGAGCTCTTCGACTTGCCTGAAGTTGGAGAGCCGGACATCCTTAATGAGGTGGCATTGGAAGCAGAATGTTGTTGACGGAGCCTCGCTCAGTTGTGTCGGTGTGCGTGTGTTTTTCTTCCATGTTCAGTTCAAGTGTGTGTTGCTGTAACCCAGTGTGGGTTTGTGCGTGTGCTTCCGTTGTGTCATGGTTTTTTAGTGTGTCGTGGTTTTTTAGGGCAGTTTGCCCTTGTACCTGGGGAACTATGCTATGGATGGGGCTTTTGTGGTGGTGGTGTGTCTGCTTGGGGGGTTTGGACAGTGTTCTGAACCCATCTTCACTTGCCTTGGCTGAGTCTTTCGGGGTTCATCATGAGTGAGCAGAGCTGTCAAATTCTTAATTGGACGTCACGGGGCTAAATGGGGCAGCTAGAAGGAAAGTGGTGCATGATTTGGCAGTGGACACTGGCTGTACAATTGCTTGTTTACTGGAGACAAAATTGGCGGTCATTTAGGATATTGTTGTTGGTGAAATACTGGGTCAGAAGTTCACTTCCCACTATGCATATTTGCCAGCAGATGGGACTAGAGGAGGAGCACTTATTGCGGTTGATGAAGATCATTACTGTATCACAACTTCAGAATTCAGGCAGTTCACAGTCACAGCAAAACTGAAAGCTCGTGTGGATAACTCTGAGTGGTGGGTAACAGTTGTGTATGGCCCACAAGGTGATCAACAGAAGTTGGACTTCTTAAGGGAATTAAGAGCTGTTAGCACCATTGTCTCTGATAAATGGCTGCTCATTGGGGACTTTAATTTGATTCTAGATGCAAGAGACAAAAGTAACACAAACCTTAACAGAAGGTTAATGAGTACTTTCAGAGATACTATTCAAGATCTTGATTTAAGGGAATTAAATTTACGAGGAAGGAAATTCACCTGGAGCAATGACTCAACGCAAACAAGGATTGATAGGGCTTATTGCACAGCAGAATGGGACCTTATGTTGCCTAGGTGTTTGTTGCAAGCCTTGCCATCGATGGTCTCTAATCATGCGCCACTTCTGTTAACTGGAACATGCACAGTGCAATCCTATAGGGGCTTCAGATTCGAAAGCTTTTGGCCACGGTTACAGGGTTTCAGTCAGGTGGTGGAGCAAGCATGGCAGCGGCCTCTAGGGCTCCAAAACCCTTTTTTGCGCCTGCATACCAAGCTCCAGAGAACAGGGAAGAAACTGAAGGAGTGGGCAAAATCCAAGATTGGGAACATCAAACTTCTAATGTGTGCAGCTAGACAGCTAATTGGTATTCTAGATGTTGTGCAAGATTTTTGGCAGCTTAGTGCTGATGAATTACAGTTAAAAAAAGATCTTAAACTCAGATTCCTGGGCATGGCAGCCGTAGAGAAGCTGAGGTGTAAACAATAGTCCAGACTGACAAGTATTCGTGCAGCTAAAGCAAACTCCAAGCTTTTCTATCTGCATGCGAAAGGGAGGAAAAGGAAGAACTTCATTTTTGAGCTACAGGAAGATGGCAGAATTCTAAGGAGCCATGGGGACAAAGAAGGCTGCCTGCTGAATCATTTCACTAGGATTTTTTGCGCACCTCCGGTGAGAGATGAAACTTTAAATTGGGAAGTTTTGGGGCCGCCACTTGTGAACCTGGACCATTTGGAAGACGAGTTCAACGAGGAAGAAATACATGTCGTTGTAAAAGAGCTGAAATCTGATAAGGCGCCTGGTCCCGATGGGTTTATTGGAATCTTTTATAAATCTTGTTGGGGTATCATCAAGGAGGACCTGAAAGCTGCTATCAATTTCTTCTATGCACAGCATGACCAGCACTTTAAGCCCCTCAACTCAGCCCATATTGTTCTCATTCCAAAAAAGAGTGATGCATGTAGTGTCAGTGACTACAAGCCTATTAGCCTCACACATAGTGTTGCAAAGCTGATTTCTAAACTCATGGCTAACCGGCTGGCACACTCTCTTGATCTTCTTGTTTCAAGGGCCCAAAGTGCTTTCATCAAGCGACGGAGCATTCATGACAACTTCTTGTACACCCAGAATTTAATTAAAGAACTGTACAGAGCCAAGTACCCAGCACTATTTCTGAAACTTGACATTGCAAAGGCCTTTGATAGTGTCAGATGGGACTATTTGTTGGAAGTACTCACTCAGATGGGGTTTGGAGTGAAATGGAGAGCTTTTGTGTCGATTTTGTTAGGCAGTACCTCTTCTGCGGTGTTTCTAAATGGGGCAAGAGGTAAATGGTTCAGGCACCGGAGAGGTTTGAGGCAGGGCAATCCTTTGTCACTGATGTTGTTCATATTGGCCATGGAGCCTTTGCATAGGTTGCTTGAGCTGGCCACTTCAAATGGATCCCTCACACCTATTGTTCACAGATGTGCAAAACTGAGAATAAGTTGTTGGAAATATACCCTAGAGGTAATCATATTTCCTTGTATTCATGGTTAATAAAGTGTACCTTGAATATTCATGGATGACAACTTGTATTGATTAATGTTTATGTGAAATATTTGTGAAACTCTATACTTGTATGAATATTCTAAAATGTTCCTAGTTGGAGTTCATTTGAGTACGCACATGAATATTAGACTAGCACATGTATTAGTTGATTGACTACGTTTCACAAGTCATGGATATGGGGATGTCAAACTAATAATGTGGGCTCATGTGAGACATGAGACTGAACTGACCCAACACGAGATGATGACTTCTCATTACACAATATGTACGCTGTGTCCTAAGACCTGAGATCGTCGTATGTACTCAAGATGTGAACTGACTTACTTAGGAGCCATCAAACGCTGCACCGTAATAGGGTAGTCATAAAGATGGCTTTCGGGTCTGTCAAGAAGCATGCTGTGAGATATAGTCGGTCAAGATGGGATTTGCCCCTCTCTACCAAAGAGAGATATCTCTGGGCCCCTCGAGTGATTTGGATCAGGAAATGCATGGACATGCTGGGGTTAAGAGTTAACCAAGGATTCCGAATCACAGGATCGAGAAAGAGTGGTCGGCTTTAAGCTAGACCAAATATCGTGAGGCAAAGGAAACAACATGTATATGATATTGTGGCAGCTCGTCTGATATGATCTTTGTGTGCGTATAGGAGTTGACATGTCTTTCTAGAGGCCACTGTCTACTATTGGGCCGAGTAAGAGTATTCGGGCCATGTCTATTCGCATATGAGCTTATAGTCACACACTTAAGGGAAAGAAGCCTGATGAGGATGAGATCCGAATTAGAGTGGACTTAGGTGCGCTAATGGGTCTCTCAGGCCCAAAAGAGGGCGCCCAAGGTGGGGCCCAAGGCAGCCCACCTAGGAGGCTATATAAACAAAGGGGGTGCCTAAAAACCATAACCCTTGCTACTATTCACACGCATGAATAGTACCGTGAACAGTATCGCCGCGTGCTACAGTCCACGTGTGAACAGTAGCGCCCATCCCTGTCCTCCTCCTCGTGCATCGGCCCTAGGTCGTTCTCGCGGATCTAGCAATCCGGATCGCAACGTTTCTTCCCGTATGTGTGGATACCTTGAAGGTGCTGCATCTGCTGCACAAGGACGAGCCGTACATGAGGAGGTTCTCGCAACTGCACTGTCGGCTTCCATCTGCACTACACCGATGCGCTACAGAAGTTCCGCAACCGCGCGTCTAGTGGTAATCCCGTGATCTATAACTGCAGTAATCCTAGTTTATGTGGTAGAAAATTTTTATTTTTGCTACCCCATATTCCTACATAAGTATGTATGCTGATGATGCAGCTATTTTTCTTAATCCAGTTTTGGAGGAAGTGAGGGAGCTGTCATCTCTCCTCTCAACCTTTGGGCTAGCTTCTGGGTTAGTGGTCAATATAAATAAGAGTGCTTGCTTCCCAATCAGGTGTGAGGACCTAGACTGTCATGTGGGGACTGCAGTTCAGCCGGCGCAACAAGCACCAGGAAAGCCCAGGCGGCGTATAGTTAGGAAATAAATTAGTTTAGAGATTTTGCTTGAGAGTTAAGTTAGCTTGAAGATTTGTTAGGAAGGTTTGTTAAGGGCTGGCGTTATATAAGCCAGCGGATTAAGGAGAGGAGAGGCAGGCTTTAGATTGATTCCATCTGTAAGCCACCGCCCTGCCTTCCTGGTGCACTGTCGAGTTCATCACGGCTCCACGCCGGCGAGGTCCAGGGCCGCGCCTTGTAACCTCTTTCAAATACAATCTACGCCATAATCCTTCCTCCAATCTTATCATCCGTGACAACTTGGTATCAGCTAAGCCTTGTTGCGTGCCCATGGGTGACCACGACGATCTGAAGAAGGAGTTAGGGATGATCTCCACCTCCCTTCGCGATCTGGCGACAAACGTCACCAACTTGAGCGCCAATTTCGAAGACCTGGCCGTCAAGGTCGATCGGCTATCGCCGCTCGCTCCCGTGGCGTCCAAACTTGCCGACCTGCCGGAGAAGGTGGTCACGCTCTAGTCTGCCACCTTTGAGAACACGGAGCAAGTCCGTGCTCTAAACCTTGCCCTCATCCGTGTTGAGGCGTCCCAGCGTGACGGCAAGGCACACGTGGAGGACGACATCGACGCCACGATCGACTCCATCAACGGCCCGCCGAAACGTGGACATAAGCCCCCACCACGCCAGGATCCGCCGTTTCGCCCGGAACCGCCGCCGCGCGATCGCTTCCGCGAGGAGGAAGATGACTACACCGACACCCGCTTCCATCCGCGCACCCGCCTCGAGTTCCCGACGTTCGACGGTAAGGAGGACCCACTCCCGTGGCTTAATCGCTGTGAGACCTTCTTCTGGGGCTAGAACACTCCCGAGAGCCGTCGTGTCTGGTACACCGCCATGCATCTGACGGGCTCTGCACAACTTTGGTACTACATGCTAGAGCTCACGGCGGGCACACCATCCTGGCGTCGCTTCGCTCAGCTCGTGCATCAGCGTTTCGGTCCGCCCATGACGGATACCTCGGTCGGCGAGATCATGCTCCTCCGCCGTGTTGGCTCGGTCGAGGACTACACCAACCAATTCCTCGCCCTGGCCTGTCGCGATGCTGATCTCACCGAGCAGCAACTCGTCCAGATGTACACGGCGGGGCTGGTGAACCCCCTCAAGACTGACGTCGCGCTCCGCCGGCAGTAGTCCTTGGACGATGCCATCATGCTCGCCCGTGCCTACGAGTAGCGTCTGCAACTTGCTCCCTCCGATCCGAGGCATGGCCGTGGTAATCGATCGGCATTCCAATCCTCGACGAGCACACCCGCTTCCAAATCCTCGCCAGCAACCAATGCTTCGGCATCGGCCTCCGCCACCCCCGCGGGCTCGGGCAAGTCCACACCGCTGATGTCGTCCCTGCCTCACCGCCGCCTCTCATTGGGAGAGATGGCCTAGCGCCGCGCCGACAGGCTGTGCTACAACTGCGATGAGAAGTTCATCTTGGGCCACCGCTGCAAGAAGTTGTTCATCATCGAGATCGTCGGATTCGACGAGGAGGAGGAGGAGGAGGTCGATGAGGAAATCGAGTGCTCGGCGCTCTCTGGCGTCTTGGACGCGCCGGGCATCTCCCTACACGCTATCACGGGCGTCCGCGCGCAGGGCTTCCAGACCATGAAGGTGTCTGTCTCCGTTGGGGACGCCGTGGCCGTCGCCCTCCTTGACTCCTGCTCGTCCCACAACTTCAGTGGCGAACAGGAGCGCTCCGGCCTCTCGGTCGCCGTGGCGAACGGCGAGCGCGTCGCGTCTCTGGGCCGGGCTCTCGGCCAAACCGTGCACATCGGCGGGGAGGCATTCGACATCGCCCTCTATGCTTTCCCCCTCGGCGAGTATGACATGGTGCTCGGGGTTCAGTGGCTGGGCACACTGGGCCCCATCCTATGGCACTTCGCCAAGCACACCATGGCGTTCAAGCGCGGCGACTGACGCGTTCTGTGGCATGGAGTCCACACCACACCAGGGCCATCCGTGGCAGCACTGACCGGTCCGGGAGGCGACCTCATGGATGCTCTGCTGGAGGAGTTCGCTGGCCTGTTCACGGAGCCTCAGGGCCTTCCACCTCGCCGCTACCTCTGCCACTGCATTAGACTCAAGCCGGGCGTCGGCGCCGTGGCGGTACGACCCTACCGCTACGCGCGCATACAGAAGGATGAGTTGGAAAGACAGTGCGATGAGATGATGCGTCAGGGCGTCATCCGCACCAGTTCCTCGGCTTTCTCCTCACCGGCGCTCCTCATCCGCAAGCACGACGGCACGTGGCGGTTCTGCGTCGACTACCGTGCCCTCAACGACGCCACAATCAAGGACAAGTTCCCCATTCCCGTAGTGGAGGAGCTCCTGGACGACCTGCGGGGCGCCAAGTTCTTCACCAAGCTCGATATGCGCTCCGGCTACCACCAAGTGTTGATGCATCCCGATGATGTGGAGAAGACGACGTTCCGCACGCATCAGGGCTTGTTCGAGTTTTTGGTGATGCCGTTCAGCCTCTCCAACGCCCCCACCATGTTCCAAGCCTTGATGAACGATGTTCTCCTGCCCTTCTTGCGCCGGTTTGTCCTCATCTTCTTCGATGACGTTCTAATCTATAGCTCATCGTGGACGGACCATCTCCGCCATGTGCGCACAGTCCTTCGCACTCTGCAGGATCACCAGCTCTTCCTCAAGTGATCCAAGTGCGAGTTCGGGCAGACGTCGGTGGCCTATCTGGGCCATGTCATATCAGGGGCGGGCGTCTCCATGGACAAGCAAAAGGTGCAGGCGGTGCTGGACTGGCCTGTCCCTAAGTCGGCACGGGCGGTGTGCGGCTTCCTGGGGCTGGCGGGGTACTACCGTCGGTTCATCCGCAACTTCGGCAACATCGCGGCCCCGCTCACCGCTCTTCTCAAGAAGGAGGGATTTCGCTGGAATGACGACGCCGCGCACGCGTTCCAGGCGCTGCAACAGGCCCTCACACCGGCGCCAATGCTCTAGCTGCCGGCGTTCGACCGGGACTTCATCGTCGAGTGCGACGCGTCGGGCTCTGGTTTCGGTGCCATTCTACACCAGGGCGCCGGGCCAGTTGCTTTCTTCAGCAAGCCCATCGCTCTGCGTCACGCCAAGCTCGCCGCTTACGAACGCGAGCTAATTGGACTCATCCAGGCGGTGCGGCACTGGAGGCCGTACTTGTGGGGTCGCCGCTTTGTGGTCCGAACAGACCATTGGAGCCTACGGTTCATCCTCGACCAGCGCTTGACGACAATTCCGCATCACCAGTGGGCGAGCAAACTCCTCGGCTTCGACTTTGTGGTAGAGTACAAGCCGGGCGCATTGAACGTCGTGGCTGATGCTCTGTCGCGCCGTGATGAACGCCTGGCGGAAGCCATGGCGGTGCCAGCGCCGCAGTTCTCCCTGTTCGACGAGGTGCGCCAGGAGATCAATGGTGATACGTCTCTCTCCGTGCTCCGTGACGCCATCTGCGGAGGTGTTCAGCCGGAGGCGTGGTCGGTGGTGGACGGCCTGATTCTTTACAAAGGTTGAGTTTACATCTCACCGGCGTCCAGTCTCGGCACGGACATTCTAGAGCTTGTGCATGGCGCCGGACATGAGGGTGTGCACAAGACTCTGCATCGACTACGTGCAGACTTCCACTTTCCCAAGGATCGGCAGGTGGTGCAGGATTTCGTACGCGCCTGTGATGTGTGCCAGAGGAACAAGAGCGAGCACTTGCATCCCGGCGGTCTGCTTCAACCGTTGGAGGTGCCCACCACTGTCTGGTCAGATGTCGCCATGGATTTTGTTGAAGCCCTGCCCAAGGTCAATGGCAAGACGGTGATATTGACGGTCGTCGATCGCTTCTCCAAGGTGGCTCACTTCATCGCCCTAGCGCACCCGTATACAGCAACGTCTGTGGCAAGGGCGTTCTTCTCTGAGATTGTGCGTATGCACGGGGATTCCATCGTCAGTGGTCAGCGACCGTGATCCAGTGTTCACAAGCACGTTCTGGCAGGAGCTATTCAAGATGGCCGGGGTTAAGCTGCGTTTCACCTCTGCATTCCATCCTCAGTCCGATGGACAATCCGAGGCTACAAACAAGATCATCGCTATGTATCTGTGATGTCTCACTAGCGATCGCCCAAGGAACTGGTTGGAGTGGTTGCCATGGGCTGAATTCTGTTACAACTCTTCTTATCAGCAGTCCCTCAAAACCTCGTCGTTCCAGGTTGTATATGGACGACCTTCGCTGTCCATCCGTTCGTATGAGCCGGGTGATGCTCGTCGACCGGCAGTGGACCGGGCCATGACGGAGCGTGATGAATTCTTGGCTAATGTACGGGACCGGATGGAGCAAGCTCAACAGCATTACAAGACAATCTATGATCGGCATCATCGTCCGGTGGAGTTTGTTCCTGGACAGTGGGTTTGGCTGCACCTTCTTCATAGACCGGCTGCTTCTCTTCAAGTGCACGGTCGTGGTAAGCTTGGGCCAAAGTTCTTCGAATCGTACAAGGTGGCAGAACGCATTGGTGATGTGGCTTACAGGCTTGTTCTGCCAGCGGGAGCTCGCATTCATGATGTGTTCCATGTCGGGTTGCTCAAGCCGTTCCATGGTGCTCCGCCTGATCAGACACCCGGGCTGCCTCCTGTTCAACATGGACGTGTGCTGGTGGAGCCTGAACAAGTATTGCGAGGGCGTCTTGCTCATGGACGCAGGGAGTTATTGGTAAGGTGGAAGGGCGCGCCGGCATCCGAGACGTCTTGGGTCGACCTCGAAGAGTTCCAGAAGCAATTTCCCAAATTTCAGCTCGAGGACGAGCTGCTTCTCTATGGAGGGAGAGATGTCATGTGGGGACTACAGTTCAGCCGGCGCAACAAGCACCAGGAAGGCCCAGGCGGCGTATAGTTAGGAAATAAATTAGTTTAGAGATTTTGCTTGAGAGTTAAGTTAGCTTGAAGATTTGTTAGGAAGGTTTGTTAAGGGCTGGCGTTATATAAGCCAGCGGATTAAGGAGAGGAGAGGCAGGCTTTAGATTGATTCCATCTGTAAGCCGCCGCCCTGCCTTCCTGGTGTGCCATCCAGTTCATCACAGCTCCGTCGCGCCGGCGAGGTCCAGGGCCTCGTCCTGTAACCTCTTTCAAATACAATCTACGCCATAATCCTTCCTCCAATCTTATCATCCGTGACATAGACGTGCCAAATATTATGCAAATTTTCAATTGTCCTATCAAGAGCTTCCCTTGCACATACCTTGGCTTGCCATTACACTTCAGAAAATTGGGAAGGGTTGAGGTACAACTGTTAATTGAGAAGGTAGCAGCAAGATTACCGGCTTGGAAAGGTAGACTTTTGAACAAGACTGGTAAATTACGATTGGTGAATGCAGTATTAACCTCCATCCCGGTGCATTTTCTATCGGTTTTCACTTTGAAAAAGTGGGCATTAAAGAGGATTAATAGACTTCGACGAAGTTTCATATGGAAAGGGGCTGCGGATGCGAATGGGGGGCACTGCCTGGTACGGTGGACTAAAACAAGCCGCCCAAAAAAATTCGGTGGGCTTGGTATTCTGGACCTAGAGCTGTTCAGTAGGGCCTTGCGGCTGAGATGGCTTTGGTTAGAATGGGCCAAACAGGACCGACCTTGGGTGGGCACTGAGGTGCCTTGTGACTCAGTTGATCGCCAACTCTTCAGAGCAAGCACAATAGTTACTATTGGTAATGGTAACAAAGCATATTTCTGGAAGTCTTCTTGGCTTAATGGCAGGGTGCCAAAGGACATCGCGCCGGGGCTCTACAAGCTTGCTTGGAGGAAGAATAGAAAAGTGAATGAAGAGTTACAAGATCAGTCTTGGACTAGAGGGTTGTGGCGCATGAGTTCGGTGGAAGAGATGGCCGAGTTTGTGATACTTTGGGATTTGGTGCAACAAATTTCTTTGAATGATCAGGAAGACCAACTCTCTTGGCGCTGAACAGCTAATGGCTCCTATTCTTCCAAGTCCGCCTATTTGGCACAATTTAATGGTTCTTATTGCAACTTCAAGGCAAGCTACATCTAGAAAGCACATGCTGAGGGGAAGCAAGTTCTTTGCCTGGCTTTTGGTTCAGTCTAAAATTCTCACCGAAGACAAACTTATCAAGAGGGCTTGGCCATGTGATCCAAATTGCCCTTTGTGTGACCAAGACGAGAGACCGCGGCTCACCTTTGTCTTCATTGCATGTTTGCACGAGAAGTTTGGTTTCTAATGCAGGGTTGGTCTAATGGTGTAGTGAAGACACCTGAAAGAGGAGTTGATATTGAAGCATGGTGGATGTCTTCCTTGCAGTCGATACCTCAAGAACAGCGGAGACATGTAGCATCTCTGCTCATGTACACGGCGCGGAACATTTGGAAGGAACGAAATAGAAGGGTTTTCGAAGGGTAATCGATGGCAGCTACTTTGGTTTTCAGTTGCATTCTGGAGGAGTTGGGCTTGCGACAAGCAGCCTTGAGAGCGCCGAGCGTCACGTAATTTATATGTTTTTCTTAGCTCTGAGTTTGTGTGTTGCCTTTTTTATGTAATATCTTTTTAGACATTTGTATTACTCTGCTTCTTCTTCTTAAATGATTTGGCAGTGCTCCTGCCGGTTTCTTCAAAAAAAATTCATGGAAGTTGCATGAAGTGATTTCGTCGGTCTTCACTGCCCGGAAGCTGGTCGACAGCTCTAAGCGAAGTTGACTCTGCAAGTGGATGTAGCCGTTTGATCGGTTTGAGTACCAATGCTGGGCGACGCCTTTCAGGGCGAGGACTAACACCTTAGCTTTACAGGCTGACCCCCCCCCCTCCGGCTGCTTCGATTGTGGCTTCGTACTTGAGGGGGGACTCCTTCGAGTTTGACTCCCCATCGAACTCTAGCAAGACCGCTTGGTTGAAGCGTCGCGGCCACTGGACTTCTTCCGGTTCTTCTGACAACGGAGACTTGAGGCTGCCGCGGTAGTATCTGTGGTGTTGCTATCTTTGGTGGTACTTCCCTTCTTCCTCCTCTTTGGTGTCGTTGTGTGAATTCTCCACCATGATTGTCGGAGGCTGCGGCCTGGGAGCCGCAGCTCGCGCCACATGTGCTATTTCGGGTAGGGTTCTGAAGGTGGCTTGCGTCTGTTCGAGCGCTCTTCTCTTCTCCTGTAACTGCTTCTGCACGAGCTGGCACCTGAGCTCTTCTTCTTTCAGCAGCTTGTACTGCTCTTCGGCTTCTACCTGTGATAGCACCTTCTCCCTCCCCATCGCCCTAGTGATCATCTGGGCGGCCGAAGGTTTGGCCGTTGCGGCCTCTTGCCTTGTCTTCTCGGTGTGGGCAGCGATGCGGGCTTCGATTCTTCGCATTGCTGCTAGGTTTTCGAAGGATTCCTAGGTCGTGGAGATTGACCTCAAACTCCCCGTCAGGGATGTGATCGACAGAGACATCAACACTGTTGGAGTTGCCATTTCCCTGTGGCACTATGGCGTTCACCGGCGACATCGGCACGTCCGCCAAAGTGCTGCTGGTGCCCTTCTTCTTCGCTGCCATGTGGTGTGCTAGGATGAACCACGGGTGGACGCCATACTGTTGGTGGAGGATACCCTTCGGGACAAAAAGATATCACAACAACCCTGAACGAGGAAAACGAAGGCCAAGAGAGAATACTCGTGCCCTCGGAGCCACAGTCAGGCAGTAGTATCTCTGTATTCAATGATCAATGAATGACGGTCACATCAGTATTTATAGGGGGAGGCGGTTACACATTCCATTACAGATTACGCATGTCTGCCCCTCAACTATTACATTCCCCGAACTCTTCCTCGAATATTCCCGGGGCATATGATAATTACACTCCAAAATCACGATTTACAACCCGGCGTCCGTACAGCCCCGTCAGCCATCTCTGATCTCTTGCTCCCAGGAGTCCCACATTCTCAGTTCCTCTGGTCCCTACTTTGGCTCAACATCGCTCCGGGTCCGTGGCACGATTCCCATGTCTTCGTTCAGCGACGCACTTTCCCCTCCGGGGGAGTCGGGGAGAAGGCTTTGGTTGCCGGCACCGTGCCCTTCGGGGGATGGCTTCGGTCGCCGACGTCATGGTCTTCAGGCAACGGCCTGAAGGTGGCGTCCCCAACAAATATATTCTAAATTATAGATAATGCAGTACATATACGGGGGACACAATATCGTTATAATAATTATATTTGTTCATCTTAAAGGTAAAATTATGTTCGATGATAGAACGTCAGCAAATGCATAAACTTTAAAATGTGTCATTGTGTCTTGGGAAAAAAGGATAGTAGTTGCAGTATAAAGCAGAATAGATTTTTTGATGGGGACAGAGCAACAGAGGGCGTGGGAAATTACTGGACATGCCAAGCATGAGGCAGGTGGCCAGATGGTGTTGACATAGCGTGACCTGGGGCCGAGCCTGCCGACGGTCTTGGTCATCGCCTGTGACGGGATCCATCAACTGGTGAAATCAGGCAAGAATCATATCCTGATAGTGTTATTATGTGACAATTTAAGTACTATATCTATATTATAAAAGATGAAAGAATTGAGAACATTTCTTACCTAGATTTAGGCTCCTTACCCCTCACAGATGGGCCCACGTGTAAGGTTGGAAGTTTGACAGGAAAAGGATGGACCGAAAAAACTGAACGAAGGAGAATATTTCTGCCAAATATCGTTTGTTTTTTTTTTCTCACGGAGACGTCGCGCTTACCCCCGCCCGTGTACCTGCCCGACCTCGCCTCCTCTCTCCGCAAAATCAGCGATTTAGTCCGTTCAATTTGGAAGGTGAGCAATCCACCGCTTCCATTCTCCTCCGGATCCGCGCCTACACCTCCCATTTGCACTGCGGGGACGAGGGGAGGAGGGGTGGGATGATGGGCAGGGACACCGGTGAGGGACGGAGGGTAGGGCCGTGCCCGCGCGGTCGGCGAAGCGAGGAGCAGCACACCGGTGGCGAGGCGGATGGTCGGGCCGACGCAGGGAGCCGTGCACCGGCAGAGGGGCGGAGGTGCAGCACGTCGCGGGTCGCCGCCATAGCTGTAACGCCACCGCAGCGCCGCAGGCCTCTCCCACGTACCCTACCCATTCCTTCCCCTCACCTCACATCATGGTGAAGCGCCGGGCGGCCCCCGCGGGGGAGCAGTGGCAGGCGTTGACAGCTGGCGAGAGGCGGCACCCCTTTCTCTCTCTGTATGTGTGCCGTCGATCCCTCTCTCTCTCTCTCGACCAGATCGCATCCCCTCCGTGCCGCCGTCCCCTCTCTCGCCCAGATCCTGGGGTCGCCCGGGCCGCCCTCGCCGCCTAGCCGCCACGCCAGCGGCCGCTCGCCTCCACGCCCCGCCACCGTCACGGCCCCTCGCCGCCGCGTCCCGTCCGCCTTCACCAACTCCACCGCATCACTCCCGTCCGTGCGGTAAGCAATGACGCACCTGGGCATCACGGCGACGGCGGCGGCCGCGCCTCATCCTGTCATTGCGACATCAACGCCGCCTCAACGCCGAGATGATCGTCGCCTCCATTCGTAGACCCGAGCGAGCTCTTGGGCATCACGGCGACGGCGGCACCTGCGCCTCACAGGTGTCTTCGTCGACCGTCGAACTCCTTAGGCGTCATTGTCGCCGGCGACACATCGACGTCGAGCTCCTGGGGCAGCACGGTGGTGATTGCTGCACCTTGCGCTAGATCGGCCGCTTAGTGGTGGAAGCCATGGCGGGCACGGGATCGGCTATCAATTTGCGGGATCACATAGGGCACAATGGTGCAGGGAGACGTCGCCGTGAAGCGCCAGTGGCATCACGGCAGCGGCTGCTGCAGCTTCGTCACCGGCGAGCTGCGCGTTGACATCCGTCTTTTGTTCCACACCCCAGGTATGACCTAATGTAGGGCTGACGCCATCCATCTTCATCTAGCCGTGTCCTGGTTGCAGGTTCGCTGGTTCTGCAAAATTACTTTCGTTGGTTTCACACTTTGATCGTTGGGTGCACTGAATATGGTTGCAGTCTTGCAGGTAGCTCAATGATCAACTTCTACTGTAAAGTTGGGTTGGTGGAGGCTCCAGGGGCAGTGTTTAAGCAGATGGAAGAGAGATATATTGTCAATTGGAATTTGATGGTTGCTAGGTATTTTCAGGATGGGAAGATTGACAAGGCTTTTGATACTTGTGGAAGAATGATGGAGACTAATCTCAAGTTTGATTGTGTGACATTGGCGTCCATTATCGTGTCAGTTCTGAGGTACTAAAGCTTTTAGATCAAATGCAGTCGGATTCAGTAATTTACCCTTTTATAAGAAATGTCAGTTTGAAGATGCTCTAAACTTATCCAACTTGATGCTTCTGACTATAACACGCCCCAATCTGAGCCTTTTAATCAATGGATTATCCCAAAATTGCATGCATCAGGAGGTATCGAATCTATATTGCAAGATGCAGGAAGTAGAGTCAGCATCCAGTCCAACAATCTATTTAGAAGTGATCGTCACTGTTAAAACTTAAAACTGCAGCTTCTGTACAAAAGGTGATTCAAGGATGCATTGTTAAAAAGGGCCTGTTGCTGTCCAAATCAGTGATACAATTGCTTCTGAACATGGCTAGTAGTTTTGATGATGGAGGTATACTGGACAGTTTAGTAAGATTGCTAGCTGAATGCTGTAAATGACAGAAATGGTCCCGATAATCTGGCACATAAAGCTGTACACATACTGACATCACTCATCTTTATTGGTGTGGTTGCGAAGTAAATATCCACTGTCCCTAACACATACAGGTCTATGTGCAGTAAAATCACTAACAGGCTTATGTTGACATCTCTGATATGGTATGGACTTGCACCAAATGGAGAGGAATTTTCTAGAGGTCAGAAGGTTCCAATCAGAAAACAGGCACCTTGTAGAGCGCGGACAAGCAAGAAAATAATGCTGCTATTTGTGTTGCCACAGAGCTTGCTCTGAAGCCTTGCAGGTACAAATGTTTGGCCCTTGAATTGTTTGCAAAAAGGTGTACTGTGACTACAAATAACATGTTGGGAGATGTTCACTGCGTTCGGCAGGCTGGAGCTGGAGGCTGGAGCTGGTGTGGTGTGAGAGAAAAATACTGTTACCTGGCTGGTGGCTGGAGGGCTGGAGACCAGCCGAACGCAGTGGTTGTGGTTATGTCTGCCCAGTTTGCTCAATTGTTTTTATCAAAACATGCACTCTGTGCTGGGACTTTTGTGGAATTGTTAGAAGATGCTATGGGCACATTATTGTTGTAAGTCCTGGTTCTTTTCAGACAATAGAATAACAGTATATTCCATACTGAAAAGTATAATTAGCTAATTTTGCATATCTTCCATTCTTTTAGATAAAAGTCTAGAGGATTTTAAAATTCCTTAATTTATTTGTCATCATATGATAAAAGAGTTCTCTAACTTATGGTTAGATTTTGAGATGTTCAACTCTTTCATTCTCTTGTGATAAGCATCAAAATTACATCGTTGACGAAATTTCTTTGCTGTTCAGTTTACAGGGTCTGAATAAGAAGCATCCCAATTTTCATAAATGGTTTGTGTTCATCATCAGTTCTTGTCAAGCAAATATCTACTGTTGCCAACATAAACAACTTTGTATGCATTAGCATATCTTACAGGCGTATGTTGCCATCTCTGATATGGAGTTGAGTCGGGATCTGATTCGAGTGGCATGTTCAGAAAGTTCCAATCAGAAAACAACACTTTTAAGAGCCGGAGCAGCGCACAAACAGTGGTGCTGTTTGTGCTAGCACAGAGCACCCTCTGAAGCTTGCGGCTACTGATGTTTGAATTATTTCTAGGAAAGAGCATATTGTTTGGCTTATAAATCCATATCAGGTTGACTGTTGCAAAATGTTGTGATGGCTGCTCAGTTAGCTCAATTTGGGATCAGACTCTGCGTTTTGTGCTGGCCCTTTTGGGAATCAAAGTCAAAATCTGTACTAATCACTGCAGTTGTTCTTTTCACAGTTCATCGATAGATTAAGTGTACATGCATACTGTGAAAATGTAATTATTTCCTTATACACATTCTCTTGATAAAGGAACAGTAGAAGAATTTTCAGATGATAAAGAGTTCTCTGATATACTGTTACTTTGTCAGTGTGCCAATCAATTTTCCATATCTGCAAGATGGGCATCAACTCCTTTAGAAAAAGGTTTTCAGTAGGCTCCTGCATTTTCATGGGTTCCGTTCAAGTATTTTTTGTGAGTATTTACTAAACAAAGTATTACTCATTTTTATATATTTTCACCCGTCTCAAAACTATGTTTCGTATATTTTTGTTGATGGCCAGTATATACCAAAAAATTATGTTGCCTATGTGTTGGGTATATTGAGTCACAACTAGAAAGCTTAATCCTTGTTCTTCTGTGTTCAATGTGGCTGAACTTTAAAAGTGATTACAAGTCTGGTTTGGTTCTTCTGAATATCATTATCGCACAGGATATATGCACCTGTCTATAACCAATATGTTTCTATTAGCAATGTCAGTGAAATGAAAAGTATTTTTAGGAGTTTGGTGTTATCTACCTACAGCACTAACTGTTATGTTGCTCTAATTATCCCAAATACATGGATCCGTATCTAATCTAAAGTAGTAGATGGCCTAGAGGTGAGACTGAACAAAGGAAACACACATGTTTGACTATCCCTTCACATGTGTTTTTTATGGCACATAGAACTCACTGCATAAAGTTGCAGTAATATGAATGAAAGATGTTTGAGGTGTCAAAAGCAGCCTTCCACGGTGAGAAGCTAATTATCCTTGTGATGCCTGGCTCTGATGCTTGGCAAGATTTCAAGCATCAATTATGCTACCATTGGTTGATTAATTTATATTTTCAGCAATTGAAGTTTCTAATTAGACCAATATTTCTTTAATTTGTTCCAGATTACATCCCTGACACAATTAGCATTACTTGTGTTGGTCCTGTGTATTTCATAAATAACACTCAATGATGAAAACCACTAAACAGAATGTTGTACAACAAATATTTTGGTGAAGTTTTATGCTTCACTAACCTATCGCCTAAATATGAGAACATGAGGTGCCTTATTTAGATGTGTTTTTTAAATTATTTTCATTAATCATATGTGTAATGTGTATTCGGTACATACTCTGATTTTACTGACTTGGGTACATACTATTTGTCAAACGAGTAGAAATGTAAAAATCTAGCACATCATTTCATTTGCAGGTAATGTTCTAATTAATAATGAATTAAGACAAGTTTTTACGGTGTTGCATGCTGGTGTTGCTACATTTTTTTGAGTCTTGCATGCTGGTGTTGCTTCGATTAGGCCATATTTTAAAATCATGTATCAATCAATAATCAATAATGAATTAAGACAAGTTCTTATGGTGGATTTGATATAATATTTTCATTGAACTATTATTATTGTTAATTTTATTTTATTGATGTGTCCATTAGGTGCTGACCAATATGTGATATATATTCTTGATCTGTCCACTTGACAGAACTCTTACACTAGTATATTATGTACTTCTATAGACACTACTACAAAAACTGATTAACCGAGACGCTTTGAAAAGGCCTCAGAGGCGGGCATGTTAATAAACCGCCTCGGTTAATGCCTGCGATTAACCAAGGCGGTCATTTTTTATTAACCGAGGCGGTTTGCAAAACCGCCTCGCGAAATCGATTAACCGAGGCGGGCACACTATAAGGTCCGCCTCAGATAATACTGGCCCAACACGGAGCCCAGATGGCCCATCACAGCCCGATATGACGCTCCGCGTATATAAACATGAGTTAGGTTTTCCTCCTCACTCCTCCCTCTCCTTCACTGCTCCTCTCCCGGTGGCGCACCTCCCTCTCTTTCACTTCCTCTTCCTCACTCCTCCCTCTCTCGAGTCCCGACGGCGCGGGGTCCGGCAGAGGCGGCGGGGCACGGTGAGGCGGCGCGCGGCCCCCCGGCGGCGGCGGGCACGGCGAAGGGGCGGGCGGACTAGGCAGCGGAACTGGCAGCGGGCTTGAGGCGACGGCGGGCCGGATCCGGTGGCGTCGGGGCCAGATCCGGGCGATGGTGGCCCTCCTTCGTCCTCCCGGCGGCGGGATCCGGCGGCGGCGTGCCCTCCTGGGGCCGGATCCGGAGCCGGCGGGGCCGGATCCGGCGGCGGGACGCGGCGGCAGCGGGATGCGGCGGCGGCCGATGGGCTCGCCGGGCCTCTGATGGGCTCAGTGGGCTTTTCTCTTTTTTTTAATTTTTTTCTGATTTACCAAAGCGGGCGTGAAAACCGCCTCGGTTAAATCACGATTAACCGTGACGATTCCTCCGAGGCGGTTGTGCCTGCCCGCCTCAGTAAATACTTTTCGACCGCCTCGGAAAATAATTTTTGTAGTAGTGAGAGTTGATATCGAATTAGTTTCAAACACGTGCCCCGTGCATAACCACTAGTATAAAATAAAGTATTATGAGATGGGAGTCTTTTTCCTTTTCTATTAAAGCCACATGTATTCCAAAACTCACAGATTATACATATGTCCATTAGAATGAATATAATCATCTACAATTCATCATTCATAAAATTAATTTGTTGTCTTCATATACACATATCCTTAGGAATATTTTATTTAGATTTTTCTCCATTAATCTTCAAATATGTTACCAAAACTATAACCTCAAAATGTGATCTTAACTATAACCTCAAATTTCTGCAGTAACGCGTGCGGAATTCAACTAGTCTACAGTAATATCCTACCCATACCCTCCCGATGAATGGGTATATCCATTCCCATCCCGTTTGAGATGGGTGCATCCATACCCTACCCGTTTGTTATGGGTGTGGATATGGTTAACGGATCCCGTTACCCAGCGGCAACTTTGAGCCGGAAATCACTTTTTATGGGCCGGAAACCACTTTTGTCTTTTAATGGCTCGTCACAGGCTGGCTGGACACAAGTTTCGGCGACTCCACGTGATCACGTCGCAGAAGACTGGTGCGCGCCCCGCACCGCGCGGTAGCGGAAGTTGGGGCCCGGCCCATTAAGCTATCGTTCGAAGAACACTTGCTTCAAAAGTGATATGTTTCAGGTTAGTTCGAAAACATTTCAGTGTTCCCAAAAATATTTGTGTGTATAAGAAAAGTTCAAAATAAAATATTATTAAATAATTTGGAAAGGTTCTGAATGTTTGAAACTTTTCAGATTGTTCCGAAACATTTCAGATTTGTACTGAAACATTAGAACATTTCGAAAAGTTCTGAACAACTGTTGTTAAACACTTTAAAATTTTAGAAACATTTCAAATATGTTTGGAAAATATTTCAGAATTGCACTAGAACATTAGAACATTTCAAAAAATTCTAAATAAATGTTGAAATGATTAAAAACAATTCAGGTTTGTTCGGAAATATTTTAGTGTTCCGAAACATTTAGATTAGTCTGGAAACATCTCACAGTGTGCTGGAAAAAATATTCACGAAACGTTCCCAAGAAATGCTGCTAAACACTTCATAGTGTTCTGAATGATTAAAAAGATTTTCAGATTTGTTTGGAAAACATTTTAGAATGTTCCAAAACATTTCTTCTAGAACATTAGAACATTTCCAAAAGTTCTGAACACATTGTATTTGTTTGAAATCATTTTAGTTCTAAAACATTCAAGACTTTGTTTGGGAACATTTTAGAGTGTTTCGAAACATTTTTTATTTATTTGGGAGTATCTCAGAACGTTCTATAAAATTGTTTACACAAAAAATTGTTCTGAGAAATTTTTGACACAAAAAAATCTTAATAATTTGTTGTTAAACACTTTATAATGTTCCGAATGATTAACAAATATTTCACAATTGTTTTGGAAACATTTTAAAAAGTTCAGAACACTTCATAATATTCTTAAAGGCACCCGCAATGGGGGTAGGAAGTGAGTAAGAAGGAATAAAAATACCTTACTGCTGCCAACAAGTATTGTGGGCATTGGCATTAACTACTACCAGGTAGTAGTCTTACTACCTGTCAGTAAGCAATAAAAGATTCAAAGGTTCTCTCTCTATTGATTCCCTTTCTCTCCACACATCATGTGGATGAAGCAACAGACAAATTTATTTTTTATTTGCTAGGGGACCCATCTTATTACCTGCTTTTGCATGTTGATATTGGCTGTGTTTAGATGGAGGGAAAAGGGATGCGAAAAGTCGCATCGGACACTGTAGCGTATTGTAGCACTTTTCGTTTATTTGTGGTAAATATTGTCCTATCATGACCTAATTAGGCTCAAAAGATTCGTCTCGCAACGTACATCAAAACTATGCAATTAGTTTTTTTATTTACCTATATTTAGTACTCCATGCATGGGTCATTTGCTATATTTAATGTTTCGATGTGATGGAGATGTGATGGAAAGTTTGGATTTGGGGGGGTTCTGAGAGATCTAAACACACCCATTGTAAAACTTTTAACAACAACTATCTATTTTTACAGGGACCCACCTTATTTACTGGTCTGTGAAGATACATTGCTGGCAGTGGCGGAGCTAGCATTCACTGCGTTCGGCAGGCTGGAGCTGGAGTGCTGTGAGAGAAAAATACTATTACCTGGCTAGTGGCTGGAACTGTAGGGATGTGAGAGGGAAATACTGTAGCGCTGGAGGCTAAACCACCAGCCGAACGCAGTGATTGAGGCCGTGTTTGGTTGCAAAAACCAAAATTCCAAAAAAATTTCCGGCACCTGCATGGAGACTTAAATCTAGACGAAATAAAAAACGCATTGCGACTGCTGTCTGTAAATGGCGAGACGAATCTAATGAACCTAATTAGGCTGTAATTAGATGCTAAATTGCTACAGTAATGCTACAGTAAATAACCTCTAATTGTCGGATTAATTAGGCTCATTAGATTCACCTCGCGATTTACAGATGAGTTCTGTAATTATTTTTGTAATTAGTCTATGTTTAGTATTTTAAATATAGAAAGATGTCTTTTCAAAAACTTTACAGAACGCAACCAAACACGGCATGATTCCATGGGGCAGTGCTACAGTGATCACAGAATCAGATAGCCTTTACGCCGAGGAAGAGGCTCGTGGAGCGCCCACTTGCACGTATCGGGCTGGCAACGAGCCGTGAAGTCAACCGTCCCCGTCTGTGGTTCGCGAGAACCAGCTCTGTGCTCTCTGGTCTCTGCCTTCTCTACTAGTGGAGTCAGCGATGCAAATGTTGCAGTGGGACGAAGCTGAACAGCGGGCATTCAATGTGTCCTGGATGGGACGGGGGGGGGGGGGGGGGGGGGGGGGGCAGGTCCCAGTTGGACCTCCACGCCGCTCCGCCACTGATTGCTGATGCCCTAATTATTAAAAACAACAGCTTTGTTTGAAAATATTTTAGAGTGTTCCGAAACATTTAGATTAGTTTGGAAATATCTTAAATTGTGCTGAAAAAGATATTTACAAGAAAACTTCCCAATAAATAGTGTTAAACTCTTTATAATGTTTTGAATGATTAAAAAATATGTCAAGTTTGTTCAGTGTTATTCTAAATGCTAAACAGTAAATAGTCGGTCACCTGCCATTTAGCTCATTATCCGAGTAAAACAGATGTTTAAACAAGAAACACGACCGTTTAAACAGTTGAAATAACCAATTAAATGCAAACGGTGTACCACTGTGCAGTGTGTAAACGGCTAAACAACCGTTGAAGCGAACAATGGGTTTGTTTGAAAAATATTTCAGATTTTCCAAACCATTTCATATATGTTTGTAAAATATTTCAGGAGTGTACTGGAACATTAGAACATTTAAAAAAGTTCTGAATAGATGTAGTTAAACAGGTCAAAATGTTTCAGAATTATAAACGTTGTTAAACGCTCAGTTTCAGCAGATGCAGCAGGGCATGATGGCGATGTTCGGGATGATTACACAGCTTTACACTCACACCGGACTCGCCCCGCAGCAGCCAGGACAGCCAGGCCTTCAGGGCGTTGGAGCACCTCAGCTTGCAGTCACTCCAGCTCCAGCCCCTACTACACCTCCAGCTACCTCAGCGACACCGGAGACCACGTTCTCGATGTCCGCACTACTTGGGTCTGTCGGTCGTCCACTCTTCTCACCACTGCCAGCGACTACACTCTTTCAGGACTCACCGTCGGCAGTGCAGTCAGTCGCCCTCCCCGTCGTACCACAGACACTACTTTCAGGGGGAGGAGGAGAGGGGTCTCTACTTCAGCAGTCGACACAGCCGGCAGCTTCAGCACTTACTACTTCAGATGTTGACACATCTTCTGCTGAGCCGGTTACCACTTCTACGGACCCTCTTCCAGGCAGTGCCAGCACGAGAGCCTCGACAACAGCTACACCCCCAGTCAGCTCAGATCCAGCAGGCAGTTCTGACCAGCAACTCCCGTCCGTCACCGAGGGTTCACCGTCCGACGACGACGACCATGACGATGACCCGGACCGCTTTCTCGCCGTACCGCGACAGCCGGACCAGTAGCTCGCCTTTTTGGTGCTTGGATGCCAAAGGGGGAGAGGGAGTTGGAGTCAGGGGGAGGGTAGAGATAGAGAGAGCTCGTAGTTATCAGGACCTTGATGTTTTTATATCTCATTTGCTGTTAATTCATGGATATGTACATTTGACGCTTGAGTATGCTGTGGTTTGAGACATATCTATGGATTTCGTTTGAGCCGTTGAGCTCCTTGGTTCTTTTTTCGAGTTTGCTTGTGTTTATCATGTTTTATCTTTCTCGCTCTCTCGTTATTAATGATTGTGTTGTCATCAATCACCAAAAAGAGAGAGATTGTAAGCATCTAGGCCCTCAAGGTATGTTTCGGTGATTAATGACAACAATTATTGTGACTAATGAGTTTGTGCAGCTTAATAGATCACTATCGCTCATTTGGTCATATGTCAAAAGAGGCCCCTCAATTTCTTTATTCAAAAAGGCGATCTCGGTATTCAACTCAATTATATGTCAAGACTAAGGATCTTTCTAGTCCTAAGTGTCATAAGGATGAGAAGGACACTTAGGTTAGTATAGGTTTTATAGTTTTGTAGTGATCGCACTATTAAGAGGGGTTAAGGCCAAGGAACTTGAGCATGGACATGGTCAATCAAAAATGGATGCACACTATGGTCACTCAGGTTTCTAGAAGTTCAAATAAGTGGTTTCAACTTATATCTCAAGAATATTTGGATTTCATTCAAGACTCAAATCAGAAAAGGCAAAATCAGAAAAAGTCTTTAACACCGGTTTAACCGACGCTTTCATTTTTCTATACGTCGGTTAAACGAAGTTAGCAGAGTCTGGACAAGTCAATACACCGGTTAAACCGACGTGTTTGAATTTAACGTCGGTGCATTAGTCCAGAGTTGGTTTTTCCAGGGTGTTTCAAGTTCTATACACCGGTTAAACCGACGCTGTTTGAATTGAGACGTCGGTGCAATTGACCAGTGAGATGGTTTTTCCGGGGATTTTTGAAGTTGTACTCACCGGTTAAACCGACGATGGTTTTGAGTTAATGTCGGTGCAGTTGTCCAGAGACTTGGTTTTTCAGTTGATCAGTGGACAACTACACTCACCGGTTAAACCGATGATACGTCGGTTAATCTGCCCAAGTTGTAACGGCTAATTTTCAGAAGGGGCAGTTTACATTCATCGGTTAAACCGACGCTGGCTATTGGAGGATCGTCGGATTAACCGGCGCTACGCAGTTTTCTGGCAGCTTTTCTCCAACGGCTCTATTTGTGTGAGCTGCCTATATATACCCCTCCAATGGGTCATTTTACACACTCTTAACACCAGGCTACATTCATACACTCATACATTATTGAGAGCCACCTTGAGCTTCATCATTCATACATATTGTTCATTCAATCAATCAAGAAGCAAGACTAAGGACTTGAGTAGAGAGAAGCTTGTGTGCATCCGTTCTTGGTGATCGGTTCTTGCTCAAGTGAAGGCCCTAGTTTGTTACTCTTGGTGATTGGCAGCACCTAGGCGATCTTGGTGATTGAAGGTGTTTCTTTCGGAGCTTGCCAACGATTGTGGGAGCCCGAAGAAGTTTGTATGTGGCTTGAGCTCCACCACGCCGGGATGGTGAACGGAGACTCTTAGTGAGCGCCCTCGTCTCGGTGACTTGGGAGGTGACAAGACTCTTAGTGAGTGTCACAACGTGGATTAGGGGTGTGTGCCAACACATCGACACCACGGAAAAAAAATCCGGTTGTCTCTTGCCCACTCTTTATTTTCAAGCACTTAGTTTCATGCAATTATTCATGTGCTTGACCTTAGAGATCATAGCTTAGCTCTACCTTGCTTAGTTTCATATCTAGTTGTATCTTTGTAAGCTTGTGTGGTTTGCTTAGCTAGCCGGTTGGTGAATTGAGCCTTACTAGTATTGCATAGGTTAAGGTTGCTTTACCTTATTTTAGAAACTTGAAAAAGGCCCAATTCACCCCCCTCTTGGTCCATCGATCCTTACAATTGGTATCAGAGCCTCGTTGCTCATTTGGATCATTAGGCTCACCGCCTAGAGCTATGGCCAAGATGGGTGGTTCGCCGCCTCACTTCGAGGGCAAGAACTTTGCTTATTGGAAAGTTCGCATGGCCGCATATCTTGATGCGATTGCCCCCGAAGTGTGGTTGGCAACTATGACCGGGTTCACCGGAACTCCCACCACGAAACAATTAAAATGGAATGCAAAGGCGAGAACTGCAATTTTCGAAGCCATTAGTGAGGAAGTATTTGCTAGAGTAAATGGCATGGACTTAGTAAGTGATATTTGGAAAGAACAAAAGTTCGTGAGCAAAAGTATCACTTGTTTAGAGCTAAATATGATTCGTTTAAGATGTTAGCTCATGAAAATTGCAATGATATGTATTCTCGCTTAAATGTCATTGTCAAGGACATTAATGCTCTTGAAGTTTCTAAAATTGACAGTGGCTCCATCAACCGCAAGATTCTCATGCTCCTACCGAAGCCCAAGTATAACATCATCAATGCTATGCTTCAAAAAGAGAATCTTGATACAATGGAAGTAGGAGAGCTTGTGGGCGAAATTCACGCTCATGAAATGGGTATCCTTGGTATGTCCGAAGAGCCAACTACAAGCAAGTAAATTGCTCTCAAAACCAAGGCAAACAAGCACCGCAAGCTCAAGATGGTCAAGCAAGAATCAAGCTCAAGCAATGAAGAAGAAGATCATCATGAGAGCTCATCCAATGAAGAAGATGATGGAGAACTTGCTCTCATGATGAGAAAGTTCACACGCTTGAATGACAAGATCAACAAGAAGGGTTTCAACTTTGACCCTAAAAGAAGAATGTTCCGGCCATGGGGAGATGTCAAGAACAGAAATTGCTACAAGTGTGGAGAAAAATGTCACATTGCTCCAAATTGCCCCAAACCGGACAAAAGAAAGAAGGACAATAAGAGCAAGCATCGTCATGATTCAAGCGATGATGATGAATATGAAAAGAAGAACAAAAACAAGAAATTTGGGAAGAAGAAGAGCCATGATAAGAAGACCAAGCTCTTCCCGAAGAAAAAGGGCAACACCAAGAGAACCTTCTTGGTAGAAAAACAAGAGTGGGTGACCGATGTCTCATCAAGCGAAGAGTCAAGTGATGAGGAAGAAGATATTATCACCATTGCCCTCACCAATGAAGAATCATCGCTACCTCCACCTCCCATGTGCCTCATGGCAAAAAGTAAAACAAAGGTATATGAGGTGGATAGTGACAATGATAGTGATGAAGAGCTTGACCCTTATGAGTTCACTAACCTCATTAATGAGTATACATCTGTTATCAAGAGGGAAAAGGGCAAAGTCAAGATTCTTGAGAGCACTCATGCCAAGTTAGAGCTTGCCCACTCCGATTTGCTTGGCAAGTACAATGACTTGCTCAAAAAACACAATGAGTCAATTGTACTTGCTAAGCAAGTTGAAGAGAGCCACAAAAAGCTTAAACAAGAGCATAGGGAGTTGGCTCACAAATATCAAGAACTTGAATTTGCCTATGAAGCAATTGACCCAAGTCTTGAGAACTTTGTCAATGAAACTATTGAAAAAGTCAATGCTTCTACTTCATGTGATGACCTACTCATTAATACAAATGCCACTAATATTGTGCCCAAGCTTGCTCCTTCTAGCGAAAAGGAATTGATGGATCAAGTGGCAAGCCTCAAGAGTAGTGTGGAGAAGCTCTCAAGAGGAGAATACATCCACAAAGAAATTCTCTTCAACAATGCACGTGACTATGGCAAGAGAGGTCTTGGTTCATTTCCGGAGCCAAATCAAGGCACCACTCCTTCTCCGGAGATCAAGACTAGCTTCATCAAGGAAGTTGGTTCATATTGCCAACATTGCCAAGTCACCGGGCACCACACTAGGGAGTGCACCCTACCATCACGTCCTCTTCCCACTTTACCAAAGAATTACTCATCAATGTTTCAAAATAACCATTTTCTCTTGAGTAAAGTGAAGGGCAAGGTGAAGGCCAAATTCATTGGCAAAATTACTAAGGAGTCAAAGAAGAAGCTCCCCAAGCAACTTTGGGTCCCAAAAGCTCTTGTCACACATGTGCAAGGCCCAAAGCTTGTTTGGGTTCCTAAAACTCAAAAGTGAATTCTCATGTGTGTAGGTGAACTACAAAGCCAGTGGAAATATTGGGTACTTGATAGCAGTTGCTCTCAACACATAACCGGCAATGATAGCATGTTCACCTCTCTTGAAGACCCCGGCGATCATGAACATGTCACCTATGGTGATAACTCAAGGGGGAAAGTCTTAGGTTTGGGTAGAATAGCTATCTCTAAAGATTTATCTATTTCTAATGTCTTGTTTGTAGAAGCACTTAGTTTTAATCTTATTTCTATTGCTCAATTATGTGATCTTGGACTAACGTGTACTTTTGACAAGAATGGTGTTATAGTAACTCATGAAGAAGACAAGTCATTGGTATTCACGGGGTTTAGGCATGGCAACATTTACTTGGTGGATTTCTCTTCAAAGCAAACAAGCACCATAACATGCCTCTTCACTAAGTCGTCTCTTGGGTGGCTTTGGCATAGAAGAATTGCTCATATCGGCATGAGCAACCTCAAGAAAGCCCACAAGAGAGGGATGATCACCGGCTTGAAGGACGTCACATTTGACAAGAACAAGCTATGTAAAGCATGTCAAGCCGGGAAGCAAGTTGTAACACATCATCCCATCAAGACGATGTTGTCTACCTCCAAGCCGCTCGAGCTACTACACATGGATCTCTTTGGTCCAACTACATACAAGAGCATTGGTGGTAACCTCTATTGCCTAGTAATCGTTGATGATTTTTCACGTTATACTTGGGTCATGTTTCTAGGTGATAAGGGTGAAACTCCGGAAATCTTCAAGACATTTGCAAGAAGAGCTCAAAGGGAGTACAACTCCCCAATTGTGAAGATCCGGAGCGACAACGGCACCGAGTTCAAGAACATGAAGATTAAAGAATGGTGCGATGAAGAGGACATCAAGCATGAGTTCTCCGCCACCTACACACCTCAACAAAATGGAGTGGTGGAAAGAAAGAACAAGATACTCATCACTCTAGCAAGAGCAATGTTGGATGATTATGGCACGTCCGAGAAGTTTTGGGCGGAAGCAATCAATACGGTGTGTCATGCATCCAACCGAGTGTATCCCCACCGACTCCTCAAGAGAACTCCATATGAGCTCATCACCGGGAAGAAACCAAATATATCCTACTTTCGAGTCTTTGGTTGCAAATGCTTCATCTATAAGAAGAAAAGGCTCGGTAAGTTTGAGAGTAGATGTGATGAAGGTTTCTTTCTTGGTTATGCATCAAACTCCAAAGCATATAGAGTATTCAATCAAACCTCCGGGTTAGTTGAAGAAACATGTGATGTGGAGTTTGATGAATCTAATAGCTCCCAAGAGGAGGTTGTTGGCTATGATAATATAGGTGATGAGGAGATTGATGAAGCTTTGAAGAAGATGTCCATTGGGGATATCAAGCCGGAAGAGGTGCATGAAGGCAATGATCAAGGGGGAGGACCTTCCTCATCTACACCAAGCACCTCCACGCCATCCCAAGTGGATAAAGATCAAGAAAAAGATGATCCACAACCTCAAGAAAATGTGCCAACGCCAACACCTCAAGTCCAAGAACAAGAAGAGCAAAATGTTTCACCACAAGCACAAGTCACCCATGATCCACCCCAACAAGCATCCACGCAAGTACCGCTAGTGAAGCATGGTCGTATCTCCAAGGATCATCCAATTGGTCAAATAATTGGTAGTACTTCCAAGGGAGTAAGAACTCGCTCCAAGCATGCTTCATTTTGCGAACATTACTCGTTTGTTTCTTGTATTGAACCCACTAGCATAGAGGAAGCACTTGAGGACTCGGATTGAGTGATGGCCATGCAAGAAGAATTGAACAACTTCACCCGCAACGAAGTTTGGGTCCTCGAAACTCCTCTGAAAGACAAGAACATCATCGGTACCAAGTGGGTTTTTCGAAACAAGCAAGATGAACATGGGGTGGTGATACGCAACAAAGCAAGACTTGTGGCAAAAGGGTTTTCTCAAGTCGAAGGTTTGGATTTTGGTGAAACTTTTGCTCCGGTCGCAAGACTTGAAGCTATCCGCATCCTTCTTGCTTACTCTTCACATCATAATATTAAGTTATATCAAATGGATGTGAAAAGTGCATTCTTAAATGGCGTTATTAACGAACTTGTTTATGTTGAGCAACCTCCCGGGTTTGAAGATCCAAGGAATCCTAACCATGTTTATAGGTTGCACAAGGCACTCTATGGGCTCAAACAAGCTCCAAGGGCTTGGTATGAGAGGCTTCGTGACTTCCTAATCATGCAAGGCTTCAAGATCGGGAGGGTGGACACCACTTTGTTCACAAAAAGACGTCAACAGGGATCTTTTCATTTGTCAAATTTATGTTGATAATATTATCTTTGGCTCAACTAATGATTCACTAAGCCATGAGTTTGCTACCATGATGTCTAGGGAATTTGAGATGTCCATGATTGGCGAATTGACCTTCTTCCTTGGTTTTCAAGTCAAACAATTGAAGGAGGGGACATTCATCCATCAAGAAAAATATACTAAAGATATCTTAAAGAAGTTCAAGATGGATGAGTGCAAGCCAATCAAGACACCCATGGCAACCAATGGACATCGCGACTTGGATGTGGACGGTAAACCGGTTGATTAATCCCTCTATCGTTCTATGATAGGGTCTTTGCTTTACCTTACCGCATCTAGGCCCGATATAATGTTTAGTGTGTGCTTGTGTGCCCGCTTTCAAGCAAACCCAAAGGAATCACACCTCTCGGTTGTGAATAGGATCCTTCGGTATCTCAAGCACACCCCAAGCATAGGCTTGTGGTACCCCCAAAGGCGCTAGCTTAGATCTCTTGGGATACTCGGATTCGGATTTTGCCGGAAGCCGTGTGGATCGCAAGAGTACCTCCGGGGGTTGCCACTTGCTTGGGCGTTCTCTAGTTTCTTGGTCAAGAAAGAAGCAAAATTCCGTGGTTTTGTCCACCGCGGAAGCGGAATATATAGCGTCCGGTGCGTGTTGTGCCCAAATCCTATATATGAAGCAAACCCTTTTGGACTTTGGTGTGAAACTAGATAGGATCACACTCCTTTGTGACAATGAAAGTGCCGTAAAAATTGCCAAGAATCCGGTTCAACACTCTCGCAAAAAGCACATTGATATTCGTCATCACTTCTTGCGTGATCACGAAGCCAAAGAAGACATATCTCTTCAAGGTGTGAGATCCGAGGAGCAATTGGCGGATATTTTCACAAAACCATTAGACGAGAGTACCTTTGTTAGGCTAAGGAATGAGCTTAATGTGCTAGATGCGGCAAACGTCATGTAAGTTGCCATGTCATATAGAAAAATGCATACATATAGGACACTTGTCTAACCATGGTAAGATAGTGATAAGCAAGGGTTTAGGTAGAGGTGGTGGTCCACTTGTTTTCCTCTAGGCTTGTAGAAAGGCTCATCATGAAGAAGCTTACCTTGGGTTCAAACTTGACAAGTAGATCTTAAATTCTTGCTATGCATTTCTTGTCATATAGATGTGCACTTCATGTTTACTTTACTTTCGCATGTGGTTGTAGCTTGCACCATCATTGCATGCGTAAGGGTCACAAAGGAGATCACTTGATGAAAATGAGACTTGTTTCACATACAAGATCTTGATTCATGTAAAGTGAAAAGAGCAAAGTGTTAGGTGCGTTATTGCCTAGTGAGTCATGTCATAATGAGTTTGAAGCTCTCTATCTTCAATATTCCTATGACAAGGCTCATACATTTTATTTGACGCTTTGTCTTGCTTTGCGGCTTTTCCTTGTGCTTGAAAAAAAAAACTAATAAGCTAGTGTGCTATCCTATTTATTTTAAGGGGTAAAGTCGCCTATGCAAGTCCATTAACTTGAGTTTATTTGAATTTTATAAGTTTATTGGACTTAGCATAAAAAAGTGAGCTGAGAGAAGGGTTTTTTTGGTTCACCGGTTAAACCGACGTTTAATGGATCTATACCCATCGGTTTAACCGGCGTTACTAAGTTGTGTCTCAGCTCAGTCAGTTTCAGGCGTTCAACCGGCGTATGCAAAAGTCAGTACATCGGATCAACCGGTGAACGTAATGAAGTTCCGTCCCAGCAATCAACCGGTGTTAGCAGCGTTTAACCGGCGAGTTCAAAATGCATTACGTCGGATCAACCGGCGATCAGATGAATTTTTTTGCTGGAGTCTCGGGTCAACTAAACCGACGCAATCAACCGGCGTTCAAACCTATGCGTCGGATCGACCGGTGTTAAAGAAAATTGCGGGGCCCACCTGTCATATATCCCTTGCTCACGGCCTCTGTTTTCTCAGTTCTTTCTTCTCGCCGCCGCCGCTCCGCACCCGCACCCGACTCGAGCCGCCGCCATCGCCGTTTCCACGCCGACGCTCGCCTGCACGCCGCCGGCCCAAGCCAAGTCGCCGCGCCTCACACCACTGCAGGCCTTCCTCGCCGCCAGCGCTTCCCTCACGCGCTGACTGCGCCCGCGCCGCTCAGTTCGCGCGCCGCCCGTGCACCACCGCCGCCTGCGCGTTACGCCGCCACTCGCCCACTGCTCACGCCGCCACTCGCCCACTGCTTGCACGCCGACACCCACACAGCCGCGCCTCCACGTTTTTCACGCCGCAGCCGCCGCCGCTCAGCGCTCACCAAGTGTTCGACGATTTGCCTGAACCGTTCTTCGCACTACTTTCGCGCCGCGTTTACGTTCCCACACACCCGCGCCACAGCCAGTCGAGATGGGTCGCGAGAAGAGGAAGGGGAAGGAGGTTGTGGTGGAGAAGCCCGTCCTCAAGCGGACTCGTGCAGAGAGGGAGGCCGAGAGGGCCGAGATGGTGGCCAAGGCCGCCGAGGAGCAGGCATCAGGCCGTGCTCGCCCGTTCGCGATCAGAGAGTAGCCCGCCAGGGGCAGGGGCAGAGGCCGAGGTATGGGCCGAGTCAGAGGTGCCAGGGCCACCAGGGCCACTACACAGCAGACCGAGGGTGATACGTCTGAGGGGGAGCCGACAGCTGCAGAGTCAGATCGCTCAGTTTCAGATGCAGATTCAGATGCAGTGCAGTCCGAGCAGACTCAGGGGCAGAGCACACAGGGGTCACCGACTCTACGACGTTCTGGCCGCACTCGGCAGACGTCCCCAGTAGGAGAGTCTTCACCAACGACCGAGCGTCGCACTGGACCGAGGACGCGAGGAGGTCGCCAGCCACAGGAGCCTCGCAGGTCCGCAGCAGCAGCAGAAGCAGCTCGTAGAGCCGAGGCCCTAGAGGCCGAGCGCGCAGTGTTCCGTATGGACACTGTTGTGCGTCTGGAGCCAGGTGTGCTGCTCCAGAACTTGACCAAGGCCAATGCGGCGAAGGTCAAGAGGCTCAGGTGGAGTCTTGGGGAGGAGGACTGGTTCCCCGTGACCCGTGACAGCAGGGTCGACCGTAGGTTCTGGACGCTTCTTCAAGCTAGTTTCTACGAGACCTACCAGAGGCGGGGCCACAGGATCTTCCCGCACAGAGTGCTTGACTGTGTGTCACTGAGGACAGCCGTAGGGGGAGCAGACGTCAGAGAGCACTTCGCTCACTTCAGAGGCCTGCCCAGGTTACTTTAGATAGAGCAGAACAGATATATCGAAGACTGGGTCAGAGTGTTCTATGCCATAGCTTGGATAGCTCCAGAGCGCAGAGCAGTACACTTCGTGTTTGGAGGCCAGGTCTTTGGTCTGTCCAGGGCGACTATAGCAGGGATTCTTGGAGTTGACTTGGTCGACGTCTCCCTGCACGAGATGGTATACGGAGATGCAGATCCACCGCGCAGAGCCATGATTGGCGGGATTGCACATTCTCACGAGGCGATCTCTCAGTGCTTCCACCAGCCGTTCCCAGCTTCGTACGCCAGAGTCCCCAGCCTACTGACCCTAGAGGCGTACGCTGTTCACATGGCACTCTAGAGGACTCTGTTACCGAGGAGTGGCTACCCAGAGGGGTTTACAGGTCTGCAGCAGCTGCTACTACTTCACATTCTCACTCACGAGCCGTTTGATATAGTTGACTTCATTTTGGCTGAGATCGAGGATGTGATCACTGGCGGGATGGGGGTCGTGAGGCAGTTTCCGTATGCTCACTGGATCAGCTATATCTGTTCTATGATCGTGCCAGTTGAGTCACCCGTCAGTGCAGTCTACCATCAAGATGAGGCTCCACGGTTCCCAGTTTATCGTCTGACAGCTCCCCAGGACCGGAGGAGGGGCAGACAGGCAGAGAGAGCTGCCATGGCACAGTTGTCGCCTGAGGCACAGGCCCGAGTGGCACAGGAGGATGAGGCACTGCTAGCTGCCGAGGCACAGCTTCCCGGAGGAGATGATGAGATACACTGGTCTGAGCTTGAGTCAGACTCCTCCGAGGACGTCGAGTACTTTCCTGCAGCAGCCCCAGCTAGTCACGACCACGAGGCAGGAGGGTCCCGAGAGCCAGCTCCAGAGTCACCGGCAGCTGCTACTGTTACAGAGTCCCAGGTGACTCAACCGTCCGAGCTCACCTCTTTACTTCAGCAGCTTGTCACTCAGCAGCGAGAGGATCGGATAGCACAGGAGGAGGCTAGGAGAGCCCATGAGACTCAGCTAGCAGCCATTCAGAGAGAGGCTGCCCGAGAGCGTGCTGCAGCAGAGGAGCGGTTTGTCGGGCTTATTGATCGAGTATCACAGAGGACAGACGCTCAGTTTCAGCAGATGCAGCAGGGCATGGTGGCGATGTTCGGGATGATTACACAGCTTTACACTCACACCGGACTCGCCCCGCAGCAGCCAGGACAGCCAGGCCTTCAGGGCATTGGAGCACCTCAGCTTGCAGTCACTCCAGCTCCAGCCCCTACTGCACCTCCAGCTACCTCAGCGACACCGGAGACCACGTTCTCGATGTCCGCACTACTTGGGTCTGCCGGTCGTCCACTCTTCTCACCACTGCCAGCGACTACACTCTTTTAGGACTCACCGTCGGCAGTGCAGTCAGTCGCCCTCCCCGTCGTACCACAGACACTACTTTCAGGGGGAGGAGGAGAGGGGTCTCTACTTCAGCAGTCGACACAGCCGGCAGCTTCAGCACTTACTACTTCAGATGTTGACACATCTTCTGCTAAGCCGGTTACCACTTCTACGGACCCTCTTCCAGGCAGTGCCAGCACGAGAGCCTCGACGACAGCTACACCCCCAGTCAGCTCAGATCCAGTAGGCAGTTCTGACCAGCAGCTCCCGTCCGTCACCGAGGGTTCACCGTCCGACGACGACGACAATGACGATGACCCGGACCGCTTCCTCGCCGTACCGCGACAGCCGGACCAGTAGCTCGCCTTTTTGGTGCTTGGATGCCAAAGGGGGAGAGGGAGTTGGAGTCAGGGGGAGGGTAGAGATAGAGTGAGCTCGTAGTTATCAGGACCTTGATGTTTTTATATCTCATTTGGTGTTAATTCATGGATATGTACATTTGACGCTTGAGTATGCTGTGGTTTGAGACATATCTATGGATTTCGTTTGAGCCGTTGAGCTCCTTGGTTCTTTTTTCGAGTTTGCTTGTGTTTATCATGTTTTATCTTTCTCGCTCTCTCGTTATTAATGATTGTGTTGTCATCAATCACCAAAAAGGGGGAGATTGTAAGCATCTAGGCCCTCAAGGTATGTTTCGGTGATTAATGACAACCATTATTGTGACTAATGAGTTTGTGCAGCTTAATAGATCACTATCGCTCATTTGGTCATATGTCAAAAGAGGCCCCTCAATTTCTTTTTTCAAAAAGACGATCTCGGTATTCAACTCAATTATATGTCAAGACTAAGGATCTTTCTAGTCCTAAGTGTCATAAGGATGAGAAGGACACTTAGGTTAGTATAGGTTTTATAGTTTTGTAGTGATCGCACTATTAAGAGGGGTTAAGGCCAAGTAACTTGAGCATGGATATGGTCAATCAAAAATGGATGCACACTATGGTCACTCAGGTTTCTAGAAGTTCAAATAAGTGGTTTTCAACTTATATCTCAAGAATATTTGGATTTCATTCAAGACTCAAATCAGAAAAGTCAAAATCAGAAAAAGTCTTTAACACCGGTTTAACCGACGCTTTCATTTTTCTATACGTCGGTTAAACGAAGTCAGCAGAGTCTGGACAAGTCAATACACCGGTTAAACCGACGTGTTTGAATTTAACGTCGGTGCATTAGTCCAGAGTTGGTTTTTCCAGGGTGTTTCAAGTTCTATACACCGGTTAAACCGACGCTGTTTGAATTGAGACGTCGGTGCAATTGACCAGTGAGATGGTTTTTCCAGGGATTTCTGAAGTTGTACTCACCGGTTAAACCGACGATGGTTTTGAGTTAACGTCGGTGCAGTTGTCCAGAGACTTGGTTTTTCAGTTGATCAGTGGACAACTACACTCACCGGTTAAACCGATGATACGTCGGTTAATCTGCCCAAGTTGTAACGGCTAGTTTTCAGAAGGGGCAGTTTACATTCATCGGTTAAACCGACGCTGGCTATTGGAGGATCGTCGGATTAACCGGCGCTACGCAGTTTTCTGGCAGCTTTTCTCCAACGGCTCTATTCGTGTGAGCTGCCTATATATACCCCTCCAATAGGTCATTTTACACACTCTTAACACCAGGCTACATTCATACACTCATACATTGTTGAGAGCCACCTTGAGCTTCATCATTCACACATATTGTTCATTCAATCAATCAAGAAGCAAGACTAAGGACTTGAGTAGAGAGAAGCTTGTGTGCATCCGTTCTTGGTAATCGGTTCTTGCTCAAGTGAAGGCCCTAACTTATTACTCTTGGTGATTGGCAGCACCTAGGCGATCTTGGTGATTGAAGGTGTTTCTTTCGGAGCTTGCCAACGATTATGGGAGCCCGAAGAAGTTTGTATGTGGCTTGAGCTCCACCACGCCGGGATGGTGAATGGAGACTCTTAGTGAGCGCCCTCGTCTCGGTGACTTGGGAGGTGACAAGACTCTTAGTGAGTGTCAAAACGTGGATTAGGGGTGTGTGGCAACACATCGACACCACGGAAAAAAATCCGGTTGTCTCTTGCCCACTCTTTACTTTCAAGCACTTATTTTCATGCAATTATTCATGTGCTTGACCTTAGAGATCATAGTTTAGCTCTACCTTACTTAGTTTCATATCTAGTTGTATCTTTGTAAGCTTGTGTAGTTTGCTTAGCTAGCCGGTTGGTGAATCGAGCCTTCCTAGTATTACATAGGTTAAGATTGCTTTACCTTGTTTTAGAAACTTGAAAAAGACCCAATTCACCCCCCTCTTGGTCTATCGATCCTTACACATATGTTTGAGACAAAAATAAAATTAGTCCAAACCAGCATCAAATCTTCACATCTAGACAACTTCAACCTCTCCTCGTAATGTATCTATGGTAAAAAAAAATCAGCCTCTCCTTGTAGCGCATCCTTATCAGGGGCGGAGCCAGAAATTTTTTTTTTCATTATTAGGGAGGCCAATTATGCTAATTTATATAAAAATTTAATCAAAATTTAAATGTTCAATGTAAATTTGGGAACCACTCTACTCCCACTCCTGCTTCCGTTGGGATAAATTTCATCATCAGATGGAATGTAGACACTACCGCCCCTATCGCATTGAACGTTCCTCGTCCCAAAATCGCATTATACTACCAGAAAGTCGTGTTCAAAAAAAAAACTACCAGAAAGTAAAGCAACCAGAAAGCACTGCCCGGTCTCCGTGCCGACCCCCCCCCCCCCCCCCCCCCCCCCCCCCCCCGCGTCTCCGCCCCTGATCCTTGTACTATAAAAAAGGCCCACGCGTTCGGGGGAGTTCTCAATCCGCTTTGGTTCTCCAGCACCGCACCACCACGCTCACGAGAAGAAGCAAGGCGTGGGCCGCGATGGACGGCCGCGCCGCCGCGATCGATCGCCACCAGCGTCTGCTCATCGACTCAGGGCGTGTCCTCATGCTACTCGGCACCATCGTCATCACGCACCAGCTGGGCCTGAGCGAGGCCGCGCCCAGCAACGCCGGGCACCTGCTCCTCGCCTTCATCCTCTGGCTGCTCGGCGCGGCGCTCGCCATGCTGTCGGTCGTCGCCCGGCGGTTCCCCAGGCTCGCGGCCGCCGGCGCCGCTCTTGCGAGGGCGCTGCGGAACTACTTGCTCGGCGGCCTCTGAGCCAAGCATGGCAGCCCCGCGGGGCCGAGGAGGAAGAGCACCGGCGGACTCTGTTCATCAGTTATCAGTTATCGTTGCGTCGTTCTGCATGCCGTTGCATCCTGCAACCTACATGGCTACATACCACATGCAATTTCTTTCAACCATCACGTTTGAACTTCTTCACGCTCAGACCTGTTTAAACAATAATAAAATTTCTTAATCAATGATGTTTTTGGTTCTTTTGGAAATTCTTCCCATGATTTCGGTTTCGCCCAGAACATGAATCTTCACTGGAGTTCTCTGCCGAGTACGGTGAGGTGAGTCCTGAGGCCCAGCCGCCGCCAGCCCAGCCCAGCCAATTATAATACATCCTCTTCCGGACACTACCCGGCCCATCGTCATTTCTGTAGCAAAAGGCCCACATGATGGCAGTACATCTCGGCCCACCGAAACGCTCACGAAAAATCCAAACCGTCAGACGATGATCCAGCGGCTCACGACGACCCCAGCCCGACACGCGACAGCTCCCCACTCGCGCGCAGTTGCCCCTCCCGCTGCGATCGCTCGAGCGCGTGCCGCTTCGCTCCGTCCCATCCATCCGCACTGGCGAATGCTACGCGGATAGCGTTTTTTAGCTTCAGCGGTCTCTTGCATCGCCTCCGCTGCCGAAGCGGATCAAGTGGTGAACGCCAAATCTAGCCTTGTAGCCGACCCAAGGTTTTAAATCGCCGGCTAAGACGTTTAGCGGTAGAGCTGCCGTTACGGCATTTAGCGGGCTATATTCGGAATTTAGCGGGCTATAGCCGGTTTTAACGGGCTAAATGCCATAGCGGCCGCCCTTTCTAGAAGCTATAGCGGTCTATAGCGGAAGCTATAGCCGGCTATTTAAAACCTTGAGCCGACCCCACCACCGCTCGCTGCTCGATGCCGCGCGCGCCATCCCCAACCAACACGCGCTGCTCCCTGCTCCCGCTGCCGCCGGTTCCATCTTGCTGCTGTTGCCGCCGCGGTGCGCCACTGCACAGAGCAGCTGCTGAACCGCGGGAGAGAGAGAAAGAGAGGAGGACGAGTTGACGGCGAGTGCGCGCCGCCGCCGTCCGGGTTGGAGGACGCGGCGGAGAAAACGACGAGCGCGCGCTCACGCTCCGCTGGGGGCCTGAGGCTCCGAGGCCACCGCGCCGCGTGGGTCTCCACCGCCGCCCTCCTCCTTGCACTTGCCTCAAGGACAAACCCATGCAGAGCCCCGCCTCTGCTCACCCTGCGGGCCACCCTGCTCCTTCGTGCCGCCGTCGATCCAGGGAGAGCAGGAGACTGAGGGAGCAGGGCTGCGAGAAGGGGAGCCGCCGCCGGCCACCTCCGCCCCGCCACGCGTGCTGCTCACGTGCGCCAAGCTCCGCCGCCGGAGGCAGGGACGGCGGCGCTGGATCTCCTCCGCGGCCAGCTGGCCCCGCTGCCCTACGGCACATGCCGGCGCTGCCATACGCGCCCACCGGGGAGGCGAGCTGCCGCAAGCAAGGGCCTCGGCCGCCGCCATGGCCCTGCGCGGAGGAGAAGGGAGGCGCCGCTGGCGAGGGGAGCGCGGCGAGGACGCGCGGCAGGGGGCGCGGCGAGGCCCCGCGCGGAGGGAGCGAGGAGAATCTGGCCGCCGCCGCCGCCGCCCGACCACCCCGCCGCGCGCGGATCCGGCCGGCGGGGTGGAGCAGGAAGGGGGCGAGCCGGCGGAGGGAGGATGGGAGAGAGAGAGAGAGCGGGGAGGGAGGGAGGGCGCTGAGGGCGTATAAAAAGAAAAAAAAATTGACGCGTGGGTACCATCCACAGGTAGTTGGTATATAGTAGAGTCAGAGGATGAATGAGTGCAGCAAAACTGGGTATATAGGAGAGAATCTCGCTGATCAGACAAAAATATTTTTTATAGGATAAATTTAGAGTACAACGAGTGCGGATAATCTAAGCACATCGCCTGAGTTCCTGCCCCGTTCCCCTTCCTTCGCCTAAGGAAGCCGGCCTCGCCTCCCTCTTCCCCCGTCCGCCCCTACCGATTCATCCACCCAATAAAGCGCCCACCCTTTTTTTATAAGTTACACCATATAACTCAGACACTCACAACGCACGTATACTCATCCCTCTAAACACACGCGCACAAACCTTACCTCTATGAGCATCTTTAAAGACTGAGCCGGCAAATCCTCAAGTTGACAAAGTCACCACAGACGCCTCGCTGTCAACGGGAATGTCGCCTACCACTGAAATCACAACACCGTAAAAATCTAGAATGTTCGCTCCCACAGGGAGTCAAATACAGGACCTTAGTTGTTACTTAGGCTACTTAGGCTCTGTAACTACTGAGGTACAGGTCCTTTCGCGCGCCAGCCCCCTTCCTGATCATGCTGCATTTGCATCACAAATTCTTGAGTCCCATTTTGTTTTTTCCTATAGCTCTAAAACAAATCCTCTAGCTACAGTTGTTTTAGATTGTATTAATTTCGCAAAAGGAATACCGATGTCCAGGTTAGCAAATTCATAAACCTTGTGCCAATTGATTTTAATTTTTGGGTAATGGAGAGGATCAGTTTGTTTTGCAGACAGGATGCATGTCAATTTTGCATTGTTTGATTTGAATATGTTGATCTTAACGTATTGTTTATGCTTTATGATTTATACTAAATTGTTGGTTGATGAAATAAAAAATCTTATTTACTAGGTCTGTTTTGAAAATATATCATTACCACATGTTAATCTTTGCTATAAATAAAAAAATTCTTATTTCTCGAATTTTGTGCAAACACGAGCGTACCCCACGCGGATCTCTGCTGGTCCAACACAAAAGAACTGCCGAAAAAGGCGAAGTGCAGTACATTCATGTGACTGTATCGCTTATGTGGGGCCAATCTATTGATTCAACTATCAATGGACATATTTGGATCAAGGACTAGAACTATTTTTAACCTAAAATAGCTCAGAATAGTCTAAAATTTTCAAATATGAGGGCTAGTTTGGACTATTTGCAATAGTGTATCTCAAAAAACTATCACACCCAAAAAGTGATTATTTGAGCTATTTTAGGTGAGGCCCACAATAGCAAGAGAGATAATGGGGCTCCAATGATTGAGAAAATATACTTTAAAGGCTAAATAGCCCATGAAGAACTATTTTATTATAGAGATATTTACTTGAGCTAAATAACTCTAGCCATTAGTTCCAAACATGCATTGCACGCAATCTGCGCATATCCAGCTACATTTGGTCAAAATGGATCCTGTCACTCAGATAACGAACACTGCAAAGACACTTTAGCCCTGCAAGCAGGTCTACGAAAGCGACGAGACGAACCCACTAGAAAGGAAAATCCTCGCAGAGCAGCGGCGGAACTGGGGATGGGCGGCTGGCCGGGGCATGGCCCCTCTAACAACACAACTATCTTTAAGTACCCTTTAATCGTAGGTCAGATTTTTAAATACATCTTAATCCACAATAAAAAATCACAACACCATTCCATTGGTCGAAAATCCACGATCCACCCTGATCTCTAACCGCCCGAAGTTCTCTTCGTTCTCCACACATGGCTGCTCACTGGATACAACTCATCAGTGTCTCAACGGAGAGTGTCAGAAATACCGATATTTTATAAATTATAATACAAATAATTCAAACATACTAGCTCAAGTGAATAAAAGAAGCTACTTCTTATTTGGTCTACGATTTCTAAAACTCATGAAAGTCTCGATTGTATCATTTTTATGCACCTCAAAGAAAATATCCCGCTTAATGAATGTGACAAAACAATCATCCAAAATAGCATCACTCAATTTATTTCTTTTCTTAGTTTTGGCTGAAGCCATTGTAGAAAATATCCTTTCAACACTTGTCGTCGTAATCGGTAAAAGCCATACCAATTTGAGAAGCGTGTACACCATATCATATAATGTGTGTCTATTTGTTTGCACAAGCTTTATTGGGATGTCAATAAGATTCACAAGGCCTTTGAAACTATCATTTTGCCTCACATCATCAATATAATTGTCAAGTTAGAAATCAAGTTTCATCAAATCATAGCCTTTAATGTTGTTAGGGTAGAACTATGCATCAAAAGAAGCAAATGAGTTGGAAGGATTGAAGGACTACATACAAGAAAGCAACTCCATTTTTATCACAACAAATCGATAATCAAGCTCTTAACTAAGTTAATCAATGACATCAATACCCAATTCTGATTCTACATTCGACCGGAGGTTCCAAACACACGGTCGAGCCGACCGACTCCCGCAGCGCACATAGTGGACCCGACCATTCCTTCTCCTTCTCTTTTTTTCCCCTCAAGCGCTCCCTGCTCCATCTCCTCTTCCCTTTTCTTCCTTTTCCTTTTTCCTCCCCAGATCCAACGGGACCTGACCGGTGCAGGGTTGGGCGGAGGAGGCGCGGCGTGGCAGGGATGCTCCGTGCTCGGGGAGGCGCGGCGGGCCTGCGCCAAGGGAGGCCCGGCGCAGTGGTTCGCCGTTGTTGCAAAAGTTTTTTACAAGTTTTTTTCATCTGGATTTTTCTTGGTTTTAGATGCAAATTTTTTTTTACTCCGAGCCTTTTTTTGTTTTGGATGCAAAAAAAGTTTTACCCGAGCTTTTTTTGTTTTGAATGTGAAAATTTTCTCTTCAATTTTTTTTAAAAATTTGTTTCTTAAAATTTTCTCTTCCAATTTTTTTTCCTGCTTCTCGTTTTTTCCCTTGAAATTTTTTTGCGAAAATTTTTTAATTAGAAATGACAAAAAATTACTAAAAAGAAAAAAAAGAAACGGTCGGAAAATCGACGTACGAATCGACCCCTTACGGTCACCCGTAAATTAGCATGCCCGACACCAATATTTACTAGGTGGACCAAAATATTTAGACCTTGTTTAGTTTTCTATTTTTGAAATTTTGAAAAGAAATCTTTTCATATTTGAAATATTAAATATAGACTAATCACAAAACTAATTATAGAACTCGTCTGTAAACTTCGAGACGAATCTAAGGAGCCTAATTAATCCATCATTGGAGCATATTTACTGTAGCAATTTAGTGTCTAATCATAGCCTGATTAGGTTCATTAGATTCATCTCGCGATTTACAGTCCATTTGTGTAATGTAATTTTTTGACTACATTTAATACACCGTGCAGACAATTTATAAATCTTTTGAAATTTTAAACTTTAAATGTAAATAAGGCCTCATGTATGCCATGGTACATGTGGCCCACCCATTTGGTAGGCCAGTGCCGAAGGACCAAGGTTGTTGGGCAGGAGACAACCGTTCTCCCTGCAACTGCAACCCTGTCAAGTCGAGTGACGCGCGAAGCCAGCCAAAAGCCACCGGGGTCAGCTCCATTAAATTGATGGGACCAAAGCTTGCTTACCTAAGCAAGTATACTGGTTAAGCTCTACAGTTCATGATTATCTCAGCAAGTACGTTCGTTAAGTTCTAGGAGCTCTAGGATTAGAATATGGGTTATTGCATTATTACCCCTACTTTGAAATATTTTTATTTGTTTGTAATTTTATCTATACGTTTTGAATTTGAAGACTCCGATTGCCCCTACCCATGAACAGCATGTAACACTTCAAATGAGCTGGGACAAGAAAAGTTTGGTCTTGCAAATATACCCGTACTTTTATGAGGATCTAGTGATTTTACCTCTGTTTGACATATATTCTTTAGACAACATTTCAAACAATCCAAAAGAAATTTTCCAACCAATAATATACTTTGAGAATCTTAGCATCTCAACTTACATGTCCAGCAAAAACAACAGCTAATATTGAGATATTACATGTCCAGTAGAAATGCATTATATTCATGCCTCTGTTCCTAACAATATGGCTAATACTTGTTCTCTTCTCCTCTTTCTCATCCATGTCTTTGGTGCCCAATCGGGCAAACTCAAAGATAAAGATTCCTAACAACTTCATAATTATATGATTTGACCTACAAATCACAGCAACAAAAACACAATAAGCTAATTGCCCAAAAGACCGAAGATAATTCTTCCGAGAATCACCCGCATTCTGAACAAAAAAGCTATAATTTTATCTGACCTCCAAATCTATAATTGGATTACCTCCCGCCTATCAAGGCTACGCACCCGCGTCTGGCTAGCATTCAGCCGGGACGCGCACCACCCGCATCCGCCCGCACCCACTCCTAGCTAGCACGCAGGCCTCAGCCCTCCTGCCCCTGCTCGCATCTTGATGCGTTGCACCGCCACCGCCGGCCGGACTCACCACCGCTCAGGCTGGGCATAATTAACCGATAACCAAAGATCGAACCAGATTAATCGAAACTGAAACCGAATTAGCCGAAACTGAGAAATTCGGTCGCTGGTTCGGTTTCGAGTTTTAAGTAACCGAAATAACTTCGGTGAATTCGATTCCAGACCTCGGGTAACCGAAATTCAACCCAGTAACAAATTTGGCCCAGCCCAGTACTGAAACCCTAGATATATAACCTCAATCCACGGCCACCCACACACCCGACCCCCTCCCTCCCACGCGCCTCCCTCTCAGGCTCTCAGACTCTCACGCCTCCCTCGGTGCCTCCCACGCCTGCGCCGCACCTCCTCCCTCGCAAGCCTGCACCGCCTCGAGCCTTCCCGTTGCAGCAACCGGTGTCGCCCCTTGGCGGCTCCTCCTCCTCCAATCCCATCAGGATCCGGCGGCGGCGGCTCCTCCAATCCCCGGTGAGGGTGACGGCGGCGATTCCAGCCGTCCCTGGCTCACTGCAGAGGAGGATACACAGTGACGACGGACTTTACAGCGGCCGGCGGACTCCGCCCAAGCTATAGCGGTGCGACACTCTCCTACCTCCGCCCGGGCGAGTAGCGATGGCGGGGCGGCGTCCTCTGCCCGGGCGAGCAGCGACGGCGGGGCGCAGCAGGGACGACACCACGGCGGGACGGCGGAGCAGCGACGAGCGTTGAACAATAGAGTCTTCAACGCTCGGTTCTTTAGGTTGGAATTGGAACCGAACCGAAAAAACTGAAACCGAAGTGCTCGGTTCTCAGATTTTTTAGGAACCGAACAGTTCCCATTTCCGAAGAACCAAATTTTGCTAAAAACTGAAGAACCAATCATCTCGGTTCGGTTAAACCTGAACCGCCGCCGCCATCCTCCCGCAGCCGCCGCTCCACAGGGCTTGCGCACAGTGCGGAGAAAGTGGTTGGGGAGAGGAGGGGCTAAGAAGGGCAGAATGAAAAGGGTTGAAGGGATAAAAGACATCTTTATCTTTTTTACCGTATAAGAGTTTTCTCTTTTTTGTAATTTTGTTATTTCTAGATGCAACTAACAGAATCGTTAATAGAGGCAAACAAATTTCAAAGGTAGGAGTAAAATCATAAACTGATAAAAATGAGGGTAAAATTACAATTAGATTTAAAAGTAGGGGAAATATCGCAATAACCCTATTAGAATATAGATTACATAATATAAGTCAAAGTAGTGGGCTATCGTGGAAAGAGTGCGATAAGATAACTCGTTTCCATTAGTTCGCACTGGACGCTCTCCAGCCAAGTTTACCAACCAGACCTCTATAAAAGGCCCACACGTTTTGGGGTACTTCACATCCACATTGGTTCTCAACCACGCTCACGAGAAGAGCAGAAGAGGCAAGACGTGGGCGGCGATGGACGGCCGCGCCCCCGCGATCGGGCGCCGCCACCACCAGGTGCTCGCCGACTCCGGGCGTGTCCTCATGCTACTCGGCACCATCGTCATCACCCACCAGCTGGGCGCGAGGGAGGCCGCGTGCAGCAACGCCGGGCACCTGCTCCTCGCCTTCATCGTCTGGCTGCTCGGCGCGGCGCTCGCCATGCTGTCGGTCGTCGCCCTGCGGTTCCCCAGGCTCGCGGCCGCCGGCGCCGCTCTGTCGAGGGCGCTGCGGAACTACTTGCTCGGCGGCCTCTGAGCCACCATGGCAGGCTGGCAGCCCCGCGGGGCCGAGAGGAAGGGAAGAGCACCAGTGGACTCTGTTCATCAGTTAACAGTTACCGTTGCGTCGTTCTGCATGCAGTTGCATCCTGCAACCTAAATACCACACGCCACTTCTTCCAACCGTCACGTTTGAACTTCTTCACACATAGATCTGTTTAACTACCAATAAAATTTCTCATAATTAATGATGATTCTAGTTCTTTTGGAAATTATTTCATGATTTTGGTTTTCAGAGGAGGAGGAGGCGGGGGTGTTTGCTCTGTTTTTCTCTGCGGAGTGCGTTGAGTCCTGAGGCCCAGCCCAGGGGGTTAGATGAAAAATCGATGGAGGAGGAGAAGGCCCAGCCACTTACCGGGCCACCATATAATCTCTCCGTAACGAAAAGGCCCATAAAATGGCAGTATTTTCTCGGCCCAGACCGTTCATGGAAAATCCCAACCGTCAGAAAATGATCCAGCGGCCCACAACGACCCCAGCCCGACAAGGCGACAGCTTCCTCCTCCCGCTGCGACCGCTCGAGCGCGTGCTGCTTCGCTCCGTCCCGTCCCTATATAACCACGGCGCCCGGATTCCTGCCCTCTTCCCCACCCTTCGCCCAAGGAGGCCCGGCCTCGCCTCACCCTCCCTCCCGCCCGCCCCCGCCGATCCATCCACCCAATAAAGCGCCTGTACAGATCCAACCCTCAGGATCCGGATCGCCCCGCCCCGCGCCGATCCGCGCGATTTCGTTCGATTTTTCCTCCGTTTTTTGGCCCGAATTTTTTTGTGGGTTTTCTCTCTTCTTCGATCGGAGCGCTAGGGTTTGGGCGCGCGAGGGGCGGCGCATTCCAGGGCCATCGTCGCCGGGGGCTAGGGTGATTTCTCACCGGGGGGAGGGGACCGGACCGAAGCGATGGAGAAGAAGAAGGTGGCGATCCCGCTCGTGTGCCACGGCCACTCGCGGCCCGTGGTGGACCTCTTCTACAGCCCCGTCACGCCCGACGGCTACTTCCTCATCAGCGCCAGCAAGGGTAAGCGAATCCCCCACATCCACTCCCGAGCGATGTAGTTTCATTTCAGTTTTGTGACTGGTTTGGATCGGATTGTTGATTGTGACGCGATGGCCTGCTGTTAGCTATATGCGTTTACGAGATGTTGGTTAGACTGCATGTCTGCATGTGCTTAAGTGATGATTTCTACACCATAGTTAGTTTTAACTGAATGGATCAATTGGTTGGTATGCAGTTTGTGCCATAGTAGTTCCCTGATGATTTAACCGTGTAGTTTGGTTGACTTGTGGGCTAAATTTTTCTAAACTACCTCTAGGCCTGCATAAATTGGACACTGATCTTTTGAACTGCTTCACTAAATGTGCTACACACCTGTCTTGATCAATTTAGTAAGGAACCTACCATTTATGGAATGGAGAGTCAAAAAGACACAACACCATTGTTTCCTTTTTCCGGAAAGCATCCACAGTCAAATGGGCGAAATTGATTGCCAATCTAGGCATGTTCTAGCTTTTTTCCTTCTAGCCATGTTTTAAAGCGCTAGGCCATCAGGTTGGCGTGTAGTGCTATTCACTGGTTATTTGAACCTGGCAGCCGTTTTGTCGTTTAGCCATAGGGCACTTAGCGGTATGGACTGTAACGGCAAGATGAGCTACTTGGTTGACTTCTGGAGAATAAGGGAGTGTTTGGTATACTCATATACATTATGTTGGTATATCAAACATCTACCTGTTCCTTCCATTCATCTGATCAAGTAGCCCTCCAATGAGTTATGGCTATGAGGGGGTGCTGATATTATGTTTTTTGTGTTGCTGGTGTGGTGACAGCAGTATGCAATTGAGTCCTTATGTTTATGTGCTTTTGATGTGTAATAATGTTAGTTATCCAATGCTATCATTAAAGGTATTGAGGTTGGCGTGGTGCAATTTTTCTGAACTTCTGAAGTTTGCCTTATTGAAGTCATTTGGAGGATGAATTAGTTATATGCGAACTTGTAGTTTATACAATATCTTGACAATTCCTTTTAGAAGCCCTATTGCTGGCCAGTTATGAATCATAATTGCACATGGGTTCCTCTTTGGAGCGTATCAATGATATTTCTGGTACTAGGTATTTGCATGAATAGTTAATTTATGACAGTTTAAATGGGTAGTATTAAATCAACACTATGTACAAGTCAGCATTTTTTATAGCTTCATGTTTTGAACACCACGGTGACAAGGGATGGGAAACAAAATGAAATGGTTAGATATTCATGGAGAACATATTAAAAGCTTGATACAGAAACGGATATGGGTATTGGGTACATAGAAATATGTGTGTGCATCTTTATTGTGGATAATAATATGTGGATTACCAAATAACATCTTACTTTATTGGTTCATGGTGAAGATAATACATGTTTTTTTTTTAAATTTCTGAAACCTATACAAGTAGGAAAACAGATTGCATGCTAACTTTTGCCTACCAACACCCTGCCCCTTATGTATATTTAAATATTGTCATGTCATATCAGGAGCATTCTCACCTCATCCAATCTTTTTTCCTTGCAATATTAGATGGACCCCATTTCGTAAGGATATAATTTATGGTCTATATTTGAGCTTCCTTGCAATTTCTTTTTTGTAGTAGGCATTGGGTTTGATTTATGAATGATATATTGAAAAGAATCTTATATGAAACAATACTAATTAGCTTATGTTATGTGTTCTTTGTTGTAAGCAACTAAGCATTATATAGCACTGTGCCTCAACTGGGTATTATGCATTGGGGAAGAGAATGGATAGATACTAGGCTAGGTCATGGGACCAAGCAACATTCGAAAAGGAATCAGAGCCACCTGTCAGGAGAGAGGGAGCTGGTGGACATGAGGAAGGTTTTTGTTTCCTCGGACATATGTGCATGTCCTCAGACACATGTTTATATATTGTTTACATATACTAGTGAATTGCAGTAGGACAATCATATCTGCCTTTTGTTATGTTGCGAGCTATTGAATGATTCTTTTGCCAATTGGTTTGTTCTGCAGATACAAATCCAATGCTTCGTAATGGTGAGACTGGTGACTGGATTGGGACATTTCAAGGTCATAAAGGAGCTGTTTGGAGCTGTTGTCTTGACAGAAATGCTCTGCGTGCTGCATCTGCATCTGCTGACTTCTCAGCGTATGATTTTCTTGCCTTTCGAAGTTCCAGTCGGTGTTATAGTTACTTCCAATTTCCTTTTGTAGAGAGTTAGATGCATCTTGATTACCATATCAAATCATGTTTATTTGATGGATAATTTCTACAAATTCATTCTTAATTTGCTTTAAGACAGGCATTATTGTACATGAATTTAGATGTGTTTTCATCATGCTAATCTGATATGCTAGTAACTTTGGATACAATCATATGTATACAGTGCATGTTAGTACCAAAATGTGTTTGGTTAGGACAAATGATTTATCATTAATTTGTAGCCCGTACTATACATCCTTTTTTGCCCAACTATTAATATGAGCAGGGGTTACAATGAATATGAGGAACACTTTATCTATCAATTGTTTTGTTCTTGTTTTACATCTTATAAGATCAGAAGTATATAATAGCTATATAAAATCTTGCAAGGATCAATTAGGATTGAAGAATTTTAGTAAAGGCACCATGAAAAATTATAAGCTGTAATCTTTTCTTAAGATTTAGGTGGTAAGTGACCTACCATTGTAATTACCATAATTATTTAGGAACATTGTGGATCATACAGGTTAGCTAATATGGTGTTTTTAGATAGGTTTTTGTTAGTTCAATATAATATCCTATTTCATGCAAAGCGATAACTGCCTAATTGGGAAGTTTGCATGAAAGTGTCTGTTGGCAGGTGTACGTTTTATACCATATCACTACAAGAGATGTTTCGGTGTTCATTCCCAACATTAATTTTCTCTGTTAGTAACTATCATTTATACCGTTTTTCCAGTAAAGTATGGGATGCACTGACTGGTGATGAGCTACATTCATTTGAACACAAGCATATAGTACGGGCCTGTGCCTTTTCTGAGGTAATGCTTGTTACTTGTCCCCAAACCATGATTGTCAGATCTAGTCTTGAGTGTTGTTTCACCCAAGAATGATACAGTGCAGAATTTTTATTATAGAATTTCTTTAATATGTCTTGAGTGTTGTTTCACCCAAGAATGATGCAGTGCAGAATTTTCTTTATAGAATTTCTTTAATATGATTAGGTATTGTGCTTTAAAGTAACTTGGTCAGTTACCTTAAATCTTGTCCTAATATGTTATGCTTACTGCAATTATTGACCATCTGAAAAACATAATGATAGTATGGTTTGTTTGCGCATCTTACGTAGCAGTAGTATCTGTTCGCTTTCTTTACTTTATACTATTGTTCCAAGTTAGTTGCCATTTTAGTTCCATGTTTATAGAGTTATTAGTTTTCACATGGCCTACCCTTTTAATTCCATTATCTGGCACTGCAACCAAGAGAGCACAGAAGAATTTGCTTCATCTTTTTTTCCTTTATAAAGCCAATAGATATGTATATACAAACTGAAATCAATTTGTGAAATCATATGTTTTTGGTCTTTGGGAAACTGCTTTACATTTCATCCTTGGAGATGTATTTTTTCATGCTCTTCTACTGGCAACTATGCTACAGGATACCCACCTGTTACTCACCGGAGGCATGGAGAAGACTTTGCGTGTGTATGACATGAACCGCCCTGATGCAGCTCCAAGAGAGCTTGACAAATCACCTGGTTCTGTCCGAACTGTTGCTTGGCTTCATAGTGACCAAACTATATTAAGTTCCTGCACTGATATGGGTGGAGTAAGGTGTGTGCACAAAAGATATGCCTCAATTAATAAAAACATGAACACTTGTTGGCCGCTTAGGTTTACTACAGCCTTGTTCCTCTTAATTAATTTGTATGGCTCGATGCAGGCTATGGGATGTGAGAACTGGAAAAATTGTCCAAACTCTTGAAACCAAGGCATCTGTCACTAGTGCAGAAGTAAGCCAGGATGGCAGGTTCATTACTACAGCTGATGGCTCAAGTGTAAAATTTTGGGACGCAAATCAGTAAGTTCTTTAAGTCATCATTTTTCTTAACAACTTTAATTGATCGATCCTTTTCCAACAGATGTTTTTATATTCTGTTTTTCAACAGCTTTGGGCTTGTTAAAAGCTATGATATGCCATGCAATGTGGAGTCAGCTTCACTGGAACCAAAGTCTGGGAGTAAATTTGTCGCTGGAGGAGAAGATTTGTGGGTTCATGTATTTGATTTCTTCACTGGTGAAGAAATAAGTAAGTTCATCTATTTTTGTTCTTAATCATTCATAAGATCTGCACCTTAGGACCCATGGTGTAGTTTTGCCCATACAAATAGAAAGATCAGCATATAACATAGCATGTTTGTTTAGCTTTGAATGCTGTATTGCTGTGTTATCAGTTATGTTCTGCTCCTCTGGCTTTCGCAGTTGAGATGCAATTGTCAGTTATATTCTTGTATTTTTAGCCTCAACGCCAGTCAAGCAAAAATTGAGTGCTTTTATGGAATCCTAACTCCTCCCCTTTGAGTACCACTGGCACATACACTCAAAAAGATGAATGTGGAAACGATTAGTTGACACCCTGAATCACTTAGTATTTTCAAATAGTTTTGATTATATCCACTTGATGATAGCTATAATTTTGGTTTATTGAGAAATATAATTGTAGACAGTATCTTGATGGCACTTGTATTCTGTTTTATATTTTCCTTAAATTGCTATAATTTTTATCACTAAATAATTTTAGATAGTATCTTGATGGCATTTGTGTTCTGTTAATATTTTTTCTTAAATTCAAGAGCTTTTATTGTGGTTTAGGTTTGTCTTGTAGAAATATTCTTTGTACATTAGTGATTTCTTCTCCCATTTCTGGTATTTCTAATGGAGATAGGCCTTTTTATTGTTTTATTTCATTACACTTGCCAAATGAATTGACGAATGTTCTTCTAATACGCAGCTTGTAACAAAGGGCATCATGGTCCAGTCCACTGCGTCCGGTTCGCACCTGGTGGTGAATCATATGCCTCAGGGTCAGAAGATGGCACCATCCGGATCTGGCAGCTTAGCTCCCCGAATGCTGATGACAGTGAGGCGGCCAATGGCAAGGCAACTGCTGGGGTGAACGAGGTTACAACCAAGATCGAAGGCTTCCACATCCCCAAGGAGGGGCAGACCGAGGGGTAGAAGTGTATCGCATCTCTGGCATGCTTAGCGGTGCTTGGTTATTGGGAGGAGATTGCCATCAGAGCCTCCGTGCTTATTCAGTTTCTCCCTTCCGAGTCATCATCAAGGCCTATTTGCAATCCAAGGATAGACCGGCTTCTTGAGTCATCATCACAGCACTGGGAGAGAACCATGTCCCTTCGTGAGCAATTGGTGGTGGTGGGTTTTTGTATGGGGCCCTCGCTTTGATAGGACAATATCAGCATAGCGCGTTTAGTGTCGTGAATAAACCAAGAGAAAAAAGCAAGTTCCGTAGCTTAGTTGCTGTGACTGCGTCCAGAAAGGTTTAGTATTTTGTACCGCTGCTGGTAACCGTGATTGTGGTGACCTTTTTTTTCCTCATCGTTTTAATCCGTACAATACAATGCATGAGGGCTTCATTGACCTGTAACTTCTGTGGCTTTTGAGGTTCGAATTCCGATTTCTAAAGTTGCGAACATTTCCTGACCTTAAAATTAGCTCAAGAGCGTCGTGCTGTGCTGCCCGACAAGTGACAGATTCCTCGTGTTCGGTGTTCCTTCCTAAAAAAAAAAAAGATTTCTCCTGTTCCGATTCTGATCGCTTGATCTCAATTCGCGACATGCTCTTGTTATGGTTGCTCGGAACGTGCGGCGGTGCTGATCAGTGACCAGATCCGCGAAACCTGCAGCTGTATTTGCCCGCATGTTACTGAGCTCGTATCTAAGGTCATAATTGGTTCCCCTATAGCATAAATATACTTTTCCCCGGGGGTCATCTGGGAGATGGCATTGGCGCATGTGTGCAAGAATGGTAGCACTCTGCCACTCCATCATCCTCGTCAGTCGTCAGTGCGTTCGCAAAAGGGAATCGCGTCACATGCCCCGCCATGTGAACCGACCCATGGCTGCGAGTATCTTCCGATGGGCCGCCTTTTCTCCGGCCGCGGCGTGCATCAGTGTGCATGTGGAGTCACTGTTCATGGCCACCTCAATACCTCATGATTGGCACCAGTTGCATTGTATACAGTACCCTGGTACTATTATTGCCAAGATGTCGTTTCATCCGGCAAATAAACTGGAGTTCTGTTCTACCAAACTGCTGTCGTATTGGACCATCTATGATCTATGGTCTACAACGTTCAGGTTTTTTTTTTTGTTTCCTGAAAGAAAAGAACCTCAGATCTGAGTGCCTAAACTGAACGCACACCGCAAGTTGTTTCTAAGAAAATGGGCACTGCAATGGACAATCTTTGCAGTTCGCAGTGCTGACCTTGTCTCGGTGCCTCGTCTTGTACTGGCCTCACGATGTGCCCCGGTGTCACAGGACGTTGTAGGCTTCTGCGCCGCTCCCTGCTAGGCTGCCTGCAACAACCAGGAAACGGGAAACGCCGTTCGATACCGATCCCGTTGCGGCGCGCCTGCACGGCAGCCGGCCAGCACCGGTTCCACGAGAGGAGCAGGGGGCGTTTCAGGATGTACAGGATCGGGTTGGCGACCGGAGCTGGGCGCTCGCGCTTCTGCAGCCACAGATGCAGGCGCTGGCGCGCGCGCCAGGCAGCAACAAATTGCGGGGACCTCATGAGGCAGTGCACGCTTGGCTGCAGGCTGGATTGATGTGCGTGTTCCATGGCCAAATTCCAGTGCCACCAAGATGAAACGCATTGTTCTTTCGTAGGCGCAGCTGCTACGAGCAAACGTATACCGCCTTCTGAGTTCTGACAGAGCACGAATTTCCTGTGCAAACATAAAGAGCATCCAGTGATGCCAGGATCAAGTGGTCAACTCTGGTTTTAGTTCAAAATAGTGCGGAGACAGACTACCACGCAATAGTTTGACAGCTTGGACATTGATTACAAGTTGAGTGCATGATTGACAGGCTCTTCCACCTAAAACCACCCGAGCAAAGCTCAGATCCACATCAGAAACAGCTGACGGAGATCGCTTGGAAAAATCATGGCATCCTGCACGCACGACCGGCACATCACGCTCAGCACCTCCCCACAACCACCTTGGCAATGCAAAAAAGCTGATGGTCTTGGAAGGTTTTCAGGGCAGAACCGATCAATTGGACAGGGGAATTCAAGTTTCAGCTGGGCCTGCAATTGAGACATCTCAATCAGGCGGCAAAGAATGTGACACCGTTACTGAAAAGCAATTGCTTTCCCCAATCTGAATAAACTGGACATATGACATATCAGACATTCAGGCAACCCTAGCGAAGAAATCACACCCACTACCTAATCAAATTGCCTACTTCAAGTGCCCCCACACAGATGCCATGCCACAACTGAAAACAAGAACTGACGGCGCGAACGATGGGATGATCATAAGCGTAAACCTCTGCCCTGGCACCTGAAGATGACCAACTCCACTTGCCACCTGGGAACAGCAAAGCGTCCTTCATGCGTTGCCAACCTTTGAGATCCTTGGAACATCCACCGGGAAGTTGTCAATCTCATCCATCCAGGGGTTCTTCTCCTTGGCCGGGTTCACAGTCCGGAGCGCCTTCCAGACGGCGCTGTTGCACTTGAACCCGGACCCGAAAGCGATCTGCCAGATCCTGTCGCGCTTCCTGATCCTCCCCTTGGCCTCGGAGTACGCCAGCTCGTACCAGAGCGAGCTGCTCGACGTGTTGCCGAACCTGTACAGGGTCATCCTCGATGGCTCCATGTGCCAGTCGGTGAGCTCCAGGTTCTTCTCCAGCTCATCCAGCACCGCGCGGCCGCCGGCGTGGATGCAGAAGTGCTCGAAGGCCAGCTTGAAGTCGGGGATGTACGGCTTGATCTTCATCTTGAGCACCTTCTTGGCAACCAATGTGGCCATGAAGAGGAGCTGCTCCGACAACGGGAGCACCAGCGGCCCCAGCGTGGTGATGTTGGTCTTGAGGGCATCACCGGCGACCGCCATGAGATCCTTGGACAGCGACACGCCGATCTTGCCAATCTCATCCTCCTCCTGAGTCACACAGCCGAAGCACTTGTCGTCGGCACCCTTGTGCGTGCGCACCGTGTGCACCAGCTCGTACTTGGACCTCCGCCTGTCGGACCGCTTGTTCGAGAGAAGGATGGCAGCGCCACCCATCCGGAACAGGCAATTCGACACGAGCATGGATCGGTTGATCCCAAAGTACCAATTCAGCGTGATGTTTTCCATGCTGATCACCAAGGCGTACGAATTGGGATGCACCTGCAGCAGATCCTTGGCGAGGTCGATGGACAGCAGCCCGGCGCTGCAGCCCATCCCGCCGAGGTTGTAGCTGACAATGTTCCCCCTCAGCTTGTAATGGTTCACCACCATGGCTGACAGCGACGGCGTTGGGTTGAACAAACTGCAGTTGACCACGAGGACGCCAATGTCCTTGGGCCTGACCCCGGTCTTCTTGAGCAGCTGATCGATGGCGCCGAACATGACGGCGCGCGCCTCCTTGCGGGCCTCGTCCATGCACGGGTTGGGGGGCACCCGGAGCACGGCGGGGGGCAGGTAGGTGTCCTCGCCGAGCCCGGAGCGCTCGAGGATCTTGCGCTGGAACTCGAGGTTCTCGTCGGTGAAGGAGCCGGTGAGCTTGGAGCAGTGCATGAAGGTCTCGCGCGTGCACTTGCGCTCCGGCTCCGGCTTGTAGCAGGCGAAGTCGAGCAGGTAAACGGGGCGCGGGCGGGTGAGGAAGTAGACCGTGGAAAGGAAGACGAGCAGCGTGGAGCAGGCGACCACGGAGAGGAGGTTGAAGCGGAGCTGCTCCCACAGGTCGGCGAGGTCGCGCGGGGAGACGGTGGAGAGCTGCACGGCGACGAGCGCCATGAGCGGCGACAGGAGCAGGTACATGCCGTGGGAGATGAGGTAGTGGTACCCCAGCTTCACGTACTTGAGCCGCACCGACTGCTGGAAGTCCGGCATCCGCCGCCGCGGCTGCGCCGGCTCCGCAGCCGGCGGCGCGGGGGCAGCATTGGGCTCCGCCGCCGATGTCCCCATTCTGAAAGGAAAAACAAAGATGCCCGTCAGGAAATCCCAAATGCCAGGATCTCAGGCAAGAACTTCTGGATCTCCGAATCGAGGTTTCAGATTGGAACGCCACGATAATCTAAATCTAACGCGGCCGGCTAATCAGGAGAAAGAGGGAGGCTTTCGCGTCGCGCGTACCAGGTGAGGGATTAGTTTCCGGGGGTGGAGCAGGGAGGCGGCGACGGAGAGGAGAGGAGAGGAGAAGGCTTCAGCCGGCAGAGTCGCCGCCCTTCCCTCTCTTGTCTCTCGATCTCCGCGGTAATGCGGCCGTGAGCGCCACGGGGAGGCGCCCAGCTCGGTGGTTTAATAGGGGGCCAGAGGAGGCCACGCGAGATGAACAAACGGAGAAGACAAGGCCGGAGATGAGGAAAATTTTCCCTCGCCCCCTCCATTAATTGTAAAATTCTAATGATCATGAAGGATCATACTGTATTTCTTTATTACAAGCTAATTTCTGAGTTGGCAACTGAGAATATTTGCCACCTTTTCTTTTACAAAGGCATGTTTCCATAAGGAATCATTTTGTAAATGCACATGTGTGTTTAAAAAAATATATTCCCTCCATTCATAAAAAATGCAACTATGGGATCTATGCCAATCAAACTAGTTTAAATTTGACCAAATTTATAATAAACAATATTAGCAGTTATGTCTCCAAATAAAATTTATTATGAAAATATATTCAATAACTAATCTAATGGTAGTTAATTCTTATCATGAATTATTATTTTATATAGTTTCAGTCAAAGTTTAAACTGTTTGACTCATCAAAAAGTGAGAATTTCATTCTTTTGTGGATGGAGGGAGTAGCTCGTTTCATTGTATTGGAGGCGAGACCTTCTGTGATTCACGGCACTGATGGACCAAATCGTCTTCATGTCCCTAAGATGAATCTTGTTCATTTTAGTAAGCCATACAAAAGCTTCGATCTAGATTTCATGGTCTTTAGAGCGTATCTTACCCTACGATTCTCGGCTAATTCCGAGACCAGAGAAGCAGGCCACGTCGCCAGCTTTTCTCAGTCGTCGGATCGGCCGGACAAACGGGCCAGATCTTGCGTTTTCGGTCATTTTGCACAAAAGACCTCGAACTTCCTAGAAATACAACCCTCCATCCACTATCTTCTCTTAGAATTTTTCCCAATAAACCCCTAAAGTTTTCTGAAATCAACCCGCAGTCCAGGCGACCAACGACCGACGGCTGGGCGAGGCCCTCCTCCCCGCGGCCCGCTCCTCACGGCCGCTGGCCGAACCCCCCCCCCCCCCACCCCCGCATGCGCCGGCCGGCCTCCGTGCGCCACGAGGCCCGGTCCTCGCGCAGGAGTCCCGCCCTGCAGCTCGCCGCCGGCCTCGCACGCCGCCGGCTCTCCTCGGCTCTGCCGCCAGGAAAGCGCAGGGGAATGGGGAGCGCCCCCACGAGCCGGCCACCGCCGCCCGCGCGCCACGGGGCCTCACCCGCCGCTGGCCCGACCTCCGGCCGCCTGCTCCCGGCTTGCTGCCGCCGGATCCAACTGGCGCAGGAGAGAGAGAAGGAGAGAGAGAGAGAGGGGAGGGACAGAGCGAGGGGAGAGGCGCAGCCGCGCAGGGCAACACGGCGCCGCGCGCAGGCTTCGCCCCCGCTGCAGGCGAGGCAGGTGCATCCAGACAAGAATCCCAACGACCCGCAGGCGGCCGAGAAATTCCAGGTCCTCACTGCAGCTTGATTCAGTCCATGTTCTTGCTGGACAGCGACTCGATTTAGCGGAGTGAATGCTTGTTGTCCTAGCAAGCTAAGTTTTTTCCCCACTCAAAGTCTCGATGATGTATTTCATTCTCTCGCACAAAAGAATATAGTATGCTGGAACTCTCTTATCTCTGGTTATAGTTGGAACGGCAAAATGGTGGAAGCAGATGAGCTCTTCAAGAATATGCCTGCAAGGAACGCAGCTTCATGGAACACAATGATTTCTGGTTACGCAGAAAATCGACGATTTGTTGATGCACTAAAATATTTCAGTGCAATGTCGGCTTCAGGGCAGATTCCGGGAGAAATTACCCTGTCAAGTGTTCTTCTTGCATGCGCAAACTTGTGCTCTTTAGAGGTGGGCAAGATGGTTCATGCTAAGATTGTCAAGCTTGGAATCGAACATAACATCTTTATGGGAACTGCACTCAGTGACATGTATGCCAAGTCAGGGGATTTGGACAGCTCCAAGAGGATATTTTATCAAATGCCTGAAAAAAATAGTATCACTTGGACTGCCATGGTTCAGGGACTTGCAGAAAATGGCTTTGCAAAAGATTCTATTTTGTTGTTCGAGAATATGATGGCAAATGGAATATCACCGAATGAGCATACATTTTTAGCTATTTTATTTGCTTGTTCCCACAGTGGTTTGGTGGAACAAGCCATACATTATTTTGAAGCAATGCAAGCACATGGCATCCCACCTAAACAGAAGCACTACACCTGCATGTTTGATGTCCTAGCTCGAGCTGATCGTTTGACAGAAGCCGAAGAGCTTCTCATGAAGGTTCCAAGTAACTTTGAAGCAAGTGCATGGTCAGCTCTTCTGAGTGCTTGCAACACTTACAACAACAAGGAGATAGGTGAGAGGGCAGCAATGAAACTTCATGAGTTGGAGAAAGATAATACAGCGGGCTATGTGCTACTCTCGAACATGTATGCATCTTGTGGTAAATGGAAAGATGCTGCTGAGATAAGAATACTGATGAAAGGAGCTAGCCTTAAGAAAGATGGTGGGTACAGCTGGTTACAATTGAAGGGACAATATCATGCCTTCTTTTCTTGGCATTTGATATTTTCCAAAAAGAAGAATGAAAATGAGAGGATGGTATAACGCAGCAGCAATTGGAACTTCAGAACTCCGAGAGTCGAGTAAATTGAGCTAATGTCTCCAGAATGGTCCTATACAATGGATCAATCTCGGTTGTCAAATATTTCAGGGACAACATACTGGATGGCACTGTTTTTTTCACCCTCCTTTTCGGGAGCGAGCTGTTCGAGGACTACATTGGTCATCTTGCAATGGCAACAATGGCCTCCACTGAGATGACAACCGACAACGACAACCCCTAAAAGCTTCAGGACAGGCTCAAGGTTAGAATTGACCGAGGAGGCAGGCTATTTCTGCACTAATGATATTTAGGCACTCCACATTTTGATATAATAATGTTGGTCTCATTCTATTTTTATTCTGTTCAAGAATGTACAAAGGGAAAGAGAGGAAAAGCTAGCTAGATTCCTCAAGGAATTCCTCTCCCAATATGTTCGTGGTGACAAAGAAAGATTCGCTAATCGTGTGGAAGCTGAGGCGAAGAGGCTCTCTCCAGCACTTGTCAATCTTCTGATCCTATTAAACCATTTGTACTTTTATGTTGTCTAGCATTCAACTCACTGTGAAAAAATGTCCATTTGCAGCATCTGGACTGGATATTCTTCGCACCATCGGATATATGTATTCTTGACATGCAGCAAAGGAGCTAACATCAAATGGTGTGTGGACAGGAAAGAAACATTAACAACAGCAAAAGAAGCCACATTCAGAATGTAGTTTATGTAAAAGATGAATTGTTTGTAGATAAAAATCCCATCATACAGAAACTAAGTAATATGAAAGCTCCCTTGATAACACGCTACATTGGTTAAGCTAGATCCCACAATGCATATACTACCAGCGTATATAAGAGGTGCCCCTGAAAATTTGACAACTTTGTAGTTCTGAATGGACAAGCATGATTTGCGCTTTCTGATCCAAAAAGCTTCGCACCATCGGATATGTGTATTCTCGACATGCAGCAAAGGAGCTTGGCAAGAAGGCCATGTACCTAGGAGTGCCATTCGCGGCTGAGTGGGTCAGGAACAAGAAGTCACAGATCACAGCAGCAAAAGGTGAGCAACTTTTTTTCCCGTAGTGGATTGTGCTCTGCTGATTAAAATTGCGAACTGATGAGAGCAAAAGGAGAAATGCAGGAGCCCTGCAACTGTTGCAGTTGCAAGAGGACGCCTGCCGGCAGAGTAACAAGGATGGCAATGCCACGGAGTAGGATGTTGACTTTCAGATGAGGATGAACAAGGATCTGATGATGAGCTCACTGTGGAAGCTGAAGGTTGTGGAAATTGAAATGACTCTCCTGCATGTTTGTGAAATAGTATGTATCTTGAGGTATCTGATTACATACGGTATGATAAGTACTAAGTAGTGCCTACAACTGTCTGGACTATGAGTACTTTTCTATTCTAGATTCATCTGTTGAAACTGTCTGCACACCAAGCTTATTTTATTTAATGGGGTTTTTATTTAGGTGCTTTACGAAAACAATGTCAAGAAAGAGGATCTAAAGGCCCGAGCAACGGCCTTGAAATTCTCGGGAAAATATTTCAGGTAAACTAATTTATATCACGATGTGCTCCACCGCTGCATCTTAGAGTTTAACCAGTGAAACTGACATTTACAAAATTCAATATTTGATCAAATGAAATATGAATACAGGGATAAGGAGGCATTACCTGGGCCAGAGCCAGGGCCGTCAGGGCCATCAAAACGAACAGTTCTTGATAATGACAGCAGTTTAGATGACAGTTCAGATGATGACATAGCTCGGACGGTGCCATATCAAACTCCTGCATTTACTCTGTGGAGAACCAAAGTTGTCCTCACATGCTCTTAGAATTTGCCAATCCGCTTTGTAAGGATATGTACATTACATAGTAACTATTTAATAGTTGATACCAATGGTAAGCAGAGCTTATCCCATCGTCTTACCAAATCTAAAATATATTTACTTTTCTTGCACATGCACCGCATGCGATTTATTTTCAACTTGGGAACCAAATCAACAAAAGGAAAAATGATGTAGTTCGTCAGGTGGGTTCTTAGAAGTTTCTAATTTCAGACTCACTTTGATGTCCAAACAGGGAAGGTACTACTTAGAAGTTGTTGGAGCATTTGCGTCAAATCTTCTAAGTTAGCAGATTACAATGGGCAATCTCAAAGGGCTGTCTAATGTACATGAATTTCATACAAGTAGTAGTCGGTCAATCATCATAACTGTGGAGATATGAATGCAGCTAGCCACACAAACTTGCAAGCTGTTTGGGTACAATGTACAAATTCTTTTAGTTGTTATATCAATCTAATTACATTTTTCTTCCATGTATCAAATAAAGTTTCAAATAATACAAATAAATGGCACAAACCAAGTCTCGCGCAGCAAGGCTGCGTGGCGTTTCTAGTGATTTCTAAGTAACAACAGTTTCTTTTTCTAGTTTGTGTAATATACCTATAAGGATTTTAGTCAATTAAGCTATCAAATATAACCATTCAGGTATCAAATGTAACCATTCTCTTGTTACCTCAACGATAATTGACAGCTACACTAAACTTAAATTACCGGATAGTTTGTAGTTTCACTTGAAACAACAATAAACAATCTAGACACTTCAACTCCGATTCATCAATTTTCAATCAAAAGAATATTTGAGAAAACTTAAACTCCAAAACAGGTACTCCAGCTATGGTCAAAATTGCAACCTATAATCCCCATGATTTTAGCGCAAGTTCCATGATAAGCGTGTCTTTCCTGTTTGTTACCATGCCACAAAATTTTGGGAAATTTAGATCTGTACCATTAAAAGATCTCAAAATTAGATATATATCATCGTTATCTCACTGACATGTGTGGTTCATAGGAGTCAATGATATGTGAGTCACGATGATATATATCTAAATTTGAAATTTTTTAATGGTATAAATCTAATTTTTCCCAAAATTTTATGCAAAGGTGGGGGCCAAAGTGTGAGGCGGACAATCCTTTACGCAACGCTTTATGCAATTAATTATGCCTACACAAATTCTGCGCGTTCTTTGGCAGAAAAGACGAAGAAATTCTGCGCGTGCAAGGATCAACGGCTGCCAGGGCGGCGCGGGCCGATACGGACGGCTGGATCGGGGCCCAGACCGGTAACAGGCGCCCACGTCGCGCGGGTCCTCCACTAGTGCCCGTCCACCCTATTCCAGATGCCCGTAGCCTTTTTTTTCCCTTCTCACGTGCATCTGGGGCCCACGTGGTGGTGCCAGTCGAAGCAGCAGTACGAGCAACTGGGCCAAATGGAACAGGTGGGGCCCCTCTGGCTGGACTAGCCGCCGAATCTATTCATCGCGCGCGATTTTTCGTCGCCGTGTCGCAGAAGCGCTCGCTCCTTCCCTGTTCTTCTTCTACCTCGCGACAGGGGAGGGGGCGCTGCCCCAGCGAGCAAGGAAGGAGGGGGGAGGGGGGGCGGGAATGGGTGGTAGGTGGGCGGAGCGGCCGCCGGTGAGGCCGCCGGCGACCGGGGTGGTGGCAGGAGGCGGCGGAGCTTTAGGGTTTCGGGTTGCTGGGGGCTGGGGCGGGCTCCATGGCTGCCGGACTTAGAGGAGAGTGCCGGGGGCGGGGGGGGGCGGCGGCGGCGGCGGTTCGGCCGGCGGAGGGCAAGGCGGCACGGGAGCGCCGCCGGCCGGGCAGGGTAGGACCTCCAGTGGGCGGAGGCTGGCGGCAGGGGCGAGAGAAGGCTGCAGCGGTGGTGGATCGACGGCGCAGCAGCGAGATTGGTTAGCATAGTGGTGGTGGAGGGCGGAGGCGGCGGAGGCCGCCGGAGCCGGGGAGGTGGTCGACGGCGGGGGCGGCCGGGGGTGCTCGCCTCTGCGATGGGTTGGTCTAATCTCGCATAGTGCGAGGAATAGACACCCCCCTGGACTAGCCGGGCTGGCTGTGCTCACGAAGGGTAGATAGAAGTGTGGTATTTGAAAATGAACAAAGATGTTAATTAATCGTTCAAAAAAAGAACAAAGATGTTAATTAACAAAAGTAAAATATTCGACTTCATCCCTGAATTAACATGCTTGGCCTTCATCCCTTATAACTATTAAAACGTTCAATTCAGTTCTCGAACTATCCGAACTATTTCGTCCATTCTCTGATGTGGTACGCCACATTGGCTCATCTTATCACCGGCTCAGTTATCTAACATGTAAATACCTTCTTTTTACCTTCCATAGAGCAGCTCACCCCCATACAACTTCTGTCAACAAGAGGCTAGCTGATCCTATCCTCCATCTACCTCTAGCAGCTCACCCTTTGTTTCAAAACTTAGTCCCAACAATGGCTACCTCCATTGCTTAAGCATCTGCAAATGCAGTTGCTAGTGGAAGTGCATCTATTATAATCGAGATAAGTACTGGCATGGCTGCTGGGACATCTGCAAAGGCGACCATTAATATTTCAGAGGAACCGGCTCAGCCAAGATTTGATCCACTTCAACTGGTCGTGGAGGACAAAGCAGCTCCTTTTGGAACAGATTAGGAAAACACAGTGTCATCGGAAAAAGAGCATCATGCAGTTTAAGTGTCTAGATCTGCCTGAATGAACAACTACTTTAATGTTTGATATCAAATGATATCGTTATAATTCTCACAATATCATTTGATATCAAACAAACAATACAGTTGACGGAGGCTGCATGGGTGAGCAGCTCACTGGGCAGGTGACGAGGCGAGCCAACATGGCGTGCTATATCAACGAATGCACGAAATTGGATTGATTTGGGTAGTTTGAGAACTGAATTGGACATTTTCATAGTTAAAGGACAAAATCGAGCCAAGCATGATAGTTCAGGGGTAAATTGGGCTATTTTGCTAAAAAAATAAAATGAAGAAAGATGCCCCTTTCACAACATTATTTCTAGAAAGGTCATTCTAGGAATTTTCCACATGGAAATTTCTCTCCGATTCAGTTGAAATTAAGTCAAAATTTGTATCTATAGATAACTAATTTTTCAACGACACAAACCTCAGAAAATAAAGGATAAAAATCAATGGCAACAATTTTTTAATTTTTCGACCGTAAGAAACGGGTCCGTCCCTTTACATGATGCACATATATGACTTTTTTTTTTTTGGCACAGATGTAAGATAGTTGGATGATTTTCTAAATTTGGCCTAGTGCTTTGGGGTAATGTAGTTGTTTCATTGTTTGCAGGTGTTCGAAATGATAAGATGATCTACATAATTTTGGCCTACTGATCGGAGCTAATGTAGGTAGTACTGTGATGACTCGCATGGTAAGAATTGTAAAATTTAAAACATTCCTAATATATTATTCTTGCATCTGCATCCAGTTGACATGGCTGCCGTGATATGCCAAAATTCTACTATGGTCTCCCATTTTAACTTTTACATGTCAAAGAACGCGCGGCAAGGTAAAGTGGAATTATGTATTGTCAAAATCGGCAACAGCTTTTTCACGAGCATACTTGGTTTGGATCCAAATTATTTATAAATATAGTATTTCATTATGCAGATGCTTACATACATGCATTGCATTTTCGTCTCCTACGAAGGTATATGGACACACCCTACCACTATTAACATGCATTTACAGCGGGCTAGTCGGAAGATATTAAGATCGGCAAAGGTGCTTTCACAAAACACAAAAAGATTGGTAAAGGTGCTGTTTGTTTCACCTTATGGTTTTGAAGGTTCCATTTTAGGAAACCCAAGAGTCAGATGAGTCCTAGAATCGGGAATTTATTAGATGATTATGGATTCTCGATTAGTCATACTTTTGGATTTCTCAAAATCAAACTTTAAAAATTCGCCATAAGCTGAAACAAATAGGACCAAAACCTTACATGGGTCTTGTTGCCAATGGATTGTTTCTCAATATTAAGTTTGTTTGAGTTTCTGATAGATTTTTAGGGTGAACAAACTATGTACGAAGTTCTGGCGAAGCTTCCGGAAAGCCAAAAACTTAGAAAAGCTCAAAGTTGACTTTATATGGAAAGCTGAAAAACTCAATTTTCTAAGTTTTTTGTAGCTTTTTTAGTCCAAAAAGTTAATAGCATCGTCTAAAAAATATTATTGGCTTTCCAAAAGAAAAAACTAGCAACAACTTTCCAGAAAAGGTTCAAAACCTGCAATGCAAATAAATAGGCTCTAAATTAGCCACACATGTAATAAAAAGAGTAAAATGCACCAGAATTCATCAACTTGTAGGAGGGTGTCATTTAGGTCCATCAACTTCAAAATTGCATTTCTGGGTTCATAAATTTGTAATTTGTGTCACTTAGATCCACGAACTTTGAAAGTTCATTTCTAGGTCCATAAACTTATAATTTGTGTCACCTAGATCCATACCCCTCCATCTAGCCTTCATGCACTGATATCACACCAATATGAATCTACACAGTTCCCACACATTGATGGAGTTTCATTAATTAGAATGGTGAAATTTGAGCCCCAATTTCTAATCAAGTGCATAGGGAGGGGAGAGGGGGATGAGAGACTTATTTTGGAGGCTATTGACATGTATTGGGATTCAAAAGGGGCTTTTGGACTGCCATTGGTGAGTTATGGAGCTTATATCCAGATATAACCCATAATATGTGTGGAGAGTAGGGGTGATTGCTTTGGAAAGATGGAGGAGGTTATAGAGGAACTCAACAACATGTGTACCGTGGTAGGGGATATTATATACTCCATGGCGTGGGTGGCAGGATATGGTGGTTCAAATTATTGTGGCGAAAAATCTTGTGATCATGTTAGACTTGGGTCAACCCAGAATAGTTCTTGGTGAGGGGTTGAAAGACATTCATGGACAGCTATATCAGGGCGACTTTTTAAGGGTCTATAGCCACACGATTGCTCATGGATGAAGTTCATGAACCTAAAAATGCATTTTCAGAGTTTATGGACTTACGTGATGCAAATTACAAGTTTTATGGACCTAAATATGCACTTTCATCGTTTATGGATCTAATTGACACGAATTTCAAGTTGATGGATGTAAAGATACATTTTTAGATTCGTGGACCTAAATGACACATTTTTACATGTTGGTGGACCTCTGATGCATTTTACTCTAATAAAAACAAAAAAAAAATACGGGCACCGTTGGTGAATCCGAGACCTGATCCCAAATTGCTATATTTTAATCCCAATGAAGTGCTCTCTTTTTTATCTTTTTAAAAAACTTGAGAACCATAGACATTAAAGTTTTATATATGAATATTTTGTGACTTAGTATCGAATTACCAAAGTGATCACTATCTAAAACAAACCTACCCGACAAGTAAAAGGAGATGGGCATCACGTGTGGAAATTTATGCATTCAAACCACCGAATTTTAATCTACTCGCGTTAGGTGACACGTTCTCCGTCAAACATTTCCGGCCAGCCACACGCGAGGACACATCGCGCAGGGAATCAAGACGGAGCCCAAGTACAGTGGACGCGGCGGCTGCGGTGCTTTCCGCGACCGCCTCCTGCCATCCACAAGCCTCGAGACTTTGAACCGAACGGAGAGTCGTAGAGGGCTAGAGGCACGCCACGGCCGGCACGGGCGCCGGTGTTGATGACGATCGAGCCTGCGAACCTGAAGGTGGTGAGTACAAAAATCGATCGATCCGTGGTCTGGTTCCTACTGTCCGTTCATGGCCTCGACCCACATTTATTTACCTCGCGCCCGGGAGCTAGCTAGGCGATGTGAGGACTTTTTTTTTTGAACTTTGTGATGCGAGAACTTGAGCAATCGGGATTCCCTCAACACTGTTCTCGTGACTTTTGAGCCTCTGTGGGCCGTCCGATCTGAGATGCATGGATATGATTGATCGCTACAGTACCCATGCTACAACATTAGATGACTTTTTTTTCTTCTGTCCACCGAACACATGAGGTCTACCGCGCTGGTGCCTTGCGAGGCCGGTCTCAGCATGGGAGTTTTATAAAAAAAATTATGGGTATTAAATTTTATACAACGCTAGTAAAATTTGCTGACGTAGCAAAATTATTATGAGGAGAGAGAAATGAGAGTTCCATAAGATGATATAGGAGTTTTATTTCGAGTTTTCAATTTTAGTAACTATACAATAAAGTCATGCACTCAGATTGACCTTATAGTTATGAGCACCTCTCTCTCTCTCTCTCTCTCTCTCTCTCTCTCTCTCTCTCTCTCTCGAATAGACGGGTGTTGACGAAATCAGGGATAGGATAGTCGTAACAGAAGGGAGAAAATCTACATCCATTCTAAATTATAGATCATTTTAAATTTTGTATATATAAAATTTTTTATTTATCTAAATTATACATATCTAAATTTGGAATGGAGAGAGTAGCATTTAACAGACTGTTGTATCAGCAATTCAATGATCGATATAGAAGTTTTTTGAAAAAATGATCAATGTAGAAAGAAGTTAATAAAGAAAGAGAAAGAAATTGTTTCTCAAGCAACGAAGAAAGCGGTACACTTTCATGACAAAAAAAAAGAAAAGAAAACGGTACACCTATGTGTTGGGGTGAGTGGTGTTTCTCACCACTTGTTTTCTGGGTCCCCACCGCTATATGAAGCGGTAGCCCTGTCATCGCCCCTACCCGAGAGCTCAGCGCCGTCCCTGCCTGCGCATGGAAGCTGTGGAAGCTTTAGAAGCTTTAGATTTGGTGAGTTGATAGCTATGGAAGCTGTATTATTTTAAATTAGAATTGCCCTAAGTTCATTTTGAGAAACTGTTTGGTGGGAACAACTTCTTTTGATATGGGGAAGGCGGAATACATATAATTTAGTTGGGATAGTTTTAGATTCCGGTTTCCTTTCGAAACTGAGTGATTCTCTTTTGATAATAATACTATAGCAAGACTTATCACTACTTTTATAAGTATAGGAAACAACAAATTATTGGAGGTTGATTATGTCATCTTCCCTGCCTCTCCAAGTCTAGATAGATACTCCCTCCTTCTCTAAAAGAGTGCAAGTCTCACTTCCCGAGAAATCAACTAATTTTAAATTTGATCAAATTTATATAAAATTACTAATATTTATGTCTCAAATAGATTTATATGAAAATAATTATTAATCTATTGATACTTATTTTTGTAATAGAGAGGTTAATACTATTTGTATAAACTAGTGGAGATATACATGCTGCATGTACGTATTTAATTTTTCTTCCATTAAGCAACGATGTCATTTATTTTTCTTCAAAAAATAATATACATCTTTATTTTCCTTCCATAAAACAATGATACACATTATTATCCTTCCGAAACAAGTAATGACGTAAATAATGGATATGTGCAAAGGAAAGTAAAGTGTGTGCCAAAGTAAAGTAATATGCGGGTACAAAAGGTGAGTATTGGAAATTGCTAGTATAAAAAGTATTAGCTTTTCGGTAGAAATATTTTCCTTCTATTAAAGAATGGGTCTCCACTCTGTTTCGTTAAACCTTTTGACCTGACAAGTGGGATATTCTTGAGGGGTACGGTGGGTCTAATTTTAGTTAGAAAAAGTTTCAGTTATTTCAACTTTTATAGTATAGATTTGGTCAAGTTAAAACTATTTAACTTCTTGGAAAATGATAGTTGCATTTTTTTGACAAAGAAAGTAGTTGAGAAAACTGGTGTCACTAGGCAACAATCTCAGTCTCTCAGAGTGGTGGTGGAGCTGCTTAAGCCGTCGGGGTCGCTGGACCCGATGAAATTTGCAAAGTTTAGTGTGGAACACTGTTCACCACTGTATTAACCCATTGTGTTGGGAGAGTCGACCCAATGACCTGAGAGTACAGGCTCCAGACACTACTATAGTAACTGTTCGTCTACACGGCCATTTACACGATGTGTAAAAGCTACTTAATGGGTAGCCGTGTATGCCGATTAGTCGTGTAAAACCGTTTTGTTCGTTTAAAAGGCTGTTTAAACGATCGTGTATTCTGACTATTTGCTAAACGGTGGGTAACCGATCGTTCACCATTTAACGTTTACATTTAACGTTTACATTTAACGTTTAAGTTAACATTGACCATAGTACTAGTGTGCAGTTGTGCCGCTAATGCACAGATCTCCCAGAGAGCGATGAAACCGTTATTATGCTTTTTTTTTTGAAAGATATGAAACCGTTATGCTGCCAAGCAATGCAAGGATCAATCTGCCGTGGGTTGGTGGTGGTCTGTCCCTTTCCTTGTGCTGCAGGCCTGCAGCGGCACCGCATGCCCCGGTAGCTCATGTAAATGCGCCCCCGGCGCGCGGCCACCGCGGGCACGCCGCACCGCAAGCGTGAACTGGCTGGCACATGACGCGGCAGCCCATGTGACCCCTGCCTGGCCCCGGCCTGTTCTCTAGCATCTTCTTCTCCTCCTAGCCTCATCTCCGTTCGTTCTCCGCTCTTCAAGCTGAACCACCAACAATGGCCACCTATGGCATGGCGTGCAACTCCAACGTAATGAGACCATGGCTGGCCACGAAAAGGCGTGGTGAGTCACCACACCACACCATACCAGAGATGTAGTGCTGGTGTGCTACCAACCATGGCTCCATCGAGTTCTGGTTTCAACAAAGAGGAACCATATGGCTGAAAAGCATTTAGCAGTAAAAAGTGTAAAAAATACAGAGAGGCAAATCAATGCGGTGAGCAAGATCACCAAATCCTAAATGCAGTGGTCATCTCTCTGATGAGGGCAAAAGGGAAGGTAGTACAGTGGTCAGTAGGGCTGGCTGGCTGGCAAGAGGGAATCCATTTCACCATTTGCCTGCATGGCATGTGCACTGTTGTACCTTCATCCCGGACCGGACCACCCGCGCCAGATGGCAGAGACTGGCACTTTGCCTCCATGGAGGCCCATCTTGAATTTTTCTTTTTTTTCTTTGGTAATTTTCTCTAAAGATCCGGCCCGTAGTCAGTGACCTGGATGGTCCTTGAGGGTACAATGTACAGACTACAGGCGTACGTACGCCGTCATAAACACGCATGCCGCGCGCAGAAGACATACAACTATACAAGTTGGTCCCTTGTGATGGGCATCAAATTTCAGACCACTGTGCAGCTGGGTATGTCTCGCTGCTGCACCAGGGAGGCATGGTGTGGTGCCCAGCCCAACCACAGGAATTACTACCACCCTAGCATATGCTCTAGCTCTACTATATTCTATGCACGTAGCAATAGCTAATTCACATTTTTTTTCTCTGAGATTACACAACACAAATCAGACACTTACAACACACACTTACTTCTATGAACACACATACGACAAACTCTATCCCTTTAAATATTTTCGATGACTAAACCGACAAATCCTTGAGATTGAAGAACTCACCACAAGCATCTCCCTGTCGACTGCAGTGGCGGATCTAGGAATGGATTAAGGGGGGGTGATTTTCTTCTTCCTCTCTCTTGCTTTAATTTCTTCCTCCTCCTTTCTCCAAAAAAATGGAGGGGGGCTCAAGGAGAGGCTCCATTGTTTGTGGGGGGTCTAGCCGTCTAGGCGGGAGCCTCATAGACCCACCGCTAGATCCGTCCCTGGTCAATGGGAACGTCGCCTACCACTGAAATCACAATGCTATGGAATCCTAAATTATTTGTTTCTACAAAGAGTCTAACTCAGGATCTGAAGTGCTACCGAGACTCCTATAACCACTAGACTGCATATCTTTTCGCTACTTCACACTTTTGTTTCCTTCAAGTACATGTACACATACCACGCGCCTACAAATAAACTAATACAAATTTTGAAGACATCACATCAGAAAAATGTGTGATTATTGTGTTGTTGTTAAGAGAAATTTAGATGCAATCTAATACAGATTTATCTTGCCCTGAGGTACCTAGCTAGATTATTAGATACACTGTTTCAACCAAAAATCTAAGGGTCAAGGACGACCTAAGATCACCAATGGTTCCTCGTACTTGTGTACGCATTTGATAGGGCCTTTGAAAGAAGAATGAACTAGGAAACTCAAGTGTTTGTTATCTAGTGACTAGTGAAGATTATTGTGCATGCGTGCGCATGCCACGGTGAGGAATGTTGAGTACTCTATCCTGCTTGTGATGAGTGAATTGTCAACCGTGCGGTGTGATTGTGCGCTTGGTCTTTGGATTGCAGGTACACGGGCGTCGAGTGTCGACGGGGAGCTGCCGTGGAGGTGCTGTGGCCGATGGACCGTGCGGTGGACGGCGGTGAAGGGCAGCCGGGACCGGAGCTCGGACCGGGCGGCGGCTGTGGCGTCCACTCCTGGATCGAGGGCGCAAGCGGCGACGGAAGGCGGGTTTCTTGGTTTGCGCCACAAAACCAAGGAGGCGGACGGCGGTTGAAGACGCCAAGTCGTGGAGGTGACGGGCGTCGGTCTCGGGACTGGCGGAGGCGACGGGCGTCGACGGCGTCTAGGGCCTCGCTGCGGGCGAGAAGATGACGGGCGTCGGGCGGCGTCTAGGGCCGTCAGAAGGCCGAGGCGTGAACGGCGTCTAGGGCCACGGCGTGGAGGCGGGAATCTTCCCGCGCGTGAGGTTTTGGCGGTTTTCTCAAAACCGGCCACCTACCCGGGTTTCGCGGACCCTCCAAAACCGCGGACCTGATCTTCATCAAGATGGCGGCATCGCGGAGAAGACTTCATTTCGAAGAAAGAACCTCGGCCGTCGGATGAGATCGTGTACAGGGGGTGCTGCAGGCCAACCGGTCTGACCGGTCTAACCAACCGGTCTGACCGGTCCAGCGTACCTGTCTGACCGGTCCCGCGGGTATAAATACCCCTTCACTTGTGTTAGGTTAAGAGCGGCTTTTAGAACTTGTCCGTGAATTCTCTATTCCTCCAGGCCGCCGCCCCTGTGTCTCTCTCCTTCCGTTCTTCTTTTTAGGGTAGATTTAGTTGATGGATTGTTGAGACCTTGTGTGGGATTTGTTTGGGAAAGGAGGCCCTATCCTCCTCGTGCCCTCTGGGCTTTTGAATCGATTCAATATCATCGTTTTTGTGCCTGTTTGTGATGAATTTTGGTTTCGTTTTTTGTGCACACGATTGCGATGGTTCCACGAGTTCTTTGTTGTGATTCCCGTGCTTCTAGCTATGTCCTAAACTCTCTGGAATCACGAGCTCTTCAGAATTGAAGTTTTTGAGGTCTTGAGAAAACCCCACCCCTTTTGATCTCATCCCGAAATTATTGTGCTATGAAAATCTTTAGGGCGAGATCCCTTGGGGATATGTTCACGGGGTAGGTACGAAGCTTTCCTCCAAGTTTCATCGATTTTCGTGGTCGTTTGGTTGAGATTCATAGTTTGAATCCAAGTTTTCGGGGGTTTTTTGGGTGCCACCGGTCAGACCGGTAGGCGAGACCGGTCAGACCGGTCTGCTAATTTTTGAACAGCCGCGACCGGTCAGACCGGTCCAGTGCACCGGTCAGACCGGTCCTGGTAGATCAGTTCTGCGGTTTCTCTCGATTCGCTTCCGATTTGCTTCGCGTTTTCGCTCGCACGTTCGAGGCCATTTGTGTTGGTTTAGCTTTTCAATAGCTACTCCAAATTTTGGTCAGAACGCTTGAGGACTTGGGTGATTTTGGGACATAGGCCGACGATTCGAATTTCGAAGAAATTTTGATCGGCTCCCATTCACCCCCCTCTGGTCGCCAGCTTCGGTTCCTCACACGGAAGGAATTGAAGCCTATTTATGGAAGAGCTGCTCTCACACTGATGGCGCCACGCCGCATCATCAACTGTTCATACGCTGACCCATCGAAAATAACTCACAACTTCCCTACTGCTAGCATAGTTACATCAACGGTTATGGCAAATAAAATGTAGTAGCTAGGTGTCTTTCAGTCTTGACAACTTTTTGAATTAGGCCAACAAAAGCTTTTAAGAAATAAGATGGGACATTTTTTACATCAGAACGAAGATTATGGCAGTCAGCTTTCAGAGTTTCAGTGTTGACTTTCATGTTTGTTTGCAATGAGAGCCCTGCCCCATTTCTACCTTTTCGCGCTGCGTACTTGGCATTGAAGTGGATAGGTTTTCGAGTTTCAACACGTAGACTTCAAGATATCAACCTTCCCAGAAAAGGCACAGATTAAACGACCAACCAAGCAACAGGCTTGACTTGAATTTTCATAGTTTTGAGTTAAGCAGCATGACAAAATCACGTGTCATACTAATATAAAAAGTGCCCCGCCTAACTTTATCAATGCAACCATTGACTAAGCACAACAAGAACTCTCAGACATAATTTTGGTGTTACGTATGAAAAGCAGCCAAATTGTAACTTTGGAGTGCTTTTGATGGAAGGTATCTGTATGTCTGATGTCATGTTCCTGGCTTTGTTTTCCAATTGGTGATCTCACTCTCACCTGATAAGCAGTAGCTTTCTTGTGATCATTCAGCCATTCGCGGAGCAAGACCAGATAGCTGGGATTTGACATGTTTTAGCTTGGAATTGCACCAGAGTACATGAAGTCAGACGACTTTGATTACTTTATGTATTCACCACGCACCATGTGCAATTTCTTGCAACTTTAAGATAAGTTTCTTGATATTCAAGCCAAATTGTGCTATAGCTCTCCATGTGCAGCTCCTTTTCTTTGTGTAAATAAGATACCAGGACGCTTTAAGATGATATTCATAATAATACAGGAGAGGAACTGAAATTCAAACATCACTTGGAGGGTTTCAGACTTTTCTAGGTTTTTTAAATTATGAGTTCAGTTCCACAAGGAAAATGTCTCACACTACATCCATAGTAATAGTACACTCAGTGCAGGCCTAGCCAGTTGTATTCATGCTACTCACGCCGCATGAAACATGAAACACTGGTTCACTCAACAACATGCTGTCATGCGTGAAGGCCTGTCCATTGGCTTAACGCATGAGCGAAAGATGGATGAGAACACTCGCACAAATCATATGATCTAAGTTATCAATTACGTGTACAATGTACAGTTCTTTAGACTGCCTATTTCCTCCCCCAGTTTTGCACTCTTTTATTTCACATATCTTTTGCAAATAAACATAGTACCTCATTATAAGAACGCTACACTGAATTGCTTTTGTGAAACAATGCAAATAAATCAATGTTGTAATCAAATTTAGTTCCCTCAGCCATCTTGTCACATCTTCTTGAAATTCTCTATTGCAGCTTTACTTTGATCAAGTATATGAAGCAGGTAGCAATATCATCCTCATAGACATTCTGGGGGTGTTATATTCGTAGTGTTACCTTCCAGGGTTTCTTAAACCTATTCGGTTACCTACGATTGCAAACAGAAAGGGGATGAATGGTTCTGGAGGCATCTCAGTTCTCACCTACTACTAGGAGTACGGGTTGCATGCCTGGAGGGGAAGGACAGCTTGACAAGGATACAGATACACCAACCTTAAGCATCTATGGGCAGTGGGCACGGACTGGATTTGCATGCACGCCTGGGGCTAGAAATAAAACATGCAATGCAACAATCGCTATCTGACCAAACATACTTATGGTAGTGCTGAAACCTGATTTGGATGATGTGTTTGGTGGTCAGTCAGAACTCAAAGGAGGCAATTGCATTTCATAATTAGACAGCCTATATATTATTCTTGCCAGATTATGCGGATTCAAGCTTCCACCGAAATGGCCCATTTATTGTGTATGCTTTCTGACTGTGCATGGCAAGTGTATAATTATTGTTATCAGCTAAAGCCTACGGACAAGCGTTGAATTCTAGTTAGACTTGAGCACAGTCAGTTCTGCTAAATTTTCATAGTCAGGGAGCCCTAGTTCAGTTCAATGTTCAGTGTTAGATTGTACAGGGCCAAAGTTGGCCCAAAAACAGATCAGTACACCCAGGATGTGACAACCCAATCCAATTGTAGAAGCACGAGAAATTAAGGCCCGGATTAAGACTCAAGAGTCTTCATTCTAATACTTTTTTCTGTCAATTCAAAATATGGTGTATAAACATAATAGAGTGATCTATTGTTTTATCATGTAGCTTATTACCTTTCAGAATTTCACATTTACATAAAGCACATCCACCCGTTAACAAGATTTGCCCTGCACACAAACCAAAACCAAATGCAGCTCAGACTCAGACAGACTGAAAATGCAGCAGTAAGAATGGTGCACGGAATTTAACATGTAAAAAATGGTTCAAACAAAATACATGACTTCTAATTCATGTGCAGGTGATGTTCACAAACAAAATATCATATTTACCTTTCTAATGATGCGCTGAAATATCCAAGCCCAAAGCCTAGTGTTACATAAATCTGTTGCCAGCTATGATGATTACAACTCCAGTGTGAACTCATTTAGCCGTATCAGCACCTCGTTCCTCTGTGGACAAGAAAGAGCAGACTTTTAGTTTAAAGGAACAATCTAGAATACAACTGTTAAAAGATCAAAGTGGTTTTTTTTGGAACCGTGGGCAGATATGGGTAATGCAATATCCTAGAACATGAACAATCTAATTTTCCGAAGGAAATCCATGCAGTTTTCCTAGAATTATGAGAGGGTAATTCATCTAGAATTTCATAAAACAACATAAAAGGCACAAAAATTGATTAGTTTCATACATTGATTTAAACTAAAATGGAAGATATACAAGGAAACATACCATTAGGAAGCTCTTTGTCCTGGGATCATTATAACGTGCAAGCAAACAGCCTTGTTGAGGCTTCAATCCATCTTTAAGTAATTGGGAGCGTAGATCCTTTTCCTTCTGGAGCACAATTTCTTCTTTTGGTCGTCCACTGAATTTTTTTACTGCAACAATGCCTCCTTCTACCTTCCGCAAAGTAACCGCTTCTGTATTTGGAGCTGGTAAACTGATACAGAAAATACCATTAGCCACAAAGTAAAACCATACAAATTATTAAAAAATATCCCCTTCATTTACCTTATCAAAAAAATATAAAAAACACACCCTAAAAATATAAGAATCAGAAGAGAAAATTGGAAAGTGGCAAAACACAAAGGAAAATTGATAACAGGAAATAGGAGACCTGGAGCTGAGATCTGAATCCCTGGATATACCTGTTCAAGTCTTTGTTCATCGGCAGAACTATCTGGATGGATACATCTGAAAGTGTGCCATCAGAAGCTTGAGTGAAGACAGGTGTAGTCATCGGAATCTTTTCAGATGAAGCATTCTTGCCAAATATATATCTACATGTATAAGTACTTTGGGTGTTGAGACACAAGGAATTTCGAGAATCCGTTTGACATATTTACTGATACTGTAACATGTAGAACGACTCACCCAGTTACATTATTGAATCCTGAAGATCCTGTCAGTTTATCTCCTTTTGCTTCAACTATTAAGAATGGTGAATAACTTCTAACCTGAAATTAGTTATGCTCATAAATTTCACCTCCTGCAGAAGTATCTGAAGAACTAAAATTTATAATTAACCTTTCTACTGACTACTACTCTACAAGTGTGGATTATGAGGGCATGTTAGCATTTGCTGTATATTTATAAATCAACATCAACACGTGGAATCCATGTTTTCGAAAATATAAGAATAATATTGTTATTCATCATTGAAAGAACTGGAAGAAGTGGCTTGGTTAGACATAATAGTGCAGTGGTATCTGAAATATATTTGTCTAATATAATAATTACTGATAAGCACCAAACGAGTATGGGCCATTAGATGCCAATTGCCAACAACCTGAGCCTTAGATAGCTCTGAGTACACAAAAGTTGTAGATGAAGCAGATTGTCAATCAGTATAGATGATACATTATAGTGCTCTGAGTACTCCAAATAGTAGATCAAGCACATAGTAAACCAGTAAGATGATGTATTAGATTGCTCTAGGTACATGAAAATTGAAGATCAAGGACGTACTAAATCAGTATAGATGATGCACAAGATTGCTGAGCACACAAAAATTGTAGATCAAGCACAAATCAAATAGGAAATCAGTATAGATGATGCATTAATACCTCATAATGTGTCGTCCTCTTTAGAATAAGGTAATTTGGTGTTTCTATGTCCGGGGTCTTGTAAAACCGTAGCTGTGCAAAATGCCAAAAAAATTAGTCTCTAAATACTTGTTAATGTGTGAAAAGGAAAATAATAGGTTGATGGAAGATTACCTGCTTGAAAACATCCCATAATCCTTCGAAAGAGAAGTATTCATTATTTTCGATCGAATCCCAAAGATCCTGTAATTCAGCGTATTAGAAAATTACAGTACCATTTAATGAAAAACATTACATTTCTGATCATTACAATCTAAATGAAGGATTACTGTAGCCATATAGCAGGTGACAGCAGGACCAATATAAATCAATGAGGTGGCATGCATTGTCATATCTCAGCAAAAGCCTAATGTATCGGTAATTTTCCTTGGTAAAGTATTGAAACTAAACTGCTAGTGTAGAACTTCCCAAGAGGGTAGACAAAACTTGACGAGTGGGAAATGATTATCCCTGGCTTTTTCCTAATGAGGGAGTACCAAACGTTGTATGGCCACAGAAGACACTAAAACCAGTTCTCAGGGAGGTAAGTAAGAAGCACTGCAATGTAGGGGGGAACATGTACCATGAACACTTTGACAAAAAAGCCTTTGTGTGGCATAACTACCAACTACAAATGGGTACACAGCACAGTGTGAGACTAACTATTGTGGAAACAGGCAGGCAACTCGTCGGAGAAATCTCTGATAATTTTTGTGGTGTGCTAACTAGTTGACCCGACAACCAACCGATAGTCCTGATATTGGTCTTTATAATTTCTACTATTGCCCATGGTCCACATTGGCATGTACGTATATGGCTATATGCTTCATCTTAATTCTCAAGGGAGGTACCAAATATTGCACATACTCCTATACTAGGAAGTAGGAACTGCGTGGAGCACATAATGGCTTGCACGAGCTGCACCACTATTTTTCTGGAATCTTCATTGTCCCTTGATAGAAAACAGTGCTTACCACATGGCTGTTGAACTTGAGATTCTGCGGGTTGAGGCCCATGATCGACAGCCCGGTGAAGACCAGCTCCGGCTTCCACGGCAGGAGCATAAACTTCATCACCATGGTCCACTTCGTGGTGAGCTCGTACGGCCCTGTCTAGAACCAAGTTCAGCAGACTCAATAGCCACCACGGGCCGCGAAATCCCGCCGCGTCCTCGCCCGAGCCGAGCGCGCCGAACCTGCTTCACGGCGTGGAGGTAGAAGTCGGGGCGGAAGAGGAGCTTGAGGAGGCGGATGTTGAGGAGGTAGCCGTCGATGGTGTCGTGCCGGGTGATGGGGTCACGGAACCGCACGCGGTCGTCGTACGCGGACCGGTCGATGCCCACGTCGTCGAACAGGTGCGGCAGGTCGGCGCGGAGGAACTCGCACAGCCTCTCCGCGTCGGCCGCCGACAGCCCCTCGCCCCCGCCGTTCCCATCCTTCTCCTCCGCCGCCGGCGCCGCCGACGACGACGCAGGGGCCACCGCGCCGCCGGGCGGCGCCGCACGTGCCGCGAGGCGGAGGTTCCTCCGGGAAGAGGAGGGGAGTACGGAGGCGCATGGGCGGAAACGGAGGGAGACGGCGGTGGTGGGAGGATGAGGAGGCGGGAGCGGAGGGATGTGGTGGTGGTGGCCATTCCTGACGTTTGGTTTCGTTCGTGTTAGCTGTTTCTTGTTTTTTTTTTTTCTTTTGCAATTCCCTCGCTTCATTTTTGGGCGCGTGTTAAAATTTGGGCCAGGAGATCTGGCTGGTGGGCCTTGCCCAATTCCTAGCCACAGGCCCGGAGTGAACGAGAGTGAAGTTCTACTACAGTAACCCACTTAGTCCTCATAGTTTGTACATGAAAATGAACAGATTCCACTTAGAAACGGAACAATTGAACAAACAAGCTTAAACTGCACAAGGCAAGCACACCGTCAGATGTTTTTCTTTTCCAAATAAATAAGATAAACTGTACAAGAGCAAGCACACCATTGACAAAAGTCAGGTGGAGACGGAAGGATGCACTGTAGCACTGACATATACAACTCGATCCGCAAGATTGGATTTTCTTGACAACAGCCTGACATGTAGGTCATTGTTGCAAGCAGGTAAAGACGTAAAGGTTACCCTCATGGTGCGGCAACAAATTCTTCACAAAAGATGCACAAATCACTCTCAAATGCCCTCCAAGACCTCAAGTTGCTGCTATCTGCTATCTACTTGCTGCAGACTGCAGAGCATCCTTGTTCAGTTTCTCCCTAAGACCCTTGATCTCCGTGAACGCTTTACTCAGCACTTCCTTGGCAACTTTGAAGGTGCCGGCTGATACAGCTCCCTTCTCAGCACACTTCATCGCGTCACGAACAAGATCATTGTATCTGGAAACCACTGAATCTGCGCTGCCACTTTCATTCCCGACATTAAGCCCAATCAGTTCCGGTCCCGTCTTGGCCTTCTTTGTCCATCGCTTCGTGATGCATGGCTCCGGAAGCATGATGACACCAGCCAAGACGAACACCCCAAGGACATGCCTGCAAAGTATCGCTGAGAAGGCAAACCGGCAGCAATCGCACCAGGCCTTCTTCTCAGCTACGTTGTAGAAAACGGTATGCCTGGTAGGAGGATCACCATCTCTTTCGACATCGTACTTCATGTATGGTCCATCCTGAACTTTAACGGCATAATGCTGCAATGCTTCAATCAATTCCACCTGGAATGTTTCAAATGCAGCTCTGGTGTAGATGCTTGCCGCTTGTTTTTCCAAGACCATGTTGGTTTTCAGAAGTTGTTCAGGAGGAAATGAAATGACGTCTTTCCGGGCTTCACTTGCATACAAACCATCCATGTACTGATCAAATCTAGTGATAAAAGTACTCAAAGAAACTCTTGCACTGAAGTTATTCCTATGAAACCTGCTGACTGTTTCTACTCTATGAGTTAATGACAACTCAGCGGAGAAGGAGCTGGTTAGGTATGCAGGAACCCATTTGTGCCTTATCTCATACAGTGACTGAAGCCAAGTATCATCTCTCAGGCCATACTTGTCAAGAATGGAGCCCCAGACCATGTCAAAAACAGGCACAGTATCACACTCGTTGATACATCTCTTTAGCTCATCATGGAACCCAGGAAATCTCGTGTAGACATCAGTCAATTTCTTCTTACATCTGGACAAGATTCGCCATCTGCAAAGACGATGAAAACATTGAGGAAATACTTTAGCAACTGCAGCTGCCATTCCCTTGCCTTCATCGGTAGTAAAGGAAAATGGCAACCGTTTATCCATCGCTGCCAACCATGTCTCAAAAATCCAACCATATGAAGATTCTGTCCTGTCCAAAATTAAGGCACAACCAAAAACAACAGTGTCACCATGGTGATTCACACCTGTGAAAGCTGCAAAGGGCAGCATATTCTCATTTTGACTATAAGTAGTGTCGAAGTAAACAGCATCCCCAAAGTATGTGTAGGCTATTCTAGCTCTTGCATCAACCCAAACTGCATTGCTTACACAGTTCTTATTGTCGACTTGTATAGAACAGAAAAAACCAGAGTTCTCTGACTGCATTCTCTTGAAGTAATCAAACAGTCCTTGAGCATCTGTATCTCCAAAGACATTCCTTCGCATCTCCTGCAATTGGTTCTCATGCTCCTGAAATTTCCCGGAGAGGCGGCGGAGTTGGACCTCCCGTGCCCGATCTGCACTAGCAATAACATGGTTGTGCTCCAGCACCAACTTCGTGATAACCCACTTATCTGGGCCCCTACGCACCACCTCCATCATCGCTGGACACCCATCCCGTATAGAGAGGCGCTTCCTCTTTTTCTTGTTGCTAGGCTCCACAGGCTTCTTCTTGTGATGTCCCTCTTTCAAGCACACAAAACGCTTCATAACGAGCACCTCAACACCCTTTCTCCGCTCGCTACGGGATCGTGCAACACGGATCCCAAACCCAAAACGTAAGGCATATGCGTTGTAGAACGCCCGGGCAGCTGCATCAGATTCAAACTCCATGCCCATGCGTGGTTCATCATTTCTGCCCACCACATCAGCTGCCATCAGCAGCTCATTTCCAGTTGGTGGCATGGTTCCATCAGAGGGATGGATAGCATGAATCTGGGAAGCCACCACAGCAGTTCCTTGGTCAATATTCTCAGTACCCGTATCATCCTCAACATCGATGAAATCTTCAACCAATTCCTCATCTTCACTTGACGAATACTCCATTCAACAGTTCCAAATTTCAAGGGAAATGCAGTTCTTCGAGGGCAATAAATCGATGCAATAATCAGATCGCCTGGCCAGACAAGGATAAGACATTAGACATTTTGACTTAATTTTTTTTTTGGGGGCGGGGGGGGGGGGGGGGGGGGGTTGCTGCAGGTAGGCATAGCAAAACATCATGGATGTGGCACAAATTTGACACCTGAACACCAAGTCACCAATAGAAGAACATTTATCCTCAACTAAGTGAAAGACTTTTCTAAAAAAACTAAGTGAAAGACACTTAAATTTCACCGTTCCTATCAGCAGCCAAGAGCGCCCACATCACATACCTTAGTAGACTCGCTAGTATCACGACTAATTTCAAATTGCTCTAAGCATCACCATCGCTACAGCTCAATCTTCAGGCAGTTCAGTTGCGCAAACCACTCAACTGCAGACACATAGCTAGGGGCACTGGGGGTACAGTTAAACCCCAAAACTTAGTGGAACATAAACCGCACCCGCACCTCGGCACCAAGTTTCCTACTGACCCAACTGAAATTGATCTCTCGCACTGAACAATAAAGCAGAGAATCCAATCAAACCATGGACTTATGGATTCCTTTGGCAGTGATAACTCAGCAAGGCGAGCCAGCAAATCCATAACTAAGCGAATAGAGAGAAGGTGCCGGAACTAGTTGCATACAGAGGCACACAGCACATGCTCACTACGACGAGGTCCCATAGAACGAGACGAACTCTTGAGCAACCGCAAGGCAGGGGGTGATTACCAGCTGAAGGAGAAATCAGCTCGGAGCCCGGATGGATCTCCACTCTGCGCGCCGAGCGCCGGTAGAGATGGCGGGACGAGGAGGAGGGCTGAGACGCCGCTCGACGAGAGAAGGCCCGGTGGATGGAGGTACGGGTACGGCTTGCGGTATGCCGCCGCCGGCGGTGAGGGGCAGGTGGTGGGGCACGGCGTAAGGAGAAGAGAGTGGCTGAGGGTGCGTTGGCACCACTCTGAACCTGCTCCCCCGCCGCTCTAGCTCCACTGCTCCAGCTTCACGCTGCTCGTGCACCCAGCCGCGCTAGCACCTCGAACAGCCCGTTTGGTGGCGCTCCCTTGTGGCACCAGCTCCGCCACGCCCGCGATGGGTCAGCGAGCAGCAAATCGAGCTGCTCCTTCCATGAATCGACCTCGTCGAGTAGCAAATCGAGCGGCCGCCGGGCGGGCGAGCGGCCACCAGTCCTACGGGCGAGGGGTGGGTGGCCGCCGGGCGTGGGGAGCGAGCGGCAGGCCTACAGGCGGAGGGCGAGCAGCCGCCGGGTTGGGGAAGCCAAACGCATGCTCGGATTCCTGAGTGGGGAAGAAAACAGCAGCAGTTTTTTCTTTTTTAAAAAAAACTGCATCAGCATGGTATAATTTTAGTAGATTTAAAGATTTTTTATTTTTTGAAGGGTATTTAGATATTTTTCATGTGTTTGGATTAGGTACTGATGCTAGAAATTACTCATCCATTCAAAAAAGAATGCAACTTTCAATTCTCGAGAAGTCAAACATTTCCAAATTTAATCAAATATATATATAAATTACTAGCATTTATATCTCTAAATAGATATGAACTGAAAATATATTAAATATTTAATATAATGATACTTATTTTGTAAAATTATTATTATTACTATTTTGAATAAATTTAATCAATTTTAAATCTTACTATTATTGATTGGAGGCTCATGAAGCCACGTAGGATTCTAGTTGATCACTCTAAATAAATAGAGAAATTTTATAAATTCTCACAAAAATCACAAACATTAGCCATCAATCCAACAACTCTAATTATAATAACCATCAAATCTATTATTTTTTTCTAATAAATTACCCACATCTAACATTATGAAAATAGACTAAATTAACCCTCTTAACATGTATTTAAATTACCCACCTATGCTATTATAAAAATAATACAAATATCCCCCTAAATTTGCATATACATTATCTAATTGTATCATTATTATTACAAGTTAAATTACTGCTAAATCTGAATCTTATATAATTATAATAAAAATATTAAACTACATCAATATAAAATTCTAAATTATTATTTCTACTATTATTGTATTATTTATATTATTTTTTATACAAAAATACTAACCACGGTATATGTCACCATGTATTTATGTATGATGGAAGAGATAAAAAATATCAATTCACAAACAAATAGTACAACTAAATATATATCGAATTCATATAAAATTGTGATGCAAAATAAAATTTATTGTAACTAGATAATGATATATATATATATATATATTAAAGTATGTGTTACAGTATTTAATAAATTAGAAAGGGTGTCAGATGAGTAATTATAATTATTAATCTTATTTTTTATTAAATTTTATTAGCTCGTGCGAGAGAATGGATTGATAGACTAGTTGTTCTCAATGAGAGTTAGATGATAGGCTTTCCTCGCGCTTCTGAGCCAAGCCGATGGGCCACACGCGCGCAGGCCGCTCGGCCTCGTGCCCATCGCTGCGATACTTTGTGAGCCGGCTAGAGGAGACCCAAGCGTTGAAGGAGATCATTAGAACGATACAAACTACATAATACGTTTGCACAGTGTTACCAGAGGTGCTAGGTTAAATTTTTCTTGAATTTATGTTGGACACGAGTTTCCATGTCTCTGCCTCTCTGGTGTTACGATGAACTTCAATGAACTCATGCAGTTCGCGAGCACGAGCTTCAAAGATCTATATATATCGCCTAGAGCGTACCACCCGACCCTTCCCCTTGCTATTGGAGAGAGAGGCGACACAAGGGCGAACCCGTGTCCGGGCCGATTCCGCCGCCTCCCCTCCTTCTCCGGCGGCCTCGCCGGCGCCGGAGAACGAGGGGAGCGGCGAATCGACGGCTGGTGTGCATACTAGTCTAGTAGATCTAGCTCTAGGTGTAGTTAGGTTTGCTCGCCGAGGATGTCCTTGGCGGAGCTAGGGTTTCCGCGGGTGGCGGCGGCGACGACGCTGCTTCGTCGGCGAATAAGTTTCTTCTCCGGCTGGGATCTTGTCTTCGCTGGTGAAGGTTTTGTTCCTCATCATTTCTCCGCTGGCGATGGTGGCAGCGTCGCCTCCGGCGTTCGGTTAAGGTATGTTCTGGTCGATCTTTTTTGCGAAAGGGTCGGACCTTCTGTGCTCCCTCGTGAGCGTGTTCCGCGTTGGTGGTCCATTCACCGGCGTCGGAGTTGTTGCTGGGGTGGTGCTTCCTTGTCGGAGTGCTAGCGCTAGCGGGTCTCTTTTTCTGTTGTCGGAGAGATCGCCAAGGTTCTTTCAGCGGCTCAAATCCATCTTGGTTGGAGTTCCGGGGTGGTGGCTTCCGCGGCTTCATCGATGTTCGAGGTCTTCCAGCGGTGGAGAAGGAGCCCTGGGATTTGCACTCGAACGGTTCAGTCGGCCGGACCGGAGCAGAGGAGGAAGACAAACAGGGCTTCTAGGGTCCTTTTTGTAATTTTCTTCTTTGCTGGGGTTTTGGTTGTAAGAGGGGATGTACTGTGATCCAATCTAATATATCTTTCCTTTCGCAAAAAAAATATCGCCTAGAGCAAAAATGGATAATTTAAACTCATATTGGAACTAAAATAGTATATGCTTTCGGTTTGCAACCAGTCATGAGCAGACCATTTGGTCATCGAAATAGAATTGCAAGAATCGCACACTTGTACATTAAATTAGTGGATTTCCACCAGCTAATTGATAGATAGTTAATTTAGCTAGGGCGGATCCAAATAGGACCGCCTGATCCTTCTAACTGGCTAAGTAGCAACTATCCGATTACTCGTAAAAAAAAACTATCCAATTAGCCGATTCAACCTAGCTAATTCTGACTAACTAGCTAAAAGATTAGTTGAGTGGATCCAAATATATTTTTGAATTGGGGGTATCAATTGGTGATCCTTATATGCACCTTCAATCATTTTTAGCTCAAAAATTTGTACTACTTCTCCAAAATAAAATTTTATTTTAGAAAGTAAAAAGTCTATATCACCCCCCAACTATGGGGGTGGACTACATAACCCCCCAACCTATAAAACGGTCTATATCACCCCCTAGAACTTTTCAAAACCGGTCAAATGACCCCCTAAAGCAGTTTTGAAAAATCATAGTAAATCATAGAAAAATCATAAAATATAAAATCCAATTATGTTAGACTCCAAATGAGTATATCTACACAATGAATATATAATATGGTACACTTTAGTATTTTTTGCTGTAGCTTTAAATCTATGTTTTTCTTCGTAGCTGTAAAAAAATATACTGAAGCATATCATATTATATATTCACTGTGTAGCTCTACTCATTTGGAGTCCAACACAATTGAATTTTTTATTTTATGATTTTTCTATGATTTACTATGATTTTTTAAAACTAGCTAAAAGATTAGCTGAGTGGATCCAAATAGCTTTTTGAATAGGGGTATCAATTGGTGACCTTTATGTGCACCTTCAATTCTTTTTAGTTCAAAAAATTTGTACTATTTCTCCAAAATGAGATTTTATTTTTAAAAAATATACAAAATTTTGAACTAAAAAGGGTTGGAGGTGCATTTAAGGATCACCAATTTGCACCTCTATTTTTGAAGTTTTCTCACGATTCACCTTGTAGGCAAAAGTTCACAAAGGAGAAGATCAGAGCGAAATACCCAAAAAGATTTGGAAAAAAGAGTGAAGAATACGAATAACCATACAAAGACGAATGGTTTTCTTTTTTAAAAAAGTTCGGATCCACATCTCCATTTAGGAGACCACGATGAGCTGGTCTTCAACCCTTTCCAGTTTCCACAACCACATGCAATTCGAAGATCTAAGTTTGGGTCCTTAGTACTTACTCAAGTCACCACTTGCAAAGGAGGGCAATACAAACATGCATTTAGGACTACTACACCACACGATCTGCATGCTCTTCTTATCATGATGCTAATGTCTACAAGTGTGCTCTGCAAATAGTTGAGACTCATGTCTGATGGCATGGCACTATAGTAGTTTACAAACAATTCAGGCCATGTTTAGTTCCCACCCCATAAACCCCGTAAACGCAAAAAAAAACCGTCACATCGAATGTTTCGACACATGCATGGAGTACTAAATGAAGTTTATTTACAAAACTTTTTGAATAGATTGGCTGTAAATCGCGAGACGAATCTAATGAGCCTACTTAAGCCATGATTTGCAACAGTGATGCTACAGTAATCATCTACTAATTATTGATTAATTATGGATTAATTAGCATAATTAGATTCGTCTCGCGATTTACAACCCATCTGTGCAAAAGATTTTGTAAATAGACTTCATTTATTACTTCAAATTAACAAGATTCCAACGAAATTTTTTTTGCGCTCCAACTAAACAGGGCCTCAAGTTCATGTACCTATTTCTTGTTCCTAAATCAGCGTGTCTTTTCTAAGTTTTCTTAGTGATTTTTGTTATCTCTATTTTTTTAACACGAATTTTTTATCCTTGGGTTTCATGGAACCGTTAGTTTGATGTGTTGTGCTATGAAGGTTAGGTTTAAGCACCTTCGTTGTGGCTGCTCCTTGGATTAAAAATCAAAGTACAACACCTTCGATTTCTAACACGAATCACAAACTGCCATCATCTGCGGTGGGCACGCCTCCAAAGAACGGCATCGTCCTCTGCCGCAGCTCCAGCGCGGCCTCCGCGGTCGCCGTCCTCACGTCGAACCCCTCCGCCTCGCCGTCCACCGGTAGGCCCTGCTTGATCCGCCCGAGCCGGCGCGCGTGCAGCACCTGCGCGGCCACCACGGGCAGCCGCGCCGCCTCGTACTCCGCCAGCGCGCGCGCGGGCGTCGGCTCGGAGCCCCACCTCGCCAGGCACCGCCCGAGCGCGCGCGCGTCCGCGACGGACATGTTGGTGCTCCGCAGGCCGTGCGGGGTGGTCGGGTGCGCCGCGTCGCCGACCAGCACCACCGCGCGGCCGCCCGCCCACGACAGCCGCGGCGGAAGCGGGTCCGCGTCGTAGATCACGTTCACGAACGACGCCGCGGTCTCCCGGACCAGCCGCGCCAGCTCGGGGCACCAGACGCGCTCGGCCTCGTCCCGCATCCGCGCCACCATGGCACCGGTCGCCTCCATGGTCACCGAGCTCCCCTGCCCAAGCGAATCGCTCCGGTGAGGTCTCAAGGAGAGTGGCACACTAGCACGGGCGTGAAGGGGATCGGACGGCTGTTACCGTGAGCTCCGGCTCTGGGCCATTGATGTACCAGAGCCAGTTGAGCCTGCTCCTCGGCAGTTCGTAGAGCACGGCGTGCGTCTTGTAAGCGAGGTCGAAGTAGAGGCAGTTGCCGAGCTCCGGGTAGGCTCTTCGGATGCCGACCATGGTGTCGGAGCTCTCCTTCCCGGTGAAATCGAACACGCCTCGCCACGCACAGTACCCGGAGTACCTGCACCGGCCATGGCGGGCGAGAATTGGGCATCTTTCTTCCGGAGCCAATCGACGAATCGAATCATCGAGCCGAACGCGCGAGAGCGCCACGGATTCGTAGGCTTGGTGGGCAGCTGACCTGAGCTTGAGGTCGGGGAGGAGGCGGCGGCGGATGGACGACGTGGAGCCGTCCGCCGCGACGAGCAGGTCCCCAGGGACATCAACCGTTTCCCCCGTCCACAGCACGCGGGCCGTCGCGACGACCCCGCCGGCGTCGCCCGGCGCCTCGAACGACAGGAGCTGGTGGCCCCAGAGCACGGTGGCCGCGGGCGGCAGCGCCTCGTGCAGCCGCCGGTGCAGGTCGCCCCAGTGCGCCGCGCGGAAGTTGAAGCCGTCGTCTCTAGCCAGCGTCCGCCCCGCCTTCGTCACGCTGTCCGTTGCTCTGTTCTGCGGCGGCCGATAACAAAGAGCAGCGTCACGAAGCTCGCACCCCAGATCTCACCTCCCGACGAGCGCGGGCGATTCGGAGAGCACGGCGTACCAGGTCAACGGCGAGCGGCAGCGTGGCCGCGTCGAGGCCCCACCCGGGGATCCAGCGGGCGAGCGTCTCCATGGACTGCGCGTCGAGCCCCAGCCCGGCGCCCGTGCCGCCCCCGGCCGCCGGCGCCGCCGCCTTCTCCAGCACAACCACGTCCCATCCCGCGCCCGCCACGGCGTGCGCGCACGCCAGCCCCGCCACGCTCCCTCCCACCACCACGGCCACCCTCTTGCCCATCTCGCCAGCAGCTGCCCCCAACCATCCGTGTCGCTCTCCCGTTTGTACATGGCACCCAAAAGATCGCTCAAGTCTAGTCAACGCGCGCTGCTGGGCTCAATTCAGTCGCAGAAGCCTAACGTGTGCTTTTGCATCTTTTTCTTGCTGCGGCCCATTAAGTTGGCTGTCCTCATCTTGCTCTTTCTATTCCGTCGGCCCATTGAGCAGAACTTGTTTGAATAGTTTGCAACATTTTCAAATTGCACACATTCTGAAATATTTCGAACGTTTTCAAATATTTGATATTTCAAACGTTATAGAGTGGCATATAACTTTTTGAATGTTTTGGAACATTTATAAATGTTTCAAACATTCTGAAATAGGTTCATAACTTTTTTTTTACCAATGGTTCAGATCTTTTTTGAATAGTTTTATGCAATTATTTAATTCATAGGGCTGTCTAGGTCACACCTGGGTATTTAATCCTCCCATACACTTGATTTTGTGACCGTTGGATCTCAGATCAACGGTTGAGACCTTGCCTTAGGCTGGTTCCAACAGTGGGTCTGCAGCCCCAGCCCGCAGCCACAGCCACATCAGCGACACGTCAGCTCTCGCCAGCCCACTCGACCCCAGCGCTCCATCAGTGAGCCTGCAGCCTCAGCCCACAGCCACGTCAGCGCCACGTCAGCTTTTCCATTCCAAACTTAACCATTTCAGAACGCGTTCTTTTATAATTTAAATGGACACAATAACCTCATTTTATTAAATTTAAAAATTCAGAAATTACATAAAAATTCGAAATAAAAATTACACGACAATTTAAAATAAAGGAAATTACATAAGAATAAAAAAATTACATAAATCTAATGATGATTTTTGTTCCAAACATGCTCAATCAAATCCCTCTGAAGCTGTGAATATACTTGCCCTGATGTCATCGCGGCCTCTCTCTGAAGGCGAATTGCTAGACTCGGCGGTGCGTTGTAGTGGATCGCTGGTCCGACGAAAGAAGTGACAGTCTCATAGTTTTCGTCAAACGATCCGCCTCGCTCGTCATCGATGATCATGTTGTGCAAAATAATGCAAGCACGCATGATCAACCCAAGAGTACGTTGAGAGTAAGAACGTCCGGGAATGGCGAGTATGTTGAACCTCTTCTTCAATATCCCGAATGCACACTCAACATCTTTCCGCACTGATGCTTGCTGCTCTGAAAAAAAGCGATGCTTCTCCAGTTGTGGAAGAGGCACGCCCTTCATGAACACCGGCCACGAGGGATATATACCGTCAGCAAGGTAGTATCCCATATTGTACTCATGGTTGTTCACGGTAAAGCGCACCGTGGGCTCCTGTCCTCTAATGGCATCAGTGAACAACGGGGACTGATTGAGCACGTTGATATCGTTGTTGGATCCCGCAACACCAAAAAAGGCATGCCAGATCCAACGGTCATATGAGGCTACGGCTTCAAGGATGATGGTTGGATGCTTGATGTCCCCCTTGGTAAATTGGCCCTGCCAACCCACTGGACAATTGCTCCACTGCCAGTGCATACAATCGATGCTCCCTAACATACCAAGAAACCCACGCTCCTCTGCCTTAGCTAGTAGACGCTGAAGATCCGACTCAGTAGGCCGACGATAGAATTCAGCCCCATAACACTCAATGATGCCCTCACAAAAATTCTCTAAACACTCTAAAGCAGTAGATTTACCTAACTTGAGGTACTCATCGATCGAATCTGCGGCTATGCCATACGCTAACAGGCGCAAGGCAGCAGTACACTTTTGCAAAGGAGATAAACCTCTACGTCCAGTGGCATCAACTCTTTCAGTGAAATATGAAGAATATTCACCTAACCTTTCCGTAATACATAGGAAAAGACTCCTACGCATACGGTACCTTCGCCGAAAGTAGTTGGGAGGATAGATACAGTTGTCGGTGAAGTAGTCGTTGAGCAGCCTGGTGTGAGCGTCTTCGCGATCACGATGGATGTAGCGATGAGGACCCCGCCGTCTTGAGGATGAAGCTTCCATCTGCGCCTTCAGCGCGGCGATCGTATCCTCAACGGCGGCGAAGAGAGCATCGCCTAGCCCGTCACTTGAACTCGAAGAAGACATGGCGTGGGTGAGGAAGTGAGTGAAATGGGGAGTGAGAGGTGTGGAATGAGCTCCAACCAGCCCTCTCTATTTATAGATGAGTTGGGGACGAAATTTGTGATTTTTTGGAATTTTTTTCGAATTTTTTGGAGTTCAAACGGTCAAAAACGGCTAATTACAACGGCTAGCTGACGTGGCAGCCGTTGGCCAATCACAGAGCGCCATGTGGCAGCCGACCGGACGCCGGGTCGGTACCGACCGGCCGGTACCGACCGCGCACGGCTCCAACGCCGGTCGGTACCGACCGCCCGGCCGGTCGGTTAGCGCTACCGCCCCGCGCTCTCGGTTTCCGCGCTTACCGACCGGCGCGGGTCGGTAGCCGGGTCGGTACCGACCGGCGGGGGTCGGTACCGACCCCCGTTGGAACCAGCCTTATCATATTTTATCCCCCACCCACCCCCCCACCCCTCGCGCCTCCAATCGTGCGCCCGTCACTCCCCGCACGCCATCGGCGAGACGCAGCTCCTCCACCCTCCCTCCATCCTCCGTCTTTTGTCCCTGTCGCCCTTCCTGTCTCTGACACCTCCCGCTGCCGGAGAGGACACCGCTGTCTCGATCGCGCTTATACTCCCGGTACAAGTTGCCGCTGACGCTCTCCCCTACCCCTGCACAGCCCAACCGGGGGACCCCAGCCGCTCAGCTCCAGCGGCACCCTCGCCGCCTCCGCTCCACCGGAGTCTCTCCCGCCGCCACCACCCGCTACCCTGCTGCCCCGAGCTTCCTCTAGATCCGTCGGACACAGGTACGCCTAAACTCCCAAACTCTGAACCCTAAAAAGTTCACTGGAGCTCGCCGGACTTGTAGAAGTAGGTGAGATGAGGGAGAGTAAAAAAATCGTGCGTGGGAGAGATGAAAATGCTCGACTGTGGTATAACTTTCCCGTTAATTTAAGTTTTGATAGCAACGTTTTCTTCAAATGAATCCAGATTTCAGTTGTGTTCCTAAAGCTGATAAGCTCGTTGCCCTATTGGAAATGAGTGCATTTTTCAATCCTGCGCTGATAATGGGCCTTCAGTTTTGCCCCACGAGTTTGCTCGTGTGCGCGGCCCGCTCGGAAATTGCTTCTGCGATATGAGCGCCCCAAATCGCACATGACGTCCCCAAAAGATTCCGCCTTCGCCACGGCTGGGCATCGCCCCCGCTACAAAATCAAAGACCATCGCCTGAACGATCCGAACTGTCCATTTAATTATTAGGCCCAACAGTTATTTGTTTGATGCAGCTTATTTAGACCACATATCTTCCTTTTAACACTATTTCTTCCTTGTGAGCACTTCTCATTCTATCCGCATACAATGCTGTTTAACTAGCCACCTGCATGCTGCATGCACATGCATGCAATGGAAGCACCTTTCTTTCTTTTTTGTTTGTTTTTATTTGATTTTTTCTTTTGTACTTATTTCCTTCTTATCATTTTTTACTGTTTCTTTGCAATGCTCATATTTTTTTCATTCATTTGTTCGCAACGCTAAATTATTATTATACTATACATCTAAAAGTCTCTGATAAGTAATATTTTATTCATTGCACATTACTATTTGTTCGTTATGTTTAATCTTTTTGTTCGTAAAAAATAATTTATTTTCTTAAAATATTTGGTCCCAATAACAAAAATTAATTATTTAGTATTAGAAAAATATTTTAAAAACATCGTGATCTTCTTTTTTATGCATGTGCAGAACCTCTCTTCTATTTTTGTTGACAATATGCATGCGTCATTTTTTTTTTGTGATGTTCAAATTTTTGTCCGCAGTGTACAATTATTTGTTTGTAGAGTTTAATATTTTGTTTGTAAAGAGATATGAATTTGTTCGCAGCAGTACATATGTACGAGCTTTATAAAAAAATTAAAAATAAAATTCTCCAAATATAATCAAGTGTGGTCTTATATGGTGCAATCGGAATTTAATTTGGTTATTTAATCTGAGATTTATAGATTTTTTCTTTAAATTTGGTTACATGTGGGTAATATCATTATTTTGTCTTTTCTGCCTCAATCGTTAGATTTATTGGGCTATAAAACGGCCCACCACGCATGGAACTTCAGGTGATGGTGGATGTCCCATCGGCTTTAGCGACATGTGCCCTTCCGCCTTGGCGCCTCCTACCCACGCGTCCTCTGAGGCTCTGATGGCGACGGCGTACCACCATGCCATGCCGCTGCGCGACTGCAACGTGCTGATCAGGACCCTGGCCAGGCGCGGCAGCTTCCCGCGCGTCATGGCGGTGTACTACGACCTCCGCGCGCGCGGCCTCGTCGCCGACAGCTTCACCTACCCGTTCGTGCTCAGGGCGATCGGCGTGATGAAGCTACCCGTCGAGGGTCGCAAGGCGCACGCGGCCGCCGTGAAGACCGGGTTCCGGTGGGACGCGTACACTGCGAGCTCGCTGGTTGACATGTACACGATGCTGGGCCGCGCAGATGTCGCGCGGAAGGTGTTCGACGAAATGCCGCAGAGGTTCCTGGTGCTGTGGAATATGATGATCAGGTGCTACATCAGGTGCGGCCGCTTCAAAGCAGCAGTTGCGTTGGCTGAGGAGATGGAGAGAAGCGGTGCCACACCTGACAGGGTCACCTTGGTGACTGCCGTGACCGCTTGCTCCAGGGCAGGAGACCTGAGCTTGGGAAGGAGGATCCACTCATACATGGATGCAGTCTTTGGATTCAGCCTCCCAGTTGCAAATGCGCTTCTGGACATGTATATGAAGAACAGGTGCTTGGAAGAGGCAGTGAAGATGTTCGAGCAAATGCCGGAGAGGAACATCATTTCTTGGACTATACTCGTGTCGGGATACGCCTTTGCTGGTCAGCTGGACAAGGCAAGAGCACTCTTCTATCAATGCACGGAGAAGGATCTAATTCTGTGGACTGCAATGATCAACGCTTGTGTGCAACATGGGAACTTTGAGGAGGCATTTGCATTGTTCCGAGACATGTGGTTGCAACAGGTGGAACCGGACCGGTTCACTGTTGTCACTCTCCTGACATGCTGTGCCAATATCGGCGCTCTAGATCAAGGTGAATGGATCCATCAGTATGCTGAGGGTAGGAAGATGAAGATTGATGCAGTTCTCGGCACAGCATTGATTGAGATGTACTCGAAGTGTGGGCATGTTGACAAGGCACTGCGTGTCTTTGGGCGAATGCAGGGCAGGGACGCTGCTGCCTGGACTGCCATCATCTGTGGCCTGGCCACACATGGGCAGGCCAGTAGAGCTCTTGAATTGTTTGAGGAGATGCAGATAAACAAAGTGAAGCCTGATGGTATTACGTTCATTGGGGTACTGAGTGCCTGTTGCCATGGTGGCTTGGTTGATGATGGACGCAAGCATTTCCAAGCCATGAAACAAGTATATCGGATAGAACCGAGAATCGAACACTATAGTTGCTTTGTCAATCTTCTAGGCCGTGCCGGAGTACTAGATGAAGCCGAGAGGTTGATCAATGACATGCCTGTAAACAAGGACACTATGCCACTGTTTGGTGCCCTCCTCACAGCTTGCAAGGCTCATGCCAATGTTGAGATGAGCGAAAGGCTGGCCAAACGAATTGCCGAGCAAGATTCCCCAAACCCTGGTGTCAATGTCCTCATGTCTAATGTGTATGCAACAGCAAGTCGATGGGAGGAAGCAATAAGAGTAAGGAGCAAGATGGCGCACCCCACTGTCAAGAAGACTGCAGGGTGCAGCACGATTGAGGTAAAAGGATGCTGACGATGGAACCAATACTGGGATATATCTAATGTTGGTTAAGCATTCATCGCGATCAATTAATCACAACATGCTTGATCATATAGTCAAAGAAATTTAACTCAGTAACAATTTTAACCAATTTAGTGGTCAGCCTGGTTTGTCTCCCAAAGCTATCAAACCAAAATGACCATAGCACTGTAGATATTGAAGTGCCCAGAGTTCTCTTGGACGAAAAGTAAAGAGTACTAGACCTGACGACTCACAAAGTAGGATCAGAGGTCTACTTCTCGCAAAAAAAAAAGGATCAGGTTTCTACTAGAAACAGAGGAGAGCAGAATTTAATTGGGGAGAGCAGTTTATGAGCATTTTAGGGCCTTCTGCAATTAGTTAACTGAAGGAACTTCAAAAAAAAAAAAGTTAACTGAAGGAACATCAGAAGACAGCTGTATCGATTGCAGCATAGTCCACAGCAAAGCACGGTGTATGTTATCATAGTCATTAGATCCTGTTCTGTAATATTTTTTTTATTTTGCTTGAAGCAGTTTATCGTGGCAAAATGCATGGCATTTTGAGAAAGGTGCAAAGTAAACCTCACACATGTGCAAGGAAATTGGCATGCCAAGTTATATGCTATATCTCAAGTCCGGAGTATGTGAATTCAGTTTGCTAGAATTGACCAAAACTCTAGACCCCTGATAGATCGACTTCAGTCCGTTCCAGTTGTAGTTTCAGACATTCATCCTTACTTGATTACAGACTGAACTCCGTTTCAGTTGTAGTTTCAGACATTCATCCTTGTTTACAGACTGGGCGCACAAATCGCACCAAAGTTACTGCATTTTAGAGTTTATTATATTATGCATGTTTGGTATATCCTAAGGTCACAAAAAGAGATTAGATATGGCATTTTTTTTTCTTCAAAACCCTGCTGCATTGGCAATAGATCAATCATATGCATGGATCTTAGGCAGTTCTGTCAGCTGTCAACAAAATCGACCAGAAAAAGATCTGCAGGTCTGTACACCGTCTTTGATTCCTAGTGTACTTTATCAGATTGGATGCCATCTGGTCCAAGAACTATTATACAGGCGCTTCAGAGTACTTTACATAGGCAGTCAACAGATTGGTTGTTCAGGATCCAAATGCTCTTCTCGTCCATTCCTGGAGAAAGCTAATCTAATCACTACTAAACTCTACCAAGTTAGCTACAGCATGTGAGTGGTTAAGTGGTTTCCTTGTCAGCAGTAGAACATCACCCTCTTCACCTTCTCCTTTAGGGCGGGCAGGGGCTTCACCGATGCTCCATTGGTGCCGTTGGAGCTCTTTGATGTCTGGTTCTCTGACATCTCCGGTTCCATGTAGAACCGAGCCCGGAATGCGGCCAGGTGGGCATAGTATGCAGGCGGGACTGTTAAGAAGCGAAAGATACGACATAACAAGTCAGGGTTATTTTTTGGATTGGCATGAGCACGCCAGAGTCAACAACTAAAATTGAGAACTCCTTTCAAAAAACAATTTTTGAGTAACTGAAAAATGTTTGTAAAGTACAGAAGAACATACCAACAGAAACCGAGCGTGTGCACCGGGCGTAACTGCATCAACATGTACATCAAGCTAAGAATTTTTTTTTTAAAGTGCAAGGGTCAAGTATAACATACAGCAGAAGTGCCTTACGTGTAGCAAAGGTTGTTTGTCAATGTCTGCATTTCGTCTGCTGTGAAATTGTTCTCATCCCAGAGGACGTGGTAGTGAGCAGGCCTACTTGTTCCCTGGCAAAATCACACATCAGTCATTCTAGTACAGCACGGAGAATCCCGCTATATATTCCCATGCTACGGGACTCAAGTACCAAGTACCATAGTTGTACAATCACATGGTTAAAAAGTTGACCATAGGATTAGTCTGTTATTCTTTTAGCATGTGGCCTTCACCAGGTAGCTAGGCGTAGTGATAGCTTGTGGAATAGACATATGACAGGTCTTTTCAATACTATTTTATTTAATAAAAAATGATAAATTTAGTACGATGGAATATTGCAACTGAAATGTTATGTCAGGATTCCACGAGGGGCTATCACAGTATTCTTACCTGAATTCCAGCATGACTACAGAGGTAGAAATCAAACTCCGTTGGATGGCATATCTTAGAATCAACGACTGTTCCTGTTTTCATGCAACAAGCGAGCAGTCATCAAAACAAGGTAATAAATACAACATATTGCAATTTACCCCCCCCCCCCCAAAAAAAAAAATCTGACTATATCTCAAAAGAGTGGCCAGATTCTTAACATCTTGACAAGGTAAAGTTTTTGAAACATCTTTTTACTTCAAAGCACTTGTTAATTGAAATAGTATATATGATAGATACCATTTCTTTAAAATAAAAGTGTGATAGATGCACATATTAAAGATTTAGAGGAATGAATTATTGATTACCAGGCAAAATATTTCCACTCTTGTCCATGCTGCTTCTATCTTTGTGATTGTTTGCAAATAGTCTTGTATGATGACGTTTTTGAACCACCACAAACGTTACAGGAGGCTGGTAATTTGGTTCTAGGGATGCACATGCCTGAAAGAAAGCACTTGTTAGTCAACTCTAAGAAAGCGATTAGAAGAATGATGTAAGAAAACATAAAGTGTATCCAACCTTTCGGATAGCATCTAACTCGTAAAGGAGAACTTGATAGAATTGACCTTCACTAACACCATCCCTGAAAGTGAAATTTCGTGAACTTAACATAAGCATTATTTAGTTTTTACAAGGAAATGAATAATTTAGTTGCAAAATAAAGGAGCGTTAACAATGGCTACTTCCACTCTATGATGAATCGCTAAGCTACACCCTAATGTATTTAGGGAAGATTCACATGGAATGATGGAAATAATAGTCATCAGCAATATGTGACTATTGCCATCTACCAGCTAGAGGCAATTGCCAGCATTTACACAAACATACCTGTAGAAAATTATTCTCAATGGTTTCTGCCCAGTGGCTTTCCTGAAGGATATTAACAGCTCCCTGCAAAACAAATATCACAGAAATTAAGTTCAATGCAGACAGTTGGATTATGTTAATAGATACTACTTCATCTAATTATATTTTCCACTTTAGAATGTAACATTATTCGTAGATGAAGACCTGATCATGCCGCCTGTTACAGTCCCTCTCTGAGGATCATGCCATGTCTTGTAAAGGTCCTGAATGAGCTCCTGCCGGTGTGCCTGAGCACAAACCAACCCGGCATACTTTGTAACTTCTGGCCAATCTTGAGATGCAACAACCTGCAAGCAGCATGTTAAAAAGTTTTTTGAAACCAAGATAAGGATTATATGACGAAAAATACTAAGCGTAGATGCAGAAGAAGCAGTAATGAGCCTGACCGCAGCAATTGATGGACTTGAGTCCTCCCCAGTTTCAGGATGTGTTACATCTGCACCAAATATAATCGTTGGTATGTCACTGACCAAAGGAATCCTCCAACTTATAGCATCCAAGAGCACGGTGTTTCTTCCTCCCATCTGAATTAATGGCACCATTAGTCAATAATACTGTCTTATCGATTTACAAATCTATACCATATTTGATGCATAAACAAGTGGTAAGTACCTTAACATTAATTTTCAGGGAGACATTTGCCAAGTACTGCTTGCTGATCTTAAAAACATGCTTTGTTAAGCAACATTGCGATATCAATCCCAAATCAGTTTCACAAATACGTTTGATGTCACCTGAAAATATAAAGTTATATCTGGAAAAATATATAAGGGTTCAAGGAGAAGGGACTATATATGCAAGGCAATTAGCAGATGACACTTACCATACAATGGACCATTATTGTCAGGGAGGATGGCCAGAAGAAGCTCAAGTTCTTTACCCTTGAGTTTGTTCAATGCAATATTATACACATGTTTAAGTGCCTTTACTACTTGATCCGGTCTAGCTGAATATATTGGTATCACAGGCTCACTGTTAAATTCCTGTAATATTCATTCAGAAGGTCAAATTAAAAGATGCACATAGTTTCAGTTTACACATGAACTTGTATTGTGCGTAAATGTGAGCAGAAATGAGAGGTATAGTACCATGCCGGAAATCTGGCACATTTGTGCCAATTCCTGGCAAAACCCCCGAGCAGTGGCTTCTGGAACACTCCGTGAGAAGTTTATACAGGCCCAATGGCTCACCTTGCATCCGTTGATCACTTTCTGTCAAAACGAGTTTCTTTTAAGTGCAAGAGTAGTTGGATCAAACACCATAATCGCCAAACATGAGATGCCCAACAGACTGGAATCTTACCTTGTTTACCATGTTCCATTGACCAACCTGTGGCAAGCACTCTTTCTCTTTTCCAGTATCATGATATTTCAACTGAATCCATAAAAAAAACACGTTTAATGCATCAACAATGAGCAACTCCTCATGAATAATAAAGTAATGTAGTCTCGAAAAGAAAAAATGAATAACATGGCATAATATTATTCCCACCCAAGGTGCAGGAAGGACTCGAGCTTCAACGGAGGTTAGCTTCTCACTTATGTTGATCCCAAATTCCTTTGCATATGGATCTTGCTCGTATCCATTTTGATGAACGGTCTGAAAGCAGTAATCCTTTTTAGTCTTTTGAACCATTTTAACTAAAAGTGTTGATTAACAAATTCCATCACTTACGAAAGTGAAAACCCTAGCAGCATTAATGGCTGTCTATTCAAGGTCCACTGCATAGAATGTTTGGACCACAGGCAAACAAAAGTAGGGACTCTTAGGGTAGAACAATGAACAGGCATAGTGCGCGACTTGCTGTCTTTAGGTTTGTTTAATGAAAATACAAACCCTAGAAGACTAGCACATCTAGCTATACATATCATGTGTAACAACCCACGGGCCAGACGGGCCGGGCCGAATCCCGGATTAATGTAGCTCGACTACTGTAGCGCCGAAAAATACTGTAGCGTTGGAGGTTTAGTCCCATACTGAGAAAAGAAAGAAACCCAGACCAGCTTAAATACCAGGCCCAGGGTAGTTGAATAACTCCGGTTGCAACTTTTTGCGTGAAGCGAGGACGAAAGCGCAAGAGAGTTATTTAGCATGTGTGATTTACTCAACGTGCAGAGTAGATCTTAGCCGTTACCCTGGGTCGGGTCGTTATAGTGGTATCAGAGCCGACTCTCGCGATTTCATGCCACATACGAGCAGAAGTGTGCGGGCATGAGCACAGACACGTGCGGGCGCAGATGCCACCGGCATGTGGACGGGCGCGTGCGAGGCACGGACGTCGCACAGGGACCGTTAGCACTGGACGCATGGACGTGGCACATGGGACCGTTAGCACTAGACGTATGGGACGTGGCCAAGAGAGAAGATCCTGGTATTTAGGTTGGTCTAGTAGTCGACGAGGGCGTCGAGTCCTAAGGGGGTGATTGTAACAGCCCACGGGCCATCTGGGCCGGGCCGAATCCCGGGGTTACTGTAGCTCGGCTACTGTATCGCCGAAAAATACTGTAGCGTCGGAGGTTTAGTCCCATACTGAGAAAAGAAGGAAACCCATACCAGCTTAAATACCAGGCCCAGGGTAGTTGAATAACTCCGGTTACAACCTTTTGCGTGAAGCGAGGACGAAAGCGCAAGAGAGTTATTTAGCAGGTGTGATTTACTCAACGTGCAGAGTAGATCTTACCCGTTACCCCGGGTCGGGTCGTTACAATATGTATTATGTAAGCTTTCAACAGAGAACATTCAGTTAAGCCCTAGCGTAAGTAGCTCAACATACAGCATGTGTGTTGAAAAGTTATTTCTTCTTTAATAATGGAGTTAAGATTAAAAAAGTTCACCTGAAGAATATTCATCTCCTGTTCTCTAGGTCTTTGGCATGTAACCTTTAGCAGTGATGTGATCTGTTTTTCATTCAGCCTCTTCGTGTATCTCTGGCCCTCAACAATCTTGCAGGCCTAGTATGAAATGTCTCAATCTCAACATTGCAATGTTCACCACTAGAGTTTGACACTTACTAGAAACATAAAAAGAATTGACAAGTGAGCATAAGTTTGTGACTTCATTAGCAAACATACTGACCTCCATCGGAAGATAGTTTGCCTTCTTTTGGTTTCCAACCTGAAGGCAGGGAAGGTGAGGATGCTGAATGGTGAACCCATACATTTCCTTGAAGTACTCCACTACGGATTTCATATTCATTTGATCATCAATTGGGAAACTGTCAAAAAGTAGGAAAAAAGGCAATTCCATGATTTAGAAGACTGCACTTAAAAGCATTATTAACAGCATGTATTTCATTAGGTCAAATCATTTCAGTGATAACATGGATTAGGAAAGTCAAATATAATCCCAATTTGGGTTTAGACTTTAGAGGTTGCATGAACTTTGTTCCTTTTGTATCTACAGGTTATACCGTTCGTTTATGTTCATTGAACCAGGTTAGATCATGTCTCAAAACAGATATGCAAACAAGACATGGTCAGGGGCTAGTGAAAAATCAGTAAGGATCAAAACATACATCAGTTCATGAGTTGGTTGTGTTGTCAGTCCAGAAATGCGATACTTCCGCCTTACATTTCCTCGGTGAGTGACCTCAACTTTTACGCCTCGCAGTGCCTTCTTGATCTGCTTGGCATAATAAGCAAATTACCCAGCTAAATACTATGAATTACTGTACTTCATTACGGAAAGCACAAAACTCGAAGGACATAACCAGCTAACAGTCCATAAGCAAAATGGACCAAATGGCAGCTGTTACATGTCACTGTAGCTCTATGCTAGATTCCTTGCTACCTATAGTAAGATTACCTTGATTCGGTTAGCATCGGACAACGGCCTTGATATGACATCCTTCCCTAATATCTGGGCCACGAACTCGATCACCGGCAGCGGCTCGATAAACGCTGTAGACGACATGTCTAGCGTCCACATCGCCATGTAAGCATCAGCCAGAGGACAAACAAGAAATCACATGCATGAGGGCAACAAATATTCCCCAGCCGAAGCACAACTCACCGATGTTAAGCGACAATCCCATCTGGGTCGGCCGGATGCTCTGGTAGAACCCACACCAGGACTGGAGGCCATCGCCGAGCCGCTGCGGCTTCCTGATATCCGGCGAGTAGAAGGACCGGCCGATGGACACGTACCTAAGAACGGGGAAGAAGCGCCATTAGCAACAGCTTCCTCAAATCCAGGGACGCCAAGGGGCAACGCGTGGCGTTGCAATCAATCATGGTTTTAAATAGCGGGCTAAGGGGTTTAGCGATTGGACTCAAAAAACAGTTAATAGCGGGCTAAATGAAGCTATAGCGGGCTGTAGCGGGCTAAATGAAACTATAGCGGGCTGTAGCGGCTAAATTACACATGAGTTCAAATAGCGGTATCATGCCTCAAATAGCTATAAAACTATAGCGGGAGATTTAAAACCTTGCAATCAATGCAGGCGCCGGTGGAGTAATTACCTCTGGTTGGCGAGCTCCCGGAGCACGATGTCGAGGACCTGCAGGGCCTCCTGCGGCGCGTCCGCCTGCCGCCCGGCGATGAACTGCCGGAGGTGGTGGAGGTCGGCGCGCGCGGCGAACTTGATGGCGACCCTGTACTCCCTCTCCCTGCGGGGACGGCGCAATCTCGCGAGTCAGTACGACACGGGCATTAAGATCTTTAAGGAAGACGTACGAGGCGGCGGCGGGCGGCGCGAGTGGTGCTGGGAACAAATGCGGGGGCGCGTACCGAGGTGGGACGCCGGTGCCGTCGTCCTCGTCGGCGAGGCGCACGACGAACTCGCGCGCGTCGAACGGGAGGGTCCCGGCGGTGTAGAGGTTCTTGCGGCCGTCGTAGGCCGGGAGGCGCATCCCGAGGTCGGACGCGCGGTAGAGGCGGACCAGCTCCGCCATGATGGCCCGGTTCACGGCCCGCGAGCTCACCTCCGGCGTGATCTTGACCTGCGAAACCACCCGCACAGGAGAAAAGGTCTCACCTTTTGATCTCAATTGCGGCCGAGCGCCGGAGGTGGAATCATGAACGGAGAGAGAGAGAGGGCGCTTACGTCGTACTGGGTGAGGTCCTTGTCGGGGAGCTCGGCGAGGAAGTGGTTGGCCTTGACGACGCAGCGCGCGCCGATGGTCCCGAAGCCCGGGCGCCGGCAGAACGACAGCCCCTTGCTGGGCACGGGCGGCCCAATGACCGTGCGCGGCGGGGGCGCCGGGAGCGCCCTCGGCTCCGCCGCCGCCGCTTTGGCCCGGCCGCGCCCGCCGCGGCGCCTCCCTCCTCCTGCGCCGCACCGCTTGCCTCCCTCCGGCGGCACGACGGCCGGCTCCGCCTTGGGCTGCGCCACGCTGCTCTGCAGCGGCTGCTTCCTCCCCGTCGCGTGGCCGCCGCTGGCGCCCCTGGCGCCGGCGGGCCCCTGCTGGTGCCGCGACTGCGGCGGCGGCGCCATGTCCAGGACCTCGAGCATGTGACCGACCACTGGGGCGGGCGCGGCGGGGCGGCGAGCGAGTTCGTTACCCGACAGCCGCGGCAGCAGCCCCCCTGCGCGAAGGCTGATAACGTGACCAGCAGCGGGTAGTAAGAAAGCGGCAAGGCGAGAGCGCGACGGTGAAAACGAAGCGAGGTCGCAGCGGTAAAAATAGGCCCTCCACTCCTCCCCCTCCCCGCGAAATTAATGCGGCGCGGGACAGAAAGGCATTAGAACCTCTCTCTCCCCCGGCACGGCAGTGATGGGCGGCAGCTGAGCTGAGCTGGGCGGAGGCGGGCAGGTTTGACCTGCTGAGGGGCCTAGGTGGCGTCGTGGCGACGCGGGGACGGTGACGCGGTAATAGTCACGGCGGTGATTCGAGTGCGGGGGCGGTGAAGCGCGGAAGCGGCAGCGGCAGCCATGGATCGGAATTGACATGGTGTTTAGTTGTGAAAATGTCTGAGTTTGGCTACCATAGCACATTTCGTTATTATTTGATAATTAATATTTAATTATAAATTAATAAGTGTTATTGGATTCATCTTGTAGGAATTAATTAGACTATTTAATTAGTTATTTTTTCAATTATATTTAATACTCTATTATAATGCTATATATATCTGTCCAAAAATTTGATATAACGAGTACTGCATAAATTTTTTTTTACAACTAAACGCCCTCCCTCCTGCTTTTACCAAAGGTGGCAGGCGTCGGAGAACCGGGGATTGTGCTGATGGTACTAGTGCGCTACGGCGCCGCCGTTGCCGTGCCCCGGACCGGTGGCAGCGGCAGGCAGCCAGGCCCCGCACCGGGCTTGGGACGGTGGCGTTCCCCAAGCGCGGGATGGACGACGGAATGGAACGGGATGGATGGGGATTTTTATTGAAAAGTGCAGCGCATGTTCGTGTGGTTGGCGCCTAGCGTTCGCCGCCCCGTGGTGTTCGGGGCGCTGTTAGGCTGACCACAGCGGATGGAGTAAGATCAAATTTGCTCCCTCCTCATTTTCCACGTCTTCTCTGTCTACAGTACCAAACAGTGTATCTATAATGTCAAACAGTATATTTGCTCCTTCATTTACTCTTCCACTGTGGACGGTCTTAAGGCGCGGATCGTGACAAGGCGCAGCAGGTGTTCGGTCTCGAAGCGCACAACGAGTCCCATTTCGACAGAAGCAGAGCCGGGAACGAAGAGCTACCGTGCCCGAGGCGACTGAAACGACCAAGATGCAGAGATAGGAGGAGTGGTAGTATTTTAAGGTGCCGGCCGGCATGGCATGGCATGGTCCGCGGATTATAGAAAAGCCCATGCGAAGCTTCAGGCCACCACCGGGCTCAGGCTGGGGCGCTGGGCGCGAGCGGGAGCGGCGGCGGCAAAGGAGCAGCGCCGCCGCGTGCGCTAGCCTCTGCTGCCTCGACGGCCGTGCGCGCGCGCTTTGTAAGCGTGCCCCCGACAGGAAGGCACTCCACTATTGCAGAATAGAATCGCCGCAGAGGCACAGGCAGAGGCCAGAGGCCCCCTCATGGACTCATGGTCATGGGCGCAACAAGTTTTTTAATCGCCCGCGCCCGGCCGGCCCAGCAGGCAGCAGGGCCCCTGTCCTCGCCGCCGCAGCCGTCTACGAGAGAGCATGCGCACAGAACGTGCCGTCGCAGGCAGCAGCGGCCTGGCGCGCCCCGGCCTGAGCCGGACGCCGGCCGCACACGCCCGCCGGGGCGGCACGGCACCGCACGGCAGGGCAGGCGGAGGCGGCACGCAGCACGGGCGCGCGTGCCGAGGCTCTGGGGTAAGGGTGGCCCTGGTGGGGCGGGCGCCGAGGGACAAATCGGAGCGTTCGGGCAAAGCGGGGCCCCGGCGTGCAGCGCGCAGGCGGGAGCAGCTAGCGCCGCTGCCTGGCCCGGCTGCCGGTGCCGGGGGACCAGCGGCCAGCGCGCCACGACACCGGAGCCAAGCAGCCCAGTCCGAGGCCGCGGCCGCGGCCGGAGGCTGGAGCCGCCGCCCGCGCGCATCCGATGCGTGTCGTGGCGCATCCTGTGCGCGCCGCAGCGGCCGGGCGTGCGTTGTCCGCCGCTGCCGGTGGCTGGTAGTGCTGGGGGCCGGCCGGTGGGCGGTCGCTAGCTGCCGGCCGGCGTGCTGGAAGAGTAGATCGAGTAACTTGAATTGGTAGGCATGCATGCGCCCTCCTGGTGCTTGGCCGGCCGCTCAAAAGGCGCCATCATGGCCTGGCCGCCGTCGACCGGCTGGGGCCGCGGCTTTCCTCCGCAGACAGGGCGCGCAGGCGGACACGCTCGGCTCAAACACCGTCAGAGTAGCAGGCGGAGGGGCTCGTACGGACGGAGCATGCCGGGACAATGGGGGTCGGGGGATACGTCGCCGCCGTGGCACGCGCCCATGATTGATCGCGTGACCGCCGAGACCGACCGCGCCGGGGGCGCGCGGCACGCGCCGGGGGCAGCCAGGACCACGCCGCGCCGCGACGACGCGCAACGGACGCCTCGCCCTCGCCTCGCCGTCCATAGATCGGCACGGCACGGCCCCGCCGGGAAAGGAAGCGAGGAGAGATCGCCTCGGTACGGGCCTTCGTGAACGGCGCAGCGCAGCTTTGGTGTCAGCAATCATGCCCCCCGTTGAAACAGGAGGAAGGGCCAGGGCCAGGACGCCCATGATGGCGAGCTGAGGTCGTGCCGCCGCCGTGCGCGCTCCCGGGCCCCGTACCAGGCCACCAGCCGTCCGTGCCGTGCGTGCGTGCATGCATGCGCTCCGATCCCAACAGCTCCGTGCGTGAGTGAGTCTAGAGTTTTCCATTCACGCGTGCGGATGTGGTGGTGCCTGTGGATCGGGCGAGAAAGTGGCTGCCTCCCTCCCTCCCTCGTCTTGTTCAATAGTGTATCCGAAAGGGAGAGGAGGGGGGCTGCGTCACGTGCGCAATGCCCACGCCGGCGCCGGCGTCGCACTCGCGGCCGCCCCCACGCCCCGCGCCTTTTGCGTGAGTGGGCTGGGTGGCGGCATGGCAGCGGCGGGGACAGCGACGCAACGTGCAGGCCGCACCAAAAGAGCGGAGCACGCCGGGGGGGGGGGGGGGGGGGGCGGTAAGGCCACGCCGCCGCCGGGCACGGGATCACGCGCGCGTGCTCGCCCGACCTGCTCCGCCCGTGCCCGGTCGGCCGGCACGGCAGCCGCCGAGATCGCCCGCCCGCGCACGCCGACGCCGCGCGTGGCCGTTCCACGCCACGCCCCACGCTAGACGAGATGGAAGAAGGTAGTAGCTATAGCTGCCGCGCGGCATCGTACGAGCGAGCGGCTGGTGGGTGGTGGCGCTGGTCCCGGCCCCGGCGGACGGACGGAGCACGCCGCTCGCCGCGCGGGCTGGGGAGGGGTGGTCCGGCGAGCTCCTTTTTGCCCCGCTTTGCGGAGCACGGCCACGGGCGCGTTCGTTCCTTTCTGGGAACCCCATGGCCCTTTCCTAGTCTTTCGCTGATGTTGCGGCAGTGCTGGTTGCCGAAGCGTGGTTGAGGAATGGGAATAGGATGCTCCGTCTGGCCCAGAACCATCCTAGGGTTGCCACTAGCTTTGATGGATTGATCCACTCTCCCATCGTTGCATTATCCATTGTGCTTGGAATCACTGCGGCAACTTTCCCCCAAATGCACGGGCACGGCCACCAAAGTCTAGCGCGCACGTTTTTCGAAAAGAAAATCTCATCAAATACTAAATAAAGTCTATTTATAAATTTTTTTAGAAATGAGTATAACTTTTCGCGACGAATCTAATAACGGTAATTAATCAATGATTATCTACAGTGATGCTGCAGTAACCACCCTCTAATCACGTGGTTAAAGGTCTCATTAGATTCTTTAAGATCATTAGCGTCGGGTTCTGAAATTAATTTTATAAACTGGCTTTATTTAACAGTGTAATTAGTAATCAAAATTATTACTATTCTTAGTGTGCTATAATTGTAGAGCGAACCAAACAAGAGCAAGACCAAACATCTCCAACGGCGCGCCGTGCCGCGGCCGTACCAGGCAGCGACGCCGGGGTTGGCTTGCGGGCGATCCGTGACTGCAGCAATGGCCGCCGCGGCGGGCAGCAGCATCCAGGCGTCACGTCGCCCGGCCGTCGCGCGGCGCGCGGCCGGAAGGGACGCGGCCACGGGCGCGTCGCGTCACCGTCTCAGGTCTCTAAACCCCGGCCAGGTGACCACGGCCAGCATCGCCACCGGAGCCCATCATGCCGCCGCGCGCGGTGACGCGACGGGCGATGCCCCCGGGCCTTCTCCGGAGAGCCGAGATGGTTGGACGGACGGATGGGACGGGTGACCGGTGGCAGGGAGGCGCCATGTCCATTGCCAGTAGGATAGGGTCAGGTCAGTCACTCACTATGCTCTAGCCAGAAGCTTTAGGCTGACCGGAGGGAGAAGAGCAAATTTGCTCCCTTCAAGTTTCCCACGCCATCTCTGTCTACAGTGCCAAACAGTACATCTACAGTGTCAAACAATGTATTTGCTCATTCATTTACCCCTCTCTCTCTGCTGCTCTGGCTAGGCGGGCTGGCGAGAGAGAAGCTTTTGGCCCGGACCTATGAACCGGGTGGAGGTTTTGGTCATGTTTGGTTAGAGGTGAAAAAATTTTCATAAATTTTTTTTGTCCCTTTAACCAATAATTAGTGTTATTAAATAAAGTCTAATTACAAAATAATCTCCACAATTATGGTACTGTAGCGTCTTTAACCGCATGATTAGAGAATAATTAGGGACATTTACGGTAGCATCATTATAGCCAATCGTGGTAGAACTTGCCTTATTAAATTCGTCTCGAAAAATTACACACATCCATAAAAAGTTTTGCACATAAATTTTGTTTAGTATTTCATGCATTCATTCGTTTTTGTGTGAAAAAATTTCAGGGGCTAACCAAACACGGCCTTTGTTTAACCTCCTTGCTGTGGTGGACAAAAGCGGCGGCGTGCTTCCCTTTTGCATGCGCTCTCTTTTCCTCTCAGAATTCCACTTTTGTTTCCTTTTACGCGCAGAGAGGAGATGCGGGGGGAATCTCGCATGATCTACCAAAGGCTGCTCGTGTGTATTGATGAATGATGATCCGTATTACCACAACAAAAGTGGCTTAGAATGCAGCACTTTCACCCAAGAAAATTTAAAATGCATTGTTCATTTTTTTCAAATAATACGAGTTCTTGTTCTTTCTAGGAATACCAGAAAAAGAATGCGAGTTCTTTACTTGGCCATTCATCAAATGTTCTCCTCCCCTGCTAGCTAGCTAAGTGTCTCGCAGTGACAGGAGTACAGGACAGGCCATTGCCCATTGGTGCTGGCACGCGAAGGAACAACGAGGGTGGCGACAGGGGGCAGGAAAAGGGCCACGGATCAGTTATTCAGTTCGGCTCGGGCGATGGCGAACCGCGACGGCGAAGCACGGACGGAGGAAGACGACGAGCGGAAGGGAACAAGCCGGGCAATCATGAAAATGTTGGCGCGCATTCATGACCGGCGCGCAGGCTGTGCAGGGGAGGGGGCGGCGTGCGCGTACGTCGGCGCTGATGCGTGACTAGGATCTCGACAGTGTAGAGAGAGAAACCGGGGGGGGGGGAGCGAGAAACCGTGGTCGCTGTCTTCACGCCAGTCTCTGCTTTGGGTGGGAGCGAGAAGCCGGTTTGCTAGCTCGCTAGTCGCTTCTGCGGCGCGCTGGCAGGGCACAGGCTCGGGCTCCGCTCGCGCCTCAAAAGCTCCGACCGACCCGAGCCACGGCCACAGCGAGAAAGAAGAAGCAAGCAACGGCCGGCCGGCCGGCCGGTCTCAAAAGAGATGGGGAGGGAGAAAAGAAAAGGAAAAAAAAACTCAAGGAGCATGGCATCCATGCATGCGAGCCTGCAGAATGCGCGCCCATAAATGCCACGGCAGGGCACAGCGTGCACCAGCAGAGCAGGCACCCCATTTGCTGCCCTATCCCTGTATCCCAGTAGTATTCCTGCTATCCTTGCTCTCACCAGCAACGGCACTGCAGATGCGCGCGCCAGCAAAGGCATGGATCAGCAGATTCCTGTGCCAACTCTTTTTTTTCCTCAGGAAGAAAAATCTGGCGAATAGGATTAGGATTCACTGCTGTGCTGTGCATGGAAGCAAGTTACGAGTATCCTTGCTCACTTGAGTCAGCTAAGCTCGTGAAAACGCAAGCTCTACATGAACAGTTTGTTTAACATCCAGTTTGCACGCGCACAAGAAGGTAGCAGCGCACCTGAAGAGCCTGACGAGAGGTGGCGGTGGCCTCGAAGATGAATGAACTCGCAGCGCTGCCCGGAAGGAACTCCCAAGCCGGGTGGGTTGTAGAGACTTGTGGACTTGCAGAGCAGCAGCAGAAGCAGGAGCAGTTCCTCCGTTGGGCAAGGGCAACGGCACTTGGGCTGCTAATAGGCTAGGATGCCATCCGGAACGTTGCGGCACGCGACGAGCTTATATAAAGCCGTGGGGGAGAAAAGGAGAAGGGCCCAAAGCAAAGCAAAGCAAAGCAAAGCGCCCTGGCCGCCGGGGTCGCGCGCGCGCGCACGCTCGGAGGGCCGACTTTTTACGTGCGCCGGCCGCTTCTTTTCTCGCTCGCTCGCCGCGCCCCCTTCCTTCCCCTTTTACGGTGTCGACGCGCGACAGGCCCGGCCGCGGCCGGAGCCGAGCCCCGGTCGCCGCCGTGAAAGCTCGAGAAAGACGTGCGCGCCCGGCGCGGCGCGGGGGCCGAGGGAGGAGGGCTGCCGAGGAATGTCTTTTTTTTTTTCTTTTTTGACGCGAACCGGCCGCTGTTCCGTGGATGGACGTTGGACCGCGAGTCGGCTGCACCGTTCCTCGAGATCTGGCACCGCTTCCGCTGCTGCCGACGCCGGCGAAGACGTGCGGTGCCTGCCGCGGCGGCGACGACAGGACAGAGCGAGTCGGCTAGAGGCTCGCTCGCTTGCATGGCGTGGCAATGCATGCATGCGCCGCAAGGCTGGGCCACTAGGAGTAGCCAAGCCACTACGGCTAGTCGGAGGGTAGCCGAACAGAAAGCAGTTTTGGCTTTGTTTGGATCTCAAAATTTTATACTATAAAACGTCACATTGAATATTTCAAAATATGCACGGAGTATTAAATAAAATCTATTTATAAAAATTTTTGTGCGGATGGGTTGTAAATCACGAGATGAATCTAATGAGCCTATCTAATCCATGATTTGCAACATCGATGCTACAGTACTATCCACTAATTATAAATTAATCATGGATTAGTTAGACTCATTAAATTCGTCTCGCGATTTACAACTCATCTATATAAAAAATTTTGTAAATAAATTTTATTTAGTGCTCCGAAATAGTAAGATTCTCTTCCAAAAATTTACACCAAAAAATCTAAACACACCATACGCACACGGGCCGCAAGGGCTCTGGCCGGCTGCCCGGCGTGTTCCCTTCTGGTCCTGTCGAACCGTCGAGCCCGCCGCCCGCCGGCGAGGAAGGAAAGCAGCGGCAAGCCGGCGCCGCACGGCATGCAGGGGGCTGCTGCCGCTCTCCTCCGTCTCGATGTCCATTCCCCCCTTCGTTTTTACCCTGGTCGACGCGAACTGTACAGAAACAGGGCCGGAGCTGGGCGAAACAAGAAAAGGCCACACCGGCTAGGCTTGTCCCGGAGGAGCCGCCGTCGCTGTTCCATGGTACACGAGGAAAAAGTCGGCCGCCGCCCGTATGGGCAGCTCGCTCGCCGCGGGGCCCTTTTCATGGCGGAAATGCGGACCGCGCGCGGGAGCCGGTGGCCCACACGTACGCCATGCGCGGCAACGTCCGAACGCTTTCCTTCCGCGGCGCCGGCGCGCGAGCCCGGACGACGGCGAGCTCTCGCTCTCGCTCTCGCTCTCGCTCACGGGCGCGCCGATCATCGCGTGCCCGCGCCCCCCCTGTAGTGTCCATCTAAAGGGTTCGGCGCTAAAGGCAAAGCGACCTTTCGTTTCTCATCCCGTCTCCTACGCTTGGGAGCTGTTGCTGTTCCCAGAGTTTTTGGTCCAAAATCATCATCAGCCTTTGGTTGAACCCAAGGAACAAAGCAAAAGCCTTTTTCTTTCCTGTTTTTTTACTCGGGCCCGATCAAGCTGACTCGAAATTTTACCGCGGCGTACCTTTTCACATGGTATGTGCAAACTTTGATGCGTCCCGGAAATTACCATGGGTGTTTCTTGGCGCAGATTTGCTGGCCACACGCACGAAAGTAGTGATGGATGTGCAACAACATGCGCGAGGTCAGGCTTCATAATACACCGTTTTGTTTGGAGAAAAGGAAAAGGCAGTTCCATTGGGCATGTAGCAAAACAAATACAGTTTCCCTATCTCCTTTTCTCCTCGTTTGAGCTAAATTTTATCGTGTATAGTATGTTAACTTTATGGTTAGGAAATAGAATTTAACAATGATTTTCGTAGCAACCAAGAAACTTAATATTCCGTAGTTTTACATTAAATGTTTTTTTCCTCGGCCTCTTCAAGGTTCAAAAACATTTATCCTTCAAATCGAGTGGTTTTTTTATTTGTAAAATATTTGAATCATGCCTCGATGTTCACAATAAAGTGGAAAAAGGCATGGATTATATGAAAAATAATTTAAGCACTCTAAATGTATTATATGAACAAATCAAAATATTATCTGAACAAACCAGAAGAACATTAAAATGTCTCTCCACATTGTTGGATTAGATCTTAGATATTAAAGTTGTTCTCTTAGCAATCTCAGTGGTGTCCGAATAATATTACCCCCTCGGTTCTTTATTACCCTCTCCTTCCACTTTTATACCCCTTTCATCCCAAAATAAGTTTAGTTTTAGTATACAGAGTTTGTCCCACAAAACTGTTGTTTTAGCTTGTAATAAGATCCATCTAATTAAAGCAATACCAACTACCAAGAAAATATTGTATAGAAAAACACATAGAACCAATCAAATAAATATTTAGTAGATATTACTTTTGTAGTTTCAATGCAGATGCATTCATTGGGGATCCATGTAACACCCCAGGTGTTTCATTAGCTAAACCAGGGTCATTAGCACCAAATCATGTACCCTTAACCCAATGCAAGTCTACATGAAATGATTAGGAATTCAAAATCTTTGTTGTGTTAGATTTAAAATAACTTTCAAACCGTGGTTTAATTGAACTTTTTCCTGAAATAAAATTTGTAGAGTTTTAAAGGATGAACAATTTTAATGCTTAAATATTTTTAAGTTTTTATACAAAAGTCGAAGAAAATTTGAATTTAACTCGAATCGGGTAATAACGTACATTCGTCGGTTTTCAAATTTAACTTTTCATTTGAGTCCCAAATGAAAGTAAACTTGAAACAAAAGTGGTAGGGTTTGAAATTTGGAACCGCTTTTGTATTCAAAACTTTTTGAGTGTGAATTGAAAATTTTGAGAAAAATTCAAATTTGAATTAGTCAAATTTCGTTCTCTCTCTCTCTTCTCTCTCACCCTCCCCTGTTCCTGCCCGGCCGAGCAGAGCTGCCGGCCGCGCGCCGTTTCCCGGCCACGAGCCGCGCCCTCGTCGCGCCCCCAGCCGCTCCGCCCCGGTTCCTCTCTGAAGCTTCTCGCTCCTGCCACGCGTCGCCGATCCCGTGTGCGCACGCCGAGGATTGCCGTCGAGGCGCCACGGCGACGACGTACCGTGCTGTCCGACTGCGTCTCGCCCTCCCCCTCGCCTTGACTCGCCCAGACCCTTCCCTCGATGCTCAGAGACATCTCCGTCCTTCCCTTCGTCGCTCCTGAGCCCGAGAGCCGAGCCCCGCGCGCCCCTTTGCCGAGAACGGCCAGCGCCGCCCGCCATTAGCGCCGCCGCTCGCCGGTCTCCCGCGGAGCTCCCTCCTCCACCCTTCCTCGCGCCCAACAAACCCCGCAGCGAGCTTCCTTGACCTACACCGGTGCTCCCCGACCCACTCGCCGCCGCCCAGGCCCACCGCACCACCGCCGCCGCCGCCAAACGCCGCCGCCGGAGCTCCTGCTCCGCGGAGGAGCCCCTCCCGGCCATCCCTAGTCTCAACCGAGCCCACCCCTGGGTTCCTCTCGACGCCGCGAAGCTTCCCCTGCTTCAACTCCGGTGAGCCCCCACGCCGGAATCCGGCCGCCCGCCGCCTCCCCTGCTTCAACTCCGGCCAGGGGTGTTTCTGCGAGGAAATAAGTTCTTCTAGGGGCCTCTGCGCAAAAAGTTCTTTATTTTCTCTTTTGTTTCCAAAATAGCAAACTTTGAAAATGCCTAGAAATTCGTAGAAAAATAAGAAAAATGCAAATACAAATGTTCTGGAATCCTTGCAACAAGATCTACAACTTTCATTATATGCACATGTTTATTTTATGTATATATTTTAATCTAGGAAAAAGATTAGATTTCATAGACTATAATTATTGTAGGAGTTCTACTTATCATATATGGGTGATTTTTGTCTGGTGGCTAATCCATTCCATGCTTAGTGTTTTGTAAAATTTTGAGCACCAGTTAACACCTATAACTAGATGAAACCCTAGTCTTGGCTAGATCTAGTAGAATCACTTACTTTTTATTTCTGGATGTTTTTTTATGGATATGTGTATGAAACTTTTTCTATGTGCTTAACATACTAGATGAACATCACTGTTCAAGTTTCATTATTTTTAGATTTGTGTAGCTAGCTCTGTGATTTAATCTTTAAAAATGGTGCTAAATTGTTATAAATATTTGTTACATCAGGAAAAATCTGAAAATTTTACCATGGCTTAGTCTTCAGAAGATAAGCTATCATACAAGTTTTGAGAGCCAAAAACACTTTGTAACTCTCTGTGCAAATTAGTCTTGTTGTATGTCAGTTAAATTTGTCAATTTTATTACTCCTGTTTTATGTCTAGAAAAATTCTGATAAATTTAAAGTGTGTTTAGCTTTATATGTAGACTCCTCTGTAAAATTTGAGGTTCAAAAGTGTTGTGGTTTGATCTGTGTAAATTCATCTTGATCCTAGCATGTTATCGTTAGTGTTGTTAAAGGAAACAACTTTTGGGTGTTTTGGTCTGTGATGAAAACCCCACCTTGACTTTATGAACTAACTAATATTGTTTTCCTACTTTATAAACGATTGCCCAATGAAAGGAAAATGATAGTGTTTTATTTTCTAATTTGAGTCTTGTTGTGTTACACTTTTATTGTGAACTAACTCATAAATTATTACCATCACAATGACTCACCCATGTGCATTGCATCTCATATTGATACTACTACTCTCGCTGACGGAACATACGAGCTGGTGCCCGAGTCCGAGAGTGAGCAGCGTGAAGCTCAAGTTAATCTAACTGAAGCTGCGCAAGACCAGAACCCGAGTTCGGAAGAGCCCAGAACTAGTTACGCCCAGGAAGGCAAGCCCCGGAGCATGTCCTACTATTTTAAATTTATGCAACTTATTATTGTTACTATCTATTTGTGCATTTAAGTTTACAGGAGTTGACTGGAACCTTAGTTGCATAATCCTAGGTACCGATGTTTGAACACTAGTATGTGTAGGTCGCTAGTTGGCTATGCTAATGTTTCGGTAGAAGTCGAGTGATTTCCTGTCACTCGCGAGAATTATAGGAGTTGGATGTTTACTACCTGCTGCAACTATAAGGCCTACGGGGCGGGACTGTGGTACTTGGGATGTCCCGTCTGTTTAGTGAAATTTGATAAGGCCGCAGTGTGTGGTAGCGGTAGTTAAGCGTTTGAATGTACTAAACACATGCCGAGAATATGGTAATCGGTAAGCTTAAGTACCTGATTGGCCCGTCGAGTGGACTTCTCCCTCACCTTCTTTGAACGTCGTTTCTCATGCGCGCACATGCGGGTGCAGAGTCGTCGTACTCTGTAGTCGAGGACGGTGACCCTGATCCACAACCCGGAAAGAAAGGGGAAATGTTGCACGTGTGACTCTGGGAGTAACCACGTGACGTGTGTTTAGGTCTGCCTTGCAAGGTTAACAAATTCGATTCGAATCGTCCGCCTCTCACGGATAATGGGACTGCTTAACTCTTCTGCCACATAGAGTAAGAAGTGGAACTTGATGATGATGATGAATATGGTTGATTGATGAAAGATAAATATTGTTCACCATGTATGTTTTTGGATAGATGCTCACTTAGAATTGTTAATTGCACTAGAACCTGAAAGCTAAAATATGAAATTAAGGATCTATTCTTTACTGCTTTTCGGCAAACAAACCCTTCAAGCCAAAAATCTTGCATGTCTAGATAAAGGGCTAAATATACCCTTAGTCGGGTAAGCCTTGCTGAGTATTAGTGTACTCAGCCTTGCTTGTGGCTATAATTTGTTTCAGGTGAAACCTTTGAGGATATGATTGCCAGTCTGACCTGGCCTTGCACTCTCCCGCCTGGTTGGTCCGTGGAGTGGGATACGTCCCCGGCCACCGATGACAAGAACGAGTGATGTCATGAAATGGGCTTCATCGTGACACCCTTTTCGTCGTTAGTTCTCGTGTTTACTTTCCGCTAAAATAAAGTACTCTGGTGAACTTCTTATATGTTGGCTTTGAAAAGTACTTTGTTAAATTTGGAACTTGGTTTGTAATTCTACTATTATGTTAAACTCTGTGGTGTAATATATTGTGAGGTGTTGTAATCTCTGGACTCGGCTTCGCGTGAGTTATGCTGCTTTGTTCGATCCAGGTTTAAGTGGTTTTATCGGGAATTTACCCGACAGACCTCCGATGTGCTCCGTCTGCTGTGCGAGTTAAACCTAATTGCCTTTGCAACAATGGTTAGCGCACTTAAGCCGGTTTATGTCGGGCGGTTCTGCCACAATCCAGAAAACCAAATAAATAACACGATTTTCAATCAAAATTGCTAGAAGTAATTAGAGGTAACAAAGTTATTTCTTAGGATGAGTAATGTGTCTGAAATTTTCTAAAACAACCCTTATTTTGGGACGGAAGGAGTAAAGCATAGTATAACATGGCATGGTCCTTCAAATAACATTTTAACTATTTATTTATCATATATTGTATCACTTATGGTTGTAAACTTATAATCATGGTAAAATATATTTGATTACGACTCCAATCATATAAAGTGTGCATTATAAAAATAAAGATTATTAGTTAAAGATTATAAAGTTTAAATCTTAATATACGTGCGCGTCTTATAAAAATAGAAGGAGTATAAAACTTATTTAGCTTTGTTAGGACAAGCCTTTGACCAACCATTACTCTACGAGTACATACTTTTTTACACAAAATTAATATTATTATATACATCTTACTATTACTAATTGGAGGCTCCTTTGAAGTCTTTACATGAAGCCACTTAGAATCCTAGGTGGACACTCTAGAAAAATAGAGAAATTCTATAAATTCTCACAAAATTCAGAAACATATAGCCATCAATATAACAACTCTAATTATAATAGCCATTGGATCTATTATTTTTTCTTATAAATTACTCACCTCTGCCATTATGTAAATAAACTAAAATAACCCCCTAAAGATGTATCTAAATTACCCACCTCTCCCATTATAAAAAAATCTAAAATAACCCCCTAATCTTCATGTAAATTACTCATCTATGCCATTATAATATAAATATCTCCCTAAATTTGCATATAAATTATCCAATTATATCATTATTAGAAGTTAAATTACTCCTAAATTTATATATAAATTATATAATTATAATAAAATATTAAAGTGTATCAATATAAAATTCGAAATCAATATTTCTATTATTCCTAATATACTATACACGATATGTATCACCATGTATTCATGTGTGATGGAAGAGATAAGACTACCAATTCACAAACAAATAGTTTAACTAAATATATATCGAATACATGTGAGGTGTGATGCAAAATGAAATTTATTGTAACTAGATAACGATCGATATATATTAGAATATGTATTAGAATATTTAATTACTAAAAAAGAGCGTGAGATACATAATTATAATTCTTGAACTCATTCTTATAATAATTTTAATTAGGCCGTGCGGAAGTACGGATTGATAGGCTAGTATTAAATAAATGCATAGTTACACATAGTAATAAATTTGCATCACATAATTGAAATATAAATGACACTGAAGCCTACTCTCAATGGTAAAAAGACTGAATGTTAAAAAATGACAACGGATGAGTAATATTGTTGATTGTCCGCTCAAAGCTTACTCCAAACTCCAAAGTTCGCGCAAGTTCAGAGCTTTTGGTGGGTGGTCGCTGTCGGCCGAGACGGTGATCAATGAAGAGGGCGCATGTCTCGAATTGTGGACTGCACTTTTTGCCATTTCCAAGCAAGAACGGAGCTTAAATCTAAGCCTGATATTTCTCCAACAGCACACTGGATCGTAAGAGCAAATATTATAAATGACTGTAAGCTGTCTAAATTCTACGTGGAAGAGAGAGAACAAACCCGACGTCTCGCTTACCGCCGGCCTCAACCCGCGCTTCAGACTCTGCTCGTGGGCTCGGATATCATGACTCATGAGTCGCTCGCTTGCAGCCTTCTGCAGGCGCACGAGCGGGCGTAAAGCCCCGCACACAGCCGGCTAGTAGGATGTGTTATTAGCCACGCCCTAACACTATCGGAGAGAGAGAGAGAGCGCGCGCTCTAGCCACCAGCTAGCTGCACTCAACACCGAGTGAGTCTGATCTCCCCGGATCCTCCTGGATCCATTTCCCAAAAGCGGATGTTTGATCTCTTTCCCGGGGGAAGCTTTGTTTAATCGCATGAGCTCACAGGAGCCCGGTGGCGCATCAATGGCGGCCGTGTCCTTTGCTCGCGAAGCCCCGGCCCCACCGAGTACCTCCGTCCTCCGGCACTGTGCAGATCGGGGGGCAGGGCAGGGCACGCATGGCTGCCATTGCCATCCATGGCAGGAGGGGTTTAAGATTATTCCCGCGAGATCCGGATCGCCCCCGCTCATCATTGCAGCCGGAGGCTAAAGTACGCCGATTAAGTTTACGGGTGCCATGATGAGGGGCCATGATTACTGGCGCGGACTCACTCGGATAACTGTGCCCACCAGCATGCTGGCGTGTGGGGCCGGGTGCCGCAACCATGCATGCTTGCGTGAGCAACAGTGTGCCGGTGGCCGCGTCTGCCACGCTTGGAGTGTGCATGGGAGATACATGGGAGATTCTTGCGTCTGGTGGTCAGCATAAGATCTTGGAGTGAGGTCATGGGCATCTCAAAACCGTGTCCTCCCGGCACGGCACGCACTGTTCTATCTAGTGTTTTGGGTCGGTAGCACCGTAGCAGTGTGCAGTTAGGCTTTGCATTGCTGGATTCAGAATTCCTGGAAACTTAAACTGGTATTGGAAGTGTGCTAAGCAGTCTGTGTGATTATTTGCTTTCCAGATGGGGGCATTAGCATGCCAAATATGTTTGTTGCCGGTTGGCACTGCACGAGTGTTAGTGAGGAAATGCGTAGTTTCAGGATAAGATAGGTGGTGCCGTGGTGGTTGGGGTTTTCTCATGTCATTCCTGACCGTGGCGGGTGAATTTGGAGCATGTCCCGGTAGCAGTGTCCAAATTATGCAAACAATACCTTTCGCATAATTTGGAGGCTTGCCCAATGACCCCCAGGGTTCTTCTCCCCTCCCCATTTCAGTTTTCAGTCACACTTTCCAACCGAATTAACACTCTTTTTATGTGCATCTTGAAAATGTTAATGTGGATTCACTTTCCATGCTGTAATAGTTATGGTATTCAAAATTTGATGGCCCTTGGTGCCGGTAGGGCCCCAACCTGTTCTGAATTTGGTTTGCGCGTGCAAGCATGTGTCCAAATGGCACCAGATTTTGTCTAGAAATATTTTTGTGTGTGTGTGGATAAGTCTAGTCTAAAGAGATAGCTTTGGATAGAAGCGCTTGGAGACTAGCTATCAATGTGTCTGAACCTTGAACTTATTTCTTTCGGGTTTCATCTCTAGCCTATCCCAACTTACTTGGGAAAAAAAACTATGTTGTTGTTGTGTGTGTGGATAAGTCTAGACTTGCAATGCAACCTTACAACCGTGAGATTCCGCCCTGCACTCCCTCTCTTTCCGTCCTCGTTGTGACTTGTGACGAGAGCCATGAGATGCCTGCATGGACTCGAAATGCAGTGATGGCCACTGCTATTTATAAAATCGCCGCAGAGTCTACACATGGTACCTACGGCGCGCGACATGGACGCACAGAGTCCCCAAAGGAGAGGAGGCCCAGGCCCTCCTTCCCTTGTCACTGCTGCCGCCTCATGTCATCCGAGACCGGGAGCCTCTCTGAACGAGTCATCGCACTAAAGCAGAGATGCTTTGGAGCCTTTTTCATCGATCAAACGAGCTGCTGCTGCGGCAGCAGCTGCACTGCTGCTGGAGTCGTGGCCACTTGCCACTATGGCCTGTCTGATGGTGAAAGATGGGGGGAACCCATTTTTATATGCCTGTGTGGCCTCATGTCTCCGTTGCTGAAAGAAAGGACGGCTTGGCAACCGTGAGAGCCTGATAGGAACATGGGAAATTGAGAAGTTTCATTCAGATCATTCAGATGACATGAATTGGCCCCAAACAGGTCCCAGCAGCAGCCATGACATTTGAACCTCGGGCCACGCTTGGGGCATGGAAATTTCAAAAGATCATTTTGTGTGAATATCTATCCATACTGTTTGATGTTAATTTCCTGTAAATTTCGTATGCGGGTTCAGAAGTTCGACCATAAGCTATCAGCAAGGCCCCAATGACAGTGTTTCAGTAGTGCCGTGTGCATGTTCAGTGACTGTTCCCAAACGGTGTGAAGTGTGAACCACCTGGTTGCATCCAAGATGGGGCTTTTGCTGGGCCATCACCTCCACTATGGCCGCTAATGGGGAGCATGTCTCGGTTGCCTGCGCAGGCAGGTCCTTTTCGTCCATGCCGCCATCATCGGTTCAGTTCATCAGTGCTCGGCTGGGCGCTGCTGCTGCTGCGTGTCGTTCACAATTGTGATGCGTGCAGCTGCACTGTGCCCACTCCTGAAAAAATTCAGAGGATTGGTTTGGTCGTGATTGATTGAGTGGCCTCCAGTGAGAGATGGCCATCATGCAGGCAATCATGCAGGTAACGGCCACTGATGTGAATGCGATGCGACGTCCATGTCCGATGGCCACATGTGCTGTGTTTAGATGAGGGGAAAAGAGGGAAAAAAAGTCACAGCAGTCACTGTAGCACACTGTAGCACTTTTCGTTTGTTTGTGGTAAATATTGTCCTACCATGACCTAACTAGGCTCAAAATATTCGTCTCGCAACGTACATCAAAACTATGCTATTAGTGTTTTTATTTAACTACATTTAGTACTCCATGCATAGGTCATTTGCTATATTTAATGTTTCGATGTGATAGGGGATGTGATGGAAAATTTGGGAAGTTTGGAAATTTTGTGGGAACTAAACACACCCATGTTTTCCTTCTGTTACTAGCTGGGGCGTGTGTGGTGTTAGCGCTGATGCTAGTGGCATGGAATCCTATAAAAACTGAGAAATGTTGAGTACTCTTGTGATGAGTGAATTGTCAACCGTGCGGTGTGATCGTGCGCTTGGTCTTTGGATTGCAGGTACACGGGCGTCGAGTGTCGACGGAGAGCTGCCGTGGAGGTGCTGTGGCCGATGGACCGTGCGGTGGGCGGCGGTGAAGGGCAGCCGGGACCGGAGCTCGGACCGGGCGGCAGCTGTGGCTTCCACTCCTGGATCGAGGGCGCAAGCGGCGACGGAATGTGGGTTTCTTGGTTTGCGCCACAAAACTAAGGAGGCGGACGGCGGTTGAAGACGCCAAGTCGTGGAGGCACGGGTGTCGGTCTCGGGACTGACGGAGGCGACGGGCGTCGACGGCGTCTAGGGCCTCGCTGCGGGCGAGGAGGTGACGGGCGTCGGGCGGCGTCTAGGACCATCAGAAGGCCGAGGCGGGAACGGCGTCTAGGGACACGGCGCGGAGGCGGGAATCTTCCCGCGCGTGAGGTTTTGGCGGTTTTCTCAAAACCGGCCACCTACCCGGGTTTCGCGGACTCTCCAAAACCGCGGACTGGATCTTCATCAAGACGGCGGCATCGCGGAGAAGACTTCGTTTCGAAGAAAGAACCTCGGCCGTCGGATGAGATCGTTGTACAGGGGGTGCTGCAGGCCAACCGGTCCCTGGCACCGGTCTGACCGGTCTAACCAACCGGTCTAACCGGTCCAGCGTACCGGTCTGACCGGTCCCGCGGGTATAAATACCCCTTCACTTGTGTTAGGTCAAGTGCGGCTTTTGTATTATGTCCGTGAATTGTTCTGTTCTCCAGGCCGCCGCCCCTGTGTCTCTCTTCCCCTGTTCATCTCTTTAGGGTAGATTTGAATGTTGTTTGTGTGAGAACTCTTGTGGATTTGATTGGGAAAGGAGGCCCTAACCTCCTCGTGCCCTCTGGGCGGTTTGAATCAATCCATCTCCTCGTTTTGTGCCTTGTTTGATGAAATTTCGATTTCGTTTTTGGTGCTCTTGATTGCGAGGAGTCCACGAGTTCTTTGCTGTGATTTCCGTGCTTTTAGACCTGTCCTAAACCCTCTAGATTCACTGGCTTGTTCGAATTCGATTTCTTGAGTTCTTGAGAAAACCCCAATCCCTTTTGATCTCCCTCATAATTCTCAAGATTCGTTGATTTTTAGGACGAGATCTTTTGGGGATATGTTCACGGGGTAGGGGCGAAGCAATCCCCCAAGTTTCATCGATTTTCGTGGTCGTTTGGTCGAGATTCACCGTTTGAATCTAAGTTTTCGGGGTTTTCTGGGTGCCACCGGTCAGACCGGTAGGCAAGACCGGTCAGACCGGTCTGCTGGATTTTGAACAGACTCGACCGATCAGACCGGTCCAGGCAGATCAGTTCTGCAGTTTTTCCGATTTGCTTCCGATTTGCTTTGTGGTTTCGCTTGCTCGTTCGATGACTTTTGTGTTGATTTAGCTTTTCAATAGCTACTCCAAACTTTGGTCAGAACGCTTGAGGGCTTGGGCGATTTTGGGACATAGGCTGACGATTCAAATTTCGAAGAAATTTTGATCGGCTCCCATTCACCCCCCTCTAGTCGCCGGCTTCGGTCCTTCAATTGGTATCAGAGCTTGGTTGAGGTTTTCAGTACCTTAACCGGTTCAAAAACCACTTGGCGACCATGACGAGTCTTGGTAAGATCCCGGTGTTTTCCGGCGAGGACTATGCCTACTGGAAGGTTCGCATGAGAGCCTTCTTGCAGAGCATGGGAGCCGAGGTCTGGGAGATTACCAAGAACCAGCTTTACGAGGTGCTTGCTGTTCGGACCATGCCTCTTCAGGTGACCCAGCACGAGGTTAACACCAAGGCCGTCAATGCCTTGTTCACTGGTGTTTCTCGTGCGGAGTTCTCACGCGTCCAGGGCTTTCAGGAAGCCCACAAAATTTAGACGTGCCTTGAGAACTACCACAAGGGTACACCTCAGGTGAAGGCCAGACTGTTCGAGACTCACCGGCGTGAGTACGAGAACTTCACACAGGAGCCGGGTGAGAGCATTGACCTGATGTTCAGTCATTTTCAGTCGATTGTGAACAAGGTCAATGCGAACAGATCTGCTGGTGCCCTTGAGTACACAGAGCACGAGAAGGCTCTCAAGTTGCTCTACGCACTTGACCGCTCTATGTGGGATCTCAAGGTAAACACGATCATTGAGTCTGCAGGCTATGAGACTCTGACCGTGAACGAGCTTTTCAGCAAGCTCAAGGCCACGGAAGTGGATAACCAGACACGAGCCAAGCTCAATGGTGCCCCTCCTCCCAAGAGCGTCGCTCTTGTGACTGGCCCAGGTGGATCGAGCTCTAACGTTAACTCTGCTCTTGGCTTTTCTCTTGCCTCTCTGCCTTCTGTTTCAGATGAGCAGCTGGAGACGCTGGGCGACGACGACTTGTGCCTTCTCATCAGCAAGTTCCAGCGCGTCTACCACAACAGGCAGAGGAAGAAGAACCCCGGGTGCTACAACTGCGGCGATCTGAACCACTTCATCGCCGATTGCCCCAAGAAGTCCGGCGGTGGCCAGAACAACTCCTTCGACTATTACCGCCACCGCGACCACGACGAGGGAGGCTCCAACAAGGAGCGTCGGTGCCACAAGCACCGCAGTCGTGACCGGGGAGGACGCTTTGACAAGGAGTCGCTCAAGAAGCGTTTCCAGTACAAGGCCAAGAAGCGGGAGAAGGCCTTCCTGGCGCAGCTCAGCGACCTCGACAAGAGCTCTGACACCGACCGCTCTTCTTCACCGACCTCCGACGACGACGACAAGAAGAAGAAGAAGCGGGACAAGGAAGCCACCGGCTTCATCGGCCTTTGCTTGGCGGCCGGTCGGCGCAAGAGCTTCTGCACCATGGCGGGCGAAGCCGATGGTGCTCGTGCGTATTCAGGTGGACATGCTACACCGACGCACTCCGGCTCTTCTCCTGGATCCGAGAGCAATTCAGAGGTAAACTCCACAATCAACCTGCTTGATACAGAGGTTAGGGAGTTGTACGCCGCTCTCGACAACCAGAAGAGGCTGCTTAAGGAAGCAGCTAGAGAGCGTAGAAAGCTTAGGGCTGAGCTGGCTTGTGCTAGGGAGAAATCTAGTGAGGATGAGTGCGCTGGCTGCATATCTCACATCAACGATCTTGTTGCTCTCCGTGCCAAGTATGATGAGAACATCGCGAACTTAGATGTTGCTAAGATTTCGCTTGCTGACCTGTCTCATGAGCTCGCTAAGGCCAAGCATGAACTAGAACTAGTTAAGGATGCTCCTATTGTTAGCGATGTGCTTGAATGTGAGGAGTGTCCTATCTTTAAGTCCAATCTAGCCTTGTTGCAGTCCAAGTTTGCTACTGTTGTGTGCGAGCTAGAGGATATGAAGTCTATGCCAGTTTTGCTTGGTGCTTGTAAGCTTTGTCCCATGCTTAGGTCGGAGCTAGAGGAGAAGAACGCCTTGATCAAGTCTTTTGAAAAGACTAAGGTCGTAGAGTCTAGCCCACCTATTGACTGCTCTGTTTGCCCTGGTTTGATCTCTGATTTGGATAATCTTGCGGTAGAGAAAGCCAACTTGGAGAATGAGAATACCTATCTTAGGGCGATTCTGAGTTGGGTTTCTAGCAGTGAGCCGCAGTTGGGCATGATGATTAAGCAGTTCAAGCGTGGTGATGGGTTTGGGGTTGGTTACACATACACGAAGTCAGACTTTGACAGGTTGTATGGTAAGATTGGCAAGGCTGCTGGAAACACTGCTAGCACGAGCACGCAGCCTTCGTTTGTTGACCCCGCGGATGGTGTGCTTAAAGAACCACCGAAAGCACCTCCGCAGAAGCAGGTTTGGGTTCCAAAGCCCAATGAGCTGAGGAATCCCCTCGACACGCTCCCTGCTGCCATAGCCCAGGTTGCCCAGAAGAAGAGGGCTGCTCCTCCCCGTCCGCAGGCTAGGCTTCCACCTCCCAAGCGTGAGGTGAGGTACCACTGCGAGTTCTGTGACAGGGAAGGTCACCTGGAGGAGTTTTGCTTCAGGAGGAAGCGGGCTGTGAGGAGAGAGCAGGAGAGACGGAACGCGGACATGTACTCTGCTCGGGTGCATGGTCCTCCTCGGCGTGCTAATAGGCGAGATGCTAGGGCGCGCCGTGTAGGTGGAGGTCAGGGAGACGGTGGTGGTTACCGTGCTCCAGCAGGTGGTCGCTTTGCCGGTCGTGCTCCTGGTCGTTTTCAGTACGGCTATGGACCACGGGACCGAGGCTTTGGAGGAGGTTTTGAGGCTCCACGCTTTCCTCGCGGTGGTGATCGTCGGCCTTGCGGTAGACGGGACAGGGGATACGCTTTGCCTGACTTTGGTTACCCTTCTGTAGAGCAAATGGCTCGTCACTGGTTTGCTTCTCACTTTGCTAACCCCAGTGTCGAGATGTTTGCTCCCCCTATGTCTCGTTGGTGATGCAGGTTGGTGGCTTAGAGAACAAGTGCTCCATGGATCTTGGTCTTATGCAGGTTTGATCAAGACTTGATGGTTCTCCAAGGCTGATGGATAGCCCGTGGTGGTTTGTGTATCATATGTACATTTGAGTTTGCTCTTTCAGTTCTTTGTACACTTTCTGTTTGTGACTTGTTGTAGATTCTTTATCTCATACTTGCTTTGTTTGCTAGGTCTGTACTTGTGCTATGGTGGACTATCCACTCTGTTTGCGAGTTTTTGTGGTTTTCATTTTGTCATGACTCTTGCTAGCTCAGGGTGTGTGCTTTGTTCAGTTCCCCTCATGCTTGTGTAGCTTGTACTCCTTAGGTCTGGTTGCTAGCTCAAGTATCTTCTTCATATAGTCTTGCTGCATTGGTTCATGTTGTTGAGTGCCTTTAGACTTTTCTAGGAATATCTTTTGTCTTGATATGTTCTAGAGTGTCTTTTGGTATACTTTTACATGTAGCTTGACTAACACCTAATCATTTGCTTGAGTTTTGCTCTGGATTTTTTGTGTTTGCTATTTTCTTGTGTCCTAGCTTCTCTTGTGCTAGGTATCACTTGTTGAGGGGGAGCTCTACCTCAGTTGCCGATGATGATCCGGAGTTACTGTGCCGGCTGCAGGCTCCGGCCCCTTCTGTTTCGACTACCTCAGCTCAGGAGGACGATCCAGTACCACTACTTCCACTTCGATCGTTCACCTCTACAAGAACCTATTCGAGCAGAAGGTGGACCCGCTGAGGATGCAGGAGGAGGTGACCTCGAGCTTGCTATGCTCTAGGTCCAGCGGGATCTTCATCGAGGTATGTGAGCATTCGGCTTGTAAGTTTTCCTCTCAGGATGGACTTGTGGATTTCTGATTGTTACCTTTTCCATGGTACTTAGTTGGATCCATTTGGTCTAGTCCTGCGTGTCTTTGAGCCGTTGTATTTGCTGAGTTCTTCAGTTGCTTAGCTTTTGTTTTTTCTTTGTCCTTATCTTAGTTTTAGCTTTGTTAGTTGCATTGTGCATATGCATTGTGCATATACATTGTACATGTTTGCATTTTGCATTGTCTCACTTGCACTAGCATTCTTGTATACATTGCTATGATCTTCTAATTCCTGCTAGTGTGAGTTGATAAACTTGATCATGTATAGCTTGCTCTATTGTGTATATGACATCATCTGAGTTAAGCTATTTTGATTTGAAAATCTGAAAACATGATCACCCTGTCTTGGCTACTAGCATGTTAGGGAATGTTGATGTGCTTTGCTATCTTATTCATGCTAGTGTGCCTTTTCGTTCAACAATTTATACTTGAAATGATCTAAATCTGATAAAATTGCTTGAACTATTCTTGAAATGGATTGAAAAGATCCAGGTGGGATTGCTTGTCGCACTGATCGAGCTTTCGGGACGGCTCACTTTGCACTTGTGAGAACCCGGGCAAGGCTGTGCATGACTGAAACGAGTGCTTTAAGCTTCTGATTGTCTTTTGGCATAGGCTTGGCCTCGTTGCTAAATGAAGCATGACAAGCTTTCAACCCCTGGCATTAAGAATTGCTTGATATAAAATTGATTGAAAAATGAAGTTTGGGAACTTGTTTTGGCTGGTTTGGCTCACCTGTATGAGTTTGAGTAGCACTGCTTTCCATTTCCTACTTGTTAGTGCTAGATCATGGGTGATGCTTTTATTTCTCCTAAACTGAACTTGCCTAGCTCTAGACTGATTTGATATACCCTGTTGAGCTAGATGCAGGTCTAGTTTATGGATGCACACGTGCTTGTGACTAGATGTTGCTCATATCTTTGTATCCCTGAATGCTTTCACTTACACCTCCTGCATCGCATTCATCGCATAGCATCTGTTTAGGGGGAATTTCAGCTTCAGGGGGAGCTTTAGGTCTTTTTAGACTTGATGTGTGCATGTGCCAACAAGGGGGAGAATTTTGAGAGAAGTGATCGAACAAGGGGGAGACTTGAACAAGGGGGGAGACTTGTTTGATTTTTTGAAAAACTTGTTGTGCACAGGGCTTTGAGAGTGCATCATTTTGGGAGAGTTGCACATGTGAGAGGGAAAAACTTTGCTTGTGGAGTTTCTGCTTTGGTTTTGGCTCCTAGTTTTCCTCGTTTTCCCTTTGCCTCTTGCACGACTGTGTCGAGCGTTACCTCTGTCTTTGAGGAGTCATGTTTTGGCTTTTGATCGATTGCGTCGAGCCGTTGCCCTTGTCTTAGGGGATCGATCTCTGCTTGAGTAAGTGACTGTTTCTGCCTTTCTGAGCTTTTTGTCACTTGCTTGAGTTCTTCACTTCTTGATTCTCTTTTTATCACTTCTCTGCTTTCAGGTGGTGTGTTGACAATGCACTCATCAAGGGGGAGATTGAGGAATGTTGAGTACTCTATCCTGCTTGTGATGAGTGAATTGTCAACCGTGCGGTGTGATCGTGCGCTTGGTCTTTGGATTGCAGGTACACGGGCGTCAAGTGTCGATGGGGAGCTGCCGTGGAGGTGCTGTGGCCGATGGACCGTGTGGTGGACGGCGGTGAAGGGCAGCCGGGACCAGAGCTCGGACCGGGCGGCAGCCGTGGCGTCCACTCCTGGATCGAGGGCGCAAGCGGCGACGGAAGGCGGGTTTCTTGGTTTGCGCCACAAAACCAAGGAGGCGGACGGCGGTTGAAGACGCCAAGTCGTGGAGGCACGGGCGTCGGTCTCGGGACTGACGGAGGCGACGGGCGTCGACGGCGTCTAGGGCCTCGCTGCGGGCGAGGAGGTGACGGGCGTCGGGCGGCGTCTAGGGCCGTCAGAAGGCCGAGGCGGGAATGGCGTCTAGGGCCACGGCGGGCCACGGCGCGGAGGCGGGAATCTTCCCGCGCGTGAGGTTTTGGCGGTTTTCTCAAAACTGGCCACCTACCCGGGTTTCGCGGACCCTCCAAAACTGCCGACTGGATCTTCATCAAGACGGCGGCATCACGGAGAAGACTTCGTTTCAAAGAAAGAACCTCGGTCGTCGGATGAGATCGTTGTACAGGGGGTGCTGCAGGCCAACCGGTCTAACCTGTCCCTAGCACCGGTCTGACCGGTCTAACCAACCGGTCTGACCGGTCCAGCGTACCGGTCTGACTGGTCCCGCGGGTATAAATACCCCTTCACTTGTGTTAGGTCAAGTGCGGCTTTTGTATTGTGTCCGTGAATTGTTCTGTTCTCTAGGCCGCCGCCCCTGTGTCTCTCTCTCCCCCTGTTCATCTCTTTAGGGTAGATTTGAATGTTGTTTGTGTGAGAACTCTTGTGGATTTGATTGGGAAAGGAGGCCCTAACCTCCTCGTGCCCTCTGGGCGGTTCGAATCAATCCATCTCCTTGTTTTGTGACTTGTTTGATGAAATTTTGATTTCGTTTTTGGTGCACTTGATTGCGAGGAGTCCACGAGTTCTTTGCTGTGATTTCCGTGCTTCTAGACCTGTCCTAAACCCTCTGGATTCACTGGCTTGTTCGAATTCGATTTCTTGAGTTCTTGAGAAAACCCCAATCCCTTTTGATCTCCCTCATAATTCTCAAGATTCGTTGATCTTTAGGACGAGATCTTTTGGGGATATGTTCACGGGGTAGGGGCGAAGCAATCCCCCAAGTTTCATCGATTTTCGTGGTCGTTTGGTCGAGATTCACCGTTTGAATCTAAGTTTTCGGGGTTTTCTGGGTGCCACCGGTCAGACCGGTAGGTAAGACCGGTCAGCTGGATTTTGAACAGACTCGACCGGTCAGACCGGTCCAGTGCACCGGTCAGACCGGTCCAGGCAGATCAGTTCTGCAGTTTTTCCTATTTGCTTCCGATTTGCTTTGTGGTTTCGCTCGCTCGTTCGAGGACTTTTGTGTTGGCTTAGCTTTTCAATAGCTACTGCAAACTTTGGTCAGAACGCTTGAGGGCTTGGGCGATTTTGGGACATAGGCCGACGATTCAAATTTCGAAGAAATTTTGATCGGCTCCCATTCACCCCCTCTGGTCGCCGGCTTCGGTCCTTCAAAAACTTGATCTTTACTCAAGAACGTGTCTGTTGGCAAATGGTGCGCAAGTCTGTTAAAGATTCAATAATCAATCATCAAGGGGGGGGGGACGCTACAGCTTTGCTCTAGCTACTTCGGTTTTTAGTATTTGGATATTTGTATTTCCATTTGTTGCCACTGGATTTGTATTTGGTTCCTAATAAGGCTAGTTGTATCTCATAACACCATCTTTGGTCTAGCTACTACTACTTTTTGCTCAATATCCACTTTATACATGTAGAACCGCTGAACTTCATAGCCAGCTATTTATAACATTGAGTAGAAGTTCATCTTTGTTTACAAGAGGCTTGATACAAAAATCTCAAACAATATTGAAGTTCTTAAAAATTCTTTCGCTTATATATCTTACGTTCTACAGCTTCATTTCTCCGCACAACTTTGATTTCCTAGTCGACCAATGCGTGCTGCAAAATTTTAGCCGGTTATGGCTATCTTCACTCCAGCGGTGACCATCTTGATTGGTTTGTTACTCTTTCGCTTTAGTATTAACTGGTAAGAGAAGTTTCGCAAGGATACTACTGTAGCTACAAAGTATTTGTCTCGCAATAGTTTCCTAACTTTTTTCGTGAACATGTCGGAGCACGTATTTTACTAAGAGGGAAGCAATACCATCGTTACAAATCTTAATAGGTAGAGACTATTAAGGCAGTTACAAGCACCACCAAGCAGATGGTAGTCGACCACAACACCGAACAAGAGCAGCAAGAACTACGGGGAAGAAACACACAAACCCAAAAACCTAGACACGACCACACCCCTGAACCTCCTAAAAGAGACCACGACAACAATGGCATTGTTTCCTACCTTTTAACATGATTTTTTAGGCCTAATAAGTCGCATACCCTCTTCCCCTATCATGTGCTAGAAAAGTGGCAAAAAAAAACAAGTTCACATATGGATTGCATGAACGAACATAACAAGAACCTGGAAAGATGACCATATATAAGTTTTAACCTCAGTTTTAGCTAAGCTCGGTGGTAGGATACTAGGATATAGATGTTATGATATGGGTCCTAATATGTAGTGTTAGCAGCACACGGACTATTGGCATGAACTCATCAACAGCTTTCATATATAATCACTTCAACACCATTTTTCTTGTAAGAATGATACAAAATGCCTTCTTCCACAATAAATTTGGAGGGTTTCTAAGATGAGAGTCAACCTAAATTTCATTTGTGCCTGTCTGTCTCACTTGATTTATGTGTGTTTCTAAGCTCTATCTAAACGTTCAATTTTGCAATTTCTCATAGGATTTAATATGCCATGACATCCCAATATACAGTTATTATTCCTAAAGAGTCCTTAATATGATGCATTTTGCATAGCAATTCAATGAATAAGAACAGACAAAAAAAACAATCACTATATATCAGTAACAAACTACAATTTGAGATGACAATTTGTTATGTGCATGACCTTGTGTAATTCGGCCTTCAATTTTAATTTGCTTAGATGATTCATGATTGTACTACCGCCTATCTTTTTTATGGACTAATCATTATATATGGAAAGTTGAATTCCCATAAGCACGTACAAATGAGAGAGGCATGAAGGATGAGCAGTCTAGATCTTTTGAAGAACAGCTTAGTTTGTTTTCCGTGTGTCATGGCCTCATGGGCCTGCTTTCTGATGGTTGCGGCCTTACAGGCCACCTAAGCTGCTGCAAGTCTAACAAGAACAGGGCTTAACCCATTTGGATGGGTTAAAAGTGAGGGGCTAAAAGTTAACTCTAGGTGTGATAATGATCTAAACATATGCTAATTATGAGATAATGAAGACTAATGGGTTCTTACCGAGTTAACCCACAATTAGTCTATGTTTAGTCCTTCTACTTAGCATCCAAATTTAATAAGGACTAAAAATTAGTCCTAAGATCCAAACGGGACCTACTTTTCTACATCTAATTTGTAATATCGTAGATCCTAGTCAAGTCAATCAAAAGTTTACAAATATAAACGTGAATGTTTTTGGTTCACTGCATCACTCGCAGTTTTTTTATTTTTTGCGCATTTTCTCATGTGAGACTGTTGTGAAATTTAAGCGCTCTAAACAGACCATAACAATTTAGAAACGAGCCAGCACTCTGAACTTTCATCACACGGTGCACATGAATTTGATTCATTGGTTCGGGCGTTCATTTCTTCCTGATCACAAGCAGTAACACCTACTAGATCTCATCGTTGCAGGAGGCAACCATGACTGACATGACCAAATCATTCAGCGTGACGGTGAAACCCAGCACTGATAGATTGACGGTGAAAAGATGAGCCGGTTTCATCACCAGGGAGGCAGGGACTGCTTCCTCGGTGGGATGGCTTGTTGGGCCCTCATCGACAACCTTAGCTACGAAGCATCACAGACGAGCTCACTTCATGGAAACTGATAAGTTAATCTGCTGTTACTTTTCTGACGTGATCTGCTCCATGAGGTGATGGTGAAAGGTAGCTCTGCGCTTGTGATTCATGGGAAAAGACGACGTCACTGAAGAACTCATCTGCGGTTACTTCTCTGACGGCTGTATGGAGCTGAGACCGGGTCATTAGTCTGCACTTGTGGTCCTCTATATTCATACTATAAACGAAATATTCCGTCATAGTCATCAAAATTCTCTCCTCTATTTTTAGTTTCGCTGTACTTATTCATCCTCCATATCTCCCTCTATATCAACTACCAGCCTGCGGGGTCCACACGTCATATTATTTTTTTTTTATTTTTTTACCAACCGAACCCTCTCTCTCCCATTCTCTCTCTCCCCGGCCAATCCCCCTCGCCGGCCCTCTACTCTCCTTCCTCGCCGGCGCATGGCCCTCCGCCCCTCCCTCCCTCGCCGGCGGCCGGCCCTCCGCCCCTCTCTCCCTCGCCGGCGAGGCTAGGCCGAGCAGCCGCGCCGCGAGGCTGGCCGCTCCCTTCCTCCGCCGTAGGGGCTCCGGCGCGAGGCGGCGGCAGCACCTCCTCCTCCTTGGGCTTCGCCGTGGCCGGGAACTGCACCTGCAGGTCGGGGGCGGAGCCGCGCCGCGCCGCGCCGTGAGGCCGCGACGCGAGGCGGAGGCGCGGCTCGTGACGGCCATGACGAGGCGGCATGGGTCCATGGCGCTCGTGGCCGCATCCTCTTCCACCTCGCTACAACCTTCCTCCCTCCCCGCCCGGCCTCTGCGCGCGACGCGGCCCTCCTCAGCTCCCTCCTCTGCCCGGCCTCCTCCGTCCATCTCCCTCGCCGGCGCGCCCTCCTCCGGCCATGCACGGCCGCCAGCTCGCCTCGCCATCCCCGGCAGCAGCTCTGGGCGGCACGGGGCGGCGGTGGCGGAGGTCTGCTCGGGGGCTCGCGGAGGCTGGCGCGGCACCCCCAGCGCGCCTCCAAGCGCGCGGCGCCCCGCCCAGGTGGAGCCCCTCCTCGCCTCTCATCATGGCGGCGGCGGCGGCGGCCGTCGGGCGCGCGCGGGCAGCGCATGGCCGCAGCGGCGCCGGGCGCGGACGGGCGGCGGGCGGGTGGCCGGCGCGCGCAGCCGTCGGGAGCGAGCTGCAGCGGGCTGGTCGGGGGTGAGCTGTGCGGCGAGCCGGTCGGGCAGCCGGCGGCGACAACAGCAGTGGAGGCGGGTGCGGCTGCCAGCGCGCAGGCGAGTGCGGCCGCGGGCGAGCACGGCCGTGCGTGAAGCGAGGGTGGGGCGGGGTGGGGCGGCACGAGGTGGACTGCGATTCGGCGAGGGGGCGCGAGGTGGATGGCGATTCGGCCTCGAGTTGTCTTCCCCACGGCCGGCTCCTTCCTCCGTGGTTCCCCATCCCGACCGGAGGTGCAACTCCTCCGGAAAGCAGACGCTAGTGCGCATGCTGTCGAGGCCTCCGCGATGCTTCCCTCCCTTTCTCGCTCCCGGCCGGCGCCTTCCTCCGCGCGAGCTTGGGAAGGGAGGCTGCCATGGCGGAGTAGCAGGGCGGAGGCCGGATCTGCGATGGGCTCGGCTCGTCCCTATAGAACGGCGGCGCGCGGGCCGGCGAGCGCGCGGGACGGCGAGCACCGCCTCCGCGTGCTCCGTAGCTCCCCCTCCTCGGTCCCGCCTGCTCCGCAGCTCCCCTGCTCGCCTCCTCAGCAGCGGGGCTGGGCGGAGTGGTGGCAGAGAAGGAGCGCGTGGTGGTTGGGAATGGCACGCGTGGCATCGTGCGGAGGCAAGGTGGGGTCGGCGCGGCGCATAGCGGAGAAACGCCATCACGGTAGATTTGGAGAAAACACGCCCCTTCTGCAAGCATAGTGGACCCTTTGCAGTACGCCGCTACAGCGAAATTTTCGCTATCCGCGTCCTGGAGGACGCAGTTGCGTATGCCACTACGGATAGCCTCAGGTACCAAAGCTGGTTCAATCACAAGTGTTGCTACAGTTAAGAACCTGGTAGTGATAGTCACCTGGTTTCCCTTGGTTACTTACTTACTTTACTCGGTGAAGATTGCATTAACACTGGTGTACGGCTTCATCTGCATGTCGATCCTGTGCTTACTCTTATTCCAAATTACCGTGAGACCTCTATCCGTGTGGCCCCAAATCCATTTTCTTCCCGGAGCCCAACTGCCTGCCAGTACTCAGCACCCTGCAGTCCTGCACAGCCGTGGCTCAAACTTCTTCCGCCATCACCGTGATCATCGTCATGGCCTCGTCGTGCCACCACCGCTGCCGTGTATAGCCGCACGTCATCGTTGTGCAGAGTAGTGCCGCCGTTCAACGTGACGTGGCTCTGCACCCTCTCTTTGAATCTTCAGCTAGGCGCTTGCCAGCTGCCTCACTCCAATGGCAGCTAGAGCCGGCGTTGGCACCATCGATTAGTGGGGCAGCGGCGGGCATGGTTTTTCTCGGGGCAGTCTCACGGAGGGTAGAATGTCGTCGAGGACGAGGGCCTCATGAGGCTGGACCTACAGTCTGCAACTGATCGTGAAGCCTGTTGGCTCCTTGAGAGGATGATCTGATTGAGTTGAGGGTGGCCGGTAACAGTGTGACATCGTAGAGCAATCAAGTTGTTGGTACTGATTTACAGAAGTTATACTGAATGACGTAGACATGTGGAGGAACCTATCGCTTGCGATTGCATGCTGTTGGTGTTTTGTTGTAATTAGTAAATGTAAAGAACTATTGTGTAAAGTGGAGAAGATAAAACAAGAGAAGAGCTGTGGGAAGAAGAGATCCAGCAAAAAATTTCCTCCAAATCAACATGGTATCAAAGCTAGGGTTAGGGTGTACCACCAGCGTTGCCGTTGCCATGATTAGCTGTCGCTAGCATGCAAGGCTACTACGGCGAGAGCACGCACGGGACCCGCGGGTGCTGCTGCAGTGCGAGGAGGCGCAGCCTGGGCACGTGCGAGAAGGCACAAGCGCGCGGGGTCAGCGAGCAGCGGCGGAAGGTGCGCGCAGGTTCTGCGAGGGCCGGCGAGGAAGTAGTGCGGAGGCGTGTAGAGGAGCTGTGGGCGGCAGGTGCGTGCTGCTGCGCAAGCGAGCCAGCGCCCAAGCGTGTGGCCGCGTGTTTGCTGTTGCAGGTGGCTGTGCGGGTAGCTGCTGCACTGCGCAGGCAAGCAAATGTCCAGGCGAGTGATTGTTGCTGCGGGCTACTATGCTTGAGAAAAAAAGGGGCTGTGGTCCATGGTGAGTTGTAGCACGTCAGGTGTTTTTCTTGAAGATGGTTGTTACATGAAGAAAAAGGAAGAAAATGGGGAAGGAAGTTTGGTTGGTGTGCCTATCGAACAAGTGTTGGTAAAAATGAGTCCAGAAGAAATCAAAGCAAAAATAAAGGAAGAAGTAGCTGCAACAAAGGCAGTCACATGTGGTGGTTCATGAGAAATTACAAAGACTGAGATGATGAGTAAGATGAGAAGTATGATTCAGGAGCTCATGGAGATAGGTTTGATTGGTGCCTAGACAATATAGGCTTATCTAAGTTGAAGTTGGAGCTAGAACGCAACAAGAATTATTTGAGCTGGTCAAGGAGAGTGCGTGTGCTTCTAGGAGGTAAGGCAGTGGAGCATTATTTGGAGGAGACATGTGTTGAGATGGTTGATAAGTTCAGCACTGAGTGGAGAGTTTGATATGCAACAAACTCGGTAATAGTGGCATGGATATTGGCATCCATGTCTCCCATTGTTAGCAAGAGGGTAGAAGCCATGCGCAATGCATCAAAGATATGGAGGACCTTGAGTAACATATACTCTCGGAGGGGAAACGTGATGATGATGATGAAAATTCAGGGCAAGGCAGATGCAAAGTACTTGTGCGAAGAGCTAGATCACTTTGCCCTTCTCCAAATGGAGACTCCATGTGATGCTCAGGCTGTTCATAAAATGGGTGGAGGATAGGAGAGTGACCCACTTCCTGAAGAATCTAGACCCAGAGTTTGAGAGTAGGAGAGCTGCCTTTTGTCATTAGGAGAGTCTTCCTACCATGGATGAGGCCGTTTCAGCCATGATTGATGAAGTGAGCAGGCTTCGAGTGATGGGTAGTAGCAATTCTATGAAGCCGGCCTATGTTGCAGTTGAAGACAGGGAGCAACCACAACCTGAACAAGTTGCAGCTCCAGTCCCACATCCCTCTCCAAACTCCTCTCCAGGAAGCTCGCCAGTCCCGACTGGTAATATTCCTTCCAACATTGAGCATGTAGAATTGCCACTTGCACAACATAATGATCCTAGAGCCAATGCTGGAAAACCTCCTTCTCGTTATGGTTTTAAGCATGATTGTCGGTGTCCGGACCTCGCGGTCTAGCACCAACTAGTGATGATGCTGCGTGTCCCTGTCTCCAGATGATTGGTACAAGAAGAAACACAATGACACGGGATTTATCCTGATTTCGGTCGGTGAGGCCGTACGTCCAGCAGAGTGTGCGAGCACTGTATTATCTTGCACCAGGGTGCTTGTAGTAGGGGGTACAAGCTTGAGCGAGAGAGGGAGAGAAGCTCCCAAGTCTCTGTGTACGCTAGGGTTGATTGAGGCAAGTGCCAATATCAGAGAGAATGAGCTCGAGTGAGTGTGCTTGTGTCTGGGAGAGTTCGCTCTAGGTCGCCCCCCTGGGGAGAGGCCCGCCTCTTCCTTTTATAGGCTCAAGGAGGGGCGGATTACATGCATGGGTTGTCCTAGGTTTCGTCATCCTCTCCCTGAATTGGGGGGGAGGGGAGGGAGCTATTGATAGTCGCTGTTGCTGAGCACTGTGGGGCGTGGCGTTGGGCGTGGTTGTTGTCCTTGGAAGCTTTTAGCCATGCATGGAATGTGCCGGCATCCTATGGCGCCAGTGGACGGCGTGGTGATTGCTGTAGGGCGTGCTGTCCTCTGCGTCTGACCAGGCGGAATGCCGAGTGTCCTGCTGACGGCGGTCTTGTTCTGGTCAAGGGCCGAACAACGTTCGAGGGTTCTTGCCCATGTCTGTCGAGGGTCCTGCAGAGGAGAGAGTACACGGGTTTGGCTGCACAGTGGCGGGAGCAGTGTCGGACATGTTCGCACAGCGTCCGGCAAGTCCGCGCGGCGCCGAGAATGGTGGCACAGTGGTCGAAGTTGGAGGACGGAACTCCGGTCATGTCCACTGTGCGACGTGGCTGCTGACGCCGCCTGAATCCCGCACCACGCTATGGAGTGGTTGGTAATAAATGTGCCTGTCCCGCTGAGCGGGTGGGTCACAGTCCCAGTCTACCGAGGGGGCCTCGAGCGAGGTGGAGTTTCCCCCTCGGACCGTGGCCCCATGGAGGGTTTGGCCTGTGGCGGAACCACCCAAAACACTGGGTCCGGGTGCACTGATCTTTGTTGCTAAGCAACTCGGACCCAATTCGGCACGCACCGGCAGTTCCTCGAGTGAAGCCTTGATAAAAGCCACGCTATTCCAGGATCGCGTAGACAACACTCACACGAAGGTGAGACTAGAGATTACAACACAAAACATCTCATACATCTCAGAGTGATTGTAGCGGAAGTTAACTTTGTTACAAACCAAGTTCAGAGTAGTAAAGTACCGCAGAGTTCAACTACTCAAATTATTCAAGTCTCATTGTTTCAGCGGAAGCAGTAAAAGACAACTAGCGAAAGGATGTGACGCATCGATAAAGCCCATATGAAACACGTCACTCAGCGTGAGGGTGATCAGCACCAGCTGACGGGCCATCCCACTCAACAGACCAGCCCGGAGGCAGAGTACACGGCCAAGTCAGACTCGCAATCAAATCTTCAAAGTTAGTACCTGAAAACAGTGCCACAAGTAAGGCTGAGTATATTAATACTCAGCAAAACTTACCCTTCACCGGATATAACATAGTCTGATAACTAGACATGCAAGGCTTTTTGGTTTGTGGGGTTTATTTTGCCAAAAATACCACTAAGAGTTGATCCTTACTTTCTGATTTTATTTTAGCCACCTTCTAGTTGGATTAACCATTCTAAGTTTACAACTATCTCTACTCGAACGTGGTAGAGCTATCATTTAATCATACAGCAGTATTATCAACATTATGTTCCACTTGTTACTCTATGTGACCGAAAATATTAAGCAATCTCATGCAGTGAGAGGCGGACGATTCTAAATCGAATTTCAACCTGGCCAGGGGAACCTAAACCACATGCATGGGGATCTACTTCGCCCCCGCCCATGCTACTATTCCCTTTTCTTTCCAGTCCGTGGATCCGGCACACCCTCCCCGACTACAGAGTCCAACCACTCTGCACCCGTACGTCCGGATAAAAATAAACCTACTTCTACCAAGAGGGTGCGACATCGTTCCACTCGCTGGTCCAATCAGGTACTTAAGCTTACCGATTACCATATTTCTCGGTATATGGCTAGTACTTTCAAATGCTTAATGAAATGAGCCACACACCGCGACCTTAACCATTTTTGACTACACCAGCGGGGTATCACAACTACACAACTCCGCCCGTTGTCCTTATATTTCAGCAGGAATTTAAAGTCAGTCAATTCCTATATGCTCGCGAGAGGCAGGAAACCACTCGACTTCTACCGTTCCTAATTAGTTGGGCAACTAGTCGATAAAAAGGTCTGGATATCAAATATAGGTACCTAGGGATCATGCATCTAAGATTTTCAAGCAACGCCTAGAAAACGTAAATGCGCAATAAAAATTATTACAACACATACGAATAGTTAGATGAATAATAACACTGAAAATAATGGGATTATGCACCGGGGCTTGCCTTCTTGGGCACTGTCAGGCTGAGAGTCTTCTGGGGCTTGGCCCAGGTCTTGAGCTAAATTAGTGCAATTCAAATTAACCTCCTGAGTAGCAAGAGAATCCGCGGGAACTAGCTCGTAATCTCCATCAGCAAGATTGACCGCGTCTATATGCAATGCAAAATTTTAATGGTTACAATAGGATAAATGGTTTCTTTCCTTCACGATAAAGTTGTAATCTAACAAAATTAACTTAATGAGGATCTTTGTGAGTTCATTTACTGGGCAGTCATTTATGGAGTAGTATTTACCACTATGTTTCTTCATGAATGAGTGCGTGGGTTGGTTGTCATTTTTAGCATTAAAATATAGCATGTTTTCACCATTTCATAACAGAAGAACTACTCATGATCTAGTGATGAAAATTTAATGTAGAACAACTCAGACAATCTAGTATCTACTTATAAATTTCAGCATCTAACCATAAACCATTTAATCATGAAAATCCATGCAAACAGATCCCTATAAAGACTTTACAATTTTGCACAGAATATTTGACATGGGTTCTGATGCTACAAAATTTACAGGAGAATTTAGGTATCATCTACTCAGCACTGTAAATTTTCCAGGTATTATTTCCTTAGGCATCAGGGGTTATAAAATTAACAAAATCGTTAAGCTATTAAACAAAATAATTTTTGCAAAGAGTTATACCAGGAATATGGATTGCAAAATTTTACCAGAACCTAGATATGACCTAAGCATGCTCCAGGAAAATTATCAAGCATTATCTCTACCAGATAAATTAATTATGCATTTAACTTTACATGAGCTAATATTAATTCAAGGTTTATGATGATCAGTATTGCATGTGAAACTTTTACCATACTAAATAAGTGCTCTAACTAAGAACATGTGTAAAAAACATGGTCCAATATGGTTTACTTTACTCAGAACAAAAATAGCAAATCTAGCCATGATATACTAAGTATGATTTTTAACTGAAGCAAAACTCAGTAACTATAGCTAAAACTTTGCAGGCATAATTACAGAACTAAAATAAGATTCTAGTAGTAAACCTAGATTTTTCTAATCAAAATAACTATATATGGTGAATTAAGTGAATTAAACAAGCATTAAACATGGTATATAACAAACTAACTCTAAAAATTCTGAAACTTATAGATTAGCAAGATTTCAGTTATATATGCATCCAGGAAAAATTCTAGAGCTAGATCATGTCCATGCTTTCCAGCATTAAATCATAAAGTGCATTAACAGATTTGAGAATCTTGGTTGTTTAAGTAAGCTAACAGATTCAATTGTGTGTCATCTTTGTATCATAAGCCTAACATTCTACCAGAACCAACATACCCAAAAATCAAAGTCATTTAGTGAGCAGAACTTTCAAAACAAACATTTAGTGTTTTTGCTATTCTTTTTCATAGATTAAAATGGATTTATTTTCTGAATTTTTGGTGTAACAAAAATTATAGATTTCGTTACAAGGATTCCAGATCATTTGAGTTTGCATTTTTATGATTTTTATGTGATTTATTATGCATTTTTGAAGTTTGCTGCCAAACTCTAAAAAACTTGCATCCAGACCCTCGAACGAAAAATTAAAATTACAACCGGGTCCTTCGCCGGCCTTCTCCGCAGTTGCATCTTGCCAGTGGTGTTATGCTAGGCAGGGCTTACTGGGGCTGCAACGGGGAGGCACGCTGGGTAGAGGAGTTCGAGAGCTACCTACCAAAGCCGGTGTTCGGGTCTATGGTGGCCGGAATCGATGTCGCCGGCGTCGATGGCAGCGGCGGTGCTCGGGTAACCGGTGGTGTTGATGAAGAAGAGCTCAGGGTGGTCGAACGTCGAGCTCGAGCACACGAGCACCACGAGAGCGTGAGGAAGCTTCTGGGGTAGATGTCGTGCTCGGTCTTCGCCGGAATCGGCCGATCCACGGTGGGCCTTCAGCTTGCCAGCGGCGGTGCAATTGGGCGGCGGCGATTGGGTGGGTTCTAGTGGGATTTGGGGCGCACGTGAGCTGTACTGGGGTTGGGTGAGGCTGCTGGGGCGGTCAGGTGAGGAAATGTGGGTCGGGGTTGGCCTGTCCGTGCGAGCTTGAGCTCGCCGGCGATGGCGGGTGGCGGAGGAAGGGGAAAAATGAGGGGGTCGCGCGACGGCTGGGGTTCGGGTCCTATTTATAGGCAGGAGGGCATCGAGGCAAAGCTAATGGTGCTTGGGGGAGGTCGGTCTGGGCCGGGACGCGCTCGGCGGCGAGGTGGCGGCCGGAGGAGGCGGCACGGCGCATGGCGAGCGGCGTGTCGCCGTGCCAAGGGGTCAGGGACGCGTGTAGGCGCGAGGAGAGGCCAAGCGGACATCCAGGTGTCCTCAGCGGCCTTCCTGGGCCCAGATGGCCGCGAACGCACCGTGGACGAGGTCCACCGGCAGCGTATGGGCGAGCGGCGGCGGAAACAGAGAGGGAGATGGAGGTAGGGACCTATTTGCAATTTCTGAATTCTTAGGGACCTCTCGGTAAACTAAAATTTTCTCTATTTTCCTTGGCTCAAATGAAAAAGTGTTGAATACCAAACTTGTGTAACTTTTCAAGATCTACAACTTTTGTTTTAGGCAAATTTTGATTTGAAGTCCACATTTTGAACTATTTTAAAATTTCAAACTTACACTAAAGGGCTTTGATTTTTATCTGATTTTTGGTGGGATTTTGCTGAAAGTTGAAATGAGCACATGTCATTTAAGGTACCATTTAAAACCCAAACTTATTTTTGTGCATATTTTTGAATAGGATTCTAAGTAGGTTTTTAAGCCTTTTACTCTCTCATTATATTTCCAATTGTATGGTTTGACTTTTATTTGACTTTTTCTTTTTGGACTTAATTTCCAAACCCTTCCTATAATTTATTTGAGTGATTTGCTTTGGATTTTAGTGCACAGACACCAGAGGTGTCACACGGCCGAGGGTGGAATTCGCTTATTCTCCGAGGGTAGCCTCCTGCCCTCGGGCAAGGCGGAGATGAGGCTACCGGGGGCCTCGGTGGGGAGGCCTCGGGCGAGGCGGAGATCGCTTCACGGGGCGGAAAGCCTCGGACGAGCCGTACTTTGGTATTGGGCCGTGGGCCAAGTGCGTATTGGGCCTTTGGAACCTGGAGGGGATTGGTCGTGCAAGCATAGATGATGGCAAGCGCTGGGGTGGGGCTTTCTACACCTGGAGAGGATTTGGACGTCCAAGCATAGATGATGGCACTGCACCCGGGGGGCTTTAGCTTGGCTGCTTGAATGCGTTTTGCGTTTTTAAGGCATTTTAGTCCCTAGGTTAGGGTTCCCCATATTATGGTACCCGACAGTAGCCCCCCGAGTCTTTGTAGGAGTGTGTATCAGTCCTGCAGAGGCTTGAGCCCTCGAAGTAGTGGCCCAAGTGCTGATCTTTTATTTAGTCCTCGAATTCTTATGAAAAATCCTCCATGGGGGCGCGTTAGCGCACCCGCGGGTGTAGCCCCCGAGGCCTTGGAGGAGTGGGAGCACTCGTCCAAGGGCTGTGAGTGTCGCGTTTGAGGGGTCAATCGGGTGACGCAGCCATTCAACATTTGTTTCAGCCGGTTTTGGCATTCCTTTTAGCTGGTAAGGCGGCCCTTTTCCTCTTTGGACCAATCAAAAACAGCTCATCGAGTGTGCAAGGAGGCTTGTTTGACATGTGGGATTTCACGATCGGGGGGTAGCCGATTTTATTTGAGGATATGGCCTTAGTCATGATGTGCGAGGAGCCCCCGAGCCCTAGCCCTTGTGAAGGCGATCAAGGAGTACCCTCGGCTTAGTGTTATGACCCTCGTCGCCCTTTCGCAAGGATGAGGGGTGAAGCGAGTCATGCTACCCTTGCCCGGGCGGCGAGCCATGGATGCTTCGGTGAGCTGTTAGCGGGTGGTTCGAGTGGACGTCCGTGCCCTATTTGATAAGGGTTGGCTCGTGGTTCGGAGACACGTCCCATAAAGTGCTCGCAAAGGTTCGCTAGGCAGGGCTCGGACCCGTTAGATAGGGTCCGAGGGCTCGATGCTTTCCCTCGATGGGATCCCTCGTGCTAGGCACCCTCGTCTGGCCTCGAACACAGCGTAGGATGTCTCGAACTCGCATTCGAGGCTAGGCTTTGTATGAGCACGTCCATGCTGTCCCTGACTCTGTTGATCTGGGGCATCTGTCAAACCCTTGGTGGGCCAGCCTTCGAACCCCTGATCAGTAGGGCTCGAAATAATGTTCCTTCATCAGCAAGGAACCCCTTGGGGGAATATTCCATCATAGTCCGTGCGCGGCGCGGAGTCGTGGGTCATGCGCGGGGGTCGTGCGTGATGTGGCCCGGTGCGTGTGGTGCGGGCGCGCCTTTGGAGGCAGCGCTCTCGGGCAGACGAAGCGGCATGGGCGGCCGCCGAATGACAGGACGTCTTCTACAATGCGCCTGTACCGCTTCGGTAACCATAGCGCTGCAGTTAGTGCGCGTGCGTGCGGGTTTCCATGGTCGTGCGGCCCAGCCAGTAGTGACAGCAAGATCTTCCGCATTTAATGCGGTTGATCTGGGACGGCCGCGGAGAATCCGCCTGGTGCCGCGGTTATAAGCGAGGCGTGTGGGAGTCTGCTCGGCTTACCCTGCCTTTGCCTTTGCCTCCCTCGCCACCACCCTGCATCAGAGCTCCAGAGCTGAGAGGCGAGAGGAAGAAGAAGAAACGAGCGCGCCTTTCCCTTGTTCGAGACCTTCCCCCCTTTCCTTTTCATCGACGCCATGGCGCAGCTGGTCGACCCCATGCCGTGGGGTAGGTCCATCGCCGACCGAGCGTTCTTGGAGTCGTTGGTCGCCACCGGGGTCCTGCCGCCGAACACTGATCCGGCGCGCCCGGTGTGGATCGCTTTGGCATCGACGGAGACGGACCCGAACCCCCGACCGGCTACGTTGTCAGCTTGGTGCAGCTGCACGAGCGGGGCTTCGGCATCCCTGCCAGCCGATTCTTCCGCGCGCTCTGCCACCATTACGGGGTGGAGTTGCACAACTTCGCCCCCAACGCCATCTTGCAGGCAGCGGTCTTCGTCGCCGTCTGTGAGGGCTACCTGGGGGTGAACGTGCACTGGGACATGTGGAGGCACCTATTCCGGCGGGAGCTCCACACGGACTCTATCTCGCGAGGGGTGAGGAGGCTCGTTTGCACCGGCGGCTTCACGCTCCCGGTGCGGGAGAAGAGGAAGGACCTGTACATCCCCAGTACGATGATATCGAACAATCGTGACTGGGATAAGGCATGGTTCTACCTACGCAACGACGACAGGCGGCTCCCAACATACAACGGCAAGAACCTGACAGAGAGGCCGGAATCCTGGGAGTACGGGGTGTCGCCCGTTGAGCGCCAGGCCAAGCTCAAGGTGTTCACCGAAGTGCTGCGTCGCCTGGCGGACAAGGGGCTGACCGCGGCCGTTGTCATCACCAACTTCCACCGACAGAGGGTCCTCCCCCTCATGGAGAGGAGGCTTCCCGTCTACCAGCTGATGCCCAAGGCCTCGTCCGAGGGTTCGCAGATGATGGAGGAGCTTCTATCCCGTAAAGTCGCCGCCCAAAGGGCAAGGCGTACGATGGTGGCTCCCCCATCCAACCCCAGAGAACTCTGGGCGATCAAGATGCGCCCTGAAGCGGGGTACATCTAGCTGGTAAAAATCACTTTTGATCTTTGGTGATTTTGTGTTGCCCTCTTTCCCCTCCTAATCTTCGTCGCGTTCACAGGGGCTGACCCATAACGGGTATGTCTCGGAACGCCCGCTCCCCGAGACCCGCACTGCGAATCGCCAGCGTGCGGAGGCAGAGAAGAAGTGGAAGGATGCTGAGAAGTAGTGTCGCGATAGGAAGAGGAGGGAGAAGGAGGAGAGGGATAAGCTGAATTGGGCACGGGAGAGGGAGGGCCTCTCGCCGCTGCCATCGCTCGAGCCCACACCGGAGTCGGACGATGACTCCTCATCTGACGATGTCAACCTCTCGTTGTTCCAAGATCTCGACATGGAGGTGGCCGGGGCCGACCATCGGTCCAGCAACGGCCTGGCGTCGAGGCCTTGGCGTCGACGGCGGGTGAGAAGGCGCCTGCGGCGTCAGTGTCAACGGCGAGCGAAGGGACGCCCGCGTCAGTGTCGGTCGAGGGGACGCCCGCGCCTGTGATGGCGACGGGTGAGAGGACGCCCGCGCCCGTGATGGCGGCAGGCGAGAGGACCCTCGGACGGGTGAGCCTGCCGAGGGCTTAGGTTGGCTTGGGGGCCCCGCCTGCCGGTCAATTGTCGGGAGCCGGCGGGGTGACGCGAGCCCCAAGGAGTTCGAGGAAGTGCAAGATGAGCGCCTCCTCGAGGTAAATACTTCTTCGTCTGCTCTTCGTTCTTGTTTGGTCCCCTGGTCCCCGCTGACCTCGACCCTTCTCCCCGTTCATCTCAGCCTGAAGGTTGCCGCGACCGCTCCCTCGCTGGCGCCTACAAAGGCCCTCAAGTTGGGGGCAAGCGGCACGCCGCGCGCGTCGGCGCAGCCCTTGACCGGAGGGACTCGGATGGCGGAGGAGATCGCTGCGGTGTACCGGGCGGCGATGGCCCGAGGAGCGGAGTGGGCCCGGGCGCAGGGGGGCACGGTCGACAAAGGTTGGCGCAGTGTAGAGGACGCTGCCCGGCTGGACGTCGGAGAAGACGCCGGCCGGGGCAGCACACGGGATGCTGCCCGGCCGGATGCCGAAGAAGATGCCGGCCGGGGTAGCATGGGGGACGCTGCCCGGCCGAATGCGGAAGAAGGAGGGGAAACCGTCGGGGTCGCATCGAAGCGGCCCGCCGGCCAGGTGGAGGAAGAGGTCCTCACCCCAAAGCCCATGGGGGCTGGGGACCAGGAGGCCGCGGCGGCAGCAGCGTGGATGGCGCCGGGAGTGGAGGTGCTGGCGGAGGAGACGCCGGAGATGGCGGCGTCGGAGAGGTTCAAGGACCCAGGAGAGGTCACCTCGAACACCGCGTTTGGTGCAGCCGGCCCGTTCGCTGACATCGCCACTACTTCCGAGGGTGGCCTCGGGGCTGGTCCGTCTGAGTGGCCCAGCGATGGGGTGCGCTAGGCGGTCAACCAACCCGGGTTCCCCGAGGAGTTTGTCCGCACGGAGCAGGAGGAGGACGAGATCTAGGAGGCGCAGCTCAACATCGACGCCCAGATCGACTCTGGTATCGATAGTGTCCTGCCGCTTCACTGGCAGGAAACATTCAATGTCAACACGATAGGCGCCTTTCCTCCCGTTTGTTTATTTCTGATCATGTTCACATGGCATCCGCTCATGTCCTATTGCTCGCAGCAGCTGATGGCCATGTCGCGCGACAAGAGCATTAAGCTGGCCCAACTGTACTCCAGGGTGGACTGGCTTGGGAAGTACAGTGCCAGCCTGGGCATGTGGCTGGGTGAAGCCAATGCCCAGGTGTCCGCCCTGGAAACATGGAACCATGCGCTGGAGCTGGAGCTGGCCCGAGTCAATGGCGAGCGCGATGCGCAGAGGGCCACGGCCGAGTAGAAGGCCCGGGAGGTCGAATCGCAAGCGGCCACACTGCGGCAGAACACGGAAGCCCTTGTGGCGGGGCGGCTCAGCTCCAGCGCCAGGAAACGGCCATCGGAGCGCCTGTCAGCGCCCTCGCGCAGAAGGATGCCCTCCTTGAGGTGCAGGAGGAGACCGTCCGCAACATAGTGGCCGCCCTCGAAGAGAGGGGGCCTCCGTGTCGGTGCTTCTGCAGCAGGTGGATGTCACGCAGGCGTAGCTGGAGGAGGAGAAAGGGCGCACCGAGGGTAAGTGTCTGGATTTGTTCGAATTGATTTGGTTAGCGGGAGCTTATCTTTGTGTTTGCTCAGCGCTGTGGAAGGCGGTGCGGAGGAGACCGCGGTGAAAGAGGCTCTCCAGGTCGTGTACTCATCGGCGCAGAGGGACTATGAAGACCTGGAGGGGGCCACCGTGGCCGCGTGCCAAGGGCTCTAGGGGGAGGGCACATCTAGCAGCTCGCTGGCTAGTCGCCTGAGGTCCTTGAGCGATTGGCTGACCGAGCGCCTCAAGGGTGCCCTCCGCCTCGGCGTCCAGAAGGCCCTTGGCGTCGTCTCGACACACTACATCGTCAACTTCGAGCAGTTGGCCATGGGCTACATTGTCCCCGATGGCATCGAGGATACCGCGGTCAACGCTATGGAGCAGGCTGATGCAGCTGTAGAGGAAGCCGCCTGCGCCTTGTCCAAGCTTTTTGAGGGCGACCTCATCCCCGACACCGAAGACAAAGAAGACGAGGGCCCACACGATGGGGAGGGCGACCTGTAGGGAGCCTGGGCCGTGGAGCCCAACTAGATAGATTAGGATTTTATTTCAATTATCTTCCTGTGTAAAGAAATTGAAGAAGTAGCTTTTAACCACGTGGCGTTCGAGGCCTTTTTGTATGTTTATGCATATCATTTTATTTACTACATTTTCGTGCTCTCGTGTGTAATTTAGATAAATTTTTGCGAGGATTTTCGAATTCATAAGCGACTTAGGCGTAGGGAGGTGAGTGAGGATGCCGTATCCCGAAGGCGTAGGCGGTCCCGCAGCTTGGCCAGCCCTGTCCCGTAGTTGCTTATGCCCCGGGTTCATTTTTCTAAGTATACGAGAGGTTAGGTACTAAAATCCATGCCTCGACTCCCGCACCATGCTGTGGAGTGGTTGGTAATAAATGCGCCTGTCCCGCTGAGCGGCTGGGTCACAGTCCCAGTCTACCGAGGGGGCCTCGAGCGAGGTGGAGTTTCCCCCTCGGACCATGGCCCCGCGGAGGGTTCGTCCGAGGGTGGAATTCGCTTACTCTCCTAGGGTAGCCTTCTGCCCTCGGGCAAGGCAGAGATGAGGCGCGCTGCCAGGGGCTACGGTGGGGAGGCCTCGGGCGAGGCGGAGATCGCTTCGCGGGGCGGAAAGCCTTGGACGAGCCGTACTTTGGTGTTGGGCCGTGGGCCAAGTGCGTATTGGGCTTTTGGAACCTGGAGGAGATTGGTCGTGCAAGCATAGATGATGGCAAGCGCCGGGGTGGGGCCTTCTACACCTGGAGAGGATTTGGGCGTCCAAACATAGATGATGGCACTGCACCCGGGGGCCTTTAGCTTGGCTGCTTGAATGTGTTTTGCGTTTTTGAAGGCGTTTTAGTCCCTAGGTTAGGGTGCCCCATATTATGGTACCCGACAATGATATTGCGAAGTATGTTTCATACTCTAGTGGCTCACCTGCATATAGGACTTTAGTTTTTGTTTATTCAAAGAAATATAGGACTTTAGTTGCATCTCTGCAAATAGTGTCTATTCCGAAGGATTGGAGGTGTGCTGAACAGGATCCAAAGTGGAAGGATGCAATAAAAGAAGAGCTACTTGCTCTTCAAAATAACAAGATATGGAAACTTGTTCATCTCCCATAAGGGAAGAAGGCTGTGGGTTGCAAGTGGATCTTCACAGTGAAGTAGACTCCTGAAGGAAAGGTGAATAGGCACAAAGCAAGACTGGTTGCAAAGGGGTACAATCAAACAAACATATGGAATTTATTATGATGAAATTTTTGCACACGTGGTAAAAGGGGTACGATGAGGATATTGATATCATGTGCAGCTAACTTTGATTGACTACTTCATCAGCTAGATGTGAAGAATGCATTTCTTCGTGTGGATCTACAAGAAGAGTTATATATGGAAATTCCACCTGGGTTTGCGAATGAACAGCCTCTTGGGAAGGTGTGTAAACTCAAGAAGTCACTCTATGGCCTGAGCAGTCACCATGTGCATGGTTTGACAGATTCTGACGAGCAGTGTGTGATATGGGGTACTGCCAATGCAATGGAGATCATACAGTCTTCTACAGACATCAAGACCCTTGTATCACTATCCTGGCGGTATATGTTGATGATATAGTGATCAGTGAGGATGATTTAGAGGAGATCAATTAACTGAAGGAAAAGCTAGGTAAAGCCTTTGAGGTAAAGGATCTTGGACCACTTTGATATTTTCTTGGGATTGAGATTGCTAGGTCATCTAAGGGAATTATTCTCTCCCAAAGGAAGTATGTCCTTAATTTTTTGGTGGAGACAGGGATGCTTAAGTGTCGTCCATGTAGATCACCTATTGATAGTAATCACCAAACTTGTGCTGAGTCAGGTGACCCTGTGGATCGGGAGAGATATCAGAGGCTAGTTGGTCGGTTGATATATCTTTGCTATACTAGGTTTGACATTGCTTATGCAATGAATGTGGTGAGTAGGTATATGCATGATCCTAGAATTGGGCACCTGGAGGCGGTTTATCAAATCCTAAGATATCTGAAGGGAACCCCCTGGTAAGGGGTTGTGGTTTAGAGCAAACTGCCATTTGAATCTAGAAGGGTACTGTGATGCTGATTGGGCAAGCAGTAGGGATGATCGGAGATCCACATCTGGATATTGTGTATTTGTAGGTGGTAATCTTGTTTCATGGAGAAGCGTGTCTCGGTCTACTATGGAGGCTGAACATAGAGCGATGGTCTGACTTTGTGTGAGATGATGTGGCTGAAGAGTTTTTTGGAGGAGCTTCGGGTGTTGAAGAATAAGACTATGTTGCTTCATTGTGATGTGGCAATCAATATAGCAAATAATCCAGTTAAGTTTGACCGAATGAAGCACATGGATATTGACAGGTTCTTCATCAAGAAGAAGATGGACAGTGGGGCTCTAAATTTGGAGTATGCCAAGTCTTGTGATCAACTAGCTGATTGTCTCACAAAAGGTTTAGGTTCTCAGAATAATGAGTTGCCATGTAATAAGATGGATATATTGAATATCTTTAGCCCATCTTGAGGGAGAGTGTTAGTGTTTTGTTGTAATTAGTAAATGTATAAGGACTATTGTGTAAAGTGGTGAAGATAAAAGAAGAGAAAGGCTATGGGGAGAAGAGACCCAGCCAAAAATTTCCCTCAAATCAACACATGCTTTGTGAATTGTGATCAAATTAGAAGCACCTTTAGGTTTGTCAATTCATTGGTCACTGGGTAAGCAGGTTGGTGTATAATCACGAGAACATGACATCAATAAAAGGAAACATGTTGCAGAACTGGGAAGGGCAACACACTTTCTAAAATAGAGGAGAAGATGGTAGATTAGCCTCCTGCAATCCGGTGGAACGTGACATGGGGAGCGAGATTTGAATTCTAACCGATCCTGCACTCTACTAGGGACGCAACCCGCGGGATTCGAACTCTGGTTGCCAGCCTCGCAGCCACACGGGCTAGCCAACCGAGCCGAGCCCTGCTCCCGGAAGGGCAACACACCAGCACCAGGTGTGCATGCCTACCCTTTGATTGCCTGATTGGTAACTGATTGATATCGGCAGATTGTTTTTTCTTCCATAAAAGATTAAACCTTTTTTATGTTCGTAAAAGATTAAGCCTTTTACAAAGATTTTCAGCTACTGGTAAATTGCATGTTGACACAAATTAAAACAAAGGTCCTTGCGCCAGAGTTGTTTCCTGTTACATACAGTAATTGTTTAAGAGCGTTACATCTATCTGTGTTATCTGATCGTGCTTGCTTGATCATCCTCTTATTCACACTTGGTGGAAAAAAAACCTTTTATGCGTAGCACAATTACATCTTACTGAACTTAATATTTGAGACATGAATCTTTTAAATATCTGCATAAGTGCTGGTTGATTCATGAGTTCTTAGGAACAGAAATTCATGTTCAAATCTGCCTTTCATTCTATTGCTTCTTTCATTTAGGAGAGCTCTATTACGCAGCCTGCCTCCTACTGTTCTTCAATATTTAGCAGATTGCCAGTTGAAGTTGTTGCTCTCACAGACCAGAGCTGTAGACGATCATGGATACTGAGTAGAATACGTGAATATTTCACTATATTGTAATTCTGGCTGAATTTGCAAAAATACACTGATATTTGAGCCACATAAGTTATGATTCTGCTGCATTCTGAATTTTTACTCAGTTAGCAAGACAAGGATGTTTGTTCATAAAAATACCCTTTCATATTTGTAGTAGAGTACAACTATTTTTTCTATGCCTCTGCAGGCTGATGAGTTCTCAACTGAGGAGCTTTTCAGTGGCATCTGTCTCTGAGTAATTCATTGCATGCCTTCATATAGCTCCTTAAAAACTGAAAAGATTGGCAAATCCTGCCTATTTTTAAAGGGTTTTCTGATAGATGGTACAGGTACAATTTTTTCACAGTTTATAGTCTCAGTTCACCTATACTTGCCTGCAAGATTTGTGAATCTTACTATTACTAATTGGAGGCTCCTTTGAAGCCTCCACATGAAGCCACCTAGGATCCTAGGTGAATACTCTGAAAAAATAGAGAAATTCTGTAAATTCTCACAAAAATTAGAAACATCCAACCATCAATCCAACAACTCTAATTATAATAACCATCGGATCTGTTATTTCCTATTAAATTACTCACCTCTGCTATTATGAAAATAGACTAAAGTAACTCCCTAAACATGTATCTAAATTACCCACCTTTGCCATTATAATAAAAATCTGCAGTAACCCCCTAATCTTTGTGTAAATTACCCACATATGCCATTATAAAAATAATACAAATACTCCCCTAAATTTGCATATATATTATCCAATTATATCGTTATTATTACAAGTTAAATTACTCATAAATCTGAATCTAAATTATACAATTATAACAATATCTTAAAGCGCACCAATATAAAATTCTAAATTGCTATTTCTATCATTATTAATATATTATTAATATTATTATTTATATAAAAATGCTACTCATGATATATGTCATCATATTTTCATGTATGACGGAAGAGATAAGAATACTAATTCACAAACTAAGTTCAACTAAACATATATTAAAGACATACGGAGGTGTGATGCAAAATAAAATCTATTGTATTGCATAATGATAAATATATATTTTAGAGTATGTGTTAGAATATTTAATAGATGAAAGGAAACGTATCCCCGTTGGATGTTGATCTGGTGGCCCAGATTGGAGTTTACACGGTTTACACGAAAAGGTTGATTTGCACCTGATATGTTTCCTAGATGAAAAGACCGTGAGATAGATAATTATAATTATTGACATCATTCTTATATTAATTTTAATTAGCCCGTGCGGGAGCATGGGTTGATAGACTAGTTATATATAAATGATAAAGAAAAACCTTTTACTCTAACAACTTTTGAGGTCAGAACTGAACTTTAAGTAATATGTAATCATGTTTTTTTAAAAGAAAAATGTTTGGTAACCTCTGGTGTATGGCTAAGCTGTATAATAAAGTTTATCCACTTCATCCTTGACTGCAAGATTTGGGACGAGCTTGTCATTCTGTAAAAGATTTTTTTTTCTCAAATAATGTTTGGTATCGTGCGCTTGTTGCATTTTCTCAACAAATGTACATGTCTTTTCTTTACAAGCCCTATATTAGTTATCTATAACATAATAACGGCACGTGTTTGCCATGTTTACCACTTACCAGGGAAACTAGCTTCTGAAAAAAAAAATCAGTCTCCCAGATTTGAAAAATGTAATGTTTAACAGATGGCTGAAGTTTTCGTCATGAATGAGTGAGTCAAGCAAGAATATAAATTTCAATGGGAGTGAAGACAATTTGATTTACATTGGTGACGTTAGTCCTCCGGAAACACAGGAACAGCAATGCAGCCGCAAGGTGCTGCTTTCGGCAACAGACATCCTTGCGCAACCACCGGTATAGAGAGACATAATCCAAACACGATCCTTTGACATTGCCTTCTGAACGAGACTACACCGAGCACTGGTCCTGCAGCACCCTTACTAAAAACCATGGGCCGAATCAGAGCTGGTGGAGCAAAACGACCGGGCAGAAAGAAAGAGAGTCTTCTGCAACAGGAAGTCTGAACTCTGAAATGCTAGGTCAAGAGGGAAACATTCAGCCTTTGCGCTTCTGAGCCTCTGCTATGATAGTTTCTAGTGACATGAGAGGAAATGTTTATGACGAAATGGTAGGACCAGATGAAGTTGTAAACTGCACAGAAAGGTCAGTTCTTTGGATGGCCCAGGTCAGGTAAACAGCAGATTAGGCAGCTGGACCTTTCAGCATTCCACTTTGGGTTCAGTCCCTGCGCAATTTTCTTCAGTGGATCAATTTGTCCAAGGTGCCGCAATCCCAGCACACAGCTTTCCACTACCATTGCTCCCCAATCTTCCACAGCAATCGCCATCCACCAAACCGAGCTCAGAATTTTCAAACAATGGAACAAAAAAACACCACATATCAGTATCAGGAACGGATGGGCAAGAAGACCAGGCTGCCGGAATCGCAAGAACAGTGACAGTTGTATTCTTTGACCTTACAATGGAAACAGCACACAGCATGTACCATATTCGTGTATACATCAACGCCCCTCGAGACAAGATGACCGAGGGCAAACAAAGACCGGCATGGAAGCCCAAGTCTGAAACGATCTGAAAAACGGGACTAACAATCTAGCTGACAAAGCGGTGGCGCCGCCCTTCTCGCCGGCGTCCAAAAACCAAACCATCCGGCCGAGAGGAGGGGCTCCTGGAACTGAGACAAAGTTCCCATGGGGGTGTGTGTGTGTGGCCTGTAGAGAGCACAACAACAGACTCAACTCTGATCCTACGGTGTATAAGGTGCATGGAGGACCTGAGCAGCCAAGCCTCTTCCACTGCACGCTTTGTTGTGAACAAATTCAGACAGATCAACCGCCTAGCGCATACGCGTTCGGTCGATCATTGGGATGATGTCCTTGGAGCTGCATCGAGCAAAGAAGAAACGTTAGCACTTGTGTGATGATCAGCCAAGTCTTTGGCATCTTGTAGCTGGGACATGGATTTGGGTTCTTAGTTCTTACATAGGTTGACGGCCTCGGAGCTCTTCATGAGACGGATCCGCTTGCACGAGTCCACGAACATCCTGCGTTCATGGGGAAGAAACGGATCAGCACGCTTGATGACAATCCAAGTGGATTAGCAAGAAGAAGAGGAGGAGGCAAGTTAATTACTTACTTGAAGGGGACGTCTCCGACGAGCATCCAGTCGCCGTCCTTGTCCTCGTAGGTGGGCACGTACTCGGCGCCGGTGGCGGCGTCCACGAGCCTCCCGGCGGCGCCGGCGCCGGGGCAGGCGGCGAACATGCCGTGCAGCGCGCGGAGCAGCGGCGCGTACCCGTCGTGCGCCGCCAGGTCCACCTTGCGCAGGTACGGCGCGCCGTCCACGGCCACCTTGACGAGCTTGGCCTCGTCGCGCAGAGCGTTGCGCCGGTACGCGCGCACCGGCGGCCACCCCACGGCCCGCGCCCTGCACGTCGTCGCCGCGGCGTCCGGGTCAGTCAACGAGGCCGCCGGGGCTCATGGCCGTCGTGCCGATCCACGCGCGGCGAGGAAAAGAGGGGGGAGAGGATTGAAGGTATGTGGGTGCTTACTTTGGGGAGGGCGGCTTGTCGTGGTCGGCGGCGGCGCGCTTGCGGTCGGCGGGGTCGGCGGCGGCGGAGGAGGAGGATGAGCCCGGGAGGGCGAGCGTGAGCGCCGTGTCGTCGTAGTCCAGGCCGGACACCGCCGGGGACGCCGCGGAGTTGGCGGAGCTCGTCGACATCGTCAGTGACGCGCCTCCGTGCAAGCACTTGCTCTGGTGCCGATATGCTCGCGCGCGTTGTGCGTGGTCAGGGCTGCGCAGCAGAGGACGGAGGCGGCTGCGGAGGAGCGGTGCCGGGGCCGGGGACGACGACGCGGTTGCGCGGTCGCTGTCGGAGGCGAGGGCGAGCGGTGTGGTGGTGGTGGTGGTGCGAGTGCGAGTCGTGGGGTGGCCGCGCTGCTTGCCGCTGCCTATAAAGATGCGCGCGGTCGGCGCGGGGCCCGCCGTCCGGTGCGGTGCCCCGCGCTCGCGCGTGTGGGAGAGAGAGGCACATCCGGCGCAGCCAGCCACCGGCTTCTGGGGCTCCCAAATTTTTACTGCCACTGTTGCTGCCACTTGTCAGGTGCTGGCCGCCGCGACTCCCACGAGCTTGTTGAGCACGTTCACAGTCAGTCAGACCAGGTTTGTTGTAAATTAAAAGAAATCTTATCATTTATGAGTATTAAACTAAATCTATTTATAAAACCTTTTACACAAATAAGTGCCAATTCGCGAGACGAATCTAATGAGCCAAATTAATTCATAATTTGCTACAATAATTCTATAGTAACCATCCGCTCATCATAGATTAATATATCTTATTAGATTCGTCTCGCAGTTTAGCCTCGGAGTTTGTAATTAGTTTTATAATTAGACTTCATTTAATACTTATAGATACCAAGATTCTCTCTGATATAACATAGTCTAAAGTTTAGCTTCTGAATCCAAACAACCCAGCACTCGCATGAAACTCGATCGAGACTCAACGTCAAAACTGGAATTACAGATGTTTTGTCAGGATTAAAAGTTGGTTTGATTTTCTTTTTTTACAAAAAGTCGGTTCGATTTTTACTGCCACTGTTGCCGCCAACTGGAGGCGAAGAACCTTTCCAACGATAGCTGAAACTCTCGTCCAGACTTGAGAGACCAGAGCAAGATCGAGCAGGAAACAGACAAGCTTGCAGTGCAATGCAAGAGAGGACAAAGGGGCGGGACGGACAAACGACGATCCGTCCCCACTCCCGGGTCCCGATCCGGCTGACAGGTGGCGCGGGGGCACGTGAGACCCACTGGTCAGGATCCGGGACCACGCGCGCGGGGTGCCAAGTCGCCGGAGCCCGGCGTCGCAGTCGTCGCGTCGGGGGCAGTTGGCATGTCGGCGCGCTGTCCCCTGCTCGCCTTTTCACGACAGCCGAACCCGATGCCGTCCGGCCGGCCTCCTCCTCCCCGCGGATCGCCGGGTCAGTGGGTTGGTGGTGCGTGCCCGCAGCGCGGCCGGAGCACCACCGACGACGAGCTAGCCAGCCCCCTGCCACGGGCCCGGCCGCCTCCGCCGCGGCTGGGCGGGGATACTGCCGTACCCGTACGTGCTCTTTCCTTTCCCCGTCGACCGACTCTGACCGAGCGCGGCTTCCTCCGCACCCGCCCGGCCTGCTGACTTTCCGGCCGCGCCGCCCGGCTTCTTTGCGCTTCATCATCGCTCTCCGGCCACTCGGTGCTTTCGTGTCCGGCAGCTGCTTACCAGTTTCCTTTGGATACTTGCACTAGTACCTACGTAGGTAGCTCGCTGCGGCTTCCACGATGTGATCGGATGGCGTCGTCGGACCTCTGATTCCCGGTGCCACAAGCAGCTGCCGCGTGAACTCACTGATCTTCCTGCAATCCTCCACGGCATTCCGAATTTGTGATGCCCGGAAGACTGGATTACCTACTGGAACACGTACGTACACAACTGCCGGGCTTGTCCATGACCATCAATTTGCCTGTTCCAAAACTACTCGACCTGACCACACCGGTCATGCAGAGATGTGCCCAAACTGGCAACAAGTTTCCTGAACCGATCGCGTGCATTATCCGTTCGGTTCAACGACCCAAGCCTCAAGGCACTAGCACTACACAACAGTACAACTACAAGCCTAGCTAGCTCGCGCTACCAACCGCAGTACCCCCCATGTGTCTTGCAGTTGCCATGCCAGGCCATCAGCTGCCAATGACAGGCATCATCTCTCGCAAAATCGTATCTGAAGGAGATTGAGATACCCATGATGCGCCTTTCTGCCGGAATCGCCCCGGGAAATCAAGCCCTACGCCCATACAATACAGGCCTAGGCCTCGCCACCATCTCTCGGCTTTGGGAGCGAGCCCTAGGTAGTGGCCGGGCACGAGGAGATGTTCTTGCTCGGCCCCCCACACGCACGAACCAACCGCTCGGAACCCTAGGATAAGAAAAGGGCCGAGAGGGGTAGTAGATAATGGAGCCGGGCGATGGGGGATCGAGGGCGAGGGGTTCAGGGGATCATGCCCCGATTTGACCGCCACTAAACTAAGCTAGCTATAGGCTAACAAAGCGCTGGGGTTCTGGCCGAAAGCGTAGCTCGGCGTCGTCCTCCTGCTCCCCTAAACGCCATTACAGGATAGATTAAGCTTAAGCGGATACTTTGTGGATATGCCTGTCGGGTGGAACCCGTCCTACTATACCGGTTTGTGGTTTTCTTCGTTCTCTTCTAGACTCTGCCCAATCATGCATGTGCTTTGCTGAGACGAATTTTTGTAAGCTCTAAGGTGAACTGGTACGAAGAATTTAGACAGTAAATATTAGGCTCCGTTTGGATCCAAAATGCTAATAGTTGAAATAAAATGCTAAACTTTAGCACTAGCTTGTCTAGACCGGAGTGCTAATGGGTGAGCAAAAACTTTAGTACTAGTTTATCCAAACGGGAATGCTAATAGGGTAGGCAAAAAATTTAGCATATATATGAGTGCTAATATATATATATATATATATATATATATATATATATATATATATATATATATATATATATATATATATATATATATATATATATATATATATATGCTAAAGTTTACACTCAACTTTAGATCATCCAAACCGACCCTTGATAACAGCTACAGCTTGTTTACACTGCGCAGCGTTCAGTGTCGAGCGAGCTCTACTATTCCTCAATGTCGAGCCCTCATTTCCGCTGGACGTTTGATTAACTCTCTAGTCCCTAATCCAAAAACTGATGCAACCGCTGGAGCATAGAGATGATTGAGCAGTGTCTATCATCATATCATGGCGATCGAATCCGCGGCGCATCGTGTAAGGATTTATTTGATCAGGGCGTTCTTAGCTTCTCTCAGCAACTAACAACCAGTCAATAAGCAAAGACGCTGCAGACTAACCGGCTGCCGTTATAACTGAATCATGCATGCATGCCATGCCGCTCGATGTACCATGTGAGGCCGGCTTGATGATCCATCTCGTGGCAGCCGCTCCGGCGGCAAAGAATCATATTTCGGCGCATCATCATCAGCTGATGCGACGTGCACGAGTAGACTACATGCTAATATAACGACTTGAACCGGCAGAGAGACGAGCATGTTGCTAACTAACGACCTAACCAACCAATTAGCAGAGAGAAATCCTCTTCTTGTTAATCAGCAGTGTCCCATTATATTGTAGCAACATTATGAACTACTTCCATATTCTGAAATCTTCCATCAGGTTCTCTAGGGCACTGAATACCTGCTTTCTTTTCGTTATTAGTATCGTACTACCACAAGCTAATGAGAGAGGGAACAATTCCGTGTTCAGTCAACAACTCAGAAGCTAGCTAGACCTGCCATCCATGTATTCATTCAGAGTTTTGCATAGCGCATCCAAGAAGCGGTTGTGGGATTCTGCATCAGAATTATTCAGAGGAAAATTTGCCTCTGTCATCGACTCCGTCCTAATCATGCATTTCTTCCCCCTCATCCCTCACATGCACAAGCCACACCTGACATCGAACATGTGATCAGATTTATATTTTTACGGAGGAGGGAGGCCCTGCCTCCTGATCTACGTTTTTTTTCAGATTAAGGCCTCCTGATCTACGTATATCATCTTTAACTATAATACACTACTGTGCATGCAGTACCCAGTTAATAGATTATTCTTCTCTACACATGCAGCAGTTCAAATCTATGGAAGCCAAGATGCTGCACGAAAACTAGGTAAGGGAGATCTAGCAAGAGGCAATGCAAGCTGACTGTCCATAATTGTGCATCTCCAATGTAAACAGTACTTGTTAGAAGAAGAAAAGATTAGCACTAAAAATGTTTAACTCATCCACTCTCAATCTATTTGCATTGGTAGATAATGATGTGCACAATTAATTTATGAAGTTCTGTCTCTTGTACAAAGAAATGGAACTTTATATGTAATGTTAGTTGCCTTTTGGTTGTGATGTATAAATAGGATTTTTTTTTAAAAAAATGGGCTGTAAAAGAACTACCATATCCAAAACATTTATAAAAAAATACAAAACTGGGCTGAATAATTACTAGTAATGCTTGTTGAATTCAGAAGGCAAGAACACAGCTGCAACCTGTTTATACTCCACCTGTTCCTTAATGTTGAGTTGTTGTCATTTCCTCTGAAATTGTGCAGTTAGCTCTGCCGTCTAATTTAAGCGAATTTGTATTATGGGAAGCGAATTTGTGAGCCCATTGTGGCACTATGGGAGATTTCTCACTATCTATATTGTGGCAGCCTCTTTGGGTAGGGTTGGGTGGGGGGGGGGTCAGTATATGTGCTGTAGTCATGGGAAATTTTCGCCGTGAAATTTGATATATCGAGCTTATCGCTGGGGAGCAATAAAATATTTTTACCAAAGTTTCGTATAATGAATAATCTAATGTGCTAAACTTGTGATATATTAACATACTTTTTTATTGTTATACACAGAATTGGGATGTATGGTGTTTTAGAGATTGTTTCTAGCAAAATCATACAAAAATATTTTTTTTGCAATTTTTCGTTGTCCAATATTCCCGATATTTCACATTTATTGGTAGGGTCCGATAAATTTTATTTACCGAAATTGTGAACCCTGGCCTTAGTATACTTAAACCTGCAGAGAGATTAACATTTGAAAGTTAATGGCCTAACCAAACAAATTAGAAGAGAGATCCTCTTCTTGTTAATCTATGCCTCAACATTGTGAACTACTTTCACATTTTTAAATCTTCTATCAGTGTCTGACATCCATGTATACGATCAGAAGCTCATAATGATACAACACCTGTTTTTCTTTTCTTTTGTACTACCAGAAGCTCATAATGAGAGGGAACAATTCTGTTTTTGGTCAACAACTCAAAATCCAGAGAAGCTGACATGCATCCATGTATTCGATCAGAGTTTCATATTATCATATATATATATATGTCGTCCAAGAGACGTTTGTGGGATTCTGCATCAATATTTAGAGAAAAAACATGCCTCTTTTATGGACTCCTGATCATAAGATCCTAATAGACATCTCTCACATGGACACCAGACATCAAACAGGGCATAAGATTTATATTATTGCGGATGTGCCTTCTGATCTAATAAGTATATCATCTATAATCCGCATGCCACACACCTATTTTTGTTACCTGTTGTTCTAGTATTTTTCTTAGAAAGAAACATTCAACACTTACTCCAAGATTTTGGAGATTCCTTTTTTGGTAAATGTCGGCAAACATTTTGTTCTAACTCAACATTTTCTTGTTGTGTCAGTATCTTTTCCGAATCCAACAATTTAGACTTGTCTGAAGTTGTACCGATTCAACTGTTTGTGTTGATTTGAATATTTTGGTTGCTCCCTGATCTAATATGTTCTCATTGATGCAAAAACGCTTTGCAACGCACAAAATTCGATCCCTTCTCGGACATCAATACTATTGTGCTTTGCAACGGAGGGTGGCATATCAACCAGCCAACCAAAGAACATCAGTCAGCCCAGCCAATTCGAAATTCCTCTCTGTTTAAATTAGGTAACCCAACTTGAAGAAAGAACAAGATTTCAGGGGAGAATCCATTCGGATGGAGTAAACCACATCCCGTTCCCTGAATGCACAAATGTTATTCCACTCAATCCCAACAATTTCAAAGACCGTGGATACAATGCGACCCCTCTTACTAGTACAACAAGGTCGAGTTCGCCGTCGCATCAAGAAGGGATGTCACATTCAGAGACGCCTGAGGCGGGCAGTGCGGGTTGCAGGCGGGGCCGCAGTTGGCCTTGCACTCCTCGTCCGTCTTGTAGAACTTGTCCGTCTTGATGCAGAAGTAGCAGGCGCTGGGCGGCATGCAGAAGTACGGCCGTATCACGCAGAATATCAGCGTCACCTTGCCCTCATCGGCGCCGGCGTTAGCGCTCGCGCCGGCGAGGCTGTTCGGGTAGCCGCCTCCGGCGGCCTTCAGCAGCTGAGGATCGGACGGCCTGTCCCCTGTCGACGCAGATCGCAGAAACAATCACATCCATCAGGCATCAGGGCGATCGAGCTAGGTCGGTGAGGAAGGAGGGTTTGGTGCTGTGCTCACATTATGATGGCGAAGCGAGGCATGCGAGGAGCGTGGAGACCAAGATGGCCGTCGCCGCCGCCGCCGCCGCCCGTCATGTTGCTAGATCTTCTTGGTTTGGCTCTCTCGCGTGGCCTGGCCGCAGAGTGACGTATTACACGATAGTTAAAATAGTAACGGCGCCTGAGTTTATAGAGTTTCGAGAATTACAAGGAAATGTGCGGGTAACGAGGGCGTAGATTTGAATGGTAACGTAATCAAGTTGCGAGTGCTATGGTGCAGGAGAGCCTGCTTGATTTGCTTCCAATTCTTTTGCCAGCCAGTAAAATTTTATCTATTAATTAGTTTATTTATATCTAGACTAGAAATTGGCCAATTCAACATTTGTGACCAAAATTATGATAAATTATTAGAAACTTCTTAAATCTTACAAGAGTAAAAAGTATTAGTTGCCCTATTTTGACACTAAACAAAATGAATACCGAAATTTCTTACTTATAATTTGGAGTACTCTAACTTCGGCAAGCCAAGATATTAGCTTGCCATGATTTTTAGCTGGGAAAAAAATTTAGAGTAAAGTTCATCACTAGTCCCTAAACTTGTTCGGTTGTGCCATCCCGATCCCTAAACTCGCAAATCGATCGTCTAAGTCCTCAAACTTGTTTGGTTGTATCATCCCAATCCCTAAACTTAGAAATCACTCATTTAGATTCTCAAACTTGTTTAGTTGTGTCATCCCAGTCCATAAACTTGGTTTTGAGTCTCATCTAGATCAAAACAAAAAACTCTATATCAAAAAATAATTCATAAAATTTTCATTTCAACTTACATAAAAATAAATTTTATGTCAAAATTATAGCCCTCGACACGGTCTACAACTTTGCAGTTGAAAATATTTTTATTTGAAGTTGTGCCCCAAAAATTTAATTTTAAATTTTAAATCTATATACTTACAACAATATTTTGGGACCCTAAACACTTTTAATTCAGAAACTTTTCAACTGTTATAGATCGTGTCGATGGCTACAATTTTAAAATAAAATTTGTCTTTCTTCGAGTTTATATGAAAAGTTATAAATTATTTTTCAACTAGATTATTAGAAAATTATACGAGGGAACGAGTCCGGAGATTTGAACGGAAACGTAATCAAGTTGCGAGTGCCATGGTGCAGGAGCCTGGTGGGTTTTCTTCCAATTTTTTTGCCTGCCAATAAAATTTATCCATTAATTAGTTTACATCTAAAAACTGGCCAATTCAATATTTGTGACCAAAATCATGGCAAATTATTAGAAATTTCTTAAATCTTACAAAGTAAAAAATATTAGTTGCCATATTTTAACACTAAACTAAATGCATTCTAAATTTCTTGCCCATAATTTGAATACTCTAATTTTTGCATGCCAAGATATTAGCTTGCCATGACTTTTAGCTGGAAAAAAATTTAAATCCAACCTAACTGGCTCTAAATACATACAATAATTTAGAGATAGCATATAATACATTCTATACTGTTGACACGAAATCTAGTCACACACTCGAATGCGCTAGAACGCGCAGCAGATCGGTAGAGCGGACCGATTAGACCAGTTCTTCAAAGAGACGGCGAAGACCTAAAACCTCGAGCTCGGGAGGCACCCGTTGGAGCTCATGGATCTAGGATTACTTTGAGGTCGGCATGCCACTCAGGATGCCCTTGAACGCTGTAGAGACGCAAGAAGAATAGCATATGGGGGTTGGGAAAGTTAGGGTTAGTTTGTGAGATAAAAAGGTAAAGGATATGTGTCGGATTGCTTATCTGGCAAGTCCGCCAGTGAAGTGTCCCCTCATAAGAGGTGACTCAAATGTGATACAAATATCAGTCCCAGGAGGCTGATAACACATTTATTACATCAGATGGTACATCACCGTACAACTCTACGCGGTGATGGGCAATGAAGCGCCACTATCGCGATGACAAGAACTAAAACCCAAACAAGAACATGAACCATATAGAGGTCATCAGAGTTTTGCGCCATACGAAGCTTTCTGCGGTGACCCTAACCACAGGCAAGGTTGGGTGAAGAACAGAACCCCTATTAACGTCCTCGGGAATAAATTCTGGATCTTCCTCTATAAAAATTAAACAAGGGTGAGTACAAACATACTCAACAAATCCAACCCAACCCACGGAGGGGGATAATACAGGTTTTATGCATAGGATTAATCAAGGATAAGGCTATCGATTAATTTGCGGCAAAGCTAATTTTATCCAAGGGTTTATTTTGAAAGAAGAGTTTTCATAAAGCAATTTTTATCGTAGCCGAGTAACAGAATGTGGTTGATTCTCACAGGATCCAATATTTTTAAAAGTTGCTACCGGACTCCTCATCCGCCGTAACACACGGCACTGCTGTCAGACACTTTTCAAAAACAATTCACGCCATCCCAACCATCCCAAGAAGAAACGCTAGTTATGTGACCAAACCATAACCCGCTCAATACCGTGAGCACGGCTATTCGAATAGGTTTTATACTCTGCAGAGGTTGTACACTTTACCCACAAGTGGGGTACCGCAGCACAATCACCTTGGTGCCGGTGCGGATCCCAACAAAGCCATTACCCACCTTAGCTGAGCCTGGCTAGCCAACACAGACTCCACCAAGGGGTTACCCTACCAACGAGGACTAACCGGGGCATAAGTCACCAAGATCCTATCCCGTTTCCTTGGCCACCCGTTGCTCTCAGCTCTCCTGATGACTAACAGGCCAGCTAGTGGGATTTATACCAAGCCGTTGCCACATACAACGATCGAGTGGTTGCACGATGGATTGGGTTAGGCAAGACGTCACAACAACTCGGTCCTTAACTGCGACAAGATGGACATCTTCCAACCTTGCTCAACCACACAGGTACGAGCACACCATTTGACGTTCCACACAGGAATCTGTTGTCGGTCGAAACCCACCGGCGAGCAGCGACAGGCAACACGAAGAGCCGGGAGGTTGCCCGGGCGCTGGCAGGCACTGCTCCCTCGTCGACGGTCCGCAATTCCAGCACACACCACGGCTTGTGAAGACGCAGGGCGTGCCACCTGACCTATACCCGATCAGGAAGGTGCGGACGTGCTTGCAATGATTTGCCTGCATACACAAACACGTGGAAACATAAGTCCGAGCCGTGGTCGGCTCCCCGGGACGACTCTTGCATCGGCTTTAAAGAGCCGATCGAGTCCCGGTGTCAGATGGGATCTGTTGCATCTGGATATTGATGATTAAAGCAAATAACTGTAAGGCTGCTTCAATTAATTCTAATTGATTTAATCCACGACGGTAAAGGCTTCACTGCTAAATCGGAACATCCTACACGTGACTGGGCCTAATAAATGTAACAGATAACTAAACTATAACCAAAACAGAGGCCTAAGAACTAGCAAGAGCCGATTCCCGGATCAATTCCCTGTTAAGACTAGAGCAGAGCATCTAACACGCCACCGGATCATCCAACCCGTTTGCAAGGCCTAACCTAGCAGATATTACGCCAACTCTTAAGAATAAGAGCAAACCATAACAGATTAGATCTACCAGACATAAAAGAAGCAGGGTGTTGCCTTTACGCAGCTAACTCTATGCAACAAGAGCTAGAATAAGATGATAACATGATCGCGTAAAGACAACATGATATTCGTAGACAATAAGCAACAAAGCACGACAGATCTACTAAAAACCATGCTACGAACATCAGGATAACTAGTACTACTCGCCATAAAAAACGCTTCAGTACGAGTAATACCAAGGTAAAAGCAAGAACAACGCTGCCCTGATCGCGAGAAGCGATCAGGACAGCATGGCGCTTACTTGGATGAAACCCTAAGATTAGGGGTGGCGATGTGCCGAGATTATTGATTGTGAGACGTGATGACGTTCTCCTCTTTTATGAATAACATAGGGTACATATTTATAGTCCGGAGACTTGGGAAACAATCTAAACTATTCTTGTCCCGATCAGACTCTATCTCTAATCTTGAACTAAATCTAAGATACATGGCCCACGTGGCCCAGATACTCACACAGGAGCCGATTTATAAGCCTTCTTAATCTCCTACTTCAAGCCCATCTTACTTTCGGCCCATAAATTAATCCTGTTAATTTATGGCGATAACACATGCCCCCTGGTTTTGGCAATGATAGTTCCAAAGCCACTCCATCGCTTCATCTTCCCGTTAATGCTCATTAAACACACTGCAACCACCAAGGAAGATGCAACGTCTCTGCAACTGGCTCCTCGTAGAACGTGAAACTGCCGATCCGTCTTCCATCTTTTCACTATTTAATCTCACCCCGAATCGGCTTTTCTTCACAGCAAACTCCTTCCTCCCAGAGCCAAATAGCGCAAAAAAACCCCACTCATCTGCCAGCCATGGCGATATCTTCTTCCTTTGGCTCCAACTCCTTCGGAGATTCCTCTTCTTCTTCCTCTTCTCCCTCTTCTTCTTCTTCTCTTTTCGCCTCCTCCATCGACTCCATCCCGGAGAGTCGGGAGCTGACGCTGGAGTGGGACCCAACTGCAGTGTTTGAAGCATTGGCTCCTCTGCACTGGGATGCATAGGAGTTCGACTTCGGGGTCGTTTCCGAGGAAGACGAGCCCGAAACTGAAGGAGAAGACCTCCAACTCCTGATCCAGGAGGAGTTGGAGAGCGACGAAGAAGACTCCTCGGAGGGAGTCGACTCCTCCTCGGAAGAGGAGATCGACTCCTCCTCTGATGACGATGAGCCGATGGGCGGAAAGCCCTTCCGGTTCCTCGGGTCCTCCGAGGAGGACAGCGAGGAAGAGAACAACGGCGGCGGCGACGTCTGGAGCGACTTCGGGTCCGAGGGCGGTAGCAGCGCCTTCGGCAGCGATGACGATGACGATGACGACGACGGCGGGGACGCGCCGGCCCGAAGCCCCAAGCGTCGTAGGTACTAGGTACCTACGAGCAGTAGAAGTAGTATTGTAGCATTGTAGGGGTAGGATCACAAAGCCGAATGATTAATTCCTTTGTAACAATCGGCTTTCCTTGTAATGACCTTGTATTGATGAAATCAATTTCCTTTCATAACTGTGTGCTTGTTTACTTTCCAAAAAGCCGATGGCAACGCATCAGGCTTCTATAAATATCCAAGAGCCGACGAAATTCAAACTAGAAGCAACCCGCACAAGAGTAGAGTATCACTTCCACCTTGAATCCGAACTCGAAACAAGCTCTCAAATCAGAGCGTAATTCAAAAACCCAGCTCTACAAATTCGAGCAAGAACTCTTCAAGCATCCGGAATTCGAACCAGAGCCCACAGCAACTGTCGGTGTCCCGACCCAGGGGGCCCGGATCCCAACTAGTAAATGCGGCGTGCTTTCTCGTTCCAGATGATGATGCAAGAGGCAACACAGTAACGCGTGATTTATCCTGGTTCTGGCCGCGGGGCCGTACGTCCAGCAAAGGGGATGTGCGAGGGCACTGTATTATTTTGCACCCGTAGTGCTTGTAGCAGGGGATACAAGCAAGGCGAGAGAGGGAGGGAAGCCCCCAAGTCTCTGCTAGAAGTGGAGTCGGCTCAGATGAGTGCTTAGTAGTCCCTGAATGTCCTCTTGGAAAAGAGAAGCCAGAGAGAGAGAGACTAACCAGCCAGCAGCCCCCGCTAAAGGAAACCCGCCCCCTCCTTTTATAGTCACAAGGAGGGGCGGGGTACATGAGTGGGGGCATAGAAGTCGTCGTTTTCCCCTAAATCGCGGGATACAGTGGTTGGATACTGTAGGAAGTACACTATGGGAAGGCGGCGCGCGGCGCTGTCGTCCTGGATTTCGTCCTTGGTTCTGCGAGGATCGCGCTGGTCATCCTGCAGTGTCCCTGTAGGCGGCGTGGTCGTCGCTGATGTATGGTCTCCGATATACGGCGCGGTGGCATTCGGTGGGCCCTACGGATTAGGGTCCTGCATGCACCAGCGGCAGTGGTAGCGGGGCGCGCGGCAGCCCTGGACCCCCTGGTCGGAGTGCGGGTGTGCACACTAGAAGGTCCGGGGGACACGTGGAAGTCTCGGACCCCTTCCCCAGTGGGAGGCCAGTCTGGATGGTTGGCGTCGGCAGAACAGTAACGGGAGCAGTGCCGAGCCTATCCTATCCCGCGTTACAGGTCCCAAGGTGCTGCTGCAACATCCGGGATGGCGGAATGGTGACTGGAGTCAGCGGATGGGACCCCGGTCACATCCACTGTGGGAGTGGCAGTCTGACGCCGCCCGCCTTTGGTGCCGTGGCGGAGTGGCTGGCCTTTAATGCCTTCGTACGGCGGTCGGTTGGGCGGCGGGGCCGTTTGTCCCTTGTGCCAAGAGACGGCCTCGAGCGAGGCGGAGATGAGTCATCCGCTCGAGGGTAGATCCGCTACCCTCGAGCGAGGCGGAGGTGTGTTGCACGGTCGAGGGTCCCGAGGGGAGCCCTCGAGCGAGGCGGAAAATGAGTAACCCACTCGAGGGTAGGTCCGCTACCCTCGAGCGAGGCGGAGATCGTTTTCGCGGGTTCGAGGGGGATGCGAATGGGCCGCATGCTGGGCTTCTTTGAGTCCTTTCCTTTCTTCCGGATGGGAAGCAGGCCGTGGGCCTTCGTGGGCCCAGTTGTCTTAACAGGTGTTTGTGTTTTTAAAGCGATCTTAGTACCCCGATTAGGGTGCCCCTAATCGTGGTACCCGACAGTAGCCCCCGAGGCTTTGGCCGAGTCAATGGATTCGACCAAAGGGTGATTCTGCGATTTCCCCTTTGACGTGATCAGTCAATGCTGCACACCCGCCAGACGCGCCTGAGCGCCAGCCCGGCGGATGTGACAACACGCCGGTCGGGGTAGTACGCCCGCGGGGGGAATACTTCGAGGCGCACGCCTCTTTATTTGTTTGAAGGACAGGATGTGTCCGCGCGCTGAGGGGGGCCAGGGCGAAGGTGGCGCCCGCTGCTCGGCAGCTGGTGCTCCCATCGCGCTGTCACGCAGATAGGGCCTTGGCCCCGGCGTTCCTGTTTGCCTTGTGGCGCGCCGTTCGAGGGCAGCCGGCCAGAGCCGACACTGCCCCGCTTAGCGTCCAGGGGCTCAACTCCGCTTTATTTCGTTCGGTCGTGTCTCAGCGCGGGGACCGAGGACATCCTTTGCTCGTGGAGCACCGCTTCGTCACGGGCGAAACAAGCCTCCGCTATTTGATAAGCTTGAAGCTTTGTGCCCGGCGTAGCTATAAAGAGGGGTCATGGGGTTCCCTTTCTTCTCCAACCTCTCAGCTCTTTCTTCCAGTATTGCCCTAATTTTGTAATGTTTACTCTGCCCTTTTGTGACCGGCCCCCGGATGGGGCGGCCTGGCTTTTTTAGGCTTTTGGCGCTAGAAGAGAGCTTGCGAGCGGTGGGGGAAGACCGGAGTGGGCGTGCGCACCATCCCTCAGCTTCAGTGGGATCAGCAGAAGAGCATTGGGCCCATGAGGTCCTGCTCCTGCGATGTCCCCTAGCCTGAAGGGGGATGGAGACGCCTGACCGTGGCGCTGGCGCCAGGTCTGGCGGCTGTTTTTCGCATCGTCCCCCCGGTGACAAGGTTGCTCTCGGGGAGATGGTGCGGAGGGCGCTGTCCGTCAGCTCGACCCCCGCGTGGTCTTCGGTGGAGGAGACGCTAGAAGAAGGCTTGCGAGGAGAGCGTCCCGCTGGACCCGTGAAGTCAGGGGGCTGCTTCTCGCATCCCTAGCAGCCTCGCTGTTGCGTCAGCCAGGGGCCTGGTGCCTTTCTTCGTTGCTCGCTCCTCCCTAAGACAGGGAAAATTGCCACGTAGGTGGCAACGTGTTTGTATCTTTCAATGGCTTCGCGCCGGTAACCCTTTGTAATCTTTTATTTGCATTTGAGCAATAAGGTGCCCTTTCCCCTCTACGGGGAGGATTATCGAGGGTATAGGGGTGTACAAAGAGTTTCGACCCTCGAATATGTGTGAAGTCTCCTCCGCGGGGGCGCGTCAGCGCACCCGTGGGTGTAGCCCCCGAGGCCTTGGAGGAGCGTTTGCGCTCGTCCAAGGGCTACAAACGTTATCCCACTGGGTAGCTTTACTGGGATGGCCATCCAGCGTCTTTTTCAGCCGCATCAGCACTTTTTCAGCCGGCCTCGGCACTCTCAGTGCTGGTACAGCGACCCGGCGTTCAGCTTAGCCGTTAGGGGAACGTACGCTAATAGCGGGGGGGGGGTTCGGTTATACACGTGGAGCTTCATATTCGACGGTTGTCGATTTATTCGAGGGTGCAGTTTTGAACCGTGGCATGCGAGGAGCCCCCGAGCCCAGGCCCGTATGAAGACGTTCAGGGGAACCCTCGACTTTGATTACGACCCTCGTCGCCCTTCCGCAGGGAGGAGGGGTGAAGCGCACCATGCTACCCATGCCCGGGCCGCGAACTATGGCTGCTTCAGTGAGTTATTAGCGGGTTGTTCAAGCGGACGTCCGTGCCCCGTTCGATAAGGGTCGGCTCGTGGTCCATAGACACGTCACATAGAGCACTTGCGAAGGTTCGCTAGGCGGGGCTCGGACCCATTCGATAGGGTCCGAGGGCTCGATGCTCTCCCTCGATGGGATCCCCCTTCTAGGCACCTTCGACTGGCCTTGAACACTGCGTAGGATGTCTCGAACTTCGCGTTCGAGGGTAGCTTGTATGGCACATCCCTGTAGTCCCTGACTCTGGTGATCTGGGGCGCCTGTCGAACCCCCTGAAGGGCCAGGCTTCGAACCCCTGATCAGTAAGGCCTCGAAATGCGGTTCCTTCGAGGGTAAAGAGACCTCTTGAAGGAATATTTCGTCGTGATCTGAAAATGTCGCAGAGTCGCGAGCCACGCACGCGGGTCTTCCGCTAGTGGGGGGCGACGTGGCCCGATTTGTGCGCTGCGGTGTGGGCGCGCCTTTTCAGGCGACAGCCTCGGGCAGACGAAGCGGCGTGGGCGGCGGCTGACGGATGGGATAGTGCAACAGTCGCGCCGTGCCCGCCAGTTACCGTGCTGCATTTATTGCTGCGTGCACGCGTGGGAGACTCCGCGGTCGTGGGGCCCATCCATCAGCGATAGCAAAATCTACCGCATTCAATGCAGTAGATTTGGGCCGCGGCTGCAGATGCGCCCGTCATGGTGAATAAAGATGAAGAGAAAGGGGATGTTTTGGGTTCACCTGGCCATTTGCCTCCATCCTGCTTTGCCTTCTCCGCCTCTGTTGCTTCCTGAACCCGTAGCCAAGAGCGAGAAGGAGGAGGAAGAAGGAGAGAGAGAGAGAGAGAGAGAGAGAGAGAGAGAGAGAGAGAGAGAGAGAGAGAGAACCTTAGCCGTTTCGGAGCCTTCATTCCCGCATCCCCCTCGAATCGAAGACATGTCGGACATCCAGGAGCCTTTGCCGTGGGGGAAGTCCTCCGCCACCGTGGCGGTCCTGCAGCAGTTGGTCGCCGACCGGCTGCTGCCGCAGATCACCGACTCGGGGGCGCCGGCGTGGATTTCCCCACATCCGGACGAGACCGAGCCGAAGCCCCCGCAAGACTACGTCGTGAGCTTCGTGCGCCTTCACGAGCGAGGCTTCGGCGTCCCCATCAGCAGGTTCATAAGGGCTTTGTGCGAGTACTTCGGAGTGGAGCTGCACAACTTCAGCCCCATCTCCATCTCGCAGGCGGCGGTCTTCGTCGCCGTCTGCGAGGGGTACCTCGGCATCGAAGCCCACTGGGACCTCTGGGTCCATCTGTTCCACGGTGAACTCTTCGTCGAGAATGCGCGGGGCCAACCGAGGCGGTTCGCGCGTGCCGGTGTCCTGACGCTCCACGTCCGCCCGACCCGGAGGAATTTTTACATCTCGAGCAAGATGACGACGAACAACGCCGGGTGGAATCGAGGATGGTTCTACCTTCGGAACTACAAGGGCGCACTCCCGGCGTTCACTAACAGGGTTCTTCGGGAGCGACCGCCAAAGTGGGACTGGAGGGTGTCGTCCCCGTCGCAACAAGCCAGGCCTGAGGGCCTCACCGACGCGCTGGTGCGTCTGGCGAAGAAGGGGCTGACGGCAGCGGTCGTCATCGCGAACTTCGACTGGCAGAGGGTTATCCCTCTCGTGGAAAGGGCCCTGCCGATTTTCGAGCTCACCCCCGGGAGCAAGGTGGAGGGCTCGAGGACGTCGAAAAAGTTGCTTTCCCACACCGCCGCCGCCCGTAGGGCGAAGTACGCGGTGGCGGAGTTCCCTCAAAATCCCAAGGACCTCTGGAGGATCAAGATGCGCCCCGAGCCGGGGTACATTTCTCTGGTATGTTTTGATTTCGAATCCGCTGTATGTTGTGTGGTCCCCTTTTCCTGACCCTATCTCGGGCGTGCTTTGCAGGGGTTGAGCTGCGGCACCTCGAAGCCCCCGGTCCCGGAACAACGCCTGATCAATCGTCTCCACGCGGAGAAGATGAAAAGGCGGAAGGATGCGACGGAGGCAAAGGCCGAGAGGAAGAGGAAGAGAAAGGCGAAGCATGACAAGGAGTGCAAGCTTGCACGTGTGGAGTGTAAAGCATGGCCCTCCACGCCCGAGTTCTCGGAGGAGGAGGAGGAGGCCTCGGATGCCGAGGACCACGCTCTGAGGAGCGACAGGGAAGCCGTGGGCGCGAGCCCCCCGCCGTTCTACCTATGGGATGACGATGAGGGGGAGCCGGTGGCGCCGGAGGTGATGAGGGCCATAGCAGAGTCCTCGGCGCACCCATCCCTCGAGGGGGCTAAGCGGGGGTCGTCGCCTCTGGCGGCCGTTGAGGAGACGCCTGCACCCCAGGTGCTGGTCTGTGGCAACGAGGCTGCGGCGGGCGAGGAGTCATCCGTGCTGGCAGCCTCGAGTCACCAGGCCGACACGAGTGGGGCGCCCTCAGGGCAGTCTTTGAGGGGCGGCACGGTGACTCGGGCCCGAAGAAGCGCCACGAGGAAGCGGAGCATGAGTGCTCAATCCGGGTAAGCAGACCTCGCTTTCATTTTTGTTGCGTGTTTGGTGGGTTTCTCGATCCTGTTGTCCTCAACTCGTGTTCTTCGATTTCCAGCCCCGGGGCCGTCCCCAAAGACGCGGTGCAGCTTGCCCCGGCCAAGGCTCTCAAGACCGGGGCACAAAGCACACCGCACACGGCGCCGCAGCCCCTGCCTGCTGTGGACCTCGAGGCGGCGGCCGCGAGGCTACGGGAGGCCATGGCTCGGGGTGCCCAGGCGGCGCAGCAAGCTCGGGCACAGGAGGAGGATGGTGACGCCGGCCAGAGCGGTGCCAAAGTAGCCGCTCCGGCTATCGACGCCGGGGAGACTGGCCAGGGCGGTGTGGACGGCGCCACCCTGGCAGTTACTGAAGTTGAGGCCGGTCAGGGCAATGCGGCCAGCGCCGCCGGACCGGACACAGGAGGAGAGACCGGCGGGGGCGCGCAGGAGCGCCCTGCTGACCGTGTGGAGGAGGAGACCCTCGTCTTCGAGCCCCCGAGGGCCGAGGGCGAGGGCGTCGCAGAGGAGGAGACGGTGCAAGAGGGGCCGATGGTGGAAGGAGCTCCCGTCCCGGGGCCCGCGGAGGCCCGGGACGAGGGTACTGTCGTGGTAGTGCCCGTGCCAACGGCGCAAGGGGGTGTGACGGCGGTGGTGGAGCTGCCGGACAGCAGCGAGGAGTACGGGGACTCGATGGACATCAACCCCGCTGCTGCGGCAAGCGCCGCCGCGCACATCGCCGAGTTCGCGTCAGCCAGCGTGGGCATGCTCGAGGCGGGGACGTCCGAGGGGGGCCATCTCGGGGCGATCGTTCTGTCCGGGGTCCCCTCGGAGTTCCTTCGCAAGGAGCAAGAGGAGGAGGAGGAGGCCTGGAACAAGCAGATGGGCGTGGGTCACGAGATCTTGCAAGCCCTCGACCGCGCCTTCACGCTCCACCAGAATGCGGATTACCAGGTCAGCCAGGTAAATGCTCCCCCCCCCCCCGAAAATTGCTCGGATTTGGTTTAACTTTTACGCGTCTTCACCCACGTCCTCCCCTTTGCAGTAGCTGAGGGAAATCTCGCACGAAAAGAGCGCCGAGATGAACCGGCTGTACTCCCAGCTGAGCCAGCTCGGGCAGCACAACGCCGAGCTGGTACTCAAGAACATTGACGCCAACGCGAAGATGGCGGATCTGGGAACGCGTCAGCAGGCGCTGGAGGAGGAGCTAGCGCGGGTTGCTGGTGAGCGAGATGTCCAGAGGGCGGCAGCGGAGGAGAAGGCCCGGGAGGCCGAGGCACAAGCTGCCGAGCTGCAGCGCCTTCGGACGGCGCTCGAGGATAGAGCTCGGGAGGCTGAGGCGCAAAGCGCCGAGCTGCAACGTCTCAGCACCACGCTCGAGCAGAAGAAGGCCGAGCTCCTCCATAGGGAGGTAGCCGTGGTTGCGCTCACCGAGACCCTCCGGGAACAGGGCGAGGCCCTCGAGGAGAAGGGGGTGGCTCTCCAGAACATGGGGGCTACCCTTAAGGAGAAGGAAGCCTCCTTGTCCTCGCTCGAAGAGGCCGCTCGAGCCCAGAGGGAGGAGGCGCAGAGGAACATCACGGGTGAGTACCTTCGATTTTTCATTGATTTGTTACTTTTCATAACTGACGTTGGTTTCCTTTGCTAAGAGCTGAGGCAGAATGTGGCGGACGAGACCGCGGCGAAGGAAGCGGTCCACACCGCGCTCACGGTGGCGCAGATGGAGTTTGCTGATCTGGAGCAGACCGCCGTGAGCGTGTGTCAAGAGCTCGAGGGGGAGGGTGCCGTCTCGGGGAGACACACTACCTGATGGATCTCCAGAGGGTGTCGTCGGGGTACGCTGTTCCCGATGATGCGGATGCGGACGCCGCGTCGGCCATCATGGACGAAGCCGATGCAGCCGCGGAGGAGTTCGCCACCGTCCTCGCCGAGAAGCTAGAAGCAGACATCCCTCCCATCGCCGAATTCGACGCCCCTGAGGGCCTGCAAGGGGGGATGATAGCCTGTAGGAAAACTGGGCCTCGAAGCCCATGTAAATAGATTAGTGTTTATCATAGTCGCGCTTTGTAGTCGCATCCTATGAATATAAGAGATTTTATTTTTCATAATTTGAATTTGTGGCCCGTCGAGGCCTTGTGCGTTCGAGCCTATATTTCTTTACTTTATTTCCATGTTCTTCGTATGCGACTTAGATAAACATCTGCGAGGAAGTTCGCGTTCATAAGCAACGTAGGCGTAGGGTGGTGAGGGGGGTGCCGTATCCCGGAGGCGTAGGCGGCCCCACGACTCGGCCAGCCCCGTACCGTAGTTGCTTACGCCTCGCATCCATTTTTTCCAAGGATACGAGAAGCTTAGGGTCGAGACGGAAATATTTCGAAAAAATATTGGCGACTTTTTGGGGACGTTCGGTAGTTCCCCCCGTAGTAGCCCCCGAGGGAGGCTCGGCTTTGCCGAGGGTAAAGCCGAGCGTACCTCAATGTTCGTGCGCACCCGAGCCCTCGAGGGTCCGGAAGGTTCCCAAAAAGCAATAAGTAAAGCGTACTTCCTTATTATTTCGGGAAATTGAAAATGCGAGTACGAACAATATACAAATAGCTTGAAATGCTAAGGATAGAAGCGTCGTAGCTGTTGTATGTTCCAAGCTTTGGTGAGGACTTCGCAGTTTTCGTTCGCCAGCTTGTACATGCCGGGTTTGAGCACCTCGGCGATTATGTACGGCCCTTCCCATGGAGGTGAGAGCTTGTGGCGGTCCCTGTTGTCCTGTCGAAGCCTCAGCACCAAGTCCCCTTCGTTGAGGTCTCGGCGCCGGACCCTCTGCGCTTGATACCTTCGTAAGGACTGCTGGTAGCGCGCAGAGTGGAGGAGCGCCACGTCTCGAGCCTCATCCACTTGGTCCAGCGAGTCTTCGCGAGCTCGCTGGTTTTGTTGCTCTTGGTATGCCTTGAGCCTTGGTGATTCGTATTCCAAGTCAGTGGGGAGAATGGCCTCGGCGCCGTGGACGAGGAAGAACGGGGAAAAACCCGTGGCTCTGCTTGGGGTCGTCCTCAGGCTCCAAATGACCGAGGGTAGCTCCGTGAGCCACCTCCGGCCGAACTTGTTCAGTTTGTTGAAGATTCTCGGCTTCAGTCCCTGGAGGATCATGCCGTTGGCATGCTCCACTTGCCCGTTCGTCTGTGGGTGTGCCATAGCCGACCAGTCCACACGTATGTGGAATCTGTCGCAGAACGCCAAGAACTTCTTGCCTGTGAATTGGGTGCCGTTGTCGATGATAATCGAGTTCGGGACCCCGAACCTGAAGACGATGTCGGTGAAGAACAGAACTGCTTGCTCGGATTTGATCTTGCCGATGGGTCGAGCCTCGATCCACTTGGAAAACTTGTCGACCGCCACCAGCAAGTGGGTGAAGCCCCCGGGCGCCTTCTTCAGCGGACCGACGAGGTCTAGTCCCCACACGGCGAACGGCTACGTGATGGGGATGGTCTGCAGAGCATGGGCCAGGAGGTGTGTCTTTCGAGCATAGAACTAGCAACCCTCGCAGGTCCGTACAACGTCGGTGGCGTCAGCGACCGTGGTGGGCCAGTAGAAGCCTTGCCGGAACTCGTTACCCACGAGGGTGCGCAGCGCAGCGTGATGGCCACATATGCCGGCGTGGATGTCGCGGATCATCTCCCTGCCCTCGGGGACGGGGATGCATCGCTGCATGACGCCCGAGGGACTGCGCTTGTATAGCATGTCGTCGATTAGAACGAAGGACTTGGCCTGCCTAGCGAGGCGCCGCGCCTGAGCGCAGTTCGAGGGTAGGACCCCTTGAGTCATCCAGTCAATGTACTGGACGCGCCAGTCTCGCGAAGTGGGGGCCTCGTCGACTTCCATTGCTTCGGCCTCGTCAGCGGAGGTGGTCCCGAAGTCAATGTCCATGGGCTCGACCCCGTCCGCCGGAGGGTTCCCTCCGGGGGACCCGGTGGACGAGGGGCCCGGCTCCGCCGGATCTTTGAATTCGGCGGAGGGCTTGGTGATGTCGCGAGTGAAGATGTTCGGGGGGACGGTGGTCCGCCCCGACATGATCTTGGCTAATTCGTCGGCGTCCTCATTGTACTTGCGCGGGATGTGATTGAGCTCAAGGCCGTCGAATTTGTCTTCGAGGCGGCGCACTGCGCTGCAGTACGCCTCCATCTTCGGGTCATGACAGCTAGACTCCTTCATGACTTGATCGGCGACGAGTTGAGAGTCGCCGCATGCGTCGAGGCATTTGCGCCAAGCTCGATGGTGATGCGGAGGCCACTGAGAAGGGCCTCGTACTCCGCCATGTTGTTGGAAGCAGGGAAATGCAAGCGTATCACGTACCGCATGTGTTCTCCGAGGGGTGAGATGAAGAGGAGGCCGGCACCGGCGCCGGTTTTCATCACCGATCCGTCGAAGTACATAGTCCAGCATTCGCCCTGGATTTGTGGTGGGGGTAGCTGAGTGTCCGTCCACTCAGCCACGAAGTCAGCCAAGATTTGGGACTTGATCGCCTTGCGGGGGGCGTAGGTGAGTGTTTCTCCCATCAGCTCCATAGACCATTTGGCAATTCTACCCTCGGCTTCCCGGTTGCGGGCTATCTCTCCCAAGGGGAAAGATGAGACCACGGTGACGGGGTGAGCCTCGAAGTAGTGGAGCAGCTTGTGCCGAGCCAAAACCACTACGTAGAGCAGCTTTTGAATCTGCAGATAGCGTGTCTTAGTTTCAGACAACACCTCGCTGATGTAATATACTGGTCGTTGGATGGGCAGAGTATGACCCTCCTCTTGCCTTTCGACCACGATCACCACGCTGACCACTTGGGTCGTCGCAGCTACGTACAGATAGAGGGGCTCGCCGTCCGTAGGTGGTGTGAGAATGGGGGCGCGAGTGAGCGACGCCTTCAGCCTTTTGAGGGCTTCTTGGGCTTCGGGGGTCCACGTGAAGCGCTCGGTTTTCCTCAAGAGTCGATACAGGGGTAAGCCTTTCTCGCCGAGACGCGAGATGAAACGGCTAAGGGATGCTAGGCATCCCATGACCCTCTGTACCCCCCTTTAGGTCTCGGATCGGTCCCATCCGAGTGATGGCCGAGACTTTGTCAGGGTTGGGTTCGATGCCCCGCTGGGAGACAATGAAGCCCAAGAGCATGCCTCGAGGCACCCCGAACACGCACTTTTCGGGGTTGAGTTTCACCACTTTGGCCTGTAGGCAATCAAACGCGATTTTGAGATCGGCAACCAGGTCGTGCGCCTTCCTGGATTTTACAACGATATCATTGACATATGCCTCTACGCTCCGCCCGAGATGGTCTCCGAAAACGTGGAGCATACACCGCTGGTATGTGGCTCCGGCGTTTCTGAGGCCAAAGGGCATCGTAACGTAGCAGTACATGCCGAAGGGTGTGATAAAAGAAGTTGCGAGCTGGTCGGACTCTTTCATCTTGATTTGGTGGTAACCGGAATAGGCATCAAGAAAGGATAGAAGTTCACATCCCGCAGTAGTATCTACAATCTGATCAATTCGTGGCAAAAGAAAGGGAACCTTTGGACATGACTTATTTAAACTGGTGTAATCTACTCACATCCTCCAGTTTCCACTCTAATACTAGATTAGCTAGCCACTCGGGATGGAATACCTCTTTGATGAATCCGGCCGCCAGAAGTTTCTGCAACTCCTCGCCGATCACCCGGCGCTTGAGCTCGTCGAAGCGTCGCAGGCGCTGCTTCACCGGCTTGGAGTAGGGTCGGACATCAAGGGAGTGCTCGGCGACCTCCCTCGGTATGCCAGGCATGTCCGAGGGGCTCCACGCAAAGATGTCTGCATTGGCGCGGAGGAAATCGACGAGCACCACTTCCTATTTGCCGTCGAGGTTGGCGCTGATCTGCAACGCCTTGTCGTCGGAGTGGTTCGGATCGAGGGGCACCTTCTTGATACCCTCGGCGGGTTCGAAGCTCCCGGCGTGTCAGTGCGTGGAGTCCAAGGCCTCGCTTGCCATTTCGTCGAGGGTGGCTGCGAGGGCCTCGTCCTCCGCTTGAGCCTCCGCGCGCTCAACGCACTCAATGTCGCACTCGTAGGCGTGCTCGAACGAAGAGTCGATGGTGATCACGCCCTTTGGACCCGGCATCTTGAGCTTGAGGTAGGTGTAGTTGGGGATGGCCATGAACTTGGCGTAACAAGGATGACCTAGGATGGCATGGTTGGATCCTCGAAACCCCACCACCTCGAAAGTGAGTACCTCCTTGCGGAAGTTGGTTGCTGTGCCGAAGCACACAGGCAGATCGATCTGGCCGAGGGGTTGGACTCGCTTCCCCGGCGCGACACCGTGGAATGGCGACTTGCTGGGGCGAAGCTTGTCCAGTCCGATCCCCATGAGCTCCAAGGTAGGGGCGTACATGATGTTGAGGCTGCTGCCTCCGTCCATGAGCACCTTGGAGAAGCGAGTGTTGCCGATGATGGGGTCGACAACGAGCGGATACCGTCTCGGATGTGGGACGTAGTCGGGGTGGTCCTCGTGGCCAAAGGTGATGGTATCCTTCGACCAGTCGAGGTAGGATGGCATGGCTTTGGTGACGGAAAAGACTTCGCGGCGCTCACGCTTGCGCTGCCGAGAAGTCATATTCGTCGTTGCTCCTCCAAAGATGAAGAAGGCATTCTCCACTGGGGGGAACTCGTCATCTCCACCTTTGTCGCCAGCATCCTTCTTCTTGTCCTTGTCGCGATGCACGACGCGGTTGTAGTATTTCTTGAGCATTTCGCACTGCTCGAGGGTATGATTGACCGGGCCCTTGTGGTAAGGGCACGGCTTCTTGAGCATGTCATCGAATTGGCCTCCACCGCCTCGAGGGGTCCTCGAGGTCCTTTGCGGTCTGGGGAGGCGGTGAAGGCCTCCTTGCAGTCCTCTGCCTGCCCCGACCCACGCTGGTTCGGCGGGACCGACTTCTTTCCCTTCCTCCCCCGCTTCTGTTTCTTGGCGGGGGCGTTGGGCTTGGCGTTGCTGCCCTCCGCGGGCGCATCGTCCTTGCGCTTGCTCGATTTGTTGTCGAAGATGGCACCAACGGCCTCCTCGCCGGCGGCGTAGTTGGTGGCAGCGTCGAACAGCTCATTGGTGTTGACGGGTCGGATTCTTGGGAGCTCATGCACCAGGTTCCTGCAGGTCGTACCCTCAAGGAAAGCGTTGATGACCTCGACGTGGGTGACGCTGGGGAGCTCGGTGCACTGCTTGGAAAAGCGTCGCACGTAGTCACGCAGGGACTCGTGGGGCTTCTGGCGACACCCTTTGAGATCCCAGGAGTTCCCAGGGCGCACGTACGTACCCTGGAAATTGCCCACGAAGATGTGGACCAAGTCGGCCCAGTTGTGGATCTGATCCGCAGGCAGGTGCTCGAGCCACGTTCGTGTGGCGTCAGCAAGATGAAGAGGAAGGTTGCGGATGATGACCGCGTCCTCCGTCGCGCCGCCTAGCTGGCACACTAGGCGGTAGTCATTGAGCCAGACTGCAGGATCAGTCTCGCCCGAGTATTTGACAAGGGTGTTGTGTTGTCGAAAGCGCGGGGGAAAAGATGCAGTTCGAATCTCCCGGCTGAACACCCGGGTGCCCGGAGGCTCCGGTGGCTCACCCCTGTCGTGCTCAGGGTCAAAGCGTCCACCCCGTCGAGGGGTGTACCTCCTGCCGTCGATGACGTTGCAGGCGTCACCGTCGCCAGCGTGCCCGCGAGTGTCACGGATTCGCTCCCTTACGGGAACTCTCCCGATGCACTCGTGCACCGAGGCCGCCTTCGCACCGGGCGCTATGGCTGCCTTGCCCTTCCCCGCTGGGGGTGTGTGCACAGAAACCTCGCGGTCCTGATGCACGGTCCCATCACGCTGCTCCGGGGCTTTCGAGCGCATACGAGACGCAGAACTCTTGGCCTGCTGCACGGCAGCTTGCTCGATGAGCTCCTGTGCCTCGCGGCGCAGGTTGCGGCCCGAAGGTGTCGATGGCTCGGGCATAGCTTGGAGTAGGTAAGCCGCAGCGACAAGCTTCTCGCCTGCCATCTTCAGCTACGGAGATTTGTCGACGTTGTGGTCGGCCAGGATGCGCTCCCGTGCAACACGTCCCGCCGCCTGGGCGTGTGCACCACGCGCGGTACGCTGCTGCTCGAGTGCGGCGCGCAGCTCCTGGGTTTGTGGACGCTGCTCGTCGAGCTTGGCTTGAAGCTCATTGAGCTGTGCCAGCTGAGCTTGTCGCGCCGCCGAGCTTGATGAAGAAGGGGCTGCAAGCGGCACCACCGGCGGGTTTGCCTGCGCGTCCGCCCCGCCGTCCTCATGGTTGCTCGGGGCATTGTCGTTTTGCTCGTCTGCGAGGTCCGCCATGAAGCACTCTCGGGAAGGATCGAAATCCCCCTCGCTGGAGTCTTCGGAGCAGGTGAGGCAGTAAGCCATCGCCAGCTGGAATGTGCGGAGAGCGTCGGGGTCACGGACCCCGGAGTAGTCCTCGGCCTTCTCGGCCGTAAAGTTGTTCATGAAGAAGTCGATGTCGTCGGCGATCGAGCTCGCCGTCTCGGGGTAGGATTCGTCAGGAGACGACGCGATGAGGCTGCGGATCGACAGAAGATGATGACCCAGCAGATCCTCATGCTCGATGAAGTTAGCGCTGGTTGATGAGGCGTGGACGACAGCGTTGCGCATCCCAAAGGGGAAGGGCGACGCCGAAGTCGAGCCCCCCCTGGGTGGCACTAATGCTGCAGCAGGTGACGATGTCGGCGCAGATGACACCGAGGCACGTGATGACGAGGCGGTGGCCCCGCTAGTCGTGATGCTGAGCAGTGACATGCCAGCCTCCACCCAAGTGGGGGAGTTGTGGCATGCCGCGCGACACCGCACCCCCCGCGCCTGTCGCGAACGTTGGCCCGAGCGCCTGTTGCGCCGGGCTGGTGAAGTTGGGGTGACGGGGTTGCGTCCGGGCGAGAGGAGCTGCATGAGGTAACCATTGCTGGTTGCTCTGAACTCGAGACTCCCAAACGAGATCACACGTCCCGCTGGAAACGGATCCGAAACGCCCATGGGGTATGGGTTGGATCTGCCCGCCATCCCTGGAGATCAAATGGGAAAAAGAGAGAAAAATGTCACGCCGTCCCCCTACTTGGCGCGCCAACTGTCGGTGTCCCGACCCAGGGGGCCCGGATTCCAACTAGTAAATGCGGTGTGCTTCCTCGTCCCAGATGATGATGCAAGAGGCAGCACAGTAATGCGCGGTTTATCCTGGTTCCGGCCGCGGGGCCGTACTTCCAGCAAAGGGGATGTGCGAGGGCACTGTATTATCTTGCACCCGGAGTGCTTGTAGCAGGGGATACAAGCAAGGCGAGAGAGGGAGGGAAGCCCCCAAGTCTCTGCTAGAAGTGGAGTCGGCTCAGATGAGTGCTCAGTAGTCCCTGAACGTCCTCTTGGAAAAGAGAAGCCAGAGAGAGAGACTAACCAGCCAGCAGCCCCGGCTAAAGGAAGCTCGCCCCCTCCTTTTATAGTCACAAGGAGGGGCGGGGTACATGAGTGGGGGCATAGAAGTTGTCGTTTTCCCCTGAATCGCGGGGTACAGTGGTTGGATACTGTAGAAAGTACACTGTGGGAAGGCGGCACGCGGCGCTGTCATCCTGGATTTTGTGCACACCGGCGCCGGTCGTCCTGCAGTGTCCCTGTAGGCGGCGTGGTCGTCGCTAATGTATGGTCTCCGATATACGGCGCGGTGGCATTCGGTGGGCCCTACGGATTAGGGTCCTGCATGCACCAGCGGCAGTGGTAGCGGGGGGCGCGGCGGCCCTGGACCCCCTGGTCGGAGTGCGGGTGTGCACACTAGAAGGTCCGGGGGATACGTGGAAGTCCCGGACCCCTTCCCCAGTGGGAGGCCAGTCTGGATGGTTGGCGTTGGCAGAACAGTAACGGGAGCAGTGCCGAGCCTGTCCTATCCCGTGTTACAGGTCCCAAGGTGCTGCTGCAGCATCCGGGATGGCGGAATGGTGACTGGAGTCAGCGGATGGGACCCCGGTCACATCCACTGTGGGAGTGGCAGTCTGACACCGCCCGCCCTTGCTGCCGTGGCGGAGTGGCTGTCCTTTAATGCCTTCGTACGGCGGTCGGTTGGGCGGCGAGGCAGAGATGAGTCACCCGCTCGAGGGTAGATCCGCTACCCTCGAGCGAGGCGGAGATGTGTTGCGCGGTCGAGGGTCCCGAGGGGAGCCCTCGAGCGAGGCGGAAAATGAGTCACCCGCTCGAGGGTAGGTCCGCTACCCTCGAGCGAGGCGGAGATCGTTTTCGCGGGTTCGAGGGGGATGCGAATGGGCCGCATGCTGGGCTTCTTTGAGTCCTTTCCATTCTTCCGGATGGGAAGCAGGCCGTGGGCCTTCGTGGGCCCAGTTGCCTTAACAGGTGTTTGTGTTTTTAAAGCGATCTTAGTACCCCGATTAGGGTGCCCCTAATCGCGGTACCCGACAGCAACCAAACCCCAAGTCAACGGATCTGAGCCATGGCAGACTCTGCAACTCAGACAACAAATCCTACTGCTGATGATGCAACCGGTGATGCGGCAATCTGCGGCCTAAAGGTAATACTCGGCCTAATCCTTTAGTTTCCCTCAGCTTATCAAGCCTCTCAAATACTAAACTCTGAAACATGACACCATATGCATACTTCTGAATTTCTGAACTTCAGGTGTCAGACATCCTTCTGCCGCATCCCTCCAATCCAAAATCTTTATGTCTTGGCCCACGAACCTATGAGAATCCCATAGATTTGATCTCTTGTGAAGCAAATAGGATCCCTTTCGTGAGTCAAAACATCGATTTGAACCTCTGGGCTGACTGCTTAAGAGCCTGGCCCAACCCTCCTGAGAGCTGGATTACATGGTACAGCAGAGTAGCAAAAGCTTATATGCCCTTGTGGCAAGATTTGAACATAGCTGATACACTTAGCTTATAATTATCACGCCTTGACAAAGATGAGAATCTTCTGAAAACCATCGGGTATTTTTGTTCGGATGTCCTGAACTATTTCCTCTTTGGTCATGGACCCATGACCATTACTCTGCTAGATGTCACCATGATCGCTGGCCTAGACATTAAATCTCCTAATCCAACTGCCCACAAAATTGCAGAAGTCCCCTTCAAACTTTCTTCCAAAGTCAACTGCACAAACTGGGTACTTACATAAATCAGCACATGAAAACAAAAGGTCCAGTGACTGAAAAGGAACACACAATCTTCTTAAATCTTTGGCTAGAACACTTCATCTTTTGTGGTCCCTCTTTAGCTCCAACTAAGAACTATCTTCCATTGGCCTATCACCTGGCCCATGGCAATCACATCGGCCTCGGCAAACTTTTTCTTGGAGAAACCTACAGATATCTCCATTTGATGACATCTAATTTGCTTAACCAAAAGAAACTGAGAACTGAAGGCCCTTGGTAGTTTATTCAGTTGTGGGCACAACTGTACTTTCAGCACCAGATCCCGAACTTCCAAGGCCTAACCAAAAACTCTTTTCCTGATGAGAGTGGCAAACCAATTAGATGTACTAGCTATGGCCAAGCTTTATTTAGTCTTCCTGGCAGTAAACTGAATTCAGCAGATGCAGCAAACTGGTTCAGAACCTTCTACAAGGGACTGGATAACCCACTCTATTTCCTATTCACCGAATCTGAATCCTTTGAAAACCCAACTGCCTTTAGACTAGATAACTTTGCCGATGACGACAGCACTCGGCATCTATACTCTTTAATGATTCGACCTGGCTTCCTTCCTGTTAGCATCAGCACCTCTAATAGAATTATCAAGCCAGGTTATGAATCTTACCAACCAACCATAGCAGCTCGGCAATTTGGCCTAGGACAGGACCCTCCCCACTTCCATATTCACCACTTGGTGGAGAGCAGAGCCGATCTGCCTGACGGTCTCACCAGCTCAAGATGCTACAGCATGTTCGATGATCTCCACATTCCAATACCATCCGATCTATCCTTTGATCCTTCATCGATCGATTTTAGCACATGGTGGGGAATGTGGAAAACACATATATTCATGAAAGCTCTAGGTCCTCGACTGCATCAAATTGATCCTGAATATGTAATCCCCGAGGAAGAGGTACTGAATCTATGCACTTTATCCTTTCTGAGTACTCTATCCTTCACTTGACTAATCTTACTCACCCTGTTTGCAGCAACAAGATGGTCCAGAACCTATGACCAGCAACGGGGAGTCATTCCACTTTCTTCCAACTGCTCCTGATGTACTTTTCTGCAAAGGATCACCATCAATGAAGAAAGTGATAATGACTATTCAGCCAGACTTACTTCAGCCGGCTTCCAAACGAAGACAAACTTCTGCAAGCGTTGCCCCTCGAGTCTTGACCAAGAAAAGAAAGATGATCACTAACCGAGTCATCAAGAAACCAGCACCAGCTTCCCCGAGTCCATCAGAGTCCAACACCAACCAGGTAACTCATCTTCTAAAACTTCTTCTTTATTGCACACACATGTACTCTGGTTGACTGTAATTCTATTTTCAGGACATGGCTGAAGACATCTCCAACGCAGAAAGCCCAGTACCACATGAGATGACTGCAAATCCCAATATACTGATAGAGGCAAACGAAGGGCAAGCTGACGCAGTCAATGTTCTTGACGACGACACAAGCTCTATTAGGACGATCGCTCTTGAACCGCCCAACGCTTCTTCTTCAGAACAGGTAACATTACAAGAACCAATCCTGAACCAGCCGATAGCTTCATAAATGCATCTTGCTCTAACTCCAGATATGTCCATAGGGCTTTGACATTTCAGGTTTGCTTTCCTTTGACCCAGCATCAATGGGTCTGACTACCCCTGGAGCAAAAACACCATCTTTGCAGCAATCAGCTAATTTGGCACATCAGCTTCAATTCATCAAGGATCTACTATCTGCTCCACTCACTGCTCTAGTTGGTGATTCCAGTGAAATAAAGAACATCTTCGAGCAAATAGAATCCCAACTCCCGGAGCCATTGCAAATCAAGCTCTGGCCAGCCAGCAATCTTCCATTCTTCTGGGTAGAAGTGAATAAAGCACGACAAAGAATAGAAGCACGACGCTCCCAAGCTTCTCTGAAAGCTGACATTACCCAAAAGTGCAAGGCCCTCAACCAGAAGAAGGCAACTCTAGATATCAAAACTGACGTGTCTGCCAACATGAACCGACCCGACCTCTTGAAGAAAGAACTGGTGGAACTCGAAGAAAAAGTCCGCACCACCAAGAAACTCATCCAGGCCGAGGAAGCTTCTATTGCAAACTCCAAACAAGAAACCCAGGAAATAGCCGAGCAGATACAAGCAGAGTTTGCAGAGATAAGAACCTTAAGTCGGCAGATAGTAACAGGTGATGACAAGGATGACGAAGCAATCATAGCACGAGCAGACGCCGTCCGCAGAGAAGCCATCTATGACATAGAAGAATTCCTGAACTAGTAGATAGGCTCAAGAAACAACTAGTACTGCCTGTTAATCTTGAAACTTGTAACTATTTAAAACATCTTAAGTCGATGGTCGCACATCGGCTATCTTGCTTCTCATATGTATTTTTTTACTAGCCAACTCAACGTGTTGGCCTTCTCATTCATTTTTTTCTTTTTACCGGCCAACTCAACGTGTTGGCCTTTCTCTTTTTTTTCCGGCCAACTCAACGTGTTGGCCTTTCTCCTTTTTTTTTGCTGGACAACTCAACGTGTTGGCCCTTCATAAATTTTTTTCTTCTTGGCCAACTCAACGTGTTGGCCTATCTCAGTACAGCCGGATGGATCTCATCGGCTCTTGTCACTCGCCTTCCCACATGCTCGGGAAATACTTCTTGAGGTGTTGACCATTGACAGCAACAGGAAACTTGACACCATCCAGCTGCTCAAGCATGTATGCATTCCCAGGCAAGACTTGATCAATCTTGTACGGTCCATGCCAAGTTGGAGACTTGCCATATTTTCTATCTTTAGTTCCCAATGGCAATACTGCCTCCCAAACCAAGTCTCCAACCTGAAAATTCTTTGGCTTGACCTTCTTGTTGTACGCGCGAGCAACTTTAGCCTTATTTTCCTTAATCTTCTCCAGCGACCAAAGCCTTAGCTCTGTCAGATCCTCCACATTATCATTCATCAGGGCCGCATACTGTTCAGCAGATAGATCATTCTGAAACTCGACATGCCTTGACCCGGCCGTGATTTCCCATGGTAACACAGCATCTTGGCCGTAGACTAAATGGTACGGTGATGTCTTGGTGGACCCGTGACATGAAATACGATATTCCCACAAAGCTTCTGACAACACCTCATGCCAGCGCCTAGGATATTCATCGATCTTTCTCTTTATGAGCTTGATGAGGCTCTGGTTGGATGCTTCAGCCTGTCCATTAGCTTGGGCATAATACGGAGATGATCTTATCAGCTTAATCCCCACGTCATCGGCAAACTTCCTGAATTCCTCTGATATAAAGACCGATCCTTCATCGGTCGTAATGGTCTGAGGGATCCCAAATCTATGAATGATGTGTTCTTTGACAAAGCTGATCACATCTCTTGACGCTACTGATCTCATGGGCACTGCTTCTACCCACTTTGTGAAATAATCTGTAGCAGCTAAGACCCATTGGTGACGCTTGCTAGACGACGGGTTGATCTGACCAATCATGTCCATGGCCCAACCTCTGAATGGCCACGGTTTGATGATAGGATTCATTACTGACGCCAGCACGATCTGAATCTTGCCAAACCTTTGACATGCCTGATACCCTTTGTAATATTTGAAGCAATCTTCAAGCATAGTGGGCCAGTAATAACCCGATCGCCTAATCAGCCACTTCATCTTATGAGCTGATTGATGAGTACCGCAGGCTCCTTCATGAACCTCATGCAAGAGCCAATTTGACTCTGAAGGTCCCAGACATTTAAGCAGTAGTCCTTCCAAAGTCCTGTAGAACATGTCATCCCCAATCAGAACATACTTCATGGCCTTAAGTCTTATCCTTCTGGGTGCCCCCCGAGCCGAATCCTTCAAGTAATTGAAGATATCGGCTCTCCAGTCTCCGGGTTCTAGAAACTGAACCTCTACATCGACTCCATCGGCTGTTTCTTTGTACCCAGAAGCCATCTGTGCCAAATCATTGTCTTCATTATTCAGAGTCCTGCGTATCCAGTGGAAATTGATGTACCTGAATCGTGACATCAACTCACGGCACTGCATCCATATCGGAAAAAGAGCCTCGCTCTCACATCTATATTCTTCCGTGAGCTAAGAGATCACCAGCTTCGAATCTCCAAATATTTCCACCGCTTCTGCACCAGCTTCGAGGAGTAGTTCCATCCCTCTGCGAATGGCTTCATATTCCACTAAATTATTGGTGCATGGGGCAGTCATACTGATGGAAAAAGAGTAAGTCACCCCTCGAGGTGACACCAACAGAATTCCCACACCGCATCCATCATCACAAGCCGATCCGTCAAAAAACATAGCCCAAGCACGAATAAATAGTGCAGCAATATCAGTGCTGATCCTATCTGCAACAAGATCCGCCAGTGCCTGTCCTTTGACTGCTTTCGCAGGCTGGTATCGAATATCGAACTCTGACAATGCAAACATCCATTTTCCAAGCCGGCCTTTCAGGACAGGAGCTGACAGCATATAGGGATGGCAATTGCACCCGCGGAATGCGGGTATCCGCGGATTTTAGACCCGACGGGTGCGGGTGCGGGTTCGATATTCCACCTGTGGGTGGACCCGCACCCGCGTATTGCGGGTGCGGGTTTGAGATTCCACCCGCGGGTGGACCCGCACCCATCCACAAACAAAGAAACTCTAACCCAATGTGCTTAGGTAAGGCTTATTCCAACTATCCTAACTATAAAATGAGCACAAAAATTTATAGATTTATTGTTAGTTTGTCGTTAATACTTTGAATTTGGGAATTTATTGTTAGTTTGCCCTTATTACTTATAGAAATGTAATGTTTGACTATTTAAATTAAAGGATTTGTGCTTTTTTATTATATCTTTTCTCACACCCGCGGGCACCCGAAATCCGCCCGAAACCCACGGGTGCGGGTGCGGGTGTAGAAATGCACCCGCGGGTCTACCTGCGGGCGGGTTTTTTCCAACCCCGCGGGTTTGCCTACGGGCGGGTTTTCATCAAACCCGCACCCACATCCGCGGGTGCCATCCCTAACAGCATATGCTTTATGACATCCGATTTGCATATGACAATTGTTTTCGCCGAGAGCAAAATATGACGAAGCTTTGTACATGTAAAGAATAAGCAAAGGCAAAGCTTCTCGATTTCAGGATACCTGGTCTCGGCGTCTAACATGCGCCTGCTGAGGTAGAAAACCACCCTCTCCTGGCCGTCGTGGTTCTGGACTAACACTGAAGCAATGGAAGTGTCACCCACAGATAGGTACACGTAGAACGGCCTATCTTGCTGAGGAGGAACCAACACTGGAGGCTTTGACAAATATTCTTTAATTTCATCGAAAGCTTGCTGCTATTCTGCCCCCCAGCGAAACTCATCATCTGATTTTATCTTCACTAAACCCATAAACGGTTCGATGCACCCAGACAGATTAGAAATAAATCGTGTGACAAAATTAATTTTACCAATGAGCTTCTGCAACTCTTTATTTGTAGTAAGTGGCTTCATCGCCTTCACAGCTTCTTGACTCTTCAGGCCGATCTCGATTCCCCGCTCATGCACCAGGAACCCCAAAAATTGACCCGCCGACATGCCAAAGGCACACTTCTTTGGGTTCATTTTGAGCCCAAACTTTCGAGTCCGCTCCAAAACTTGACGCAGATCCTCTAGGTGCCCCCCAGCTGACTTGGATTTGACCACGACATCATCAATATAAATTTCTACCAGTTTGCCGATGAGATCATGGAAAATGTAATTCATGGCACGTTGGTACGTTGCACCGGCATTTTTCAGTCCAAAGGTCATAACCAAGTACTCGAACAAGCCGACCGCGCCTGGTACTCTGAACGCGGTCTTGTTCACGTCTTCTGGGGCCATGAAGATCTGGTTGTAGCCAGCATTACCGTCCATAAAACTCATCATTTTGTGGCCGGCAGCTGCGTTGATCAATGTCTCTGCAACAGACATCGGGTATTCGTCCTTCGGCGTCGCTCTGTTGAGATCTCTAAAATCAACGCAGACACGCCATCGGCCATCCTTCTTTTGTACCGGTACCATGCTAGAGATCTATTCTGCATACCGGCACGGACTGATGAACCCAGCATCCAACATCTTCTCCACTTCCTTCTTGACTTCTTCTAGGACTTCGGCCTTCATCTGACGTGCTCGTTGCTGAAACGGCCGAAACCATTTCTTGAGCGGGAGCCGATGCTCGACGATGCTTCTATCTAGACCGGGCATCTCAGTGTAATCCCATGCGAAACAATCCCGGTACTCTTTCAGTAGTGCAATCATCTCCTCACGCAAGACCGGATCCAACTTCTTGCTGATAAATGTTGGCCGTGGCTTATCCCTAGGACCGATGTCAATCTCTTCCAAATCATCAGCTGACGTGAACCCGTATCCTAGCTTGCCGTCGTCTGAAAAACCAGCTGCGAACGTAAGCGGGTCCTCATTATCCATAAGATCAGCGGCGAACACAGGGAGATGACAAGAAAATTTATTTGGCCAACCGCATGGGCTGGCTGTTTCTATTCTTCCATTATCATTCGAAACCAAACAATCAATGAGTGGCCAACTGCTGGAGCAGGCTATCATATGTACATGATGTAACAATTCTGTCCTCAAATAAGATTTTTCTATTTTTAGGGGCCGGTCGCTGGGACCGGCCTCTCTATCTCTATTAATCCCCGTAGCATGCCAGGATGTACTTACTCTGTGAGGCCAGTGGATAAGACCAGCCTCAGTCCATTTTTTGTCGCTTTGATCCGATCACAATCTTCCAGGGCGATCCCTGAGATCGGCTCTTATCCTTCTGGGTCCCAGGCATTCATATCTGCAAGCGAGACTTCACTGGAATCGTCTGCAGGGACCACTTCCACTTCATCGCCATCCCATTGGACGAGATACTGATGCATTGTGGAAGGGATACAACAATTGGCGTGAATCCAATCCCTCCCAAGCAGTACCATGTATGTACTCTTGCTGTTGACGATGAAGAACGAAGTCGGGATCGTCTTGCGACCCACTGTCAGCTCCACATTAAGAACCCCCATTGCCTCTGATGGTTGTCCATTGAAGTCATTGAGCATCACATTAGCCTTGATTAAGTCGGCAGAAGAACGCCCCAACCGGCGCAGCACCGAATATGGCATCAGGTTGACTGCAGCACCGGTGTCAACCAGCATCCTGTTGATGGGTTTACCGTTGATGAAGCCCTTGAGATACAGCCCCTTCAAATGTTTGTAGCTTTTTTCCTTTGGCTTCTCAAAGATGATCGTCCGGGGCAAAGATCCAATTGTGCAATAGGTAAATCCTCCAGTTCGGGTGCCCGGAACTCTGATGGGAGCACGAACACCATGTTCACATCAACTGATGGCTTCTCATCGGCTTTTGCCTGCTTGGGGCGCCACTCTTTTCTTGGAGGGCGCCTCTCCAACCTCCGCGGGTGTTTGACTTGTTCCGCGAGATCCAGACGCGCCTTCCTCAGCACGTCAATGTACTTTGCTTCTGCTTCTTCTAGATTGCGCAAGCACTGCACTCTGCGCTTCTGTGAGCGATTAAGCCCATCAGGACACCACCTTGGGCGATGGTACCTGTCTTCTTCTTCTGGCTCGGAATCACCCCCGGTCGACCGCTCGGCGTGATCATCGTGACGCACTTTGGGCCCCAAGCGTCGAAACACCGAAGTATCGCCTGACTGGCGTGTCCGAGGCCTGCACTCCAGACAATCATCTATAGTGGGCAATCGGCTCATGCCGGAATTCCAACAGTACCTGAAGAACGGGCAATGCCAGTGGTCGCGTACAGTCTGACGCCTTCCCAGCGTCATCCCTGTGTGGTACTCGTACTCCTCTTCTTCCGATTGATATCGGCGACGCAGCTTGTGATGATATTCATACTTTTCCAGAAGCCGATCGAAAGCAGGAAGCTGATTACGGATGTGACGCACTTGCTCTTCAGTAATATGCTGTCGCCCTGGCTCATTTTGATCCTGGGGCCATTTGCCAGAAACAGCCTCCCTCCTTTGCTCGTCACGACGACGTACAGGCCCCGCCATGTTGATCTGGAATGAAAAATTCTGGCCCGTAGGAGTGAAGTCTGACAACTCTACCACGTTGGCTTGTGGGAAGGGCTTCGTGTCGACCTTCATCGTGTGTTGGGCCAGGATTAATCGGCCTTGCTCGATAGCCGATTGAATCTGACGACGGAGCTCCTTGCATTCACCCGTGGCATGAGTGAACGAATGGTGCCATTTGCAGTACAGTCTTCCCTGTAGCTCTTGTGCCGTCGGTAGCTTGTGGTTTTCTGGGAGCTTCAGCTGTTTCTCTTTGAGCAGCAGATCGAATATCTGCTCTGCTCTGACTACGTCGAAGTCGAAGCCCTTCACAAGCCCTTGCTGTTTGATCCATTTGCACGAGACAGGGTTTGCCCCCCGAGTCCACTCTGCCACGGCCACTTCTTGCTCCTCTCCAGAGTCATCAGATTCATCCGCCTGGGCCATGTTTACATGGCGCTTGAACTTATCCTGGTACAGCTCAGGATGGTAAAGCTCATATGCCATAAGCTTCTGCACCATGTGTGCCAAAGAGGTGAATTCCAACTGAAAAGCCAGATCCTTGATCGACTTAGCGAGTCCCAGAACAGGCAGATCGACTGCCTCCTTCTCTATGATGCGTGATGAGTAGCATCGGTTCTTGACCTCTCTAAAGCATTGTATGTATTTCGACACGGTCTCTCCTCGCTTCTGCCTGACTTGGGTGAGGTCGGCAATCCCAGCTTCAGCAGCCTCTGAGTGATACTGGGTATGGAACTAGTCTTCCAGCTACCTCCAAGTTCGAATCGAATCTGGAGCCAATGACGCGTACCATCCAAATGCTGGGCCGGTAAGAGATTGGCCGAAGAACCGGACCCTCAGCGGATCCGAGACTGAGATCATCCCAAACTGCGTTAAGTATCGGCTCACATGCTCGATGGAGCTGGCTCCTTCTGACCCGTTGAACTTGGTGAACTCAGGGAGCCGATACTTGGGTGGCAATGGGATCAAGTCATAGTCACTCGGATACGGCTTGGAATAGCCGATCGCTTTTCTTTTGGGCAGGATGCCGAACTGGTCTCTCAGTATTGCACTGACCTGCTCCACACTAAGAACTCCTGGGGCCGATGGCTCAGCACTCGGCCCGGTAGCGTACTTTGCCAGCCACGCTTGTTTCTCCACGTCTGCTCCAGAAGCTCCTGGGTTTACCAACTGCACCGAGCGTGTTGGATTGACGCTGTCAGGGATGTAGGCGCACGTGTAGCCGTGCGGGATCTCCTTGGGTGGCTCAGTCAGGAACTGGCCTTCTCCAGGATCACCGCCGATCTTGTGGACGACGTAGATCAGCGAATTCTGCTGTATTGCTGCCGCGAGCGAGTAGGACACTGGCGGCTTGGTTTGCAATGCAGCTTCCCCCCTGTGACTCCCCAGAGTTGGTCCCAATGGGGAGTACTGGTTCTTGATTACCTCCTGGACAACGCGATGTGCCACGCGCTCAAGCTCATTCACCAGGCTTTCTGAGTGTCGATGGAGCGTGTGAGCCACCATGTAGTTCATCTCCTGGCATAGGGCCCTGGTACGCTCCTCTGATGGCACAGACAGATCGACGTTGTTGAGAGCGCCTTCTGGTGAGAATCCCTTCCACCTGATGCCATGGTTGCAGGTCCTCTCAAAAGAGCCGATGAGATCGGCTTCGAACTGAGCTTTGATCTCATCATACTTTAGCTTGTGTTCTGGAGTCAGCTCTTCGTACGTGATGGGCTTGGGAGCGGGTTCTTGATCTTGAGCTCCTGCCATCTCTGCGGTGGGCGTTGTTCTTGATGAAGGTCCCACCGGGCGTGCCAGAATGTGTTGCCGGTCGAAACCCACCGGCGAGCAGCGACAGGCAACACGAAGAGCCGAGAGATTGCTGGGGCGCTGGCAGGCACTTCTCCCTCGTCGACGGCCCGCAATTCCAGCACACGCCGTGGCTTGTGAAGACGCAGGGCGTGCCACCTGACCTATACCCGATTAGAAAGGTGCGGACGTGCTTGCAATGATTTGCCTGCATACACAAACACGTGGAAACATAAGTCCGAGCCGTGGTCGGCTCCCCGGGACGACTCTTGCATCGGCTTTAAAGAGCTGATCGAGTCCCGGTGTCAGATGGGATCTGTTGCATCCGGATATTGATGATTAAAGCGAATAACTGAAAGGCTGCTTCAATTAATTCTAATCGATTTAATCCACGACGGTAAAGGCTTCACTGCTAAATCGGAACATCCTACACGTGACTGGGCCTAATAAATGTAACATATAACTAAACTATAACCAAAATAGAGGCCTAAGAACTAGCAAGAGCCGATTCCCGGATCAATTCCCTGTTAAGACTAGAGCAGAGCATCTAACACGCCACCGGATCATCCAACCCGTTTGCAAGGCCTAACCTAGCAGATATTACGCCAACTCTTAAGAATAAGAGCAAACAATAACAGATTAGATCTACCAGACATAAAAGAAGCAGGGTGTTGCCTTTACGCAGCTAACTCTATGCAACAAGAGCTAGAATAAGATGATAACATGATTGCGTAAAGACAACATGATATTCGTAGATAATAAGCAACAAAGCACAACAGATCTACTAAAAGCCATGCTACGAACATCAGGATAACTAGTACTACTCGCCATCAAAAACACTTCAGTACGAGTAATACCAAGGTAAAAGCAAGAACAACGCTGCCCTGATCGCGAGAAGCGATCAGGACAGCATGGCGCTTACTTGGATGAAACCCTAAGATTAGGGGTGGCGATGCGCCGAGATTGTTGATTGTGAGACGTGATGACGTTCTCCTCTTTTATGAATAACATAGGGTACATATTTATAGTCCGGAGACTTGGGAAACAATCTAAACTAATCTTGTCCCGATCAGACTCTATCTCTAATCTTGAACTAAATCTAACATACATGGCCCATGTGGCCCAGATGCTCACACAGGAGCCGATTTATAAGCCTTCTTAATCTCCTGCTTCAAGCCCATCTTGCTTTCGGCCCATAAATTAATCCTGTTAATTTATGGCGATAACAGAATCACCATCCATCTCATCTAAGCATGTCTTTCTTTTATTTCCTAAAAATCCCATTTTTCCCATTTTGATACTCACGCTTTTCTTTGTTTCGAAAACACTTTGTAATAATATTTGAAGTGTAATGAGTAACCGGGTCCTAAGCATTCTAGCAGGGTTTATCATCCAAACAGAGCAAATCATATTTAGAGACAAACCTAGGTTATCAAGGAATGGTTATAAAAATCAAGGGGTGGCTATCCAACCGGGTTTTAGCAGTAAAAGCATATGCAGTTTGGTAAAACAGGCCAATAGGTTGTGTTTATAAAACTGGGACAAAACATGCATCAAAGGATGAGATTGAACTTGCCGTCTTCGAATCCTTTCGGGAAGTCCTGCTCGTGGTACGGGTCTTCTGTCTCCGGCTTGCGGTACTGCTCGTCGACGAGTTCCTCCTCGGTCACTCCGTGATCTACAGCGCACACAAACAAGCACACAATAAAGAAAAAGACATAAAAGCTTTTCCGTTGAGCTCGAATGAAGAAATGAAGGTAGGAAGATTATTTTCTTGAGATTTTCTAATGGCATGGTGGACATAATGTTGGAAGTGGCGTGGTCAAGTTTGGAGGTAATTGGAGGGTTTTTGGCACATGTAATGATAGGTTAAAGAGGGGTTTATGGGCTGAATAAAGGTTCAAGGGCCTATTTTGCAAATACTTTTGAGACGGCAGGGGCTTGATTAGAATTTTGGAATGTGTTTGGGCTACTCTAAAAAGGGGCAAGGGTTTGGATGTAATTATATTTGTATAGTGGAGGGGTCTTTTTGGAAGAATAAAAGATGGAGGGGGTTTCTTTTAAAAGGAACTAGAGAGAGGGGTGGGTTCTTAAAAGAAAAGAGGGAAAGGCAGGGGGCTCTGGGCAAAACGCCCTTCTTCTTCCTCTTGTCGATAGAAACAGGGGAGGGGAACTGGGGGCGCCAGCGGCCATGGGCCTGCGGCCATGGGGGCACGGCAGCAGCCGGGGCTAGGGGAAAACGGAGAAGGAGGCGCGGGGAACCGATTCCCGTCCTCACCTTGGGCGGAGGCGGCATGAGGAGGCGCGCCCACAACGGTTGGCGGAGGTGGGCGACGGCGGCTATGGCGGCGGCGCTGCGAGGCGAGAGAGGGGGCGTGCGGTGGTGGGCGAGCTCGTGGAGGGGAAGGTTGCTGTGTTGGCCTATTTATAGGCGATGGAGGGGAGGGGGCAGCGGTGGCCGGCCGGCGAGCATCTCATCGGCCATTAATGGCGCCCGGCATCGCGGAGCAGCGGTGCGAGCGGCGAGGCCGGCACAGGGTGACGAGACAGGTCGGGCAGGGGTCGAGCGGCGCGCCGGGCATCCCGGGCGCGTGGTGCGCGTGGGGGCACAGGGACGCGCGTGCAGTGCGTGGGCACGAGTCTGTGCGTGGGCAAGGAGCTGGAAGGAAAAAAAAGAGAAGAAGGAAGAAAGAAGAAGGGAAAAAGAAAAGGAGAAAAGGGGAAAAGTAAAAAGGAGAAAAAGAAAAGGAGGCGCCGGCGGGGTTCGCGGCGTTGGTCGCGAGCCGAGCGTGGCGTCGATGAGAAGCGACGTGCACGAGGAACGAGGAGAATAGGGAAAGTTTAAACGATGATTGATTTCGGTGTCGGGACGGAGATTGGGTTTGGTGTCAGGGCGACGAATCGCCGAAAAAGATTCGAGCTCGGTGATGAAAAGATTTTGAAAAACATTTTTAGCGAGTAATTTATCTGGGTGAATTTTCGGGATGTTACAACCAGGGGTACCCGGTGGTAGAGTTTAGGAGGAGAGATCTCGGGGATAAGAGCTTGATGGTAACACGAAGACCCAAGGGTTAGACAGGTTTAGGCCGCAATGTGGGTAACACCCAACATCCTACGTTCAATGTAGAATTAGGTTTTCTGGCAGTGTTTACATTGAGCGTGGAGTTGGGTTGATCTAATGTGATGCGATGGGTATCCACACGTCCCCTTTATATAGACAAGGAGGTGTGAGTTACAAGTAAGAGATAAGACCTACTCGGGTTGTTACAAGGAAGGAGGTTAGTTAAGATCCCTAGCAATTTGTGCGCCTTGCTGGAGCCTCCAATCTGATCCGTAGAGGATCCTTCCATTGTCCAACCGAGTGACTGTCCATTGGGTTGTCAGAACAGAAATGCTGAGTAGGTAGCCACCCGGACTCGAGGTACCTAGGTCTACCTCCGTCAAGCCCCCAAGTGTCGGAGGACTGAGTTGGATCTTGATACCTTGTGCAAAGTCTTGCAGTACTCATGTAGCTCCTCATGATACCCTAGATTCTGAACAGGATGCACCCCTGGCGCACCCATTGGGTGTAGCCCTGAGCCTTGGAGGGTTTCGGAGAAGTGTTTCGAGGGTCAATAGGATGAGCTCTTTTCTTATACTAGGAACGCCTGAGCATCCTAGAGGGTCTGCATAGTTCTCAGCCCTCCCTTCATGATAGCAAGGTTAATAATCAGTTTGAAATGTCATGCTCTCGGTCACGAGCAAGCTCAATATCCGTTGAATTCTTCGTAGAAGGTTTTGGTTATGTTGGAAATGGTTTCATGTCACCCTTATGTTCAATTACTTGTTCTACTCAGAATCAACTAAAAATTTGTGTTGTGGGTTGGACAAGATTAATTAGGTGTGCTAGAAAGCTGGATGTTAGTTTAGAGAGCTCATGCTTATACAATAATTACTTTACCGTCCCCATCCTTGTTTATTATTCACGTAAGTCTTGCGGGTACCTTTGTACTCATGTTCCTTTCTAACCGAAGTTACAAATGAGATAGAAGTTAGTTTTGGCCACTTCTATCCTGCCGATCCCAGTGTGGGAGAGGAGTAGGTAACTGTGGCTGCGATGGTGCCCTTGAGTAAGATGCTATTGCTTTTGCGCTTTTATCAATTTATCCGTTGCATAGTTTGTCTTTCATGAGAGCATGATAAACACTAAACATTAATTTCATGTCACCTTTCACTACTACATAAATCTTTTGTGAGGCGGGCATTCTGATTTTCAAAGGCGGTTATAGCAAGCGCCTCAAACAAAAGGTCACAGAAAATAAGATATTTTCAGAGGCGGTTTCGATGCCCACCTCTGTTAATCAAATAAAAAAACATCAAGCCCGCTGAGCCCATCCAGTCCTGCCAAGCCCATCTGAGCTGCCGGCACCGCTCGACACTGACCGGCGCCGCGCCGCCATTGACCGCCCGCCCGCTGCGCATAGCCGCCCGCTGCGGTCACCGCCCGCTGCCGCCATCGGGGCCACCTCTTGCACCGCCGGCCGAATCTGCGCCACCGCTCAAGCCCCCGCCGCTCTATCGCCAGCCCGCAAAAACCACCGCGCGCGACCGACAGCACTGCGCCCGAGACCGCCACTCGCCTGCCGCGTCATCGCCACAGCCGCTCGAGCGGTCGCCGGCCTGCGAACGTTGCCGCGCCCGCGAATGCCACTGGCCCGCCATGCTGCCGCCGCGCCCGCTCGAGCCGCTCCTGCTGGATCCGCCGCACTGAGCCGCAGGAGGGGGGAGAGAGAGAGAGAGAAGAGAGAGAGAGAGAGGTGCGAGAGGGAGGAGTGCGGCTAGAGTTAAAGGTGGGTTAAGGTTTTGATTTGTTTATTTGGGCTTCTATTGGGCTGGTCCATTAATCGAGGTGGACTTTTATAACGTGCCTACCTCTGAAAATAGGAGTACTAATAGAAGCGGTCATCTTAATATTGATCGTCTTTGTTAATCTATTTTGCGAGGCAGTTTTCTTAACCGTCTCGGTTAATAAGAAATGGCCACCTCAGTTAATGCTGGGAATTAACAGAGACGGCTATTTTTTATGCCTGCCTTAGAGCTGCTAAAGAAATGTAGCTGTTAATCAGTTTTTTGTAGTAGTGTTTATGTCACGCGTGAACCTAAAGCTTGTATTTGAAGCTTGAACCTCTTTAAATTTCAGATTTGAACCTCCTATGACTTGAACTTGTAATATTAATGTTGAACCCTTGTAATGACTAAAATTTCTCTTTAGAGTCCTTTGGTGATGTGTTTATTTGTAAACGACATGTGTATGCTTGATCGTGGGCATATTGTGGATCTCGTGAAACGAACCAGGATCCCGTAGGACGATCCCGACTCCCTGTATCGTCGTGATAGTCCCTGAATCAGACGCTATCACATATAGATTCATCATTTCAAGCAATATCATAGTTATGCTGCATAAATAGTACAAACATGAGTTTAATTATTACATAATCCTGGGGATCCAATATGGTCCTCCCATTACAAACCCGTTGAGCTAAATTCTTAGAAAACATAACGCGGCAGCGGAAACAAGATCTTCTGGGCCTCCATCTTCAGGACTCCTCCTCCACAGGCAGACTTGAGCGTAGCCCGAGCCTCAATCGTACCAACCGCCGTCGTTGGAGTTGAATTCTTTCTCGGATCCTGAATCTTGCCAAGCTATCCCCAAGGACGGGATAGTTTCATTGTTGGCATTCCTTAATGTCGCTACTAGGAGGGGTTAATTCCCAACAACGCCACCAAGGAATGCCGGTGGGCATTCCATAGCTCCACCACTATGAACGGGTTAGGTTCATAGCAACGACGCCATGGAACACCGTGCAGTATGTCTTAACGATTATAGAAGGATCTGCAAGCGCATGGATATACCGTTGTAGAATTTCACCCAGAAGTATTCAGGGTATCATTATTTATATTTTCCCAAGGGATGGCGAGGTTGTGTAAAGATGTTTACTAGTTACATAACCATAACATTATGAGATAAGGTGTAAACGGCTGATTATACAGAGGTAAGTGATAATAAAGGATAATCAAGGGTAATGTGACACACAGAGAACAACCAACTCTCATAAATAATGAATAAACAAATACACCTAAGGTTAGCGGGAGCATAGGCAACAGATCCTAGTATACTATTCATGTTAGCAGGTAAGTTATGTTAGCCACATGCTTAGAACTACAGGTGCTAGAAAATTAGGGACATCGGGGAGAATGACCCGCACTGGAGAATATCCTGTCCCGTTTCATCTTTGCATGAACTCCTACACGATACCCGAACGTTGGGGAGTATGCTAACCGAGAAGCAGCTTCCCGGCGGACCGACAGGGCTGACACCACCTGCGGTCTACCCCAGTCAAACCGTGGAGCACCATCGTATCCGAGGGATCCCGCATACCAGGGCACCATGCTCGCATATGAGGTCACTACCTTAGCACCCCCGGGTCCCCCACCCTTCGGATGGACAGGTAAGATGCTAAGGCAAGCCCGAAAGCACAACGAACCGATATCCTTACCCAGATCATCTGGTCTAAGCAAGCAACTAGTATAACTTGATAAAGCACCAATCAAGGCTAAGCAAGCTAAGAACATAGCAAGATTACCAAGAACAAACTATGTATGGATAGCATAACGATAGTCGGAATACAAAGTCATACCAGAGGCCGAGGATTGCTCGCCGACCCCGAGACGACTGGAATTCGCTAAGGAGTTGAAGAACTAGCCTAGCTCCACTACCCTAAGGAGTACAAGTCACAAGAGAGTGTGAGAGAGAGGCTTCCAAGTGGTGTGTTAGAGGAGAGGCCCTTTTTATAGCTTGGAGAGGTCGGTTCCCACCATCTCCTCATATGGAAACATTTGCAACCGACTTCGGGAGGATCAGAACGTACTTCCCACCAAAGTGCACCTAGACAAATGCTTGTCTAGGTTCGGCCAACCCCATGGGTCGGCCGGCCCCACTTTGGCGGCCCTGGCCACCGCCTTCCCCTGGGTGTCTGCCTGGTGGTCCCTGATGTTGGTACGTCGGTGCCGGGGTCTGGTTAGTTGGTTTGCTCTAATATGTGGGCCTCTTTTGCATGAGTTACGCAGGACGCGATCTTCTGCGACTTCATCTGCGTATTCTTTATGTTTTCTTCTTATTCCGGACTTGTTCTCCTGAAAACATAAATCTTCGAAAACAATTATGGAGCTAGGTTAGTGATACAAATATGCGAGTAAGAGATATGGTTTTCCTTCATTAGTGAGTATAGTTGACGGTCATATTTTGCACTTAATGACCGTCAACAACACCCCCAAGCTAGCCTTTTGCTCGGCCCGAGCAAAACTGGGCACTTGTTGTTGATCAGGAGTTGGTACGATGTTGAATTTCCAACTCATACTTAGGCACAACCAAATGCTTATTACCTTGATTTTGAATAAGTTGGCATTTGTTATTACCTCTTACCTTACTCCTGTGGGGCTTATAGCTTCACCTCATCTTTGGCGGTTGAGAGTCATAACAGTATCATAGAGTGCTCATATTTCTTTCTCTTTAGCTCAACCATCAATCCGGAGGTTTTGTAAAGTTTTTCAAAAGAAATTTGTAAAGTTCCTCGGATGATCTCTCGGATCGTTCAATGTGTATAATTCCTTACCAAGGCTTTTTATTGTGCCTTTCTACCTCAACCTATCTCTAATGGCTTTGTTTTTGTGAAGCTGTAGGTAAGGAGGGTTTGAAGGCATACTTGCTTCTCATATTTTGCTAAGTCAAAAACCGGATCCAAAGGAGAAACAAGTCATAAACTTTGATCAAGATGTGCAAGTGTGTGGATATTTTTGGTGGATAGTGTATGAACTCCTTTATATGAACCATCTCTCTTTTTCTTTCTTTTAGATAAGGGGCTATCTTTTCTCTCTCCTTTTTGACATGCTGAAGCATGTGGCATACCTTCTTTCGGTATGCATCTTTTATTTCCTTTTCTCTCTTTTTTTGACATGCCGAAGCATGTGGCATACCTTCTTTGGGTATGCATCTTTTTATTTCTTTTTGCATAGCCCCATATCCTTGATGTAATCTTTTGAGAGAGAGGTGTCATACATCGACATGGAGTTTTATTTTGTGGATGGAAGGATATTTGCTTCCTTCTAGTGTAGAAGCATAGCATGTGGTGGAAACGTGTACGTGATCTTGATCATGGGAGTATAAAATGAATCTTACTAAGGGTCACAATAATTTGACAAATCTCAATGAGATAGCAAGTTGAATATGTGGAGGGTTTTGCAATGAAAACAACATATGGCTTTGGATGGGAATTTCATATCATGGAGGAACTTTTATTTTATTTTTATGTTTTCAAAATTAAATACTCTGGATATCAAGCATCACAAAAGAGAAGATCATAGCAACTCTACTTAACTATATCATAGCTCGCAACAACTTAGATTCGGATCATGCTTTTCGCTACCTACAAGATTCAAGTTTAAGGTTTGAACTTTTAGCCAACAAACACAAAACTAGGTAGAGCGTAAAGTTGTAGCTAAGCATATGAAGGAAATTAACAGAGCAACTATTCATCATCTCAACAAAGAAAACTCACACCATGCTTACTACACATATTAAAAATATATTTTTGGTGTTTTCTAAGTTTAGCAAATTTTTATTTGGTTTCATGTAAGATTTGGAAACAGTAAAGATACATGATACAAGTTACCTCTCGTGGAGGTCCTCCCCCAAGCTAGCTTCAGGCTCACTACGGCTGGTCGGGATTAAAACCCGTCCAATGGCAGTAGACCCTCCACTCCTCCTATCGTTGAAGCTGTCCGTGCTCCATGTCGTGGAGTCTTTCGCTAGTATGACGCTGTCATGCTTGGGACATCTCAATGTGTTTCTGCAGCATGTCTTGAATGTTATCACTCTGCACCCGCAGCTCTCCTAGCTGCTGGGTGATGGCGCCGAACCCTCGGGATGAGGCCGTCCGTCTAGTGAGGCTCGGGGCTCCGCTGGAGCTGGAACTGGTGGACCGGCGGCTTGGTGGCTGCCATGCCCACTCCTCAGTGCTAGCACTGTGGCAAGACGAACCACCTGCCTCATGCTGATATGAGTACTGTGGCTGCTGAGGCGGTAATGTTGGTGCAGCTTCCCTTCTGGCCCTACTTCTTGTTATCCTGCCAAGCAAACCGGTAGAGCTATTCCTACGCCCCCTTCTCGTGGAATGAGAGGGATGGTTAGCGAATGGTAATTATACAAATGGAACTCCGCATTGGGCAGCAGAATCTCATTTGTATAGCCCAAGAAAAAGAAAATCAAAGAGTCATCCGGGCCTTTTTTGAGTGTGTGACCTTGGATCAAATAGGCCTCATCGATATACGTATGGTCGCCCTCAATGAAAGGAATGAAATTCCCCTCTAAGGCACTGATACGTGTAGCGGTACGAGTAATCAAAGAAGGGCACTCAATAGGACCCGTCACCATGAAATTCGAAAGCCATTGCTTAACCAATGCTTGCGCGGGGGAGATTTTGATCTTGTTGACCATGGCATATAGTATGAGCAACTCATCATTGCGCACGGGTCGGACATCGTCTCTTGGAAAGAGAGTGATGGCTAACCACTTGTGCATCAACTGGAAAGTTGGATTATGAATATCGCTGCACCGAGGTGCAAACTTGCCATGGACAACTTGATCCGAAATCTAGCCCCAAAACTCATGACGATTAAAACCGCGGCAAGCTTGCTCAAGAGAAATTGGCCAGTGTTTGTTGAAATCGAGGTGGCTGGCAAAAGTTTTCCAAGAAAGCAAATACTCTTTCCCGAAAAGACGAAAATAGACCCCTTTTTCCACCTCCCGAAGAGTGCAAAGAAATTGGATGGTGAGGAATCGAGAACCGTACTCCTCAACGACAACGAAGTTATCCCATCCAATTGCATGCCAAATATTAGTGAAGTCTTCGTACATACCTGTTTTGATGAGGAGTTCCGGATCGAAGGCTCGGGTGTGGATGAAGCTTCGGTTCTTGAGGATGGCATAGCCTTGTCATTCATGATCATCTCACAAGTCGAGGTAGGGAGCATCATCTTCGTCAATTTCTATGGTTTCGGCTTGCGGTTCGGCTTGCATCTATTCGTGTTGTTCTTCTTCTTCATAGTCCATCATGCTTGGTGTAGGCATAGGATTGGGAGTGTGCGAGCTCGAGCCACCCCGAGAACGGGATGAACTTGCACCCGTCATCGTCTTGAATGCGACGGAAACCTTCCCCCCCTATGCCCTTCATGATTGGACGAAAACAAATATGCGAGTAAGAGGTATGGTTTTCCTTCTTTAGTGAGTATAGTTGACGGTCATATTTTGCACTTAACGACCCTCAACATTCATTTCACCATCAAAATGCAGCTTTTTGTGGATGCATCGGTATAAAATTATAGTCAAGGGAGAAGGCTGGGGGTTTCGTATGCAAGCAGCGAGCAAGTATATATAACATATACTTCAACCACACACCTTGACGCGGGCCATCCCGGACTCCAAGTCAACACACACCACCAAGAATCCCCGATTTTGGTTCGAGAACTCCCCCTCCTCTCGCCTCAACTGCTATCCAAGCAAGAAGTAAGACTAGCGGTATGTAGAGATACCAAGTAACACTACTCTATGAAAGTGAAGCCAGATAAAGAGTTTTACATGACCGATTACACGGCTATACGTATAGCTTTCACCCTGCAGTGGTTGTACACCTGGTCCCACTCGCCCCAACATCAGCCGAGAATGACCCGACGGACCCCGAGGCACCGGTCTACTATGATGAAACTAATAGCTACGACCACCATCCTGCTTTACCGGTCTGGGTTGCGTCCTCCCATGAGAGATCGCCTGGGACTATGAAGCCTTCTACAGAGGGATTCCATCGAATCCTGCTAATCGCGGGCCATAGGGTCAAGCCCTCTCCCCCTCACACTGATGCCCTATCCTCCTAAAGGTATGGTGTCGCGCGTAGCTTGTTCGGATCAGATCCATCCTCATAATGGATAGTGGTGTGCACGTCTGACATAATTCCGTCTCCAGGTCCACTAACCCAGGTCCTTAAATTGCCGAGGTGAGTACTTCCGTCCAAGTGCGTATCCGTCAACACGGTCCGCGATCGACACCTGTTACAGGTATTGCCCGCCAAACTCCGTTGTGGTCCCCGAAGGAACACCTCTCCGAAGGGAACTTGCACCCACCATAGGTGCTCCGTAGGATGTGCCCAACACATAATCCCTAGCCCCTGATCTGAAGATCAAGTTAATTCACTCGCCCCCACTACAATCCTAGACACCAACTCCACATATGGTGGATCTCCACTCATGCCAAGACACTCAATCACGAATTCCCACACAACACACTCTCAGCAAAGCATAGCAGGTTTTGCCATCCATTCAACATGGTGGAAATAGGAGTTCAAGCAGTACGGTAATAAAGTAGGCCATGCAGGTTCATCTCAACATAAAGTAAAGTGCTAGCAAATCTAGCAAGCAATGCCTAATAGGTAGTTCAATCGTAGATGTGCATGAACCTGGTGGTTCTTCGTAGAACTCCTGGGTCTTCTGGTACACTCCTGGTCCTCAGTTAGCTCCTCGGAGGTAGGTCCTATTCGTAAATATGTATTCTAACGCGTAGATCCAAATAGCACTCAAGGCCTATTCTAACGTGTAGATCATGATTTTAGAAAAATTATGAAATTGTTTTCATAATTTTTGGAGCTCCAGTTGATTTATTATGAATTTTTGAACTTCAAAAGGATTCCTGAAATTAATAATTGGATTTCGAAAAATCAAAAAGAAATTCAGGGACACGTCATGCTAATGTCAGCATGATGTCATCCCAGGGCATGCCAAGTGACTGTGCTCATGGGCCCAAAGCTGTGATCCGGCCCGTTTCTCTCGCGCGCATGTCAGGCCCGAACTCCGGCTCGGTCCGGCGGTGTTTTTTGGGCTGTGGCCCATTTCTTCTCCTTCCTTCTTCTTTTCTTTTTCTCCTTCTCTCTATCGCTGACACCTTAGTCCCGCGTGTCAGTGTGTCTCTCCTCTCTATGATCCGGTGTGGCGGCCTCCGGATCTGGTGCAGCATCCCTGCGTGTGTGTGTGGCCGGGGTGGGTGTGGCTCGAGCGCTGGGTGCTCGACGGAATGCCCCAGGGGTCGGTGCGCGTCGACGTCGCATTAGCAACGTCGCGTCGAGGACGAGCCCCCAGGCGGCTGGTCCAAGGACAGGGGCGGTGCGGTCTAGCGCCTCGTCGGAGCAAGGCTCGGCCTTGGGCACCGGCGCATGAGCTCGCGCACGCACGCGCGTCCATGGCGGGGCCATGGCGAGACGCGGCAGCAACGTTTCGTTGTGAGGGCCAGCAAAGGTCTGGCCTTTGGGCAAACACGTGCTCAGGAAGGACTAAAGGGATGGACATTGGCCGGGGGTATGCATGCTCGCGTTGGCTTGACCATGGCAAGGCCATGGCTAGTCAGCGGCAGCGCAGCCGCCCGCTGTGAGGCAGCGGCGATAGGCCTGGATGCCAAGGCGGCCAAAAGGGCCTGCCTTGTGGTACCCCTGTGCTAGACCTAATCATTTATCGGGTCGGGTTCAGGTCGGGTAAAAAAACCCGACATTTTTTTCTTTGGTCCGTACCCGGCCCGACCCGACCATCGCGCTAAAATTTTTGGCCCGAGCCCAACCCATCACATGGTGGGGTCGGGTCGGGTTCAGGTCGAGTCGGGACTAACACAATTTTTTGTGTATAAAAATCGGGGTTGGGTCGAGTTTCGGGTCAAAAAATTCGGCCCGAGCCTGGCCTGTTTTTTTGTCGGGCCAAAAAAATTGGCTCGAGCCCAGCCCACGCATTAATCGGGTCAGGTTGGGTAGCCCATGATCAGGTATACCCTGCGCACGCCTGTGCGGCGCACACGAGGTGTGACCGCACAGAAGGGCGGCGGAGCTCGGCTGCTGGCTGCGGCAAAGCCGCGCACGACTCCGCGCGGGTTTGGGCAACTTCAAGGTGCCGAGGTCCCTGCAGGCGGCAAGCAGGGCTAGGGGGTTCCTAGAGCTAGCTAGGTTCAACTAATGCTGCCATTTGGCAACACTGGCACGGGAATACGGAGGAGAATAGGAGCGGCGGCGAGGCTCACCGGCGGGCTCGGGGGCGTCGGTGCTTGACACAGTGGAGAGGCGGTGCAGGTGTCCGGTGGTGCAATGTCATGCCGCGTAGCTACGTCGGTGTCGACGTACGGGCGCAGGCTTGGCGGAGAACTCTAGCGACTGCGGATCCTTCCTCTTTTCCCCTCCTCTGTTTCTCCCTTCCTCTCCCAATTCCGACAGCGGTGTGAGGGGAAACCCTAATTGGGCTCTAGGGTTTCGCAACGGCGCCAGTGCGACACTTATAGGCGGTGGCTGAGTCTCCGGCGGGGCCTGGATGCTGAGGAGCAGTGTGGATGGGACGACCGCGAGGCGTGGGTACGTGGCGCGCATCCGAGGCATCTCTGAGCCAGGATCGGGGTCGTGGCGCGGTGTGGTGGCCGACAGGGTGCAGGTGGCAGGCGTGTGCGTCAGCGGGGCGGGCGGGGCCAATGGGAAAAGGCGGGTGAGCGGCGTGGCGAGGAAAGAAGAAAGGGGAATAGTTTCCCTGGCGGTATTCGGCTGACAGGTGGGGTCCACTTGTCAGTGGGTCGAAGCGACGCGGGCGGGCGAACTGCGGTGTGGGCTGGGGTGAGCGGCGGCTTGGGCCGCTCCTGGGCCAAGCGGGACGCGGGCGGTTTAGCGGGCTAGGCGGGTTGGGCTGGTTAGCAGGTTTCGGCCTGGTTAGGTTTAGGTTAGTTTTTGTGTGTTTGATTGTCAAATACCACCCAAATTCAAACCAAAATTATCCAAATAAATTTGAACAATGCATAGGCATAGATCCCCATAAGATCCAAATATTTTTCACTCTAGCATTTTAAATCCTTACATTTAAGTTGATTTTATTTTTACTAAGAGGAAGATGAGTAGAATTATTTTTATATTGTTCTATCTATTTACACTCCACCCAAATTTTTTTTGAAATTCCTCATTTTTGCACGTACAATTATTATGTAAAATTGTGGGTTGTTACATACCGGGACTACCGGATTTGATATCATTTCAAGTGAATGAGGTGTCATTGTCGAAGTCTCTAGATGCGGGTTAGCATATGGCACGCTCTTAGGCAAACATGTGCTAGCTCTTATCTTAAGAATGGTGACCGGCAGTTTGCTTAAAATGGTGTTAAATTGGGTGGTTCTTACAATATTGGCCTTGTTTGGTTTGTGTTCTAGAGATTCTAGAACGGGGTTTGACCAGTCATTAGAGGTGTCAAACAAAAGCAATTTACAAAACCAACTCCAAAACCCCTGCGCTAGGAACCCTGACGAATCTAACGAGGTCTTTGACCGCACGATTGGAGGATGGTTACTGTAGCGTCACCGTAGCCAATCATCAATTAATTATCATCATTAGATTCGTCGCGAAAAAATTACACCCATCCCTAAAAAAGTTTTGTAAATAAACTTCATTTAGTACTTTATGCATTCGAGATTCTCTTCACGGGAAGCGCATTCTAGAATTCTAGAAGGTATCCAAACAAGGCCATTGTTTCATCAAGAATCGCTAAATTAACTTATAGAAAACTGGATCACAAGCATCATGTAAATTATTCTATCAAATGGCGTGACCATTGAGGAGCTTAACCCTTTATTTCACTAGTAAATGTCCACTAGTAAGCGTTGACATTGAGGTTTCAGGACGAGTGGTTTTCAGATCCAGGAGCAGCCGTATGCATGTTGAGCTATCTCCCTGTAATAGAAGATACAAATCGGCAAGCACAACGAACCAGCAATCAAATCAGGTGAGCCTCCCACCCATGTTTTGATCAGATATAACGCGGTAAGGGCAAGGTGCTTAATCCTCAGTTACTCCTTCCATTCCTGTATGATAGCAACATTCGATTGCAGTTCATCTAATGTTCATTCTAGTCTCTGCGCCAATTGTTTTGTTCCCATCCATAGGCTGCACATTGAATTACACTAATTGTAACTCCTGGTGATTCCTTTAGATACTGGCGTAGCTGTTGAGGGACTCACTTCGTTATGCTGCTCAAAGGCCTCAATGATTGAATTGCATATCGAGTCAAAGTGGATGACTACATTTTAGTCATTGGGTATGGTGGTTGAGGAACTATTTCCAGCTCCAAGAGGGCACCACCATTATTCATTCTTGATCCTCTGTAACCGAAGCTGAAGAAGTGCTGCAAATAATCTGCCGAAATATGCCTGCTAGTTTGATCATATAATTGGAGGTAATTAAAGAATTTCTTTTGTTGTTCTTCCTTTAGAGTATGGTACTGAGTAGCTTTCAATACTTATTCCTTACCTCCTATTACTTAATAGGTATTAGTGTCAAGTAATAGTTACTAATCTCTTCAAGTTAATAAGAAGAACAAGGTATTTCTGGGCAATAAGATTGGGTTTGGAGATCCACTAATCACAGGCAAGAATTAATTGTGCTCGGTTTCAATGAAAATAAGTCACTTGTGTCCCATCGAAATCTTCGAGCACAAAAATTAATGTACTACATTTTTAATCCCTGTTTTAACTCTCAATATTTCTAAATAGTTACTGCTGAACATTGCTCCAAATTAGTAAACAATCTGGGAGAAAATTAATTCAGTATGCAGATTGCCTTGGCATATCGGACTTGACAAATTACTCTTTTGTTTGTGTATATATATGACTGTGCAGGGTGGACATATGTGCTCAAAATAGCATAGCATAATTATTTGTATTAAACCATAGAAGAAAAACATTGACAAGAAAATGGCAGAGATTGCTGTTCTTCTAGCTGTAAGAAAGATAAGCATTGCTGTGGCAGGAGAAATGCTAAACCTTGCAAAGCCCTTGCTTGTGAAGAAACCTGATTTAGTCACATCACTTCCTACTAACATGGAGTTGATAAAGGAGGAACTTGAGATGATAAATGTATTTCTCAAGAAAACAAGTGCCAGGGGGTGCAGCAATACAGTCTTGGACACTTGGATTATCCAAGTTAGGAGGCTGTCATTTGACATAGAAGACATTGTTGATCAGTACATATATGCAATTGGTGAACAAAGGAGGATGGGATCCTGGAGTATGAGGAAAATTCTCAACAGGCCACAGGTCTTGCTTTCTTTGGACAGGATTGCCATTGAGGTTGATAAGATAAGGGAGAAGGTTAGGGAATTGTCATGCAGGAGAGACCGATGGATACAGCCTATACCTGGAGGACTTGACATCGAGATGCCAGAAAATAGTAATAAGCAAGAAGTGCATATATTGAGAAACAGTCAGCCAAACAATGTGGACATGCTTGTAGGAATTGATAAACAAAGAGAAAACCTGACTAAGTTGTTGTACGCAGAAAAAGGATCTCCACGAGTTATTACAATTTTGGGCATGGGTGGCTTGGGCAAAAGTACCCTTGTCCACCATGTTTACAAGAGAGAAGGGTCCCATTTTGATTGCCGGGCATGGGTTTCAGTGTCACAATTGTGTAGCATTGATAATATCTTGAGAAACATGTTTAAAGAACTCTATGTGACTGACGAGAAAAAGGAGTCTGATGTTGCAAAGATGAGCATTGAGGAGATAAGAGTGGATTTGAAACAAATTCTGAATAAAAAGCGGTGCATAATCATACTGGATGATGTGTGGAGAGCTTCAATTCTGTTGGAGATTGGTGAACTATTTTTTAGATGTAGTGGCAAGAGGAGCATCCTAGTAGTCGCAACAAGAATTGACGAAGTGGCTTCAATTGCTGAAGACGATTGCAAGATCACGCTAGAGCCTCTGAATGAGCATGATGCATGGGTTCTATTTTGCAGGAAGGTGTTTTGGAAAACCGAAAATTCTATTGTTTCCCAAGAACTGCAGAAGTGGGGTCAGAAGATCGTGAAGAAATGTGAAGGTTTGCCGTTAGCTATTGTTGCAATAGGGAGCCTGTTGTCACTCAGGGATAAAAGTGAAACGGAATGGAAGTGTTTCTACCGTCAACTGATATGGGAGTTACAGAACAACCCAGATCTAAACCATGTGGAGTGGATTTTAAACTTAAGTTACAAGCACCTACCAAATTATTTGAAAAATTGTTTCTTATATTGTGCTATGTTCCCAGAAGACTATCTCCTTCGTAGGAAGAAGCTGATCAGATTGTGGATTGCAGAAGGGTTTATTGAACAGAGAGGATCAATGAGCATGGAAGAGGTTGCAGAAAGTTATCTCGTTGAACTTGTCCATCGGAGCATGCTTCAAGTCACAGAAAGGAACAGTTTTGGCAGGATTCGACGTTTCCGTATGCATGATCTTGTACGTGAACTAGCAATTAAGCTGTCTGAAAAGGAGAGTTTTAACTCAACTTATGATGACACACCTGGGGTTATAGAGGATGTATCAGACTCTCGCAGAGTTTCAGTGCTTCGCTGCAATAAAGATCTCAAACTAAACATAGATCCTTGTAGGCTAAGAACATTTTTACTATTTGACACAACCATGCTATATTCTTCATGGTCTTCATTGGTTCCATCTAAATCTAAGTATCTTGCAGTGCTAGATTTGTCAGGCCTGCCTATTGAGACTATTCCTCATTCGATTGGAGAATTGTTTAATCTTAAATATTTGTGCCTCAATGACACCAACTTGAAGTCGCTTCCAAAAAGTGTCACCAGACTCCATAATTTACAAACACTAAGCCTTGAAAGGACTCAGTTGTCGAGTTTTCCTCGTGGGTTTGCAAAATTGAAGAAACTGCGGCACATACTTGTCTGGAAGTTGCTTCACACAGGAAGCTCAAGTTTCAATCACTCAATAGGTGTGGGATCAGCCAATGATAACCTTTGGGATCTAACAGAATTACAAACTCTAGATGAAGTCCGAGCCAGTGAACGATTTATCAGCAATCTAGAAAATTTGGTGCAGCTAAGGAGTCTTTACATCTCAGATGTAAGAAGCAAGTACTGCTCACAACTTTGTACTTTATCGAAGCTGCAACACCTCCTGAGATTAAATGTCAAAGCATGCAACCAGGATGAGGTGCTAATGCTAGAGGCCTTGACATTGCCACCGGAACTTCAGACGCTTCAATTGACAGGTCGACTGGCAGAAGGAGTTCTGAAATCTCCAATGTTCTCGGCTCCTGGCAACACTCTTGTCAGATTAAGTTTATGTGGGTGCCATCTTACAGAAAATCCAATTCCATACCTCTCTAAGCTATCGAATTTAACAAGCTTGCAAGTTAAAGGGGCATACGATGGGCAAGAACTGGGATTCCATGATGGTTGGTTCCCAAAGTTGAAGGGGATGTCCTTGACAGACATGGAACACATTACTCGAATTTACATAGAAAAAGGAGCATTGATCTGTCTTGAGTATCTTAAACTTGATGGTCTCAAAGAGCTAGTCAGTGTTCCGGATGGTATGGAATTTCTCTCATCCATACAGGATGTCTACTTTCGCAGCCTGCATCCTCGTTTCCGACAAAATTTGCAAGAAAGCGTTGAAACGGGAAGACTAAAACACATCCCTGTCATGCAGTTCCAGTGAAAGATCGACAAGGTAGTTACAATCTTTCTCGCTGCTCATGATACAGCATTAAAGTTTTAAATGCATCTTGTCTTGATGAATACTATGTCCTTATCTGCAGTTAAACCCAGGAGGAACCCCATCGTAAAATATTAGCATGATGTGAGTTTCATTGCTTTCACACCATACCTGTGTTACCTCTGTTGAGTATGGTTGAATCCGTTTCCCATTTTCTTTTCAAATCGTTATAATAAATGTATAACACATCGATGAGGTCCAATAAACACTGTATGTATTGTTTTCAAAGAAGCATCAATTATATAATTTTTGTAAGGTAACTGTTACGTATCCTGTGGTGCCTAGAGGTTTCTGTAGCATTGCGATAGCTAAACGCAGTGGCTTCGTAGGTGTGTTAATGTGCAACTATTTGAGTGCGACCATTCAGTTTCATTGATTGTAACAGGTATGGCGTTTGTAAGTGGCTTGGATTGAGTTCCTTGTGCCTCTTGAAACTTCAATTTGGTTTATTTATACTGTGTACAATTTCAATTCATATACAAACTATGGTACACGATCATTGGCAAAACCTCTTCAGTGAGTTGCTTAATGTGCTGATCCAGTGATCATTAGCATGGGTAAAGCAGTTCATACCTGGTTGATATACTACTGGAGTCTATATACAAGTTGTAGGAACTCTAAATCATCAAATGATGATTATCAAATAAGGGCACCTCCAGTGTGCAGAGAAAGCAAACCGTGGGTGGAAAATAAACGAACACAACACACTGTGACAGTGGACCTTTGGGGGTCAGAAAGTAAATCAATACTCAAACAATAGTCGAACCAAGCCAATTAACTCAAAAAAGGATGTACAAGTTTAGGGGCCTAGAAGTAGGAGCCCATGTAACGAAATCGCATGACTTTGCAGAACTCTTGTTCACCGCTGCAATTCGCTATGAGTGAAATGAGCTGCATTCCTGCCACGGCAAGCTAAGTGGATGCCTCCTAGTGCAGTCGGTTACCTAAAAAATAATTGTATCTACAAACCCTTGACATACATTCCATGTTGTCGATCTCATGTTTTGTTATGTGAACATTCCTCTGATGTGTATAACTTTGCAAGCGATAGAAAGTTACTCTATCATATCCAAGTATTCAGCAAAGGATAAAAACTTAAGGATGACTTTTTAAGCATGAGTTTTTTTTTTAAGAATGAGATTATCATCCGTGGCGGATCCAGCGGTGGGTCGGGTGGGGCTCGATCCCCTCCTACTGCCAGAATCCCATGAAGCCCCCCTACAAATTTGAGAAGGAAGAAAGAGGGAAGAGGAGACGGGAGGAGAAAGAAGAACAGGAGAGCCCCCCTAGGCTCAATCCTGCCTCTGCTATTTATCATGTTTATGGTTTTGAGATGATTTCTTTATGGTTGTAAGAATGTTGACAACGTGGCAAGGCATCTGATCAGTCTTTTTTCTTCTATTCCCCATTCTCCCATGCGTTGCTCGTCTTAGGTCGGACCAAGCTCATCCAGACCGATTTTTAGGATGGGTTCGTCATATGGGGCTGAGGGGTAATATTCACCTCCAGAAACTATCACATTCAACTTTTCAAAAAAAAAAACTATCACATTCCACCGTGCTCATATCTTAACCCTCCCGTAAACCAAATGCGTGCCAAATGACTTTTCATTCTCATCCTCATCCTTGCATGTTGCAATGTATAAGGTTGGGTATAACATCATATCACAACTCCCATGTAGTTGAGTGATGGCTGCAAGCCTTCAACATTAGGTATTTGGTCGTGAACTTGGTGCAATCACATGATCGGACAAGTCAAAAGTCTACCTTCCCTTTGGCCACTCAGTCCCACGCCATCTTAATAATTTATTCGAAGGTAAGCACCAGGGGAAGTCTATACACCTGAGTAAGATCTGTTTGGAAGCACTACACTCCACCAAAAACAGCTCAACTCTAAGAAAAAATGCCTAAACATATCAATGTGCTCCACTCCACTCCACCAAAAATAGATTCACTCTAGTTTTTTATGGAGCTGCTCAAGAGGTGCTCCATCAATTCTTGGAGCTGAAGAAGTTCGATAAAATTATCCACCATGCCACTGGTTACATATATAAAGGTTCGTTGTTTTCTTTTCTATCCTCCTACCGACGCTCCCGTGGCCGTGCCGGCCGCTCAAATCAGCCACCGCCGCCGCTCCCGCCGATCACAGGCTTGTAGACCGCCGCTCAAACAGGTCGCCAGCGCCTCTCCCACAGGCTGCCAGCGCCGCTCCCAGGCCACCGCCGAGGCCCCCTCCGCCGCGGGTCGCAGGCTGCCGCCGGGGCTCCCTCGCCGCGGGTTGCAGGCCAGGGCCCCGCCACCCCAGCTGCAGCTGGCGCCAGGGCACCCTGAACAGATGCGCCCGAGGTAGAAGAGTCCCCTGACAGGATTGACCCGCTTGGAAGTGGCCTCATGAAAGGTGTGCCGAGCTGGGTTAGTACCTGCACGCTGGGCCTGCGGGTTGGAGGAGCTAGACTGAGGCATACATTTTGACGCTGCTCCAGCCAACCAATCACAACGGTAAAACCAGCTGGGGTAAAACCAGCTAACCAATCACCCCATTGACTAACGCACCGTGATCTCCAGTGCCAAAGAAATCCCATACAAAAAGAATGGAAAATCAACCGGCCAGTCAAAAAACGCTAACTAGCGTAATCGTTTGCCGTGACCCGCCGCGCGTTTTACTTAGGTAACCTAACTTGAACCACCCACACGAACACTTCATCGAGGGATATACTCTGGATTATTTGCATTTGACTCGATCTCTTCGAGAAGCTTCCACGGCTAAGTCCTAAAGACACTCGTAGGAATTGCGATGCAAAATACAGTGTGTTCTTTCTGGTCAGTCAACCTCTACAGAAAACATGACAAGATGTCGCAACTCACAACCTCTAACGCTCCCACCAAGCTGTCTGCTTCTACAGTTCAAACAACGACATGCGAGTCAAAGCGAAACCTCAAGCTGGGAATTTCAATGATGGTCTGCATTGGACTCAGATACAAAGTTTGAACACGCTTTAGCAGCCAGGAGAAGAATAATACCAAATTAAATATCAATAAATACAATATACGAGCTTAATTCTCTGAACGAATATTGCTGGGACAAAGCTGTTTCCAAGGGGCTCATAACATACGGACATAGCCCCAGAACGGACATGTCTGGGAAGCACTCGCTCCCCATGATATAGTAACTACAAATCAATACTTACAACACCCGTTTGTGCAACCAATTTCGTCACAGGAAAGAAGGAATCAAAGGAAAAATAGAAACCACAAACCATGGCAGGAGGCCTCCTTCGTCTTCCAGATCTCTGCTTCTTGTCTTCTCTATTGTTGACCCCCTTATATCTCCTCTATCTTCAGACACTTCATATATAAATTAGCTTAGCTACGAGATTATTACATAGCATCCATTTATGCCTTGTGTGCCTTTCTTTCCAATAGAGGACCCTAGGAGCCACATTGATTTTACCTTTTTTTTTTCTGCCAAAATCACCATTTCAAACATCTTGCACACTTCACAATGAAGAAGGAACCACTGTTTCTTGGGCCTTGGTTCCCTTCGGCCTCCACATGGTCCGGGCTTTCACCATGGTCGGACCTGATTCGAGGCTCAACACATGTTCACAGTGCAAGGTTGTTTCTCCAGACTCGCTGTTGCAATCAGTGTGCACGGTGGTGTGTGACTGCAGCACACTATCCCGGCCACACTCCCTTTTGTAATCGAGCACAATGCTCGCCAATTCATGGTTCTCAAGAATAGAGATCGGTGCACTCTGAAAAAGGTGAACACAAGGTTAACAGAAGATGTAGGTGGAAATATTTGTATGCTAGGCAGGGGCGAAGCTGCATGGAAGTGCCGGGGTCTGCCGACCCCGACGATTTTTTTGCAAATCAGTGCTAAATCACTGTTTCGTATTGTTCTACAATGGAGTCGACCCCAGCGTGCAATGAAGCAGACACCGGCGGCGTTCTCAGCTGGCTTCACCCCTGATGCTAGGGACTGACATATATGCTAAACTGTCTTTTTTAATAGAATTGTCAGAAGCGCTGCCAATTAATTAAGAAGGAAGAAAAACTAAATGATAACCCTTTGTCTCAAAGTTCATGCCCACCGATAAAAGTGCATGACTGTCCAGCCAACCATGCATTGCATAACACAAGGTTTCTCTTCTCATACTTTTCTTAGTTCAGATAAATTGACTTGTACACTGGCTGCTCTTGCACGAAAGCAACACAGCCACACAGGTCAGTGACATTGGTAGGTACATAGGTGACCAACCAAATATAGTTAAATGTCTCAGGAGAAGCATTCAGGTTGTCCAACTTGTGCACTAGTTGTCCTAAACATCATGTATTTAAAAACGGAGGGAGTACTGCACAAATAACATATATGGAGACATGGCCAATTGTATTAGCTTGTTTGATGAATAGATAAGTGGGCCCCTAATCATATTCAATTACATGATTTTGGGGCCCCTCAAGCACCTAACATTCCAAAGGTCATTAACTTCTGCAAACAGTTGGCTACTGAAGTTCTGGCAACAGATAGGACACAAGTAATTGATCTGCTTGCCAGTTGCCCAAACAAACGAGGAGAGACCCAACAAAAAACACTAGGCGACCTCAATAAAGTGATCAAAGAGGAAAGATTAATCAAATGATTATTCCCCTTAGAGTAACATACTTGAGCATGGCATGGAATAGTTCAAAAAAAGAATAAGTACAAATAGGTGGTCATGAATGTGCTAGGGTATCTATTTAAATCTCTAAACAAGAGACATTAACAGCTAGAATAAAGACACATAATTGGAAATATAATTACCTCAAGAATCCATGCGATGTATTTAACATTATTGACATGTTGATTTATATCAAGATCAGCCCACCGAGGCTACATAAAACAGAAAGCAAAATATATGAAACCAGCAAAATAAAAAAAAATTAATCAGACTTGCAATCTAAATATTATTTCAATTAACTTACAGTCAATCCTGTTCGGACATAATTTGCTGCAGTAGTGCTTTTATCCTCTGGTAGTTTTGGAAGTTTTCGGTTGTCTTCATCAACAATAGCAGATCGCTCAAAAAAGTAAGGCTCTATTTCAGTCCTGACTTCATCTGGAATTCTTGCAAGTTTCCTAGTAAGCTTGTTCATCATCACCCATTTACTGCACATATACAGAAATAAATTAGAATAATTTGCAGAATGTCGGTGTAAAGCAAGTTGCACAATATTTTGAACAGAAAAGGGTATAAATGCAGTGTTTGTAGGTCAAACACATGGCAGTTGGCAGGGGTTAGCAGTTACATAAACTTGTCATTAATGTCATAAATGTATCGAAGTGGCTGAGATCTGAACCTTGTTGCCTTCAGTATCGTGTGGCCTGTTATATAATCACGTATATGCCAATCCCGACGCATTCCATTTTTACCATTAGCACTAACCCATGTATCTACTTCAACAGTATCACCCCTGCAGCAGAATGGAAGAGCAAATTCAGAATAAAAATCAGTACAACCGAGATGGGTGAGGGGCCACCTGCTCACAGAATGCAGAATGTTTAGACAACAAAAGAAAATATATTAAGAGTTCGAATGAGCTATTAGTAGCAATTACTAAAGTCTGCGAACTGCCCACAGTGACATATAACTACACTCCTCAACAAGTTATTCAAGTTGAAAACTACATTCAACTGATTACTCAATACCCAGCACCAAGGAAGCTGTAATCATTAATTATTCTATGCCTCCACACTGTTGGCATGTCTCCAAGAACAGACACATGATATCAAAAGCTATGGGGTTCCAGCTTATTTCAAGCTCAAATCCCGCTTAGAAAAGTGAAATAACAACGTGTGATTCTGCAAACCATACCAGCAAGGATAACGCTCGACGATGGCCTGCATTTGGCTAACCACCCAGAACAAGTTTCTTTTACTCATCTCTGGTGTGGAGCCGAATCCATCACCTAGCAGTCCAGCGGTCTTCACATGATTAAGAGCAGTTTCCTACATCAAATCCAAACTGTTTCATTGTCCGACACCATTCATAACAATTTCACGCCTGAAAATCAGCAAATTGTCACCTGCAGATGGTTCATCAGCGTCTCTATAGATGCTGTCCTATCCGCCCCAATTTCATAGGACCTAATGGAGAAGTTCTGCCTGAACATGAACCCGTCATGTATGATCCGGCCAAAGCCAAACGTATCGGAAAGCATGTCAGGCCGTTTGGGCTTCCAGTCGAGCAGCGGCCACTGCTTCTCTGCGGCCAAGAAGATGGTCGTGATGGCCGCGAGGAGCATACTCCAGTCGGGGAGCTGGTTATAGAACGTCCTCGGCACCGAGGAGGGCACGGTCTCGTGCTCCCCATCTGCCACCGCCGACTTGCCCCCTCCGTTCACCTTGGGGACGGCTGCGTGGGCGCGCGTCTTGCCTGCCCTCAAGGCATTCGACGAGGATCCTGGCTTCGCGGCGACTCCGCGGACGTCCAGGCTTTCCGGGCGCTCCCCGAGGCCGTTCTTGGGCACGGCTGGCGCCGGTGCCGGCGACCCCGGGAAGAAGGCCGAGGCCGCGATGGAGGCGGCCATAGGGAAGATTGACCTAGAAACTTCCCCACCAAATCAAATCGAGCGGCGCCTGCCTGAACACGGGACCTCAACCTGAATCAGCACGATAACAGAATTAGCATCAAAACAAACCACAAAATAATCAAATCAAACAAAAAAACACCTCGTTTACCCAGTTTAAGCGATCCAAAAAAGCAAGATTTGCTGCGCAGTAGTAGCAGCAGCAACAACAACAACAAACGCCCGGAACTCGCGCGAAGAAATTGACGGTCAAGCGGAGACGAAAGGGTAAAAAAAAACTCACCAGTACTACAAGGGCGAGATAGAGAAGATAGAGACCGAGATAGAGAGAGCAAGGCGAGCAAAAGAAGCGCGTTCGAAAACGAGGAGAAAACAGGGGCGCGAGGTCTCCTGAACTCCGAGATCCAACCGGGGCGAGGATCCTGAATTCCCGCGATTCCCCCAGCTGTCACGGGCGGCCCGAACATCGAAGCGCCCAGAAATAGCCGCAGCTTATCCGGCGGAACCGCCACGCGCGCCCGCGCCCCGGCAATCCGACCAGGAATCCACTCGCCCCGCAACAAACACGACACGAGAAATGCGGCCGGACCCGGCGGGGAGGGAGGAAGAGAGTCGGCGCAACGCAAGGGCAACGAACCTTCCGCGGGGCGGCGGCGGCGGGGGCCGAGTGGGGAAGGTGGCCGCTCGCTCGCGCCCGGCTGACTCCGCTCGCTTCGCTGCGCCTCACCACGCGGCCATTGGCGCCGGTACGGGCGAGCGATGGGCGGAGAGGCTTCTGGCAGTCTGGCGGATGCGGCGGGGGTGGTGGGCTTTGGCGGCTTCGGTGGCGCGGGCGGGCGCGTGGTGGTGGTGGTGGGGGTCGACCACCCTTTCTCCGCTGGCACCGGGCGCTGGCCACCGCGACTTTTTAAAACCTGGCGTCCGGGGGGCCGGCGGCGAATGACGCTTCTGCCCCCGCTCGCCGCCCGCCGCCCGGCCGACGAAGAGAAAACGGACGGGTTCGATGAGTGCGTGGCACGGGGCGTAGTGGCCGGCCAGGCCAGGCCATGCATGCGATGCTTCCTGCTGCTGAGCTGAGCAGATCTGCGCCAGGGGAAAAAAAATAATGTTGCGAAATAATAATTTAATACTGTTCATTAAAATATACCAAAAGGGGCCGTTCACATGGAGCGGTGAGCTATGGCATGAGCTCACGGCATGTGTGAAATACAAAGAAAAAAATTCTGATTCTTCGTTTTATTTTTTTTAAATAAAAAGAATTTTTTATAAAAAAGGAGATTATAAACACACTTTTTTCCTTCGTGTCCTCACGGCCACCCGTCAAATCGTACGACCTCCAAGACGTGAGCTTCGAGTTCCTTTGCATCCAAGCGAACTGACCAAAACACCGTCCTCGTCCTTGCGCGTCCATGAAGCTTGGAGAGGCGCCTGCCATGGAGGCTAAAAGGCAGGACTTCAAGCCGCGACCGTCGCTGTCCGGCCCGGTGCTCCGCCGCCGTGCCGGTAAAATGGCCACACCTCGCCCGCGGGGAAGCTGTCGGGCGGCGATCTGGATGGGGGGAATTGAAGCGGTTCAGGTGGACATCTCTGTCCCGATCCAGGCACGCACTCGTCCCTCCGCGGCGAGGTAGGTTCCCAGGCAGCAGAGCTCTGAAAACGTTTCTTCTCCAGCGTTTTCTTTTTCGAAAGATTCTCCAGCGTTTTCTGAACTGAGAAAAGAAGGAACGTTTTCAGAATGTTCCAATAGTTTTACAAGGTCATAAACTGGAAAAAGTTCACTGAAAGGCGGATCGTGACTCGTGAGTTTCTGCAGCTGTGGCTTGCAAATCAAGTAGCAGGTCTTCACACGTGCGCGGAGGTTTCCAGGTAGGAAGGCTTGAGCTGGAACTGAAAGGCACTCCAAATTCTCAGCTTTCTTTGTCAAAAGGTTTGAAGGTAGGGTAAATTCCCTCTATGGCCCTACAAATAATTCTACTTTCTTATGTCGCTCTCAAAAGTTGTATCTTTCTTATTTGGTCTAATATTTAACTTTCTATCCATTTTTTTCGAAAAAAAGTCTACATAACCCCCCATCTATCGGCAATCGACTACGTAACCCCCAACCTATAAAATCGGATATTTCACATCCCAACTTTTTCAAAATCGGACAAATAACCCCATCAAGAGGTTTTGGATGGTGGTTTGTATTTTTCTTTTTTTATTTATTTTGAATGAATTATAAAAAAATCATAGTAAATCATAGAAAAATCCTAAAATATAAAATCCAATTTTATTGGACTCCACATGAGCAGAACTACACAGTGAATATATAATATGGTATATTTTAGTATAATTTTTTGCTGTAAATTTTTATCTATTCTTTTCTATAATTAATTGAAATAATTCATAACTACAGTTTCTATACTTCTATTGTGGTGAAACTTCTATGGTGACCTAATTATTGTATGCTTGAAATGTATTAAAAAAATTCATACTCATTAGATCATGTATTACATAGTTATAGATATATTTAGGGTTTATGCTTGTTAAATCTATAATTAAGTTATATATGACCAAATAACTATGAAGTTTTTACTACCGTTTAATCATATAATAGTTAGGCCACCGTAAAAATTTCACCACAATTGGACCATAGAAACTATAGTTATGAATTATTCAAATTAATTATAGAAAAGAATAGATCAAAATTTACAGCAAAAAATTTGTACTACAATATATCATATTATATTTTCACTGTGTAGATGTGCTCATGTGGAGTCCACAAAAAATAGAATTTCTATTTTATAATTTTTCTATAATTTACTATGAGTTTTTGATGATTCGTCCAAAATAAATAAATAAAAGACAAAACCAACATCCAAAACCGCTTGTGGGGTTATCTGTCCGGTTTTGTAAAGGTTGGGGTGTGGAATGTTACAGATTGAGGGGTTAAGTAATCTACTGTCGATAGATGTGAGGGTTTTGTAGACTTTTTCCTTTTTTGCCCTACCATCAACTAACTCGTGTAAACAGTAACTTGTGGTTTTTCACCTCTTTTTTCTTGACTACAACAACCACCAAATTACCTCCAAAATTCATAAAATGTTTTATAGTGATACAACTAATGGAGATCAATCCAATTTGCAAAAAAAACTATATTTGTCCTTTACAATTTTAAAACTAAAGTTCACTAAATTAGCCTACTTTTTAAGAATATATGATTTTTTATGGCAGGGAACTATTAAATTTACTAAAAAAACTAATATTTCTAAAATAAGACGTATTAATTTTATAAATTACTTTGTACTATATGTTACTTGGATAATTTGAATTTATTTAACAAAACCAAATTTAAACTTTCATTTAAAAATAAGTTTTAATAGAACTTCAAAATCCTCTAAGCAACATATGATGCAAAATAATTTTATAAACTAATACATCTAATCTTAGAAATATTAGGTATTTTCTCACAATTTGTGAATATTTGTTTTAAGCTATAAAAATTAGAGTCTTAATAAGTAGCCTCATTTGGTGAATTTAAGTTTTAGATCGTAAATGATAAACATGATTTTTTTTGGCAAAATGGATTCGTCTCCATTAGTGGTATCACTACAATAAGTTTTATGAATTTTAGAGGTGATTTGGAGGTTGTTTTAGTTAAGAAAAGAGGGGTGAAAAACCACATGTTACTATTTATGCGAGTTAATTGACATAGTTGACGGTAGAGCCAAAGAAGTGATAAAAGTTTGAAATAGGGCCAAATAAAAAAGATTGAACTTTTAAAGGCAATAGAAGGAAGTGTTATTATGTCTAGGACTATAGAAGGAATTTACCCTTTGGTCCATGAATATCAGTAACGTAGGTTTCTAGAAACGGTACTACTAATACCTAATAATCAGCGACTCAGTAACGCAGGCCCAGCTGAATCGAAAGTTACGAATCAGTGAGTGAATATTGTGGAGTTATTTTCTGTCCTGCACGGGATGCTGAGGCGATCGACGACGACCGAGTTTGGTTTATCCACGCTACTCATATTATAAAAAGAATCTTATGTGCATGAAGTAGTAAGCGAAGTTTATTTGTAAAATATTTTTACGAATGAGTGTAATTTTTCACGACGAATCTAATTACGGTAATTAATCGATGATTGTTTACAGTAATGCTGCAGTAACCAATCTCTAATCATGCGATCAAAAGTCTCATTAGATTCGTCTCGCGAAATAGCTCAGGACTTGTAAAGTTAGTTTTGTAAACTGTCTTTATTTAGTATCCTAATTATTGGTCAAAGTTTTTACTTCTTGCACAAAGCACACAGGAGCAGAGATTAGCAGGAACGCCCAGTTCTGCACCGAGCGGTGACACTTCGGAATTCCAGCTTCAGTCGATTCGCTGCAGCAGCAATCAACCTGACAGTGTGATCGATCGAAGACGCCGATACCTCAGCTACAGCCTTGAGGAGAGCATGCAATTCCACGTGGACACTTGCGGATCCGCGCCATCGACGGGCCACTATACCCTGACAAGCACGGGTACCGGCGCGGCGCCCCAGAAGAGGGCAGGGCCGCCCAATTAAAAGCCGCGGCGGCGGCGCCATCAGCACAGCCCAACCCCTTTGTTAAGTCCGTGCCGGCTCGCGGCTCGCTCGTCGTCTTCCCGCGAACGGGTGATGCGTGGACGCGAGCGGCGGCCAGCGGGCCATGGGAAGGAAGGAACATCTTCGAGGCGACCGCGACGGGCCTGCTCGGTCGGAGTCGGAGCGCGTCGTGCTCGGGCGGGCGATCCCGGTGCACGCTTTGCCATTCCCGCGCGCGAGCGGTTGCGAGGTGCCGGTTGGCAGCTGCTAAGCCGGGGATCGGATAGGATCCACCGGACAGTGGCAGCCGGGGCGAAAGCGAAAGCCGCCGGGGGTGCTGGCTGGTGCTGGCTGCTCCATCTCCCTCCTCTCTCCGTTGCGTGGCGGCGCCCGCGCCACAAGCAGCCAGCCGTACGCGCATGCCGAGCCCCAGATCAGGGGCAGTACAGGGAGAGGGAGGAATCCGATCCGGTCACGTGACAATTGGAGCACGAGTTGCGTTATTCTCCAACAACAACAAAAACAAGATCCAGGTGGCACGTTATCGCACCCCGCGATGACCAGCGTGGGTAGCACGGCTACAAGAGCCGATCGAGACTCGAGAGAGATGCGTGGAAGCAGACGGCCATCAGCCAACCAACCGCACCAAACCAACCCCCCCTCCCCAAGTTCCCCTGTGGCCACGGCCTCCCGCGCGGCGGCCCTGCGCTGCGCCCCTCGTGCCAACGTGCGCCGAGCCCGCGCCGCACATGTGGCCGACGTGGCCACGCGCTGCCCCCCGCCGCGTTCAGCGGTGTTGGTTCGCGGCTAGCTGAGCGGACGACCCGCGGGACAGCTGGACAGTGGCGCCGGCCGCCGCCGCCGCCGCCTGGGCAAGGTTGACCACCGGCTCGTTGAACCAGCGAGGCCGCGCGCGGCGGTGCAACGGTGGCGACCGACGGCGGGCGTTTGCCTTCCGGGGGCACGGCACGGAACACGGAGCGAGGGAGAGCGCTGGAAAACGCCACGGAACAAGGAAGTAGGAGTACATGACTTTCGTAACGGGAAAACTAGCGTGCTGAAGAATTAAAGGAGTCCAAGCTCAAGCTCTGGTGCTCCTCTATCATCTCTGAAGGGGTGTTTAAAAGCACTCTGTTCCACCAAATTTAACTCCACTCCATGAAAAAAATACCTAAACACCTCATCCAGCTCCACTTCGCTCCAACAAAACTTAGCCCTACTCCAGATTTTTCTGAAAGCTCATCAATAGGTGCTCCACCAAATAGTGGAGCTGATGGAGTTGGTGGTAATTACTCACCTGCCACTGGTTACACACCTTTCTCATACCCTTTCACACAAAAATAAACAAAGTCAATATGCTGCCCTCCATGTCTCTGTTGCACGCCGCTGGAGCTCGCCGCTATGCAGGTGCTCCCGACGCTGCCGCCGGGGCTCGTCGCCGCCTGCCGCTAGGGCTCGCCGCCGGCTGCCACCTTAGCTCGTCGCCGCCTCTGCCCCTGCCGCTCCTAGCCGCCGGGGCCCCCGTCGAGATCCCGCTGCTCATGGACCATGGCCTTGATGCCTCTGCCGCTCACCCGATGCGAGCGCCGCCTAGGGGCCCTCCCCCCCTCCGCCGCAGGGTTCAACCGTGGATCGAGCTAGAGCTCTATGTCGCGCCATCCTAGGCGCCCCTCTAGCCACCGCCCGCTGGGGCCCTCATCGTCAGTCAAGCCTTGCCTCCCTCCTCTGCCGGCGCCGCGTGCCCCACCTCACTTCGTGGCAACGCTGGCGCCGAGCTTGGGCCCTCGAGGCACACACAACGGGAAGGAGGAAGAACAGGAAGGTGAAGAGGGAGGTAGAAGATAAATTACAAGCGAGATCCACATGTAAGTAAGAGGAGTTTCAATGGGCCGAGATGATCTGCTTGGCTGGCGGAGTGGAAGGAGCTGTGCTAAGCTAGACGCAGCAGGCCCAACTTGAGGAGGTGGAGTGGAGCCACAGAATACCCAAACAGAATAGACAACAAGTGGTGGAGTGGAGTACTCCCAGCACACCCTAACTATGTCTCTACATGGTGTAGTTAAAAAAATTAGAGTAAAGTGCGTCACTGGTCCCTAAACTTGTTCGACTGTGTCATCCCGGTCCTTAAACTCGTAAATCGATCGTTTTGGTCCTCAAACTTGTTTGTCTGTGTCATCCCGGTCCCTAAACTTATAAACCATTTGTTTAGATCCTCAAACTTGTCCAGTCGTGTCATCCCAGTCGCTAAATTTAGTTTTGAGTCTCATCTAAGTCCAAACCGGACGATCTAAAATCTCTATATCAAAAAATAATTTATAATTTTTTTATATGAACTCAAATGAAGACAAACTTTATATCAAAATTGTATCTCTCGACACGATCTACAACTTTGCAGTTAAAAAAGTTTTGAATTAAAATTGTTTAGGATCCTAAAATTTAATTTTAACTTTTAAATTTCAAAATATGTAAACTTACAATAATATTTTAAGACCCTAAACAATCTTAATTCAAAAATATTTCAACTACAAAATTGTAGATTACATCGAGGGCTACCATTTTGATATAAAGTTTATCTTCATTTAAATTCATATGAAAAAGTTATGAATTACTTTTTGATATATAGATTTTAGATCGCTTTGTTTTGATCCATATGAGACTCAAAATCAAGTTTAGGAACCGAAATGACATGATTGAACAAATTTGAGGATGTAAATGTTTGATTTTCTAGTTTAGGGACCGGGATGACACAGTGGAATAAGTTTATGGACCGAGATGACACATATAGAAAAGTTTGAAGATCTGAACGATCGATTTGTGAGTTTAGAGACCGAGTCGGCGCGGCCTGGTTTAAAGAGTAGTACAATACACAGCGCAAACAGGCCCACACCTCCTATCTTTCTTTTTTTAGGAAAACCTCCTATCTTCTTGATTGAGAACTCCAGGCCCAAACCAGCACGTTTAGATACCCAACATTACATACCCAACATTAGCACTTTTTTCATTTTTATATTTAAATAAACAAAATTTCAAAAATATATGCCGAATAGGGAAATTTTCAAAAATGGGTGCCTGTCGCCCCCTAATGGGCGACAAGGTACATGTCGCCCATCCAGTTGGCGACAGGACCTAAATATAAAAAAAATTACATTTAGGTCCTGGCGCCTAGGGCACATTAAACAGTGAACTTGTAAAATTGATATAAAATTATAGAAAAATCAAAAACATACAAACTCAACTGTTCTGGATTCTATGAAATAAGATCTACAAATTTTGTTACATAATTTTTTTCATTTGATCAATTTATATTTCTCTATTTTAAATACCAGTTTAATGCACTTTTATTTAAATCTCAAGATCCATCCTTTGGATGCATGTCATCTTTGGCCTGAGTGTTGCATATGGTGAGCATAGGTTTGTACAAAATTGATAGGCCCAGAAAACATTTCTATAATAAGTTTTTAAATTAGATCTTGCAATATATCTAGTTTAAGTGGGTTATTTATCCATGCTACTATACTGAGTATTAGAAGCCATAACTTTTACAGTACTATTATTTTATTTCTTAAGAGCTATAAAAAAAGTTTGGTAAATTTTAGATAAGCACAACTACACCAAATGAATTATTTTAGATTTTTTTAGGTATAAGAACTATTTTTCTTGATTTAGATACATTGATCAAATGAAAAACTTTATGTAACAAAAGTTGTAGATATTATTTCATAGAATCTAGAACAGTTGAGTTTGTATTTTTCTGATTTTTATACGATTTTATATCGATTTTACAAGTTCACTGTTTAATGCGCCCTAGGCGCCAGGACCTAAATGTAAATTCTTTTTTACATTTAGGTCCTGTCGCCATCTGGATGGGCGACAGACACCCATTTTTGAAAATTTCCCTATTTAGCATATATTTTTGAAATTTTGTTTTTTTAAATATAAAAATGAAAAAAAAGGTACATTATGGGCCAAGATGATGGGGAATCACGCACGGCCCCGTCGAATTTGTAGCCCTCGAGGCCCAACCGCACTCACTCGGCCTCGTACTCACTCGGCCTCGTCGTCCGTCCCGCACTCACGCGTGCCGCGTGCCGGCGTCGCGCTCCTCGCCGCCGTTTCCTCCTCCTCGCCCGCTTCCGCGCCCGACAGAAGCGGGGGGAAGGAGCCAGTCGAAACCCCTAGTCCCCCCAAACCCTACCTCCCCCTCCGCCGCCGTCGCGGCGGCCCCGGCCCCTCGCCACTCCGCGATCGCCTCGAGGTGAGCCCCGCGACCCCCGCCCCCGCCGCCGGAACCCGCATTTCGCTTCGGTTGCGGGGCCCCCCCATCTTCCGCGCACTGAATTGTTCGCGCGAGATTCTGATTGAAACCCTGCCTAACGAAACAATCTCTCGCCGTAAACGCGGATTGGTATAGTGTTAGCGCGCGCGCGCGTTTTTTTCCGGGGAGAAGGCGTTGCTGCGGCGCGATGGAGCTCTCGAAGCAGGCACGGGCGCGGGCGCCGCCGGCGCCGGGCAGCGGGGCCGCGTCGCGATCGTTGCCCCCGGCGGCCCTCCATTCCCCGCACCCCGCGAGCCACGATGTGTTTGGCCCTGGCAGCTGGGGCGCGAAGGCGCCAACCAGCTCTTACCTGATCGTGCCCATGGGCGCGCAGGTTGGTGCGTCCAGTCTTAACGCGCTGCACCGTCCTGGGGCGAGGCCTGTGGCTGTGAGTAGGGTGTCCTTGAGGCCGCCGCAGCAGGTGCTGAGTGTCCAGCAGGCTCTGCCCGGAATTCTTTCACCACAGCCACCACCACCTAATGTGGGAAAGAAGACGACTTTACAGCCGAAGGTTCAGGTGCTGAAGCCTGTGCAATCGCAGGCCACTAGCAAGTGTTCTGTGAAGAAGGAACCTCTACTGAAGGCATACCCGGATTTGTCTGAGACCGTGAGATCAAAGTTCAGGGAGACTCTAGCTGCTGCCTTGTGTGTGGATTCTGATCACCATAGCGTGCAGCAATCTGCTTCCAAGGTTTCACCTGTTGGATCTTCCAGTGAGAACAAACATGCAGATGGTACACTGCAAAGGCCAAGTACAGACATATGTCACGCTGAAGGTGAAGCTGATACTCGTACAGACCCCAAATCTATTGGTAGCAGAAGCAAAGAAGAGGACATCTTAAGCTGTAGAATTTTGGGATCAAACATGAGCATAAAAGTGAGTAAAGATGCACAGGAACAATCAATACATGTCCGTTTGGAAGATGAACTTTTGCAAGGCCATGGGCCTTCTAGTGCTCCTGGCATTGCTGTTGGAGCTTCTGAATCCATTTCACAGCTTAATTCAAAGAGATCCACAACTTCTGACGTTGATGTTGGGGCTTCTGTATCTTTGAATGAGCCTGAGTTTAAAAGAACAAAGACTTCAGATGGGACAACAGGGAAAAAGAAGGATATAATTCAAAAGGGGCAATCTTTAGCACTTGGAATTGAAGAGGAGCTGTTCAAATTGTTTGGAGGAGTCAATAAGAAATATAAGGAGAAAGGTAGATCGCTCTTGTTTAACTTAAAAGATAAAAGTAATCCTGTGCTGAGAGAACAGGTCTTATCCGGAGAGATCACACCCAAATGTCTATGTTCAATGACTACAGACGAACTCGCTTCAGAGGAGCTTTCAGCTTGGCGGCTGGCTAAAGCTGAAGAGCTTGCAAAGATGGTTGTTCTTCCTAATAGAGAAGTGAATGTTAGATTGGTCAGGAAAACACATAAAGGTGAATTTCATGTTGAAGTGGAAGAGACTGATAGTATTTCAGTTGGGACTGATCTCGGAAGCAATTTGGTTTCTCATGTTCCATCAAAATCTATTGAAGGTCGAACCAGATCTGATGATAGAGTAAGTGTATACAGGGGCGACATTGAATCAGATAGCACCGTGCAAGATGAATCTGCTGGTATTGGCAACAGTAATCACTTGAGTAATTTAGAAGGCCTAGCAAATGAGAACACTGATCTTATCGAGGAAAGAGTGGCGCATGACTTGAAGGATACAGAAAATCTTCAAGAAATTATGTCATGGGATGAATTCGTGGAGGCCACTGATTCTGACATACCTTTGGAATGCCACTCCACTGAAACTGCACAAGATGATCCTAGTATTACTGACAACAAAGCTTACCTTACGTCAAAGCCAGAGAAAAATCATATAGGGGAGGATAATGCTGATCCATCAGAGTTTGAATTCACATATGAGGCACCATCACCAGAAGATAATTGTCAGGCCAGTATAAAGTCAACCGAAAATGGATCAATTCAAGACTTGAGTTCATCTAAACAACCTAAGGGCTGCTTGTTGATCAAATCTTCCCTTGAAATGATGGATGTTGAAAAACTAGGTACTGGCAGTGCCTCAATTTCTGGATCTACTGTGCAGTTAAAGGCAATTTCTGATGCCACATTGACGAATGACACTTTATGGGAGGGAACAATCCAGTTAACTTTATCTTCGCTTATAAATGTTATTGCTATCTTCAAAAGGTTTGTTTCACCTATGTCGCTTCTAGTTAATGCATGCAATTAACTATTGAAAACAATATCTCTGATAACTTTCATATTTTCAACCAAACAAAAGAACATTGCGATTTATACACAGGTAAATGCCCCTTTTTTTTGTGTAACCTGTATGGTGTATTCCATTTTAGAGAAATGCTTGTCCTAACACACATTTTAGCATTCTGTTATTATATCCTAACTACTATTAATGTTTCTATTTTCCAGTGGTGAAAAGCCATCAACAAATGAGTGGCGCCGCTCTGTTGAGATCAAGGGAAGAGTGAGGCTTACTGATTTTCAAGAATTTCTTGAACAATTGCCTAAATCCAGGAGCCGTGCTGTAACGGTAATTTTTTTTCTGTGCTTTGTTTCATATATATGTAATGGATGATTTTGGTTTGTACTAAAATTAGTCCTTATCAATTGGTCCACATCCTTATTGGTTTTGAAACATATTCTTTCATGTAGTAGTTGCCATGAAGCCGTTGTTATGCAACTTCTAAATGAATGATTGTAAGATAACATTGAATGCATATTCATCTGCTTTTAATTTATGTTTAGGCTCAAGTTCATTTTTATTAAAATCATTGAGCTTATTCTCAGCCTGTGAATCTATAAACTCAACAATTGGATATTACCGTACTTTATCCATGTGAAATCAACATGCATTGCATGTGGGGGTATCTTTTGTTTCAGTCTTCAGTTCTTCACACCATGTACATGTTAACGCAGGTGTTGTTTTCTGGTTACTGTATTTGTTGCATAATTTTCCTTTTGCTTTCTGAGGACGTGCTTAACATGTTTTCCATCAAGCTATTACTGGCCAGAACAGAAATCACAGCAATTACTGGCCACAACAGTGCATATATAAGCTGTTATACATAAACTATAACCAGAAGTGGAACAGCTAAATAATAAACTGGATAATCTACTGCTACCAGTGGACTCTATGTTTAGTTGGTAATTATGGCTGTAATCAATCCCCCATAATTTGAATCTAGAAAGAAAGAAGCAAACAACCATGCTCCAATTGCAGATGTGCACCTGCAAATTTGCTTGTACAACTACTGAGCAACAAAAGAAAATCATAGATAGAGTGAAAGACCAAAAGCTTCAACAGAAATGCTTCCAAAAGAGTAAATATATGTCTGTTAGACCTGGTTGGTCCTAGTTAGAATTAGTTTAATACTGATCATAGTAACATTTGGTAAAGATAGTGTCAAGATAGTTTAATACTGATTGTAGTAACACTTGGCGTAAATACAGTGTCGTGATACTGTTAAGTTGTGGCACTGGCATTTCTCAAAAATACTATTTTTTTTTCTATCTTAAAACTATTTTTTTTACAATGAAGCTGAAAATAAAGGTTACGTACAAAGCTTGGACTGTATACTTCTATTTTTTTTTCTTTTGTCACTATATCTGGTAATGTATAACTAATCAGAAAATTAATATATGAAATAGAAAAGAAAAGAAAAGGGAAAGCATTTGTAAGAAAATGTAATTTAGTGTCAGTGTTGGACTGTCATGGTACTTTATGATCTTACGTGTTACATCTGTCTTTACTTGAATTTGATTTTTATTTTGTTCATGCATGTTGATTTTCACTTTTAATGTTAATAAAAATTTCAGAATTTTCTAATGAGACTTGAACCTCCTATCTTTTATACTACAATATTGATTTGTGTATATTATGTTTGATGCTTAGTGCCAGTGACTACAATCAAATCTTTCAACTACAACTTGAATAGATATGTGTCATGCATTGCTGTTTATATAAAATTCTAGAGGTTATGATTCATGCATTGCTGTTTATATAAATAGATTTGCTGATGTGGTGACCAAAATTGTCCTGTAGCCTTTTCTTTAGTCTAGCTCCTCAGAATATGTTTTCTTGAACATACTCAGAATATGTTCTTTCCTTTTACTGTAACTTGTTATGCAGGTAACTGAGTTGCGTTTGAAGGAGGGTTCTCTTGAGAGTGACTGGCAGCGATTCCTGCAGGTCCCTGCTCCCCGATTATTAGCATCTGTTACCACATTATATGGGTTTAGTTTAACACTATTACCGAACTCCTGATTTGCTAAGAATTTCTTTTTCTCCTGCAGACAGTCGACTCATATGTTGCAGATGAGAGAGTAGGACTAGTAAAGCTCACTGAAGGCGTGGAGCTCTACCTCTGCCCTTCTCATGGGAAGGCAGCTCAGATACTCACTGAACACCTGCTAAAGGAGCACTCGGGCAGTCAAACCATGACCGGAGTATCTGTAATTGGTGTCTTTGTGTGGCGGAGGCCCCGCATTTCTACCGAAACACCCACAAGGCATGACAGTTCTAAGAGGCAGCCTATGTCAATCTCAAGGAAGCAGCAGGCTGTGCTTTCAAGTTCAGTGCCAATGTCTTCTCTGCGTACCAGATCTCCTGCCTCTCATTTTGGCTACTCCAACGAGCGCCCTCACCTTAAGGATGATGCAACTGATGATGTTCCCCTGGGCTTTGGCCACGGTGCCATCAAGGATGACGATGACCTTCCTGAATATGATTTTGTCAGCGTCTCAGACGGATCTCCCAATGTCGCAGCGCCACATTGCTACCAGATGCAGCAGCATGTGCAGGCTATTTCTCCCCCAATCGACCAGGTCAGGTGGCTAGTTCGCAAGTATGGCAGCTTGTACGCCTCAGCACATCCTTGGGGCGGCGACGAGGTCTTACCAGAGTGGTATCCAAGCCACAGTGCTCACCGGTATAGCACAATGCAGCAGCAGCATGTAATGGTAACTCCGCAGCTGTCAAGTCCCGAATCCCATGTTTACAGTCGTCTGCCTCAGCAACATGCCATGGCCGTGCAGCAGCCGTGGAATCACCACCACATGTTGCACCCTGCTGAAGCTCAATCTGTGCGGTCTGGCTGGTGGTCCAGCGCCCAGTGGCAGGATGATGCTGCGTGGCATGCCAGGTTTATTGTGGAGCCCGACATGGCGGTACCCGAGCCGGCTTCGCTGGGAGGAGCGAGGGAGCCATGGCATGGAAGCTGGAAACCACACTAGAATTTAGCCGAGCGTCCCTGGTCCAATCTTGCTCAGAAGTTTGAACGGAAGGGTGTATGTACTGGGAGTTTGTAGTATGTCAGTCAGAAGTAGGCTCTCAGCTGTCGGTCACAGTTTATGCTTTGGGGTAGGTTTAGGTTTTGCGAGACGCGAAGGACGCTGTAACCAAAGTATTTCAGCGGCAAAGATGTTTTGTCGATGGCTCGATGCAGGGTCGAGTAACCTGTGATCTGGTTCTGATGCGGCTTGGATCTTCCGTACCATTCTAACTTGTCGCGCTGAAATGGTTTCACAAGCGTATCTGGCTGGAAATGGTTTTTTCTATGTTTGGTCTCCACTGGAGGATGAAAACTGGTGCCTTGACACTGCTCCGTCTGGGTTACTGAGATCGGTTCCCTGAGATGAGAGCAGAGAGGTAAGAGCAAACCAGCTAGAAGCCTAGAAGGCCAGCGTTGTGCTGCCGTTCGCCCGTTCTCCAGCACCTCCATCTAGGTCGTCGTTCCAGCGCCACCTCCAGATCGTCCCATAAGTCCGGCTGGGATCGCGACGTGACGCGCTCGTGGGTCGCGCGGCTCGTCAAGCTCGGAGCGGCTGATCGCTCACTTCAGTCTGCCGCAGGCTCCACCGACGAATGCCGGAGGGGACAGCAGGACGACGACGAGTGGGAGCCCCCAGACTCACCGGGGCACGGGAGGATCACACGGTGTCCGACAGGCTGAAACCTCGCTTGGCCTCGCTTGCCAGTTGCCATTGCCATCCGCAATCACTGTACTACGAGACTGTTCGCTTAAAACCTGAACCTCGTTGCTTTGTTTCGTTAAAATAAAGCGGTAACCTCCTTTTTCTCCAAAAAAAAACTACGAGACTGTTCCGAAACGTGTCTGAGGTTTTCTTTCTGTCGGTACGGGTCGGCAGCTAGCTTGACAGCAGGCACACGCACTGATGACCGGCCCAATGCGGGATTGCCAAGCGAAGCAAGCAACAATCCGGCTCACAACCTTTCCATCTTCCCGAACCCGTGGCTCGTAACCCTTGCGGCCACGCTTTCCATGCCAACGGAAGCTCAACGGCACCGAGATCGCGACGCCTGGACAGGAACGTCGCACCACACCCCTGCCTGCCTGCCTGCCTATTTGTCTAACATCCCTGACAGATTCTACTAGATGGATGCTCGCAATACTGTTTTTGCGGTTGACTGGATGAACGCCTCCTCACGGTCGACGCCTCGGCGCCACAAGCACGTGATTATGTCGCCCCTCGCCTTTTCCCCCCGGCACTTCTCTCTCGCCGTTTCCCTTTCCTGTCTTCTCTCTCTTTGCTTTCCTTTAGATCCCCTTTCCTTTCGTCTAGATCCCGACAGGCAGAGCCTCCGTCCGGCGAGCTGCGCGGCAGGCTGGCGGCATGGAGGTGCGGCGCGGCGTCGGGCTCCACCCCTCAAGGAGCAGCGCGGCAGAGAGACGCGGCGGCGGCGGGCTTCCCGGGGAAGTGCAGCGGCGGCGGTTGTGGGAACCTCGCCTCGAGCGCTCGCCCCCGACGGCAGCAGCGAGCTCCGTCGAGTATTTTTTTTTCTTTTTTTTGTTTTTTGCATACAAATTTTTTTAAAAAAATATTAGCCGAGTTTTTTTATTTGGATGTACATTTTTTGTTTCTTCCATTTGATAAATTTCTCCCTGTCAAAATTTTTCTCGTAAAATATTTTTTATCTCACCAATTTTGTTTCTTGAAATTTTTTCTACCCACCAAATCTTAACTTGAAAAATGATTTGACTCATAAAAAATGTCTGAATTTATTTTCTCAGAAAACGATAAAAATGTTTTTAAAAACAGAAAAAAATAGCTGTCGAAAAATCGACTGTAGCGACGGTTGACAACCGTAAATTAGCGTGGCCCATGGATGCTTCGCTTGACTTTCCGGTAGAGGCGCAGCTTCTTTTGCTCCTTTGCTTAAGCGAGAGGGGACAGCAGACAGTGGCTCCCCACCTACTCTTTCTGGTAGAGTTTTCATCCGTCTGTAGAAGAAGGAAGAATAAACAAATGCTTCGTGATACAGGCACACGCACACACACGCTGCTTGATCTTTTTTTAGGACATAAGATATTTGTATACATAATAAAGAGTTCCCACTCACCAACGAACGAATTAATTGAATTTATGCAGCTTGGGATTACTAATAACAGGTCGTAGCGTAGGGCCAGGGGGGAGCATAGGGATCAGTCGAGGCGCATCATGTCCTTGTGGAAGTCGTCGACGGCGGCGGCGGCGACGCACTGCGTGATGAGCCGCGCGCCGGGCTTGCGCGCCGGCGGCCGGACCAGGATGCACGTCGCGATGTAGTCGAGGTTGGTGAGCGGGACCACGTGCGCGGGGCTGCCCCACCCGTAGTCCACCTCCGCGAACCCCAGCCGCGACCAGTCCGACACCAGCAGCGTCCGGTAGTCCGACGTGATCCGGTACGGGTCGCCCCCCTCCTCCCCGCCGCCGCCGCCGCCGGCGATCCACCGCGCCAGCTCGCCCGGCAGCCGCCTTTTGCCCTCGCGGATCAGCCGCACCACGTCGTGCACCGCCGCGCCCGCCACCGCCCCGGCGTCCGCCGTCACGCGCATGATGTAGTAGCAGTTGCCGTAGAACCCGCCCGGGAGCGCCCGCCCGCGCAGCGCCGCCAGCGCCGGCCGCGCGTTCATGGCAAAGCAGACGTGCACGGGTGAGCCCGCCGCGAAGCCGGCCGCGCGGGTGCGGGACTGCCACGCCTTGGCGATGACCACCTCGAACGCGCTGCACCGCTGGCCCGTCCGCTCCAGGAACCGGGCCTTGAGGTGCTCGATGTACTCCGCCGAGATGTCCATGGCCAGGTACTGGAGGCGGAGCTCCGTCGGGACCGGGAGCGGGCCGACCGCCGCGCCGGCGGGGGGGCTCGGGATCGCCTCGCGCGCCCACGCGGGGGCCACCAGCGGCGCCGCGTGCCCGCGCGCGACGTCGCCCACGGCCGCCATGAACTGCGCCGCGCCGGGGCCGTCGGCGACGGCGTGGCTGAACCGGAACCCCACCACGAAGCCGCCGCACGCGAACTGCGTCACCTGCATTGCGGATTTGGGGGGATCGAATCATCAGACGCCATTGCCGAGCCGTTGACCGTGCCGATTTCTCGACGGCGCGAACGAGTAAGGTAAGAACAGAAGAAAAAGATTCGATCTTCGGCGGATGTTCACCTGGACAAGGAGGATGAGCGAGTCCTCGGGGAGGGGGTCGGAGGCCGGGTAGGTGGGGTGCGGCAGGAGCTCGTCCTTGGGCACCATGAGCGGGTACTCGAGGTAGTCCACGTCCTCGAGGGTGCAGCTCGCCGTGGCCTCGACGAACCAGACGCCCTCGCCCGTGCAGTCCACCACCAGGTTCCCCTCGCCGGAGACCGCGAGCCGGCCGGCCATGGGGTAGTAGCTCACGAGCGCGGTGGCCAGCGCGCGCTCGATGACCCGGGCGGGCACCTCGGCGTCGCCGTCGTTGCCGGCGCGGCCCTTGAAGACGTGGAGGGACTCGATGAGCGCGCGCTGCGTCGGGTAGCGGTCGAGCCAGGAGAGCGGCAGCTCGCCGCGGGGCGTGGGCGCCGACGGGGCCACCACCCGCTGCGCCACGCGCGTCACCGTGGCCGCCGCCGCCGCCGCCTCGCTCCGCATGGTGGCCGCCGGCGGTGGGGGATCTGGAGGGGCACGCGGACGCGGCGGTGGACCGGCGGTGGTGGTGGGTGCGCGCACCGGCTAGCTGTGGCTCACCTGGGAAGCAAGGTACGACCGGTCCGGGGTTTTATAAGGCCTTTTGGTAAAACCGTGGTGTGGATTGGAAAAGGATCGCCCACCGCACGATGCAAGGTAGCAGAGGTGGAGCACCTAGATTGGTTTCAGCTACTATTCCTTGGCGCATGCAAGTCGGAAAAAAAATCTCGAATAAGTATTAAATGTAGCCTATTCGGTGGCGGAGCCAGAGCCAGGATTCGCAAGTGATAAAATAAAATAAACACGCTCGTAGTGCAACAATAGACTTTTTTTTAGGACAATAGACTCATAGGTTGGTGAGATACTGATCATGACTTAGATTCAATGTTTGCTCGAAAAATAATTTTGATGTAAACTCTTTGTTGTGTGGAGCCAATCTTAAGTGTTGATATTATTAAATGGTGGCCATAAAAAAAGCCTAGGAGTGAGAGGCACTACATGGGTGCTATATTCCTAACAAAGTAAGAGTACACGACGAGATAGGGTCAAGGTGGGGCCACGTTTGACGCAGGAGTAGGGACGACGAAAGTAATCTAGGGTTAAATGTTTGGATATTTAGAAATCAGAGTTAAATTGGCATAAAAATATGTTTATTATACTATCCATGATATCTAAAAAATTAGACAAAAATAAATTATATCTACTAAAAGCCTAAAAATGATCATGATTACTCAAAAATCATACTTTGTGAAATATATAGTTAAAATATATTGACACAAGTAATAAATAAAAATCAATTTTCATGTCTACACTATCTTTAATTTTTATATTTATACAATTATCATTATACATGTATTACACCTAAGGGGCCATGGCCCCCGCCAGCCCCCCGGCTCCGCCACTGATTTTTTTAGAGATGGGTATAATTTTTCGCGACGAATCTAATGACGATAATTAATCGATGATTGGCTATAGTAATGCTACAGTAACTATCATCTACTCACGCGGTCAAAGGTCTCATTAGATTCTTAAAGCAGGGGTTCTGAAAATTAGTTTTGTAAACTGACTTAGTTTGATATCGTAATTAGTGGTCAAAGTGTTGATTTGCTAGTATTCTAGGAAAGCAAATCGGGCCTCAGTTATCGAGGACAGGAGCCATCACGAACCCCTTTCATAGTGAGACATGCTTATACATGTGTTGCTTGCAACAGCAGTTAAAGTTGGTAGGATTTTCATTCGAGGAGATAATATAACATTGAAATTTAAAGTATGTGTGATGTTTATACTCGAGTTATATGATTCTTTTTTTATCTTTCTGTCGATCGTTTGGAACGCAATTGAATGGTTCTGATGTCTTTTTTCTTCATCCTAATAATAATCTTATTCCTCGCAATAACATTCTAATTTGCACGATCTTGTTTCTTTCCTATTATCACGAGCTCCCATGTCTGCATGCTTCCCTGTTCCTTCCATCTTGTGGGTGGCATCCTCGATGGTGAAAACTTTTCCAACCATCGTATCTGATTTTCTAGAACAATTTATTTCTCTACATGGAACATGTTGCTTTACTATCGGATCATTTATTTTTCGGACCGGAACATTGCAAAACCGGCATGCCTTTGCCAGGAATTTGTCGCCTTCATTTCTTTTGAAACATTTTATTTCTAAACACCTATTACCTATGACGTCTTACTACTTCACTGCTACACCAACTTTTTTTTTTCTCCGACCAAAACATTGCAAACCTCACCAAAACAAAACAAAAAAAAAACCGTTGAAAGATAAATAGCTAGTCTAGTATTCAATATTAGCTACTAGTGCTTGTCTCGTTACTGATGGTATGGTTACTAATAGTCAGAACAGCTCCGGTCCAAGCATCTTCTCCGCTCCAATACGCCCTAAGAGCGTGCACTGATTTTTCTTTCTTTTTTCCTACGTTTGAACCGGTATAACCGTGTGACACTGTTACTATCATCACTGTCACTGTCACTGGTTAGACAAGTTGTTTACGCCGCGGCGCGCCCGTAGCGTTCGTCAATGCCCCTGCTGCGGCTGCGTGTGTTCTGGAAGCAAAGCTGGCGCTGGACGGCCACCGCACCCGTCAGACCTGCGCGCGCAGCTCATCAGGGGTCAGAGCTCCGGAGTCCGGGCCAGAGCTCGACGGACTTCATCAAACTCGACGACGACAGCGCTGCTAGGAAATTTTCGTGCTTTCGCTCCCGTTTTTCCGATGCCTTCTCGGCTAAGGCTGTCCGCACCGGGTACGCTACCCGGTCCGGCACAGCTCCATCCAGGACGGGGTAGCGTAGCGCCCCCCTACAGCGGGAACCTCTAAAGCGAACGGTATTTTCCCGTATGACTCCCGCAACGCCAAATCTAGCAGCGTAGCGAAGCTACGCCACCGCCGGCGCGGGCCCGCCTCTCGCCCTCCCGCGCGCACCGATCCGCCTCTGCATCGCCCTCCCGCTTCGCCTCCGCCCGCCGCTCCGTCGCGTCCTCCACACGCTCGCCAGAGACGCTGCTGGATCCGCCGGAGGCTGCCGTCCCGGGCTTTCTCTCCGTCATCGCCCGTGCGTCCGCCAGTTCGTCCGCCACCGCCGCCCCACACGGCAAAGGGAGCATGGGAGGGCGAACGCGACCGCCATGGCCTCGCGACGAAGCTCGGGTGGGTGGACGGTGCTCCGGTGGCCCGAGCTCGGGCGAGGAGCGTCGCGGGCTCCGCCATGGCCACCGGCGAGCGCGGAGAGAGGAGGAGGAGGAGAGAGGACGGAGGAGGAGGCCCGCCGCCAGGACGGTGCTCCGGTGGCCCGAGCTCGGGCGAGGAGCGTCGCGGGCTCCGCCATGGCCACCGGCGAGCGCGGAGAGAGGAGGAGGAGGAGAGAGGACGGAGGAGGAGGCCCGCCGCCAGCGGCGGGGCCCGGCTCTGCCGCGCCGCGCGCGAGCAGCCCCGCCGCGGGCCATGCTCCGCCCGCCGCCGGGGGCGGGCCCTGCACCGCCGCGCTGCGCGCGAGGCACGCTGCCGGAGCGCAAGGGAGAAGGGATGACGACGCTGGTGTCCTCCGCCGCCCTGCCATGGCCGCCGCGGTGCCACGCAGGGAGGCCGAGGGAGCCAGCACGGGGCCCGATCTGCGGCCTGCACCCTCCGGCCGCCGTCACTCCAAGCCACGGGGTGCTCCTCCGCGGCTCGGATGCCTGCGCATGGCCACCGGCGCGCCGCGCACGGCCGCCACCGCGCGCGCTCACCGCCCCCACGCGAGCTCGGCGCTCCCGCACGCCCGCCGCCCGCCCGCGCCCCCCCCCCCTGCGCGCCCGCCGCCTGCCCGAGCGCTCGCCGCCGCTGCCACGCGCCGCTCGCGAGCGCGCTAACCGCCGGCGCGCGTGGTCCGGTGGCTTCGCCGGAGAGGGAGGGAGGCCGGAGAGAGAGAGCGCAGGGGGAGGGCAGAGACAGGGAAGGCCGGAGAAGAGGAGGGGGACGAAAGAGAGAGAGAAAAAAATAAGATGGTAGTTGGATGATTGAATAAAATATGAGGCAATTGGAATAGAGCAGAGATATAGAGTACGAACGAGTGCGGAGAAATTGGATGTAGAGTAGAGAATATTGATGACCAGAATGGAATAAACCTTTTAGATGATAAGTTTTAGAGTATGACGAGTGCAGACAAGCTAAGTGAACTTAGGGGGAAAAAAAGAGAAAGCACCTCGTTTTCCTTTCCTTCTGTGAATGAGCCGGTCACGTTTGATTTAGGAGCAATAGTTACTGTAGCCAACTTTAATTATTATTAAATGTATTAAATAAAAGTAGTTTACAAAACTAATTCCACAATCTCTATATTATTTCGTGAGACGAATCTAATGAGATTTTTAATCGCATGGTTAAAAAATAGTTACTATAGTCAATCATAAATTAATTACCGTCATTAGATTTTTCATAAAAAGTTATACCCATCCGTAAAAAAATTTTGCAAATAAAATTTATTTATTGAAAAAGTTTTACAAATAAAATTTATTTATTTAGTACTTCATGCATTAAAAAATTTCTTAGTAACCTTAGTTGCGCTTGGGAGAACTAAACAGAACCCTGAATAACTGCAGCAGACATGGCGTACGTCATGGTAGTAGTTTACTAGTTTGTTGGAGGAAAGCGATTGGCCGGCCACCGCACCTCACCTTCCCCCCGAGCCTCGCCCCGGAAATGTGGAGAGACGCTGACGTGAGGAGATTTTTCTTCAACGTGGATCGATCGCAGAGGCAGTCCAAGGAGACCTACGCACACGCACAGCCCTCTTCAGCAGGTTGCCCGAGGAGGTGCTACCAGAGACGAAAGTGTAGTATGATGGGCCATGAACGAACTCGAGCAGTTTGCCGTTGTTTGTTCGCACTTTCACCACCATTCCTATTCTCTCTTGCGCAAACCAACTGCGGAACTCGGACTCCCCGGCTCCCATCTCCGGATCTCCGCAACAGCTCCATCTGAAAAGTTCTGGTGACGGGTGCCCAGGCAACAGGAGGACAGTATCCCATGAAGCTCCACTACTGGAAAACAGGCTATGGAACCGGTTGGAAAAGACCTTAGGCACCGGTTTTCCAACCGGTTCCTGCAAACCGAGACCAATGGCCTCGCTTTAAGACACCGGATTTTTCAACCGGTGCCTTAGGTTTCCATTGATACCGGTTGGAAAGACCAACCGGTACCAAAAGGGCTGTCACGCTGACGCAAGGTGGCAACCCCTTTGGTACCGGTTGGTATTTCCAACCGGTACTAATGACCTTTTTTCTTTTTTTTCCAAATCCAGTTTTGTTTGTTATATTTATTACTGTTTATTCTTTTATAATTGATAAACGCACTCAAGCTCTACAGTACTATACGTATGCGAGCATATAATTAAGCTAATTAGAAGAACTAATATATTTACAAATTTACAAACATCAAGACATAACATTTAAAAATATTTACAAATGTACAAATCATGTTTGCAGTCCAAATACTGGTCCCCCTCAAGAGGTCGATGAAAGTCCTCTATGGATGTGACCGTCGTGGTAGAACTCGCCTCTAGGATCCAATATCTCGTTCAAAATGAATCCGACGAGCTGCTCGCACACGGTGTTGATCCGATCAGTAGAGTAACATTCATCCCCCATTTGAGACATCTATCATTTAGGAAAAAAGGATTAACCTCATGTGCGTTAGTACCATTATGAAAATGTACTAGTGAACGGTTTGGACGTACTCTCGTGTCTTCATCAGTAGCCTTCCCGCATGGAGTCATGATGTGCAAGTAGTCGCATACGTAGTACCCGCACCAATCAGTTCCTTTTTGTTGTCTCGCACACTTAAGGAGAAACAAATAAATTACTCAATTTAGAACAATTTGGAATTATATACTTAACTAGACAAATCTTTATGAATCAACATACCAGATAATCCATGTTAACGTTCAGTTCGGGCCTCCATTGACCACGTCCTTTGTTATTTTTCACAATTTTTTTCCAAACCCTGCGCTCAAAGTTAAGTTTGATATTCAGGAATTGTTATTAACAGAAAAAAGATTTGATTGTGCAAACTGAACTTACCTGTTCAAGGGGTCTAGGATATGTTCGATTGCGGACTTTGGAATTCTCATTGAGTCAAAGACTATAAGATTGCCGGTCTCTACGGAAAGTATGAGTAAAATCCAATGATAACTGCAGATATAGATATGATATATACATGCATGCATTAGACGACTTAGTATTTATTTAGTAATATAACAGAGTATTGAGTCGACCAAGGCTTACCCATAGTTGTATGGTATGAATATATAGGATTTGTAATTTTGCCTAGTCAACGAATCGTACATGTTTTGGCACGTTTCCTAAAATTTTCGTTGAGCACTTTCTGGTTGACTAGCAAAGGAGACATGAAGCCGATCTGATGGTGTCATCTATGTTTTCGGCTTCTTTGGGTCTCCTGTCTAAACGATACAATAGAAATTTTATAATGCACACATATAATTATGTTCTTGTTAACAAAAAGTATTAATGTAGAGGTAAGTGATATTTACAAAACCCAAATGTTGATAATAGAGGCGTCGAGGGCTTGTCGATGGTAAATATGATATAAAATTTCGAAGTACACCCAGAAGTCGTCCTCCCCGCGGAAGAAATCATGGTCACGATACTTGACTCCAAACATTTTCCCTTCGTTATTCAACATTCGTAGGTACCATCTATGCAAATTGAACATCTGTGTGTCTAGAGTTTTCTCCTCTTCCTCAGTGACAAAAGGTTTTCCATGCTGGAATGGAGTAAGAACGGGAGCGATAGGGATTTCCGCCTCCACTTGCCCCGTTGCCTCCACAGGCCAGGTACTATGGCCACTGCTCTGCTCACCGAAAGGATTCATGCCATCCGTACTTAAGCCGAACCTTATATTCATCGCATCATTTGCAAATGTTGGGAATGTTCTGTCCACTTTTCTCCACTGCGACCCATCAGCGGGGTGTCTCAACATATTGTCTTGCTTACGTTCTTCTTTCTGCCATCGCATCAATTTAGCATTCGTTTTGTTCATGAACAAACGTTTCAGACGTGGTATTAAAGGGAAATACCACATCACCTTGGCAGGCACCCTCTTCTTAACACGCATCCCCTCAACGTCGCCTGGATCATCTCGAGAGATCTTATACCGGCATGCGTTGCATACAGGGCATGAATCCAAATTTTCATACTCACCTCGATATAGGATGCCGTCATTAGGACAAGCATGTATCTTCTATGCCTCTAATCCTAAAGGACAAACAAATTTTTTTTGCCTCGTATGTTGTCGCCGGCAAGGTGTTACCCTCAGGGAGTAAGTTTTTTATAAGTTTCAGCAACTCCTCGAATCCCTTGTCAAACAAACCATTTGATGCCTTCCATTGCAACAATTCCAATGTCGTACCCAACTTCTTTTGATCTTGTTTGCAATCAAGGTACAACAATGTTCTGTAGTCCTCCAACATACGCTTCAGATCTCTCGATTCCTTTTCTGTTTCGCAACCTTCCTCAGCTTCGCGCAGCATCTGACCAAGATCATCTTCTACAACGTATCCTTCAGTATCTTCTTCAGGCTCACCCATTGCAGTGTCATTGAAAAAGGCATTATAATTGGCTGCAAAGTCAGGAATTCTGTCCTCTTCTTCTACATTATTATCCAGCATAATTCCTCTTTCGCCATGCTTGATCCAAACATAGTAGTTCGGCATGAAACCACTATTGAACAAGTGACTTGTGGATGGTTCTTGATGATGAGTAATCCTTCTCATTCTTACAGAATTTGCATGGACAACGAACGAAACCACCATACTTGTGTTTCTCGGCCGCTTCTATGAATTCATGCATGCCATCAATGAACTCCTTTGAATGCCGGTCGGCCATATACATTCATTGCCGACTCATCTGGGTTCACAATACATTTATATACATCATTGTAGTGTATAAATAGTACATTCATACTACCAATTTATAACTAATATTGAATACGCTATTAATAAAACTGAACTACAAAATTATAACGATGCATATGGCCTTCTGACTGCATAACTGTGTAAAAACTTTGTTTCTCTATATGGAACTTTATATTTTTGTACAAGAAACGACGCATGTGGCCTTCTGGCCTAGCTGAGCTGCGAGTCTCGAATTGGCGCAGCATGCATCTCAAATGTGGAATCTTATAAAGTTTTGGAATTTTGAAGGAAACTAGATAAAGCACCCTTGCATATGTAATTGATAATATTTCCATACAAAATTTGAATTCAAATATATAATTGATAATGCATATAACTATAATAAATAGATACTATTCACTTATCAAATAAATTGATAAAACATATAAATACAATAATTTGATAGTATTCACATATCAAATAAATGGATAACGCATATAACTACAATAAAATGCTACAACTAAAAATAATTATCACATATATAAACTAAATTAAATGATAACTGATTCTAAAAACCAATTGCTAAGTTATGGAGAAAAATAACCAACTTTTTTTTTGAAAAAAAACAAAAATTCGCCTCCCCTCCCCTCACTCGGCTGTCATGAACAGTGAGTTCATGGTAGCTTGGAGGGGCGAGAGGTTGGGCGTATTTATAGACATGGACAAAAGGCACCAGTTGGTACCTATGACCTGATACAAAATGTTATTCAATAGCACCGGGTCAAGGCACAAACCGGTGCCTTTGGCCCGAGCATCAGCTGGCAGGACCCGGTGCTGTTTGCAGCACAATAGGCACCGGTTGACCAACCGGTGCCTATACCGGCATCTGCATTTGGCACCGGGTGGTGGTACAAACCGGTTCTTATGCTGCCGCATTGGAAGCGGTTTGTACCTCCACCCGGTGCCAATTGTCCTCCACGGGGTCGGTCCAAGGCCAAAGATAACAGCTGCTGTTGCAGCCGATACCGTTGGTACCAACGGTACCGGCTGCAACGGCAGCTGGTACCTTTGGCTTGGACCTTTGACTCGTTTTCTGAGTAGTGCTCGAAGTAAGTGCATGAGTGTAGAAACAGTGATATTCTCCTTACGCACTTAAAACATGCACCTGAAAGAGCAACCTGCACACTTGAACATTTGCGCTGATATTATATCAGTTTAAATATTTCAAGTAGTTTGCGAGATAAATAATTGAACTATTTGTGCAAAAAAATGTGCATCCTAGTATATTACACTCTCTCTTATTTTTTCCTTGTTTATAAAAAAAGTGCATTCCAAAGTTCGTTGGATATTTTGAGTTACATCTCATATATTCAATAATTTTGATGATTTTATTTGCGCAAAAATATATACATGGCATTCCTCAATTATTTTTGATACATTTAATTTATTACAATAAAGCATCGGGTGAATTTATGTGCATCTTGAATAATAAATAGCTTTGCAACTGTAGGTCTATCCGTGTTCTTGGAAAAAATATGCATCACTATGGATTTATTATTTTTTATGTGAATGCATCTTGATCATTGAACAAAAATTTAAAATAAAAAATATGCGCATAGTATGTACATTTGTTTTATTTTTGTGCATCCTATTATATTACACAATCACTTTATTTATTTCTTGGTTTATAAAAAAAGTGCATCACAATGTTTGTTAGATATTTTTGGGTACATCTCATATGTTCAAAAATTTTGATGACTTTTATCTGCACAAAAATATTTGCATATTATTCCAATATTTGGTATCATTTAACAAAATATGTTTATGTTATTTTATTGTTTAAGTGCATCAATCATGATAAATATATATGCATCGTCAATGACAAACAACTTTACAAATTTATTACCTACTGTACAATTATACAATTATAAGTCCACCCAGTTTTCTTGGGAAAAAATGTGCTTATGTGCATCACTATGAATTATTATTTTTCATGTGCCCTGCATCCTGACGTGCCTCTATCTCTTCCAGAGCTACCAGCTACCGGCTATGGCACACTTTGGCTACGGTACACTTTGGTTTCTGTGCCCTCTCTTCACCTGACTCGATTTTTGTGCTCTCTATAAAGAGAGTATTATAAGGGTGTCCACAATGATTAGTTATTTAGCTAGTTAGATCTGATGTGGCAATAAAAAAATAAAAGAGAGTAGTAACTAGCGACGAATAAATAGCTGATCTATTTCACGCAATCCAAGAACATGTGAGAGGAGCATGTCGGTCCAATTGTATAAAACATTCTTTTCTTTTCTCCCTCACTTCCACATCTGCAGATTAAATAGCTAGTACTAGCTAGCTATTATCATTGCAAACACACTAAGGCCACCTAAGTAGAATATATAAGGTATCACATCACATTAATGTTGAGGTGGGTGAGAAAGGAGAAGCAAGTTGCAAACTTGCAGCTAGCTAGCTGAGATACATGTTCCAAGGTATCTTATGAAGTTGTGAGCAGATGAGGTGGGTTATATATTAATAATAGAGTCTTTATCAATAATGAACCATTATACAAGTTGGTTGTTAAATGGACTATAACTGATGTGGCACTAATATAAAGCCAGCATCAAACTAAATTATAAACTTTGCTCTAACTTGACATCCCACCCCCTCTCTGCCCCACCACGTGTCACGAATCCATTTGTTCCAATACTGCACAGCTGACGGTCATTAAGATGGGAGCCGAGGAACCCAAGTTCCGAATGGCTCCTGTCTCTCTCTTGGCTGAGAGTGTGAGATCGTTCTCTCCTTTTTTGAGGTTAGACGGCTGGCTCGTAGGCTAGCTGATCAGCAGCAGCAGATTTAGTAATATGCTAGGAAAAATTGGTACAAACCGTGGATACACCTCTTGAGAGTGGCTCCGTAGGCAACCCATAACGGATGGTCACAATAAAGTATGCAAATCATTTCCAGTTGTAATTCTATTAATGCTAGACGAAAGGTCCAAGAATTTCTTTATTCTCAAGGCCTCCTATTTAGAGGAACTAGCCACTTCAACTATCTCTCACGGTTATAACTTATAAGGGTATCCAATGTACAAACCTAATAGTTGTTTGCTATCCTAACCATTCTTCCCAACCCTGATACAAATCAGGAAAGGACTAATTTCTAATAATATTTTTCTCTTGTTGATTCTTATTTCGAGATGTAGTGTTTTTCTCCCCTATGCTGACTATTGGTACTAGTAGAGTTAGATTGCCCTGTAATACAAAATCTATCATGTAGGTGCAACCTTTCTCTTAATACTCCAATCTACAATTGAAGCATCTGAAGCCATATCAATCGAGGATACACTATGGAATGAATTGTTAGTTCACCTATCTTCCCCAAGTGTGGGTTTCCTTTAAAATTTTTCTTTTCTCCATGTGAACCCCCTCTCTCTTTCTCGTTAGAGTGAGATGCAAGTAGGGCTAAATAAAAGAAAAAAAAATCAAATCACACCATCTCTATAATACGTAAATGCATTTTTTTCTACGAAGGTTGTCAGAATTATTTGCAATAAAATATTGGCTACAATCGAGGTCTTATCAATGAAATTTCCATTTATACGGGATCTAGGCATAATTCCTAACCTAAATCTAAAATTACCTCATTCCCATTCTGGAGCATTTTAATCTTAAGTTTCCTATCTATCAAAGAAAAAATTCATTATCAGCTCACTATTCATCAATCCCTCCGAATGATATAGTAATACAAATAGATTGGAGGCGTCTCTGGATAGCGGGCAGCACAGCACGCCTCGTTTGGCTTGCAATAAAGCACCCTAGCCTCCCGTGACAATTTCAAGTGTCCAACATGTTTCATAGTTTTTGGGAACAATGCACACCCCCAGTTACATCTTGGTGGAAGACATTTTTCCTATACATTTCTTGCCGTGTCATTGGTTTTGATTTTATACTTATGACATCTTAACAAATGGGATTTAAACCCTTATGAAAGCTCATCTGACAATGATCTTAAGGCTTACATTTTCTTTGTACGTCAGTTCAAGTTGGGCTGGGGTGGGAAACCAGCCGGGAACGATTCGAAGCCCAGAAAGAATCGCATTCTGCAGCCTATCTATCCCAACCAATGAACCAATCACCGTAACTAACACCTCCGTTTGGATCCCGGAGTTTGTTGTGCGTGGCAGGCTCCGAAGGGTCGCAACTAACCCTGCTAATGATTTGGATTGAAATGAGTTTAATGGATTGAGTTTTGATATAAATTGTATTTGGGTGGATTCAAATGGGTCGTATCAACTAATGGGTGGGGTGGAGTGGGTTCTAATATAGATTTGAGTGGTTTGGGGTGGGCTGAAATTAATTCTTTATACAAAACAGAATGATTATGTATAAATGTCGGTCCGTAAGAGCCGGACCTTAGAAATAAAATCTCGCATTCACATTATAAAATTTTATCGAAATTGACTGAAATTTGTTGGAGATAACTCAGTATGACTAGCAGCTACTTTGTGCAAAACAGTGTGACACGTGGGTCCCACGTCAAGAGTCGGACCCTAGAAATAAAACTTTGCGTTCACACTATAAAATTTTATCAAAATTGACTGAAATTTGTTGGAGATGACTCAGTATGACTAGGAGCTACTCTGTGCAAAGCAGCGTGGCTAGAATTACATGTGGTTCCACGTCATGAACCGGACCCTAAAAATAAAACCTCGCATTCACACTATAAAATTTTATCGAAATTGACTGAAATTTGTTGGAGATGACTCGGTATAACTAGCAGCTACTTTGTGCAAAACAGTGTGGCTAAAATTATACGTGGGTCTCACATCAAGAGCCGGACCCTAGAAATAAAACCTTGCGTTCACACTATAAAATTTTATCGAAATTGACTGAAATTTGTTGGAGATGACTCAGTATGACTAGAAGCTACTCTGTGCAAAGCAGTGTGGCTAGAATTACACGTGGGTCCCATATCAAGAACCGGACCCTAAAAATAAAACCTCTCGTTCACACTATAAAATTTTATCAAAATTGGCTGAAATTTGTTGTAGATGACTCGGTATAACTAGCAGCTACTTTGTGCAAAGTGGTGTGGCTAAAATTATATATGGGTCCCACGTCAAGAGCCGGACCCTAGAAATAAAACCTCGCGTTTACACTATAAAATTTTATCAAAATTATCCAAAATTTGTTGGAGATGTCTCAGTATAACTGACAGCTACTCTGTGCAAAACGGTGTGGCAAAATCTACACTATAATTTTTTTTGGAGAAACCAGTTCTTATTGGGTTGTAACCATAGTTTGGCTAATAGTTTATTACATCATGAGCTGCAATGTTTGGGTTAGATTGGTTTGTGGTGGTAGTGGTTTGGAGTGGTGTGGGTAATATTAATTTCCCTAATGAGGATGGATTGGTGTGAATTAGGCCTAATCATGGGCCACCCGACCCGACCAAGTGACGGGCCGGGCACGGGCCGAAATATTTGAACCGAAACTAAAAAAACCTGATCCAATCCGAAAATTACACACAAAATTGCGGGCCAACCCGACCCAACCCGAACCCGCCCGACCCGACCCGACCCGACCATGTCATGGGCCGGGCATGGGCCAATATTTTTTGACCCGAAACTCGAAGTGATCCGACCCGAACCCGACCCGACAGAGATCAAGTCTGGTGTGGATATAGTTTGATTTTGAGCCCATTTGCAGGGCTAGTCGCAACAGATGCAGACTACAGCCCTAAAAAAAACAGATGCAGACTACAAGGCAGATTTCTTAAAAGGCAAGGAAGAAGATAAAATATATTAATACAAAAACTTATTTTGTTGAATTTATTCCAAACAACTTAGTGGATCAAATGGATTTAAAAATAAACTAAGTTTGAGAGAGAAATGTATTTCAAACATAATTGCTTCAGAGCTGTGATTCATTCGCATCAGCCTGGGGCAAGTTGAGAAACCAGGCCCGATTATTAACTGGACCACCAGTCCAAGGGCAGCTACAAACAAATCAGGCCTGCTGGGTGTTGTGGTGGTAGAGGAGATGGGCGGGGCTGTTGCAATCTGCAGTATGGCCCAGTCAGCGCTGGGCACCAAGGCCCAATTGCCCATGGGCCTGGCTGGAGTGCAGACAGCCTTTGCCCGTGTCGCCACCGTAGGATCTACGGGGTTTACTTGAGGCTTACTCCCTCCTTCCCCGTTTATAAGGCATGGTGGAACATGACACGGTCTTCTAAACAACATTTTGACCATTTATTTATCATATATTATATCACTTTTGATTATAAATTTATAATCATTGTAAAATATATTTGATTATGAATCCAATCATATGAAATTTGCATTATAAAAATAAAATTTTAATAGTCAAATTATTGGTCAAAGATGACAAGGTTTGAATCTTGATATACGTGTATGCCTTATAAACAGGGAAGGAGGGAGTACTTATAACTAGAAAGCTATGTAATCAACGTAGGGCAGATTAGCTTAAGTATTTTTTAAATGCATGTGATGTTTTGGTATGTAAGCTATGTGCTTGTTTTTAGTTTCGAAGAAAGTTGGGGTCATGTTAGCTACATATTAACTTATCTTTTGGGCTCTATTATTTAGTTAGGATATTATTTTTTGGGTTATTTTTACTATTTCTGATTTTAGTACTTTTTGTTATCATTTATTTTACTCCTGCTAATGGGGCGGGGTTTGACGGATTTTTTGGGTGGGTTTTAATACGGGTACTATTGGATGGGTGGAAACGGGTGACACTATAAAACGGGTTGGGGCGGGTTGGGTTGACGACACAGACGGGTTGGGATGGGTTGGGGCGCTATGGTAGTAGATCGGTGTGTAAGTCGCATATCATCTTTTGTCGTGACTTCGGGTTGGGGCGGGTTGGGGCATTGGGCCGACGGGGTGGGTCGGGGCGGGTGGTAGTTACAGCTCTTGAAATATGGGTAGGGGCGGATTTGGGGCGGGTTCAACCCCATTAGCAGGCGTAATTTATTTTAATTTTTTGTGTAGTAAATCTTTAGGTTATGAAATTTTGAGCAATGTTTGTATTCGAATCTCTTTTTTGATGTAAAGAAGTTTCAGTGTGCAAATCATTGGTAGAATGGATCCTATGCAAATATTTATTCGGATGAATGAATGTGGAATTATAGTGTATAATAAAGCTGTAGATTTTGAAATGAAGTTTTGGTGTCCAAATCTTAGGTCTAACAGATCGCATGCAAGCGTTTGTGCAAACAAAGTGCGAAAGCGTTTTGAATTTTAAAATTTGCGCTATAGTAAAGTTGTAGTTTTAAAATTTTTGAGCAAATTGTATATTGAACAACTTTTGATTTCTACGTGTTTTGGTGTTCAAATTGGTATAACACTGCTCGTATATAAGTAATGAATGTAATAGGTTGTAATTTGATTTAATTAAAAATGGATGGTCTTCCTAAAATAAATCCTGAGAGACGACTAGGATGGTGGGTTGATTTCATAAAAACTTAAGATGTTCTTTGCAATTTTTCTAGGACTGGGTAGGTTAGATTGCAGGTGGATTTATCTAAAGTATGAGGGTTTTCCTTAAAATTTCTTGAGAGAGGAAACCGGACGTACTGTGGTTGATTTCCCTAAAGTTTAAGAACTTTTGCAAATTGATCGGGAACCGCAAGATCTCAGCCATCCGCACACCCGATCGAGAAACGCGGGTGATGTGGCTCAACGGCAACTCCAGGAATAACCCAGCTTTCGATTCTTTCGGTTCATATGAGAGGTTTATGGGCCGGTGGGTGCTCTCTAGTATATATCAGACTTGCTGGCAGGATTAAGGAGCACATCAGATGATTCTGCGGTCACCTGCCCAAGGAAAGCGAACCAGCAACCAACGGATCGGATAGATCCTCATTTCTCACTTGCATCGTTGAAGGACGACATTGCAGTAGTTTTTTAACTGGCTTCTTGGACTTGACATGTACTAGTATATGTAGCTTCTGCTTGGCAGTTGGGCAATATATGATACTACTAAACTAGCTAGCTCGTATACTTGATTTTCAGCTCAGCTTCTGCGCTTCCGCATGAATCTGCTGGGGACGGGTCACAAGTCCCCTGTCGGAGTGGCAGGACGACGCGCACCGTACACCACAGAGCAACCCCCCCCCCCCCCCCCCCCCCAATATCGTGAACTAGTCCCTGCACCTGCTCGACCGAGTCATGCATGCTGATTGGCCTGCTGAGCTCTCCTACTGCCGCTGCCGCGTCAGATCACCACCACCCAGCAACCCCGGCCCCTGCTTAATTTTGTTCAAGAATCACATGGTTTTCAGCGCCGTGCGGCACGACGACGAACGTCAGGATCTTGTGCCTGATCGATCGATACCGCATGAATGACGTGTAGCTAGCTAGCTAGGTTGGCTGATCATTTTCAAGTTGTGGTCGATGATCGATGCTACTATCTTTGGAGGAGTTGGAGCTTGCTAGTAATAGCCATACATAGCATGTAGAGATGGACGAGCTTTCTTTTGTTTACCTAATAACTACTACCTAATAACCAGTTGTTTCTTGTTGCTTGGCTTTTCTTCAACTAGCTAGACCTCACCAACTCACTGTCCGAACATGACCTCGCGCGGATTCCACGCGCATGCAAGACTCCAAACCCGTCCGGGCACACGAACTTAACCCCCTAACCCTGCCTGCCGCCATGATGCGTCGCCGTCATCTGCCTACATATGCTCCTTCGACACTACTCAACAGCTGCCTGCCGGACCGTCGCGATCAGAATATAGCTCCGATCCGGCCGGAAGCACGGCGGCCGGCCAGCCGGTGCGCTCACTGACCTCGTTCGCTCGCCGGGGCGCAACCCAACGGATCGGAGCCGGCCATTCCTCTCCCCTGTCGGGCTCATGCTATGCGAGCTCGCTTTCGTTTCCTTTCCTTTTCCGAAAGTGATCAGAGGGCACGGTACTGTGCTAGTGGTGGTTGCAGTTAAGCCGGGCGCCGGGCACTGTGCTGATTCTCGCGCTGCGTCGGAACTGGAGGTCGCTTCGTGCGGGCGGCGATCAGTACTGTACGAAGATCGATCGATCAGAGCTAATAAGTCAGCGGCAGCTTTAAGTAGGAATTGCTCGCGCAACAGCTTAGCCGTCGTCCTGTTTGTGTACTCGATCTATTGCGATGTGAACGCTCAATTAACTTGCCGTCGTCCTGTTTGTGCACAATTTCATGGTATAATGTACAATTACCATGAAACCTTCATTGAGACTGGTCTTATGGAGTACAGAGTAGTTAATTAATTGCGCCCAGAGATGTCAAACGAGACCGGCCAGGACCAACACAGGCGCAGATTCCGGGGGTCAGCCAACTGCTAATAAGATGAACCTACCTACAGGTTACGTTACTGTTGTTGTTGGGTCGGCCATCATCCTCTTTTGTTTTAATACAAGATCTAAGTCATCTTAAAAGGAGTAAATCTGTTTATTTTAAGAGGTGTGTATCTTAGAATCTAAACTCTATGGTATTTTATTTTACCGTTACAATGGCACGTAGTTGCAAGGCTTTCTTAGCTTCCATGACTTGCATTATTGCAATGTTTGCTTCTTCTTTTCCTCTATGTCCTGGATGTCAACCGAATCCTGATCGATTCAACCCCAACACTTGAAGGAAGCTTCCCCTTAAAATAAGCATGAGAATGTGCTGAACTAATAAATCTTATTGAGAACTTGAATGAAGTTCCATCCATTGGAGTTTCTTGTCAGGAATTGTCCCAAAAAAAAGGCGCATTATATTGTCTCTCTCCATCCCAGTAATAATTGTCCTGAAAGGCTAATTATAGGTACAAAGGCTAATTATAGGTACTTCGCTCCTCCATCCGATCGAATAATAAGGCTGTTACGCTTATTACAAATTGTTGAAGAGATGAAATATAACCAGGCTCTATATTTTTATCAGAGGATCGGCCATCAGAACAAGACATAGGCTAAAAATCAGGGGGCTGAATTTCCATGGAAGAGAAGTATCTGGAACCCTTTACACAAAGATTCTCATATAATTAATTGATATTTGTATTGATTTGAAAATGCAGGAAAAGAAGTGTTTTTAAAAGAACTTCTCAGAGAAATCTTAAACATCACTAAAGAAAATAAATGTTTTGAGTAAACCATTCTTCATTTTAGAATAAGAAAAGTCAAAACTCTTCAAAATCTGGCATATATAGAGAGAGGCAAGGCAAAGTAATCCCTGCGGTGCAATTCATTGAGTCCTGTGGCAGCGCACTGAAGTCTGAAGAGTGATTCTCATTACTTTGAGACAATTATTGGCACGTTGATTCAACACACAAAGAACCTGTGTATATATCACATGTCTGAAGAATTTGAATTGTTGTTTTGTACAATTTAGCTGATGTGGTTTAAACAACATAGTGCTGTGTTTGAGCAAATCACTCAGGTGTTGTTTCTGCCATGATTTTGTTCTTGATCAGGTGGCTAGGATGTATACTATGCCTATTAGGTAATAATGAACTAGGGTATTGATTCTTATATTTAGCTGTTGGCACTGGAAGTAAATATAAATCCAAATATGGAGGTAAGATGATTACATATTGAAACGAAGTATCGTGGATGGAATTGTACCACACCTTGCAAAACTCCTACTTACCCAAACTTGCTAAGTTTCTTCAGGAAAAATCCCAATAATGCAGCTACTTCGAGTACACACAAAAAAAAAATCGAAGGCACTTTTAGTCAGCAGGGTACAAATCGACTAACCAGAACAGAAAGGTACTCTTACAAAAGGGAAAGCTCTTTGTGATGATGTGGACAGGGCAACCAACAAGTGCAGTCTCGCCGTATCGGCATGCAGTTCCGTACGGTCCTGTTGAGCTGCCGGTAGCTAGCTTTATTTTTTAGAGGAAACGGTAGCTATAGCTTTATTTAGAGAGTGTCAACTGTACAGCGCTTGATCTGAATTGCTGCTGGATTGCTTTCTTGTCAAGTCGCTGTGAGGTTGTTACGGCATGCATGCATATGCCCGATAGCTCATTGGGTCACCTTGTCAACGACAGAGTACATAACATCATGTGGTTGTCTGCATTGCATCCACGCTATTCTTCTGTACCTTGTTCATTTTGCTAGCGCCGCGTCAAACGAAGTTACATTATTAGTCGTGATCTGAGCATCGTAGCTGAACAGGAAGCTAGCGGGGCTATTTAATTTGCATCAAGACTCATGAGACATGGCCAGGTTTTTCTGTGCAGAACCTACTGTTTGATTTGGATGTAGCATGAGTTAACATCAATGTAAGGACAGTCCTAAACTATGGTTTAGTCGGTCTGGTGAGTGTAATAATGCATATGGTTAACTTCTGTGCATACTGAATGGTTCACATGGTACGGCAGCGTGTGTGTGTGTGTGCATACTCGTATATATAGGTGAAGATTCAACTGCGCAAGCCAATGGAAATATTATGCAAATATAGGTTGGCACTCTTATTTCTAAAAAGGAGTAGTTGGTGTCCGTGGAACACGTTATTTGTAATAAAATGTACTCACACTGGTTATTTCGAAGTGTATGACACTACTACAGAATAGGCATTTGTTACAGGCCATTTGTCCCGGTAGTCTTTGGGTCCGAGACAATAGGTGGCTTTTGTCCCGGGTCCAACGGCTAGCCGGGCCAACGGGGGGGGGGGACAGGGCCCGCATAGCCTTTTGTCCCGGTTGGAGCCACCAACCGGGACAAAAGGCCCCCCCCTTTTGTCCCGGTTGGTGTCTCCAACCGGGACAAAAGATCTTGGCCCCCTTATCCCCTTCCCTCTCCCCCCGCCCGAGCCATTCAGCTCACTTGTTTCTTGCTGTTCTTGGCTCGGAAGAGAGGAGTTCTTGCTCATTTCTTCACCACATTTGTGAAGATCTTTGATTCCCCGTCCATCCATCGGCGCTAAAGGTTTGGGGCTTGTTTTTCTCTTCTTCCTTGGCTTCTATAGCTCATTTCATGCTTTAGAAATAGAGAAAATGTGTAGCTAGCTCATTTCTTAGACATTTAGCTAGATTGCATATGTAGGTGTTATTTTTTTTAGATTTAGATGAGTATGTGGATAGTAGAAATTTTTAGAATGAGTGTAGACACTTCATATGATGTACTTGTATATATGACCATATTGTGGATAGTTAATTTTTGTATTCATTAATGAATTAATGAAATGAGTATATTAGAATTTTTTGTAGAATGAATGGATTATTTTGACACTCTAGTGATGTATTTATTCAGGCTCACATTGAAATCATTTAGAAGCTAAAAAAATCTTTATTTCGAAACAAGTATATGTCGTTAATCTCCATCCAACGGTGATGGCACTACCTTTCGGGGATACACGATGCGCTATAAGGACGTCGCGAATCGGTTGGTCGCATCACTAGCACTTTCGATTGATAAGAAGACAACATTTGACGCAGTCAGCATGGCTGTTGTTGTACTGAGAGCATATCAACGAGCACGGTGCCTGTGCCAAGTGTTGTGCCTATTAATCGTAAATGTTGGTGCTGCGACTGGCCGATTGGTGACATCCTTGTACCGCACCGTGTCCCCCCGAAAGGCAGTGTCATCACCGCAGGGTTGAGGTTACTGACATATACATTTTCAGAAATAAAGGTTTATTTTTCTTCTAGAGGGTTTCTAGATATTGAAAAGAGTGTACTCCTGGAACTGAAGGGTGTCAAAGTAATTAGAAGTTATAGAGATTTCTTGAGGATTAATGATACATTTCGTCTTTTTTATATGATTTCATTGTTATTTGCAAGAGTTATTAATCTGATCATTGTAATTGTAATAGTAAATAATTTTTGCATTCTAATGGTAAGAATTTATAATTTTGTGGAAAATAAAGGTATTTTTCAGTAAAATATGGCTTCAGCAGCTGGAGGGAGTGACGCCGGTGGGGGTGATCGTTGTCCTTCTGGAGAGAAGGGCACAATTCGAGTAGGTCGTCGGTCCAAAAAACCTATTGCTTTTCATAGGGCAGCGCTCCGTTATTTAGAAAAAGAATATAGAGAATGCATGGCAATGGGCGAGGAACCTCCGTTTGATCTTGAGGATTTATTGCGGCATTACGGTTCGTCACCACCAAACTCGGAGGTTTCAGCTCCGCCATCTTCTTCTGCGCCAATAAGAAATCCGTTAGAGCATTCTGCGTTCCAACGCAAGGACGGTTGAAAACTTATGTGTTGTTGTCCGAATTTTTAAGTTTCATGTATAATACTCCTTTGTTAAGTTCTGTAATGGATTAAGTACTCCTTTTAATTAATCAAGATGTATGATGGATATTGCATATCTTTTAATTATTCATGTTATGTTACATTTAGTTTAATTTAGGTTTGATATATTTTATTTATTCTATACATGTAAAGAATTCAAATCGATTTATTTAAAATACAGATGGACTGGCAATGGATGTACAATGCTGACCGACGTTCGAAAGAATTCATTGATGGCCTGCATTATTTTTTATCTGTGGCAGAGGCAAACAAGCAGAATGGTTTTATGTGCTGCCCGTGTGTTCATTGCAACAATAACAAGGATTACTCATCTTCAAGAATCCTACATAGCCACATTTTCGCAAATGTTTTCATGGAGAAGTATATTTGTTGGACGAAGCACGGAGAACAGGGGGTTACCATGGAAGACAATGAAGAAGAAGATTTTGACGACCACTTTCCCGGGAATGCTGGAATCGGTGCATTCGATGACGATATTCCTATGGAAGAGCCCGAAGTAGATGTAGCATAAAATGATCCCAGCGACGATCTGGGGTAGGCATTGCACAATGTGCAGGCAGACTGTGAGAGTGAAACGGAGAGGTTGAAGTTCCAGAAGTTGTTAGAGGACCACCGTAAGTTGTTGTACCCAGATTGTCAAAATGGATTGAAGAAACTTGGCACCACCTTGGAGTTGCTGCAATGGAAGGCGACAAATGGTGTATCCGACAAGGGATTTGGTGAATTACTCAAACTTGTTAAAAAAAATGCTTCGTAAGGACAACGAATTGCCTGCCACAACGTATGAAGCCAAACAACTTATTTGCCCTTTAGGATTGGAAGTGCAAAAGATACATGCATGCCCCAACGACTGCATCCTCTACCGAGGCGAGCATGAGAATTTGGATGCATGTCCCGTATGCAGTGCATTGCGTTACAAGATTAGAAAAGATGATCCTGGAGATGTCGAGAGGGAGCCTCTCCGGAAGAGAGTTCCTGCGAAGGTCATGTGGTATTCGCCTATAATACCACGTTTGAAGCGTCTGTTTAGAAATAAAGATAATGCTAAGTTGATGAGATGGCACAAAGAGGAACGCAAGAAAGACTCGATGTTGAGACACCCCGCTGATGGGTCGCAGTGGAGAAAAATAGATAGAACGTACCTAGAATTTGATTTGGATGCGAGAAACATAAGGTTCGGTTTGAGTACGGATGGCATGAATCCTTTTGGTGAGATGAGCAGTGGTCATAGCACTTGGCCAGTGACTCTTTGTATGTACAATCTTCCACCATGGCTCTGCATGAAACGAAAGTTCATCATGATGCCAGTGCTTATCCCGTGTCCAAAGCAGCCCGGAAATGACATTGATGTGTACCTAAGACCATTGGTCGAAGAACTCTTATTGCTCTGGGGCGATGAAGGTGTACGGATGTGGGATGAATACAAATAGAAAAACTTCAACCTACGAGCATTGCTGTTCGTAACGATCAATGACTGGACTGCTCTTAGTAACTTGTCAGGACATTCAAACAAGGGATACAAAGCATGCACACACTGTTTAGATGATACCGATAATATATGGTTGACTCACTGTAAGAAGGTTGTATACATGGGTCATCGTCGGTTTCTTCCCATCAGGCATGCGGTACGAAAGAAGGGCAAGCATTTCAAAGGCCAAGCAGACCACCGAACAAAACCGATGCACCGTAGTGGTAAAGACGTCTTCAACATGGTAAAAGATCTCGAAGTTATTTTTGGAAAGTGATCTGGTAGCCAACCTGTTCCGAACAAAAACGGAATGGCGCCCATGTGGAAGAAGAAATCTATATTTTGGGAGCTACCATATTAGGAAGTCTTAGATGTTCGTCATGCAATTGATGTGATGCACCTCACGAAGAATTTTTGCGTCAACCTGATCGCATTCTTGGGAGTGTACGGAAATACAAAAGATACAGTAGAAGCACGTCAAGAATTGCAACGCATGGAAGAACGAGATGCCTTACATCCACAACAGCGAGATAATGGACGACAATACTTGAGTCCTGCCAGCTATACTCTTAGCAAGGAAGAGAAAGAAACCATGTTTGACTGCTTGAGCAGTATAAAGGTTTCATCTGGATACTCATCCAATATAAAAGGAATCTTAAATTTGGCAAAGAAGAAATTTACAAATCTCAAGTCCCATGACTGCCATGTGCTTATGACCGAACTTCTTCCGGTTGTGCTGCGGGGGATTCTGCCTGATAACGTCCAGTTAACCATCGTGAAGATATGTGCCTTCCTCAACGCAGTTTCTCAGAAGATAATTGACCCGGAGAATTTGATAAAGCTGCAAAACGATGTGGTGCAATGTCTTGTTGGCTTTGAGCTGATATTTCCACCATCTTTCTTCAACATCATGACACATCTTCTAGTGCACCTTGTCAAAGAGATTGATATCCTCGGACCAGTATTTCTACACAACATGTTCCCATTCGAAAGGTTCATGGGGGTACTCAAGAAATGTGTTCGTAATAGAGCTCGTCCAGAAGGAAGCATCGCCAGTTGTAAGGATCACCAGGGTGTCCGACCCTAGAGGGGGAGGGGGTGAATAGGGTCGCTAAACGCTTTTTAACCTAGGGCTCAAACTACTTGTATAAGATAAACCTAACACGTCCTATATATGCTAGTTATGACTAAGGTTTATCTATGCTACTCTCTACTTACCCCTAAAAGACTTGCAACCTAGCCAATCCTAATCAAACTAACTAGGAAAGTAAAGGTACGCAAGATAGAGTAAATGCAGAAACGTAAAGCGGTAAGTAAAGCGGTAAGTAAAGAGGTAAGTGCAAGAGGGATGCAAACTCCCGAGTAGACACGGTCATGTAACGTGGTTCGGCACAAACGCCTATGTCCACGGGACACCGAGGCTCTTCCGATCACCATCTTGCACTACGCCACCAAGGCGATGCCGGCAAGCAAAGGCAAGTGCCCCTAAGACACCGAGTCTCGTGCACCGCCACCGTCTCTCTCGGTCACCCGGCCGTAATCCACTACGGAGCTTCTCCACCAAGGAGGGGGCCTCCTCTTCCCCCGCACAAAGTGTCGTTGCCACTCCACACCAAGACGGAGGGTCACACGATGGATCACAAGTTGCTTGCCGCAGCAAGACTTCTCTCAAGGGAGCTCTCGCAAGAACTAATCCCTATTACAAGCACTAAGCACTCTCACAAGTGTTCTTAAGCCTATATGATGTACAATGAAGCTCTATGGTGGTTGGAGATGTTCTTGGGTGTGTGTGGGATGTCCAGCAACTCCAGCACACTTCAAATGGCCGGGGTGAGGCGTATATATAGGCCACCAAGTCTTGTAGCCGTTGCTCCAACGGTAAGCTGAAAATCTGCGTATCACCGGAAGAACCGATGCCTCTGGCAGGGGTAGCGTCGGTTCTTCCGGTCACTCATAAACCGAAGTAGCCGTTGAAGTCCTGACAGTTGATGCAGTGACCACCGGTTGAACCGATGCTTTGTTCCGATGCATCACCGGTTCATCCGGTGCTTAAGAATCTTCTCCTGACGGCTGACGTTATTACACCGATGGTATGCACCGATGCTTCACCGGTTCAACCGGTGCTGAAGAATCTTTTCCTAGGGTCTTGACATCGTCTCTGGAACATAGGACGCCCAATGCACCGATGCCCCCCTTTTGACCCGTCGGTTCAACCGGTGCCTATAGGCTGACTTGGCTTCGATTCCCTTCTGCACCAAACTTCATAGCGCCGGTTCTTCCGACAAGCGTCGGATGCACCGATACTTAGACATCGGTTCTTCCGGTGCTCCTGATCTGAAGAGCTTTCAGGGCGCTGCCCTGAGACCCGCGAGGGGCGGCTCCCCCTTGACCCCCGTCCGCTAACCAGGTAGCGAAACCCCCGTAGGGGCGGCCCTCCGGTCCTTGCTACGCCTATCTTCTCTTTCTCTTTGTCATTACTTGAACCTAAAAGCCTGAGAATGATCATCTTAACAATCATATTAGTCCTAGTGTTGTGTTGTCATTCGATCACCAAAATCACTTGAAATGACATAAAAGGTGCCATGTTCCTTACACCAGTGCCTACGGAACTGAGGAGGTCATTGACTTTTGTGTTGACTTTATTGATGACCTTAAACCGATTGGAGTCCCTGAATCGCGATATGAGGGGAGACTAACTGGAAAGGGTACATTAGGAAAGAAATTTTATGTCTGCACAGATGATTTCTCATTCAAGAAAGCGCATTATACGGTTCTTCAACAATCATCCTTGGTTGACCCATATATCGAGGAACACAAGAAAATTCTGCTCTCCAATTTTCTGAAAAAGTCTGAGGCATGGATTACACGTGAGCACATGAACACTTTCTGCAGCTGGTTGCGGAAGCATCTAATGCATAACATGGATATAAGTGAACAACTGTTCTTATTGGCTAGGGGACCATCTTGGAATATCTTAACATACCAAGGGTACGAGATAAATGGAAACACATTTTATACGATAGCCCAAGATAAAAAGAGTACCAACCAAAACAGCGGTGTTTGTATGGATGCCACAGACAATAATGGAAAAAAGGACACATATTACGGCTACATTGAAGAGATATGTGAGCTAGATTACGGTCCCAATGTCAAGGTGCCTCTATTTCGTTGCCAATGGGTTAAGCTATCTGGAGGAGGGGTAACAAAAGATGAGTATGGGATGACAATAGTTGATCTCAACAATCTTGGGTATAGAGACGAGCCATTTGTCCTAGTCCAGGATGTCGCTCAGGTTTTCTACATTAAGGACATGTCCAGCAAGCCAAAGAAGGGGATAAACAAGCAAAAGGATGAGCCTAAGCGACACATAGTTCTATAGGGACTGCGGGGAACTTTAGAGAGCCAAAGCAGATCATCTCGCCCTGGCTCGCCGTCGGAGTGGCGATGGGAGTGATGGAAACCATCCGATCGCCGAAGCAATGAACGCACAAAGCGCTCCCCACGGACGGCGCCAAACTGTCGGCTCGGAAAATGGCCAACTATTAAACTACTCGATTGCAAGTCTGTTGTGCGTTGGATCGGATATGGTCTAGCACACAATGACTCGAGAATTTAGATTGTTTAGGCCGGAAAATGCCCTACGTCCAGTATGGGGGTGGTTCTCTTGTTCTATTACTCGAGCCCAGGTGCTCAAAGTTCAGAGGAGAGCTTACAAGATTTCAAGCAGTGGTTCTCTCGAACTCGGAATGAATCGAGAGCCGGATCCTCTCCTACGTGGGGGGGGGGGGGGGGCTTCCCCTTTTATACTTCAAGGTGGGACCCCCTGTTTACATATTTCTATCGAGGTGTCTTGGTTCCGCTCGGGGGTCCTTCATCTTCGTCAGTCGGTAGGCCCTGCCCAATCGATCGGGAGTGGAGAGGCTGGTGTCAAGCTGCTGTCCTGTCTCTCATCAGTCGGAGTGGCCTTGCCACCCAGTCGGTCACTCGGCGGTCGTCTCCTTTCTTGTCTGTCCGTATGGGCTCCTCCGTCCGTATCACCACTGCACGTCCTTCCCTGTGTGGCTTCTGCCCGAAGGATGGCACGCCTGTTGAGGGGCGCCCTGCCCCGGTCAGGAGACGCTGCCTTATCACAGTCGCTGGCGTAATGGAGTGGCGTTCAGGGGAAGCCATCATTACGGCGTGCGGGAGGGAGCTCGTTGACGCCCTCTCCCGTCTCCCATCCGTTGCGTCGTGCTGGCTGCACGGTCTGCACTGTGACTCTGTCAAGGGGTCCTGTGGATTGCGCAGACGTGGCGTGCGGAAGGAGTGGGCAACGTGTGCGGTCGTACGGGGGCCGGCTTGGCCGGCACGCCTATTGTACTGGGCGGTGTTCTTGGAGCGCACGGCCCGGGTCGCTCGGTACGGCGCTGACCCGGAGGGTCCTCGGTCGGGAGGCCTCCGCGTGTCCCCTAGTGGGTCGGCCTCTGGCCGGGCCGGGCGCTGAAGTCCGGCGTTTGTTCGTACAGTTTGTGGGCTTTGCTGGAATGCGCCCAATAGAGTGTTGGACTAGTATTTGTTTAAGGCGGGCCCGTTAAGGACACTGAGTTTATAGCCCATCAGATATAGTAATACAAATAGATTGGAGGTGTCTTTGGATAGCGGGCAGCACAACACGCCTCGTTTGGCCTGCAATAAAGCACCCTAGCCTCCTGTGACAATTTCAAGTGTCCAACATGTTTCATAGTTTTTGGGAACAATGCACACCCCAGTTACATCTTGGTGGAACCCATTTTTTCTATACATTTCTTGCCGTGTCATTGGTTTTTATACTCCCTCCTTATCGGCCTTGTTTGGTTCCATCTAGGAACTCTAGAACACGATACCCGAGAAGAAAATCTCGCATGCATGGAGTACTAAATAAAGTTTATTTGCAAAACCTTTCTAAAGATGGGTTTAATTTTTCACGACGAATCTAATGATTGTAATTAATCGATGATTGGCTACAGTGATGCTACAATAATCATCCTCTAATTACGCGGTCAAATGCCTTATTAGGTTCCTAGCGTTGGGGTTCTGGAGTTGGTTTTGTAAACTAACTTAGTTTGACACTGTAATTAGCGGTCAATGTGTTAATTTCCTAGAATTCTAGGAAACCAAATGTGGCAATTGTAAAGGAAGTCGTTTTGAGTTTGTCTTAAGTCACATAGTAAACATTGACTATAAATAAATTCTTTTGGGTTGAGTTTGAAAATATGAAAGCGATATAAGTAGATTCATCTTAAAAAGTAGTTTCGTAAAAATATATTTTCACTATATTTTACTAATTTTTTATAGTAAAAAGATGGTGATCAAAGTTGTTTTTGGAGACCATATCGATGTCCGAAACGACTTCTTTTACAATATAAAGCGAGTACTTTTTTTTAATGCAATATGAAGGGAGTACTTATGAAATCTTAACAAATGGGATTTAAACCCTTATGAAAGCTCCTCTGTTTGTACGTCGGTTCATGTTGGGCTGCGGTGGGAAACCAGCCGGGAACGATTCCAAGCCCAGAAAAGAATCGCATTCTGCAGCCTATGGGCTTGTTTGGTTCGCGCACTAGGATCCTAGCACGCTTCTTCTAGTCTCCGCATGAAAGATCAAATGAATTCTATTTGTAAAACTTTTTCAGGGATAAGTGTAATTTTTTGTGACGAATCTAACAACGGTAATCAATCGATGATTTGCTACAGTGATGCTACAGTGACCATACTCTAACCGCGCGGTCAAAGGTCTCATTAGATTCTTCAGGGTCACTAGCGCGGAGGTTCTGAAGTTAGTTTTGTAAACTGGCTTTGTTTGACACCATAATTAATAATCAAATTGTCACTATTTACTAGCATGTTGTAAACCAAACGAGGCCACTATCCCAACCAATGAACCAATCACCATAACTAACACCTCCGTTTGGATCTCGGAGTTTGTTGTGCGTGGCAGCCTGGCAGGCATGTGGGCAGTGGTTTCCGAAGTGTCGCAGCAGATGCAGGCTACAAGGCTGATTTCTTAAAAGGCAAGGAAGAAGATAAAATATATTAACACAAAAACTTATTTTGTTGAATTTATTACAAACAACTTAGTGGATCAAATGGATTTAAAAATAAACTAAGTTCGAGAGAGAAATGTATTTCAAACATAATTGCTATTGTTTCAGAGCTGTGATTCATTCGAGCCTGGTCCAAGTTGAGAAACCAGGCCCGAGTATTAACTGGACCACCAGGCCAAGGGCAGCTACAAACAAATCAGGCCTGCTTGGTGTTGTGGTGGGCGTTTTTTTTCTTTTTTATATTTAAAAAAAATCAAAATTTCAAAAATATATGTCCGTTTTGAAAAATTTCAAAAATATACCCCGGTCGCCCTATGGGGGACGAGGTCCCTGACCGGAAAAAAATGCAAGGGGGGCCTGTCGCCCCCCCCCCCGGCGACCGGTGGGCCCCGCCCACAGGCGCGACAGGGGGCCTGTCGCCCCCCCCCGGGCGACCAGGGCTTCCTCCCCTATATAAGCATTCTACCCCCATTTCCTCCTCATTTGAACCCAAAAATTCCACCAAAAATCCAGAAAAAAAGAGATGGGTGAGGAGAAGGGAAGCGGCGAAGTCCTGCCGGATTCCGCACTTGTGATCTGCAGGTTAGTACATTTAGTTTATGTATTTTTCCATTGGTATTGTAGAGTAATTTTATTTAATTAGTGCTATAGTAGAACCATTTAAGTAGGAGTTTAATGATACTTTAGTTTTTAGTTACGTAGTAGTAAATTAGTTTAGAAAATTAGTATTCTGTGAAGTAAAGAGTATAACTCGATAAGTATTCTGTGATATACAGATATGTCGAGCAAGATGCAGTTTCAAGTATTTTATGGTGACTACAATGTTTTGTATGGGCCAAATGGAGTAGACCTTTCTGCCTTTAAGTGCACATCTAACGCCATAGATAAACCTCTAGAAAGGAGTTTTGTTTCCATATGTAAGTGGCTGCAGCGTGGGTTCCGTGTTGATCCGTTGACACATGTGATGTCCGTCCAGTCTCTTGTTAATTGGGATGTAGAATGTGATTTATGGGAATTGATGATGATATACAGCACTGATGACTGGCAGAAGTACATGCAAGCAGCTCTTGAGCGTGGGTGGCCTCTAGCCATTCTTGTTCAAATCCGGGAGAAGACACAAAATGAAATCCAACATGGTGCAGATCAAGCAACTCCGAGTATTCGAAGAGAGGCCAACTATGTTGAGCAAGATGAGTTAGAAGAGATAGAGAACCAAAACATGGGACCACAGGGCCTTGCTGATGAGGGAGAGAGGATACATAGCATTGTGGACGAGATGGAGGCAGAAGACCAAACCGCAATAGAGGTGGAAGAATATGAGGGCTCATCTGATGACGAGCAGTACTCATTGCCAAAAGAGTGGAAGGGGCATGGTTTTGGCAGTGATGTCGCAGAAGACGTACGAAATCAGGAGTGGGAGTACAGAGGGAATGAGGTAGTGCAAGGTGCAACATATCCAAACATTGAAGCCGTAAAAGATGTTGTGAGACTATGGCCAATATCATTGAAACGAGAATTTAGAGTCGTAAAGTCTGGCAGTAAAGAATATGAGGTGAAGTGTGTGAATGATATATATCCATGGCGAGTACATGCATTCAAGGGAAAATGGAAGTCGAACTGGAAATGTTCCATTGTGACAGAGCACACTTGTTTGCTGTCAGAAGTTCTTCCCTCGCATCGCAATATATCATGCGACTTTGTTGCAAAGCAAATATATGGGTTGATTATGGACAACCTAAATTATGAGCCAAAAATGATTGTTCGACACATTGAGCAGACTTACCAGTACACCATTAGTTATTTGAAGGCATGGCGGGCTAAACAAAGGGTGTTCGAGATTCGGTTCGGCACATATGAGGCATCATATGATAACCTACCTCGTATGTTATCCCAGGTTGCTGCTAGAAATCTTGGAAGCTTTTATGACACATACCTCGTACCAGCCATGACTAGGGGGCAAAGAATTCTGCAACGAGCCTTCTTTTGCATAGGTGCTTGTGTTAGAGCATTTCAGTGTTGTTTTCCGGTGATCTGCATTGATGGCATATTTCTTACTGGAAGGTATAAAGGTGAGATACTCATCGCAATCGGGGTAGATTGCAACAACCAAATAGTTCAGCTCGCATTTGCATTTGTTGAGAATGAGAACTTAGACAGTTGGTATTGGTTCCTTGAACGAGCGAAGGTTCATGTTGTTGCTCCACGTCCAGATGTGTGCCTTATTAGTGATAGGCATGCAGGTCTGCTGCAATCAATACTGAAATTGCAACATGGAACTGCGACAATGCCTCCATTGTGGTCCGATGTCCAAAACAGGTGGTGCATTAGGCATATGGGTGCAAACTTCTATGACCACTTCAAGAACAAGGACCTTAAGAATATGTTTAAGAGGTTGTGCACCCAAAATCAACAGAGAAAATTCAATGCTTTATGGCAGATGCTTGATCAGTTGACTGCAGAGCTAGTGAAGGTAAGGGCATCAGGAACAGACACGAGTCAGGCTGCAGAGGCTAGGGATTCAATTGAGAAGCCATTTTCACACTGGATTCGAGACCTAAGGAGAAATGATCATTCCTTTATGATACCAACGGAATACGGTATGGTATTCAGACAACGAACCATGCAGAGTGTTTCAATATGGTTATGCGTTCTTGTCATGCCTTTTCTCTTGTGGGAATTGCTGAGTTCATCATGTATGGGTGCATGAAGTATTTCAGAGAGCGTTACATGGCTGCAAGCAAAAACATCAGCAACTCCCAAATTCAGTTTTGCACAAGAGTGACACAATATATGCAAGAGAAGATTGAAAAGGCCAAACTGCACCGCGTCATATCGACAGGTACAATGGAGCATAGATTTGAGGTTCTATGCAAGGATAGAACTGGTCATGGTATCCGTAGAGATAGGGTGGTACAGGAGAGTTTGATTACAGTAGATGGCAAAGCCTTCTGCTCCTGCATGAAGCCTAAGTTATTGCATTTGCCATGCTCGCATCTCATTGCGGCATGTGCAGAGTCTGGGTTGCAGCCAGAAGTATTTGTTTCACCTTACTTCAGCAAGGAAGGAGCTGTATCCACCTGGGGACATGAGGTATACGGGATTGGAATAGTGGGGCCTTTCATTCAGGATAATAAGAATAAGATGTTTATTCCTGATCCAGCCACTAAGAAAGACAAAGGCCACCGTTAGACACGTCATATTCGGAATGGTATGGACGAGTCCGAAGCAAGTAAGGCACAAAAGCGTTGCAGGCAATGTGGAGCATTGGGTCACAACTACAAGAAGTGTACTCAGAATGCACTTCACGATGCTGCTGACGTCGGTCCTTCCGGAAATCCCAAAGATGGAGCACCTCCTACGTTCAGACGACCATCAGCGAGAATTGCTCGTGGAAGACATTCGGTGTCATAATCCACAATTGTATCGAACATATCTGTAATATGTAGTAATCGTGCATCCAGTTTGTATGGAACATATCTGTAATGTATAAATATCGTGCGTGGAGTTTGTATCGAACCTATCTGTAATATGTAGTAATCGTGCGTGGAGTTTGTATCGAACCTATCTGTAATGTATAAATATTATGCGTCCAGTTTGTATGAAACATATATATACCTATGTGTTCTCATATATTTTTGAATGCAGGTATTGAGATGGACTCCTTGCTAGACCCAGTTATCGACTCGAGCCACAGGTCTTACTTTGCAGCAGTTGAGCACCGAGCCCTAGAGGTGCTACGTCCTCGTCCACCCGGGGAGGCGATCTCTATACACCACGATTGGTGTGACAGGTATGTAATGAAATATTATTGTTTATCACTTATGTATTCGTCGGTATTCCTTTGTTTCAACAATTTTGTTTATTGCTGGTTACGTGAGGCCGGTCTACTGAGTCTGGGCCGTCTTGTCGAGGGTGGGCCTATTCAGCTCGACCGATCCCTCCTGACGGCGCTCGTTGACAGATGGAGGCCGGAGACGCACACGTTCCACCTCCCGTGTGGGGAGATGACTCCTACGCTGCAGGACGTGGCCTACCTCCTTGGCCTCCCTATCGTCGGGGAGGCTGTAGGTCCGCGTGTGGTGGCGGCCTCGTGGAAGGATGACCTGGAGGCCCGTTTTGCCCTGGTTGACCGCGTGGAAGAAGCAGGTCCGATCAACCCGCACCCGCGAGCAGCAGGTCCTTCGAAGACCTGGTTCCTACAGTTTACAGTACGTATTCAATGCATATTTAAATTTAATTGTTACAATTCACATGTTGCATTGTCAGTTGAAACAATTAATCTTAATTGTTCTTTCAGCCTGCCCTGTTGGCTATGGATGCCGACGAGTACAGTGTGACCAGATCGCTGGAGGCGTACCTACTTTGGTTGTTTGGTTACATCATGTTCAACAACACTCATAGCAACTCGGTCGATAGGATTCTCCTTCCGTATGCACGGGAGATTGCGGATGGAGACGAGGACGTACCGGCCTACAGCTGGGGTGAGACGGTACTTGCAGCCACTTACCGTGGACTCTGCGACGGCTGCATGAAGACACATGGGAACGCTATCCTGGCAGGGTGCCCACTATTGCTACAGCTTTGGTTGTACGAGAGGCTAGCCGTTGGTCAGCCCATGGTCAGCCACGAGCCTTACAACGGGGCCATGTACGATGATGAGGAAGACGACAGTCCCACTATGGGAACTATCTGGATCTGGCGTCAGGTACGTTCGCAACAAATCTAATTTTGTTATTCATTGTTACATGATGCATTAGCGCACTTTTAATTTTACTTATTCGGAATGCAGAGGTCCTGGGCGCATGCGTAGTTTAAACGCGCATATCCTGAGTTTGTTTCGGAGCTCGACATGCTGACGCCCGAGGACGTTGCCTGGGAGCCTTACAGCCCAGAGGCTGTGGCTACCCGTGCACCAGCAGGCCTGTCTTCGCACTGCTCCGCGAATGCGAGCCTGTGGCTTACTACAGCTGTCCTGGTTTATGACATCGCGGTTGAGGCATATTGCCCCTGGAGAGCCAGGAGACAGTTTGGGCAGCGCCAGGAGTTTCTGGTGCCCACCGCGTTGGAGCGTGTCAGTCGCCAGGACCACAGGTAATTATGAATGAACTTGGCTCATACAATCGTGTCGAATCTAACGATTCTTTGTGGTCCACTTTTGTAGGTTGTTAAGGAGTGGCTTACCGTGCTATGATGATTGGCTCACCAAGATGCAGCCGTGGGTGGACCAATGGGAACAGGTAGACGAGCACTTGGTCCATCCAACAAGACCACACACAGACAGCTCCTTTAGGGCTTACCTCACCTGGTACTTACCCCGGACTCGGGCTCGTCTGGTTTATGTTGACACTAACCCGCAGCCACACCAGGCGAGGCCTCAGGATGGCTATGCCCGCCACCACGTGGAGGCACTAGCTGGCGCGGTGAGTCTCCTGATCATATTTGCATATATATATATTAATATTCATAAGATAATTCATGTGTTTCTAACTGTTCCTTTACTGAATGGATGCAGTTTCGCCTTTGCAACATGATGGAGACGGACTGCTCAACTTACCTGACGAGGGTACGGGCCGGATCCCCAATGACCCAGTTTGAGCACACAGAGGCATTTGTTTCTATAGATATTATTGATGTGAACTTGTTATGTTTGTGGGTTCCATAATGCTCGTGAAATAAGGGAAGTTCTTGCGAATTTTTTCCGTGATTTAATGAAGGACAAGTTAGGTGTGGTAGGAGTTAGCGGCCGAGATCCCGCCGACGATGATGACGACTACCGCATACAGTGTAAACTTTGTGACACGCTCGAATAGCTCAAAATAGGAACCATAGTGTATCTAGCTGCGAGTACGAGATAACAGGTTGCCACTGCTCAGCACGGCGATCACGGGTTTCCCAAATGTGGCATTCTTTGCCCAGACATACGTGACAAAAGACGACAACCCAATAGCAGTGCCCTTCCACCATTTCAAAAAGATGTGACAACACGGCAACCACACCAGCTCACCTTCAAAGCAGTCTCTCTGGCGAGGACGACGGACCTGTCATTCTACAGCGAAGGTCTGTGGCATGTAGTGGGGAAGGCGGCATCTAGGCGCGATCGACCGAGCGGCAGCAATGCAGTGCTGCGAGTCTGCATGCACTTAGATGCTCTACATGCACAGAGATGCATCGAGTAGTCATTTCAAGAATCAAATCTAGCCTTTTCAGTGTTAGGTCAGCTAGCCTCTTCACTGTGTTGTTATGTAGGCTTTTTAGGTGCATTTACACTCCACACTCCGGGTATCAGACCTTTGTGCGCCTATAAATACTGTAACACCCCGGGTGTTTACACAGTAATTTAATTAGGTGCCTGCACAGTAATTGTGTAGGTTTGCTATACATTATGTGCTTGATTTAAGTAAAAAGGATCTTTTTGTAATTATGAAAGGTTATATGTGTAATTATGATTTTATGTAAGGTCCTTTCTGCAGTTGTGTTGAATATGTTGTGTATTTATAGCTTTAGTGGAGGGTGTTTTTGCAAAATTGCAGTGCATTTAATGCATGGCAGCCATTTTTGCTTTTGAGTCTAGAGTTGAAGTGATTTTGCGTTGAAAAAGACAAATTTCCTAGAATTTAAAATCTCTTCAATGATTTTAATTTTAGCTCTTGAATCTTTGGTCAAATAAATTTTTGCACAACATCAAAGTTGTAGATCTTGAAAAGTTGAACAACTTTCATGTTGGGCACTTTTTCATTTGAGCTTTAGTTTAAAAGTTATCGCTTGTTTACAGAGAGGTCCCTGGAATTTTTGGTAATTACAAATCGACCCTTATGACCATCTCCCACCTCCCTGCTCTGCTTCTCGCCGCCGGCGCCACCGACAGCGCCGCTGCCGACGCCTTCCCGGCCATTCCGGCCATTACTCCGCCGTGCGCTGGCGCCCACGCGTCGCGGACGACCACCTCCCCCTCCTGTTGCCTCGCGCTGGCCCTCTTCTTTCCTTGCCACGCGCCCCGCCGCTTCCAGAACCACCCCGTCGGCCGCCACCGCGACGCCGCCGTGGAACGGCCGCTGCAGAGCACGCTGCCCTCTTCTAGCGAGCGCCTAAGCACTACATAAACCCCAGCAGTCGATTTCGTTCGTCCCTTCGCTCTCTCCTCGCTCCCACGCCGCAGAACGCCTCCCGCCGCCCTGCTTGAACCCCGGCGAGCTCACCCCGCCGCGGAGCCGCCACTGCAGGCCAGCTCCACCCCTACAGCCCCCACCATTAGCGTCGCCTCGTCCTAGCGCAGCTCCCAGGCCACTTCCCCTCGCCCAAACCTCACCGGAGCTACCCCGCCGCCGTGCTCCGAGCCTGCAAGCCGCCGCTCGCCGTCGACACCCCACCTCCGACCGCCCTAGCGATTCCAAGCACCCAGAGGTGCGCCTTGCACCCGTGAGGCTCACGCACCCCTCCACCCTCGCCGCCGGTGAGCCCCTCGCCGGGAAACGGCCGGTCAAACCCCGCCTCCCCTCTCTGACCCGGCCGGGGACGTCGGTGTTAGAATTTGGAAAAGCCCAGGGGGCTGTCTGCGAAGCTCTAGACTCAGAGGAATAGTGCTCTAAGGACTTGTTTGAAATAGTTTGCTGTGATCTTTGAAATTCAATATCAATTTGTAGAAAATTCGTAAAATAGCAAATCTTGATGTTTTGGAATCCTCTTGAAGGGCTCTATGCAGTAGAATCATAATATGTTAGGCTTTAGTTACAAGTTTTTGCTGTAGATTTTGATTTGTGTTATTAGGTATATAAATACTTGTTCTTTAATCTTTTTCTTATCTGATGCTTGAAAGCTTGTATTGCTCTAAAATTTTTGTGGGGGTTGAATCATGTTACACTAGTTTTGCTATAAAAATTTCATGATCATTTCTTTGTTGTAGCTATTTATTTGATTTAATCCTTGTTTAGTATACTTTATTTATGATAAATAGTTTCTGTTCTTGTTAAATCCTGAAAATATTCGTGAGTGTTCATCTGGAGAATATTAGCTTGTCCAGGAAGTTTGAGCCTTAGTTCATGACTAGAACAGGAGCTAAAATTGAATCTTGCTAAACTGATGTCTGTTTTGTTTATTTTCTCAGAATTAATTTCTTGTAGATAAAATCATGAAAAATTCACAGTAGATAAACCATCCCTGTGTAGATCTCCTGTTAAATTTTGAGCCTCTTGTTGGCTCTAGTTTGGTCTGTATAATTCAAGCTTGTGCTAGGTGTTGCCTGCATAAATGATTTGTTGTGATTAAATGGCTACATGTCTTGGCATGATTTTTCCAGGGTAGCTTAGTATGTTCATGTTCTGTTTGGTGTAATTGTGGTAGAATTTATTAATATTTGTACTCTGAGTTGTTGATTTATTTGCAAACTATGACTTAATCGTATAGGAAATCACCCCACTTGTTTATGAAGTTAGTCAACTTCATTTGTGCTGTTAATCATGATGCCTTGTGTAGTTAAATTTGGTATTTAACTACTCTATAAACGATTGCCCATGTATGTTTATAATGTTGTTCTTGCATTACATATAGACACGACTGCCTTATCGGACGGGACGTACGAGCTGATCCCGGAATCTGACGGAGGTGATCTCGAAGCTCAAGTGAACACTGCGGAACTAACTGAAGCCCCGGACCAAAGTTCGGAAGAGCCTAGAGCTGAAATAGTTAGCAATTATCGAGAAGGCAAGCCCCGGACATAACCTATACTTCAAATTAATATCATTTACTGTATTATTTTACTTGTGCATTTACAGTTCATAGGAGTTGAATTGAAACCCTAGATGCATGATCCTAGGAACCTATGTACTGAACACTAGACTTGAGTTCGAATAATTGCTAAGCTTATAGGACCGGTAAAAGTCGAGTGATTGCCTGTCGCTCGCGAGCTTTATAGGAATTGATTGTTTACTTTCTGTTATCAATATAAGGACGACGGACGGGGTTGTGATCGATATCATGACCTTATGTGATACCCCGTCTGTGTTGATGAACTTACTAAGGTCGCGGTGTGTGGTAGTGCCGGTTAAGTTTTTGAAAGTACTAGCCACATGCCGTAAATATGGTACGCGGCAAGCCTAGTAGCCGATTGGACCGGGGAGTGGATATACCTTTCACTCTCTCAGTAGGGATAGGTTTTATTATTATGTTGCGCAACACTACGACTTCAAGGGACAAGGTTCGGCCTTGGAGCCCTGTAGTCGGGGAGAGTGACACTATCCACAAGCCGGAAAGAAAGGTCAACGGTTGTTTGGGAATGACCCGACGGTGTTCCAGACGTGTGTGTTAGGTTGTCCTTGCAAGGTTGAATTTCGATTCAGAATCGTCCGCCTCTCACGATGAAATGAGACTGCTTAATTGATCTGCCACACAGAGTAATAAGAGCAACAATATTCTTATTAATCTTGATGTTTGCTTAGAAGTTCCACCATGATTGGATAGTAGCTGCTTACATAGAATGGTTAATCAACTAGAATCTTGAAGCTAAAACTTGAAAGTAAGGACATACTCTTATTGCTTTTCAGCAAAAGGAATACCAGAGCCTCACAAAACCTTGCATAGTCTAGTTAAAGTGGGCTACTTATACCCGTTGACGGTTAAGTCTTGCTGAGTATTAGAATACTCAGCCTTGCTGTTGAAACCCTTTTTCAGGTATGAGTTTTGAGGATCAGATCGCTAGCTTGACCTATCCTTGCTCGTTGCCTCCTGGCTGGTCCGTAGAATGGGATACGTCTTCGGCCGGCAATGACTATGACGAGTGAAACCATGCTTGGGCTAGCTTGGTATACTTTTGCGACGTGTTGTAGTCATCGTGTTTCATCTTCCGCTGTTTAGACTCTGAACTTATAATCATAGCTTGTATAACTGTTATTTAAGTTGGCTTTGTAATAATGTGTGTAACTGGTTTGTAATCATTATTATGGCTGAGTTGTAAAATTGTGGTTGTAATATCTCTGAACTCGCCTTCGTGCGGGGTATGCTTGTTCGATCCGAGAATCGGTGGTTGTATCGGGACGTTACCCGACAGACCAAAAATTGTTCCGTTTGAAGTGCGTTTAAGCTAATGTTGCCTTTATGGTGATGGTTTACGCAATTGAGCCGGGATAATTTAGGCGGTTCTGCCACAGCTGGTATCAGAGCTGCAAGCGTACATCAGAGGTGTTGGAACCTTAAAAACCATTTTCCATATAAAATTGGAACCATAAAGAATTTCGGAAAACTACGTTGGATTCGTTAAGAGTTGTGTTTAGAACGTAAAGTCCTAGGGAATTTACGGGAATTACTAGGTGGTTATTTATGTATGGTTTATGTTATCTGACTTCCAGCACTTTACTTTTTGTCAAACCATACTCACAAGCAACTCTTAATTCCTGTAACGACGCACCTACGTTGAGGTAAGATGGTAAGGATCCTCAGTCAGCTGAGGGAGTCTGACCTTCCCGTCGGCGATGCGAACCGAACGCTGCGCTCAAGCAGTGACTTACTTGAGCTGCTGCCAATATACCGATCTCGATCGACTATATTGGGAGTAAAGGAACTTGTGAATACGCCTCTGAGTAGCGTATGTTAACGTTGGCCATACGGCGGAAATTGTATGGCTGCCGCTTCTATAGTGAGCGGTAATGTTTGGGAACGCTTTCATGAGTGCTGGCATGAAAGGTTCATTGGGTATATATATTTATGTTCTGTCAATCTTAATGCAGGTACGCTAACCACGATTCGATAAGATAAGAACGGTTAGAATGTATCGACTAGCTATATAGGGAGAGCCGTATTTATGTATACCACCGTGCTAACCACGTAAGCCCAACCATAGTTGGCAATTGTTTATCTTGTGAGGTCGGTCAGGACGTGCATGCATATTTGGTTGATGTTTGATTGGTTCATAATAGTTGAAGTTGCTACATGAGCTTGTTAAGGAATTTCTAGTATGAATCCTTATAAGATAAGTGTTAGTGTGCTTAAAACATGAGTGAGTGAAATTCTGATTTTAGTAGCATGCTTGTAAAATGCTTAGGTTTCCTTAGATGAAAAATATGGTTTCGAGTCATGCCTTCCTCCTAAGCCCCATCTTGTTGTTATAAGGATCTTTTCATTCCTTAGAATCTCAAATGATGAACCAGTACAATTGTGGTTTATTATTCTTTGAGTTTGGAATCATATCATCTTGTGAATTAGAATCACATTTGTTTTACCGCAGTCTTCTTAAAGCTTTATTTGAGAAGTCTTGAGATAATTGTATTACTCACATTTGAATCCTTTTTGATTCAGATGGCGACTTGTTCCCAGATCTTTTGGGATGAGGAGGGAAATGCTCATACCGATTGTCTGTACTGGGAGGGTTTTCCGAGGATTCTTTGGGATTCACTTCGTATCTTCCACTACCCAGATCCACCCCAGTACACGGGACGCTAGTTTTCGGAGGATGGAATTAAGAAGAACAGAGTTAAAATGACCATTCCTCAGCACCCCACCTTGGAGTGGCCACCGATTGAGATCGAGGTGATTGGGTACCGTCTTGTGGATGCGTTTGAGAAAGCAGCTCTCAACGCTATCACCACTTTTTGTGAGCACCATCCTGAGGAGGTTGCAGCATATCCTATTGGTTTGTTTCCAGCAGTCAGTGCTGGCAATGCAGAGTGGCTGTTCAGGGTCACACACTTTGGGCACTTGATTGGAGATGTAGCGGATGAGACTATCGAGGCAGTAGTCAGATATATGAATGCTCAGTCTCACTACCAGATACTCCAGCAGCGACACATGGACCAGGTGATAGACTTGGCCCAAAGTTTTCAGCGAGGCCTTCGTTTGAGGGATACTCAGATTCAGGGACTTCAGGATGCCGTAGCTGGGAGGGATCTGGCCATTTCACAGTTTGAGCATCAGGCTATGGAGCATGGAGCTGAGATAGAGCAGCGCAACATAGTTATTGGTTTTCTTCAGGGGCAGGTGAATGAGCTTCAAGCAGATTGGGCTGATGCTTTGGCACATGTTGGTATGCTCCAGGAGCAACTAGATGCCCCAGCCGAGCCTGCAGCAGCAGAAGAGGACCCCGAGGAGATTGAGGGAGTTTCTGATCTAGATTCAGAGCACGCACTTGCTGAGCCTAACTCTCAGCCGGATGACTCTTCTTCCGGCAGTGCCTCTTCTGTGGGCAACCTCGACGACTTCTAGGCGCCTTAGACTAGTCCCAGAAAGTTCGTGTTTTATCTTGTTGTAGCTTGTACATAGGAAAGAGGTGTTGTAAGATAACCCTAGGGAGGAGTACCACTTGTTGTGTTATATGTGGTAAGGGTGAGTGATGTTAGGTTGTAAGAAAAATGCTGCTTTGGATGTAATATAAGTAGCGACTACCAGTTTGGAAATCATAATCTTTCTACTTAGCAAATCTCTGCATTTGTGCATTTTCACGCCGTTTGATGAATACAAGAGGTTGCAAATTTTTGTGGCATATGTGCTCATCAAATGTTAGCTTGTTGAAATTGAGAGACTAAATTTTAGTCCAACCCCTTCTATGATCTCTGTTGTTTAGCAACATAGCACATAGCGATGAAGAGCGAATTGATAGATTATTTTCTTTACCCTTTGCTCTCAGCATTGAGTCTCTATACGATGGAGCATGAAGCTATCTAGCAGCTGACCAGTTTTGATTTTTGTGGGTTGCACATTTATGTGTTGTGCATATTGTGCTACACCGCATCTAGTAAATTTTGCTGATTTTGTTTTATCCATTGTACGATCATTGCATGTGCCATTGATTTTGGAAGCGAGAAATATGTATCTAATGGATGTCTTCCATGATTACAGATGGTTGGTCATACACGCGGAACGCCTGATGGCTTCGGTTGTGAAAATGGCAGTGGATCTCAGCAACCACCGCCACCCCCGTCGAATCTAGCCGAGTTAATGGCCATGCAAATAGAGCTGCTTCGCCAGCTAGTCCAAGGGCAACAAAATCAACCACGCCAACAGTATGGAGGAAGGGAGGCACAACCAGCGGGTTACCAGGAATTCTTTGGTACCCAACCTCCGCTTTTCAGCAAAGCTGATGACCCATTGGATGCCGATGCTTGGCTTCGTACAATCAATTCCAAGTTTGCTTTGTTAGCGGTACCATGCATTGATGCAAACAAGGCCCCCTTTGCCGCCCAACAGCTGCGTGGTCCTGCACGTATATGGTGGGATAATTATTGTGCAATACAGCCTGCTGAACATATCATATCTTGGGAGGAATTCAGAACAGCCTTCAGATCACATCATATTCCTGGATGGACTAATTGAAAGAAAGTTGAATGAATTCTTGGCTCTAGATCAGGGAACCCGCACTGTTCTACAATATGCACAGACCTTCAATCATCTGTGCCAGTATGCGGGCCATCATGCTGATACTGATGCCAAGAAACGTGATCGTTTCCGTCGTGGCCTCAATACTAAGCTCAAGGAACGTTTAAACCTGGTTCAGCCCAATACCTACAATGAGCTGGTTAATATGGCCATTACATAGGAAGATTGTATTGCTGCGCATCGTGCTGAGAAAAAGCGAAAGGCACCAACGGGACCCTCGAGTGCCCAGTCACCGAGGTATCGCCTGGTGCAAAATACTCCACCTAGGCCTCCACAAAGAAATGCCCCAGTGGGTAGGTTTGTCTTTAGGGCGCCTCAGCAAAAAGGAGGATTCAGACCTCCAGTGCCTCAGCAACAGCAACAGCAGCAATTTAGCCCAAGGCCGAATGCCCCACAGTTCAATAGTGGGAATAGTAATAATCATTGTTTCAACTGCGGCAGTGCTTCTCATTTTGCCAAGAATTGTCCACAACCCAGAAGGAATAATCCAGGGCAAAACTCTAATCAGAACAACAACAACAACAACAACAAGAGCAAGGGCAAGAGGCAAATGGTGCAAGTCCGACAAGGGCGAGTTAACTTCACTACTCTTGCAGACCTTCCAGCAGGAGCACCAGTAATGACGGGTACTTTCTCTATCCACAATAAACCCGCAGTCATATTATTTGATTCTGGTGCAACTCATAGTTTTATAAGTGCCAAATTTGGAGCAAGATTGGGATTGGATTTTTGTCATACTAAGGGGTCTTTTATGATAACAACCCCTGGTGAGAAGATCGCTTCCAATCAAATCACTAGATATGTGCCAATTAAGCTGGGTAGTAAATTGATCAAGACAGATTTGATCTTAATGAATTTAGAAGGCATGGATGTTATTCTGGGCATGGATTGGATGACTAAACATAAAGTACTGTTAGATATCTCTTCCCAAGCTATCGAGATAGATTCACCACATCAAGGAGCCACCATACTCTATCTACCACAACGAGAGTGCATTAACTCTTGTGCTTATGCCGCAAATGAAAATTAAACTTGAAGATATCCCTATTGTGTGGGAGTATGCGGATGTATTTCCAGAGGATTTACCTGGAATGCCTCCTGATAGAGACATCGAGTTTATTATTGAGCTTCAACCCGGTACCGCCCCTATTTCTAAGAGGTCGTACCGAATGCCTCCAAATGAGTTAGCAGAATTGAAAGTCCAACTCCAAGACCTTCTTGACAAAGGCTTTATACGTCCCAGTTCTTCACCCTGGGGATGTCCAGCCCTGTTTGTGAAGAAGAAAGACAATAGTTTGAGGCTATGTGTTGATTATCGACCACTCAATGCGGTCACTATTAAAAACAAGTATCCTCTTCCCCGCATTGATATTCTGTTTGATCAGTTAGCTGGAGCTAAGGTTTTCTCTAAGATTGATCTTCGTTCTGGCTACCATCAAATAAAGATCAAACCTTGTGATATTCCAAAGACTGCTTTCTCTACCCGATATGGACTATATGAATATCTGGTTATGTCTTTTGGTCTTACCAACGCCCCAGCATATTTTATGTACTTGATGAATTCAGTCTTCATGCCGGAGCTGGATAAATTCGTCGTGGTTTTCATTGACGATATTTTGATCTACTCCAAGAATGAAGAAGATCATGCTGAACATTTGCGTATCGTTCTTCAACGATTACGAGATCATCATCTTTATGCCAAATTCTCCAAGTGTGAATTTTGGTTGGACAGCGTGAAATTCTTAGGTCACACTATCTCCAGTGATGGTATATCTGTTGATCCAACTAAAGTACAAGAAGTGATGGATTGGGAATCTCCTATTTCAGTTCATCAAATTCGCAGTTTTCTTGGTTTAGCTGGATATTATCGTCGATTCATTACTGATTTCTCCAGAATAGCCAAGCCTATGACGGAGTTATTGAAGAAGGGAGTGAAGTTTGTTTGGAATGATAAGTGTGAAGAAGCTTTCCAAACTCTCAAAGCACGATTTACTACTGCTCCAGTATTGTCTACACCGGACAGTACCAAATCTTTTGATGTCTATTGTGATGCTTCGGGTACGGGACTTGGTTGTGTGCTTATGCAGGACAACCGGGTTATTTCTTATGCATCAAGAGCTCTCCGGAATCATGAGAAGAATTATCCAACCCATGATCTGGAGTTAGCAGCTGTCATTCACGCTCTTAAGATTTGGAGACATCATCTTATGGGAACTCACTGTAATATTTACACTGACCATAAGAGCCTCAAATATATCTTCACTCAAGCTGATCTCAACATGAGACAGAGACGCTGGCTAGAGTTGATAAAGGATTATGATCTAGAAGTGCACTATCATCCAGGAAAGGCTAATGTGGTTGCGGATGCACTCAGCCGCAAGTCACAATGCCATTGTCTATCTGTAGAACCATTCAATGAAACTCTATGCCAGGAAATGATGAAGTTAAACTTAGAAATGGTACCTCAAGGAAGTTTGAACCATATATCAATTGAGCCTACACTTCATGATAGCATCATCATGGGACAATTACATGATGAGGGTATCAAGATCATCAAGGAAAAGTTATCACAAGGTGAAGCAAAGTATAAATGTTTCCGAGTGGATCACAGAGGAGTTCTATGGTTTGAATCTCGACTGGTGGTACCTAAGGATCATCAGCTTAGAAAGCAAATCCTTGATGAAGCACATCTATCGAAGTTTTCGATTCATCCCGGTGGTACCAAGATGTACCATGATCTCAAACAAAATTTCTGGTGGACTCGAATGAAAAGAGAGATCGCCAGATATGTTTCTGAGTGTGATGTCTGTCAAAGAGATAAAGCTAGTCATTTGAAAGTAGCTGGTACTCTCCAACCTTTATCTATTCCATCCTGGAAATGGGAGGACATTAGTATGGATTTTATCGTTGGTTTACCCACTACTCCTCATAAGCATGATTCTGTTTGGGTAATCGTTGATAGACTCACCAAAACCGCTCATTTTATTCCTGTACACACCACTTATTCTGCCAAGAGGTACGCAGAGATTTATCTCGATCAGATTATTCGTTTACATGGAATTCTGATCGCGGGCCTCAGTTTATAGCACGTTTCTGGGAACAAATGCAAGAATCCCTTGGAACAAAACTGATTCGTAGTTCAGCGTATCATCCACAAACAGATGGGCAAACTGAACGAATCAATCAGATCCTTGAAGATATATTGAGGGCATGTACTATTCAATATGGCAAGAACTGGGTTAAATGCTTAGCACTGGCAGAGTTTTCATATAATAACAGTTATCAATCCAGTTTGCAAATGGCACCATTTGAAGCATTATACGGTCGAAGGTGTTGAACTCCTTTGAATTGGTCACAAGCAGGGGAACGCAAAATTTTTGGGCCAGATTTAGTCTCTGAGGCAGAGGAGCAAGTCAGAGTTATCCAGGTTAATCTTAAAGCAGCCCAATCAAGACAGAAAAGTTATGCAGACAAAAGAAGAGATCCTTTACAATTCGAGGTAGGGGACTTTGTATATTTGCGAGTATCTCCTACTAAAGGTGTTCAACGCTTTGGCTTAAAAGGGAAATTAGCACCCCGATACATCGGACCATTTGAAATTATCGAAACTTGTGGACCCGTTGCCTACCGACTCCGTCTTCCATCTCAATTGGCCGCCGTTCATGATGTCTTCCATGTCTCACAACTTCGGAAGTGCACCAGGGTACCTACTGAAATCCTTGAACCACAGGATATCGAGATTGAATCCGATCTATCTTATACGGAGTATCCAATCAAGATTCTTGACACAAAAGAAAGAAGTACTAGAAGGGAGAAAGTTAAAATGTACAAAATCCAGTGGAATCAGCATACTGTAGAAGAAGCTACTTGGGAAACTGAAAATTTTCTCCAAAGAAACTTTCCCGACTTTCTTAGAACCAGTCCAGGTACCAAGTCTTTGCACCCTTTTCTTACTGTAATCTCGGGACGAGATTCCTTTTAGGGGGGGAGGCTGTAACACCCCGGGTGTTTACACAGTAATTTAATTAGGTGCCTGCACAGTAATTGTGTAGGTTTGCTATACATTATGTGCTTGATTTAAGTAAAAAGGATCTTTTTGTAATTATGAAAGGTTATATGTGTAATTATGATTTTATGTAAGGTCCTTTCTGCAGTTGTGTTGAATAGGTTGTGTATTTATAGCTTCAGTGGAGGGTGTTTTTGCAAAATTGCAGTGCATTTAATGCATGGCAGCCATTTTTGCTTTTGAGTCTAGAGTTGAAGTGATTTTGCGTTGAAAAAGACAAATTTCCTAGAATTTAAAATCTCTTCAATGATTTTAATTTTAGCTCTTGAATCTTTGGTCAAATAAATTTTTGCACAACATCAAAGTTGTAGATCTTGAAAAGTTGAACAACTTTCATGTTGGGCACTTTTTCATTTGAGCTTTAGTTTAAAAGTTATTGCTTGTTTACAGAGAGGTCCCTGGAATTTTTGGTAATTACAAATCGACCCTTATGACCATCTCCCACCTCCCTGCTCTGCTTCTCGCCGCCGGCGCCACCGACAGCGCCGCTGCCGACGCCTTCCCGGCCATTCCGGCCATTACTCCGCCGTGCGCTGGCGCCCACGCGTCGCGGACGACCACCTCCCCCTCCTGTTGCCTCGCGCTTGCCCTCTTCTTTCCTTGCCACGCGCCCCGCCGCTTCTAGAACCACCCCGTCGGCCGCCACCGCGACGCCGCCGTGGAACGGCCGCTGCAGAGCACGCCGCCCTCTTCTAGCGAGCGCCTAAGCACTACATAAACCCCAGCAGTCGATTTCGTTCGTCCCTTCGCTCTCTCCTCGCTCCCACGCCGCAGAACGCCTCCGCCGCCCTGCTTGAACCCCGGCGAGCTCACCCCGCCGCGGAGCCGCCACTGCAGGCCAGCTCCACCCCTACAGCCCCCACCATTAGCGCCGCCTCGTCCTAGCGCAGCTCCCAGGCCACTTCCCCTCGCCCAAACCTCACCGGAGCTACCCCGCCGCCGTGCTCCGAGCCTGCAAGCCGCCGCTCGCCGTCGACACCCCACCTCCGACCGCCCTAGCGATTCCAAGCACCCAGAGGTGCGCCTTGCACCCGTGAGGCTCACGCACCCCTCCACCCTCGCCGCCGGTGAGCCCCTCGCCGGGAAACGGCCGGTCAAACCCCGCCTCCCCTCTCTGACCCGGCCGGGGACGTCGGTGTTAGAATTTGGAAAAGCCCAGGGGGCTGTCTGCGAAGCTCTAGACTCAGAGGAATAGTGCTCTAAGGACTTGTTTGAAATAGTTTGCTGTGATCTTTGAAATTCAATATCAATTTGTAGAAAATTCGTAAAATAGCAAATCTTGATGTTTTGGAATCCTCTTGAAGAGCTCTATGCAGTAGAATCATAATATGTTAGGCTTTAGTTACAAGTTTTTTTCTGTAGATTTTGATTTGTGTTATTAGGTATATAAATACTTGTTCTTTAATCTTTTTCTTATCTGATGCTTGAAAGCTTGTATTGCTCTGAAATTTTTGTGGGGGTTGAATCATGTTACACTAGTTTTGCTATAAAAATTTCATGATCATTTCTTTGTTGTAGCTATTTATTTGATTTAATCCTTGTTTAGTATACTTTATTTATGATAAATAGTTTATTTTCTTGTTAAATCCTGAAAATATTCCTGAGTGTTCATCTGGAGAATATTAGCTTGTACAGGAAGTTTGAGCCTTAGTTCATGACTAGAACAGGAGCTAAAATTGAATCTTGCTAAACTGATGTCTGTTTTGTTTATTTTCTCAGAATTAATTTCTTGTAGATAAACTCATGCAAAATTCACAGTAGATAAATCATCCCTGTGTAGATCTCCTGTTAAATTTTGAGCCTCTTCTTGGCTCTAGTTTGGTCTGTATAATTCAAGCTTGTGCTAGGTGTTGCCTGCATAAATGATTTGTTGTGATTAAATGGCTACATGTCTTGGCATGATTTTTCCAGGGTAGCTTAGTATGTTCATGTTCTGTTTGGTGTAATTTTGGTAGAATTTATTAATATTTGTACTCTGAGTTGTTGATTTATTTGCAAACCATGACTTAATCGTATAGGAAATCACCCCACTTGTTTATGAAGTTAGTCAACTTCATTTGTGCTGTTAATCATGATGCCTTGTGTAGTTAAATTTGGTATTTAACTACTCTATAAACGATTGCCCATGTATGTTTATAATGTTGTTCTTGCATTACATATAGACACGACTGCCTTATCGGACGGGACGTACGAGCTGATCCCGGAATCTGACGGAGGTGATCTCGAAGCTCAAGTGAACACTGCGGAACTAACTGAAGCCCCGGACCAAAGTTCGGAAGAGCCTAGAGCTGAAATAGTTAGCAATTATCGAGAAGGCAAGCCCCGGACATAACCTATACTTCAAATTAATATCATTTACTGTATTATTTTACTTGTGCATTTACAGTTCATAGGAGTTGAATTGAAACCCTAGATGCATGATCCTAGGAACCTATGTACTGAACACTAGACTTGAGTTCGAATAATTGCTAAGCTTATAGGACCGGTAAAAGTCGAGTGATTGCCTGTCGCTCGCGAGCTTTATAGGAATTGATTGTTTACTTTCTGTTATCAATATAAGGACGACGGACGGGGTTGTGATCGATATCATGACCTTATGTGATACCCCGTCTGTGTTGATGAACTTACTAAGGTCGCGGTGTGTGGTAGTGCCGGTTAAGTTTTTGAAAGTACTAGCCACATGCCGTAAATATGGTACGCGGCAAGCCTAGTAGCCGATTGGACCGGGGAGTGGATATACCTTTCACTCTCTCAGTAGGGATAGGTTTTATTATTATGTTGCGCAACACTACGACTTCAAGGGACAAGGTTCGGCCTTGGAGCCCTGTAGTCGGGGAGAGTGACACTATCCACAAGCCGGAAAGAAAGGTCAACGGTTGTTTGGGAATGACCCGACAGTGTTCCAGACGTGTGTGTTAGGTTGTCCTTGCAAGGTTGAATTTCGATTCAGAATCGTCCGCCTCTCACGATGAAATGAGACTGCTTAATTGATCTGCCACACAGAGTAATAAGAGCAACAATATTCTTATTAATCTTGATGTTTGCTTAGAAGTTCCACCATGATTGGATAGTAGCTGCTTACATAGAATGGTTAATCAACTAGAATCTTGAAGCTAAAACTTGAAAGTAAGGACATACTCTTATTGCTTTTCAGCAAAAGGAATACCAGAGCCTCACAAAACCTTGCATAGTCTAGTTAAAGTAGGCTACTTATACCCGTTGACGGTTAAGTCTTGCTGAGTATTAGAATACTCAGCCTTGCTGTTGAAACCCTTTTTTAGGTATGAGTTTTGAGGATCAGATCGCTAGCTTGACCTATCCTTGCTCGTTGCCTCCTGGCTGGTCCGTAGAATGGGATACGTCTTCGGCCGGCAATGACTATGACGAGTGATACCATGCTTGGGCTAGCTTGGTATACTTTTGCGACGTGTTGTAGTCATCGTGTTTCATCTTCCGCTGTTTAGACTCTGAACTTATAATCATAGCTTGTATAACTGTTATTTAAGTTGGCTTTGTAATAATGTGTGTAACTGGTTTGTAATCGTTATTAAGCCTGAGTTGTAAAATTGTGGTTGTAATATCCCTGAACTCGCCTTCGTGTGGGGTATGCTTGTTCGATCCGAGAATCGGTGGTTGTATCGGGACGTTACCCGACAGACCAAAAATTGTTCCGTTTGAAGTGCGTTTAAGCTAATGTTGCCTTTATGGTGATGGTTTACGCACTTGAGCCGGGATAATTTAGGCGGTTCTGCCACAAATACTCCGAAGTTTGTGAACTCCCAGCAGCACTCAAACACCAAAGCTCATTGTATACCCAATGTCTGGAGGTGGGTCTAGCGGGAAGAATTACTACGGTTTTGGGAAAGGAAAAGGGGGAAGAAAGGGAGACCCCATAATATGGGAGGGGCCTCTTGGACCTGATTCCTTTCCGGAACCAGTGTTTGAGTTTCCGCCACAGCATAAGAGTGAATTTACCAATGAAAATCCTCTTCGATAATACGATAACCATAAAGAACCGTGGCCAAAATGCAGACATGGTGAGGACTGCTTAGTGCAGATGTGCACCGATGGGATGGATGGCGGTCGGCGTTTTTTAAATGTCCACATGCATGGGTAATACTCGGTTGTTTCATTTCTTTATCTTCAATGAGATACCTTACATGAAATTTGGTTTGCAGTCTTTCGATGCTCCAGAAAACTGTGGTTTTACTAGGTGGGTCGATCCTGCACCAATTGATTCTGTTCAGGAGTTCATCGAGTACCTCCAGATACAGATCTTTGATCTGAAATGCAAAGTGAACCATTATGAGGAAGTGAGCGAGGGTAACAAAGACGACGAAGATGATGATACCAGCAATGCTGCCGGTTCACAGGATGAACCATGCACTATTCCTTACTGCAACTGCCCTTGTCACAAGAAGAAGGGCCATGCGCCTCCGGCACCACCGCCTGCACCACCTGCAATGGGTGGATACTGCGGAGAAGGCTCAACGCAGTTTGCTACGTGGGGGTACGGCTACTAGGACTACCCTAGTGCTAGTGACATGCTGCATCGTTATGTTTGTTGTGTTTTTTTAAATTACCTAAGGCATGTTAGGTTAGTCCAGAATCTGTTTACCGTAGTTTGCAACGGGTTCTGCCATGCCACTGCATGTGTGATGTGTGTTTCATTATCGTTGTATTATGATGTAAACTTGATGGTTCACATTATGTAATGCATTTCTTAGTTCTTATTTTTTATCGTTATATTAATTAAATGTGTGCTTTTTAGTATTCTAGTGACATGAAAAGTTCCGAAAATATTAAGGACAAGTTCAAACATTTCATAGATTCCCGGCTACAACTGCAAATTAATGGTAAAAGTTACAACACACAGAGTCAAGCTCTCAACTGAAAACATAAACAACTAATTGCAGTGGCATTTGCACGCGACAAGATAATTTCTTGTTGCTTCTAAACCTACCATGCCTTATGGAATGTAAAATGTCGGGATTACACGGTACTACTCTACTAAGTGCACCGAGGATATTTGTCCTTCCTAATTGCTTCGGGCCCGGCTTCCTTCGCACGGCGTGCCCTCTCTCGCTTTCTCTCCCTATCAGCTTCACGTTCAGCCGCCGCCTTACGATCCACCTCCTCCATCCTCTTGCGGATCTCTTCTTGCTCTTTCTTGCGCTTCTCCTCTTGCTGTTCCTCGTGCTTCATTCGGCGCCAACGTTCTGCAGCCCACCTTGCTTGTTGTTCCACAAAGTCCTTTGCCTGCTGCGACTGCACGGTGTTGAACCACTGCATAAAATCACAAAGAGGCGGAGGAGACTTTGTCCAACAAAAGTTATAATCATAACTCAATGTTAGCTCACAAAGAAAATAGCGTATGTTGTCCTGCTACCTTGGCCCGGTCTTTGCCGTATCGCTTAGGTGGATCATATTCGTAGCTCTCATACATAAAGAACCTCATGTCGTAGTCATCTCCTAAAACCTCAGATTGCATGAACTTGCATAACGAACCACAGAATCACATTGGCACATCAATTCCTTCAGGTACGGTGGCTTCACACTTGCTCCACGGAATGTAGGTTGATCCTGATGAAGACATTGGCGCTATAGTGTGGTGCGCCAAATGACGAACAATGATTTAAATAATTGTAACACCCGGTTAATAAAAGGACATAAACCGAGCAATCATATACGTGCCAGGATCAAGTCATATGTATATACAATAGAATGAACAATATATCACAGCACATATCACGTAAAAAGATATAATAAAGCGAATACGAATGTTATTTATTACATTAATGACAAAAGTCTGATACAGAGTATGCGGAAGCGTAAAAACAAATTCGAGAAGCTCTCGGAAGCAGGGTGCCATAGGGACGTCGACTGGGAGACGAACGCCTAGAAGTCCTCGTAGTCCTGGTAGAGCTGAGCGAACTCCCTCACGTCGGCAGGAACTGAGTAGCAGTAGAGTGTCCCAAAGCGGAAAAAGAGTAGAGTAGGCAAGAGTGAGTACACAACTTGTACTCAATAAGTATAACACAAACTATGAGGCTCTAAGGTTGGCTGACTACTGCATTAGCTTTTAAGTCTTGGCAAAATTTTATTAAAGCTAATTACTACAAGTTTGTGTTATACTTATTGAATTACCATAAACCCAGTTACATAGTAATTAATCAAAATTTATTCATGACACTACTGAGAACCATACCAAACCAAGCCACCCGGGGAAACCTGCCTCGCCAAAGGAAGATAACCCCACTAATCAAAAGGAGGATCTGGGCCGCTCATGACCGTGAGCACGGCTAGTATACCAGTTTTACACTCTGCAGAGGTTGCACATCTTTACCCACAAGTCGTGAGCTATGCCAGTTGTTCATCACACTTCCTTAGGTGAGATGACTAGCAAACTCACTACGAGGCCGTTACAAAGAATCTCGTTGGTAAGGCGTAACCGCGAAGAGTTAGATCGGCGACGATGGGGCCCACCTCACGGGGGTACAAGCACAGGTGCGCAAACCAAGCACAGACCAAGCCGGAGGAGCAGGGACCATTGAAGCTTACCACCCTTTGCCACACAGGTAAGTTACTCCAAACCAAAAGGACCTAATTAGTAAGCCAAGACCGTCCCATTCCAGTCTTGTGGTAGCGCTGTTGTCCCAGGTTGTCGCTCTATGAACCGGTCCTTATGGAGAGTGGCCAACCAAGCACTAAGCACCGTGCTGGCCCCTTAAACCATGTTTCTAACAAAAACAATTTTAACGAGACGTGAGCCACTCAAGCCAACACAGAGGGCCACTCTCAGAATTAAGTTGCATATACCATTAATCAAATTAATTAAAAAGGACCATTATGTGTTATAGCGCGGCACCTAGCACAACTAACCAAAATGCAACCCAAGATAATTATATAAAGGATATAAAGTGGCTCGGAAAATCCTTATAGGCATACAGTATTAAAATGCAGTATGAAATTGTATTTAAAAGTGATAGGTGGTGTTCATGTTATACTTGCCTTCCTCGTACTGCTCCTGCTGCTGCTCAAACTGGTCGGAAGACGGCTGCTCCGGGTACTGGTACTGGGGCTCCTCAGATGGATCAACGTCTACTCACGAACACATGGCCAAAAACAATACACAACATAAATATACAAGCAAACAAGTGCAAATACTAAGAAATAGTACAACAATACATAAAAACAGCAAACAAAACTAGGCTAGAACTATTCTACGCGTTACAACGATTGCGTGGACATAAAGAACGCCTAAAACGGAGCTAGAACGTGAAAACTAGGCCTAAAACAAGATCTAGGGGTTTAACTGTAAGAAAAACAGAGTTTCTGGGGGTTTTCTGCAAAAATCGAGGGTCTAAACGTAATTAAACATTAGTTCTAGGGTCTAACATGCAAAACTGCCAAGGGTGGACGGCGGGTTCTAATTTAAAGAAACTCAGGGGGGTCCGTGCAAAGTTTTGGGCCAAACTGCAAATACTTTTGAAAGGCACAGGACTGCGGGTTGATTTGGCAAAAGCCCGAGGGCTCTTTAGCAAAATAGCCAAGGCGAAGTGGTATAGGTGGCTCTGATCCGTCGGATCGGGATCTCGCGGCTCAGATCTGCTGGGCTCGAGTTCTAATCGTGATCGCTGGGCATCGATCGGATGGATCAGGGCGTTTGGGCGCGCGGGCGGCGGCGCTGGCCACCGGCGGCGAGCATCTACGGCGGCGGGCAGCGGCGCTTGCGCCAGACTTCACAGAGTTAGGTGCTCTGGGCCTCAAATCGACCCGTGCTTGGGTCAGGCAGGTTCGGCGCAACACGCGTAACCCACCTATGGTTACAGCGGGGCTCGCCGAGGCTCTGGGTGGCGAGCACAAGGGCGGCGGCGGGTATGCACCCCAAGGGCGACAGGGTCCCTCCCCCCTATATAAAGCCCTGGCCGCCATTCCCTTGTCATTTGAGCCTAAAAATTCAGGAAAAAAGATAGGGGTGAGGAGAAGAAAAGCGGCGAAGCTCTGCCGAATTCCGCACTTGTGATCTACCGGTAACTTCCGTATGAATCCGTTGATATTGTATAACAATTTAATTTAATTAGCGGATTAGCTGAATTAGATTTGGTGCTTTAGAACACTCATTTAGTATTAAAATTTGAGTACTATTACAGACTTGTTTTTAAATTAATTATGCATCAGAATAGAATTATGACAGTACCTTATTGATATTGCAGCATAAGACAATAGAATTATGACAGTACCTATATTTTCACGCATCGATTTGGTATACGATATGTGCATTATTTAAATCATTGTTCGTCATTTGGCGCACCACACTATAGCGCCAATGTCTTCATCAGGATCAACCTACATTCCATGGAGCAAGTGTGTAGCCACCGTACCTGAAGGAATTGATGTGCCAATGTGCTTCTGCGGTTCGTTATGCAAGTTCATGCAATCTGAGGTTTTAGGAGATGACTACGGCATGAGGTTCTTTATGTGTGAGAACTACGAATATGATCCACCTAAGCGATATGGCAAAGACCGGGCCAAGGTAGCAGGACAACATACACTATTTTTCTTTGTGACCTAACATTGAGTTATGAATCTAACTTTTGTTGGACAAAGTCTCCTCTGCCTCTTTGTGATTTTATGCAGTGGTTCGACACCGTGCAGTCGCAGTAGGCAAAGGACTTTGTGGAACAACAAGCAAGGTGGGCTGCAGAACGTTGGCGCCGAATGAAGCACGAGGAATAGCAAGAGGAGAAGCGCAAGAAAGAGAAAGAAGAGATCTGCAAGAGGATGGAGGAGGTGGATCGTAAGGCGGCGGCCGAATGTGAAGCTGACAGGGAGAGAAAGCGAGAGAGGGCACGCCGTGCGAAGGAAGCCGGCCCCGAAGCAATTAGGAAGGGCAAATATCCTCGGTGCACTCAGTAGAGTAGTACCATGTAATCCCGGCATTTTACATTCCATAAGGCATGGTAGGTTTAGATGCAACAAGAAATTACCTTGTCGCGTGCAAATGCAAATGCAATTAGTTGTTTATGGTTTCAGTTGAGAGCTTGACTCTGTGTGTTGTAACTTTTACCATTAATTTGCAGTTGTAGCCGGGAATCTATGAATTGTTTGAACTTGTCCTTAATATTTTCGGAGCTTTTCATGTCACTAGAATACTAAAAAGCACACATTTAATTAATATAACGATAAAAAATAAGAACTAAGAAATGCATTACATAATGTGAACCATCAAGTTTACATCATAATACAACGATAATGAAACACACATCACACATGCAGTGGCATGGCAGAACCCGTTGCAAACTACGGTAAACAGATTCTGGACTAACCTAACATGCCTTAGGTAATTTAAAAAAACACAACAAACATAACGATGCAGCATGTCACTAGCACTAGGGTAGTCCTAGTAGCCGTACCCCCACGTAGCAAACTGCGTTGAGCCTTCTCCGCAGTATCCACCCATTGCAGGTGGTGCAGGCGGTGGTGCCGGAGGCGCATGGCCCTTCTTCTTGTGACAAGGGCAGTTGCAGTAAGGAATAGTGCATGGTTCATCCTGTGAACCGACAGCATTGCTGGTATCATCATCTTCGTCGTCTTTGTTACCCTCGCTCACTTCCTCATAATGGTTCACCTTGCATTCCAGATCAAAGATCTTTATCTGGAGGTACTCGATGAACTCCTGAACAGAATCAATTGGTGCAGGATCGACCCACCTAGTAAAACCACAGTTTTCTAGAGCATCGGAAGACTGCAAAACAAATTTCATGTAAGCTGTCTCATTGAAGATAAAGAAATGAAACAACCGAGTATTACCCATGCGTGTGGGCATTTAAAGAAACGCTGACCGCCATCCATCCCGTCGGTGCACATCTGTACTAAGCAGTCCTCACAATGTCTGCATTTTGGCCACGGTTCTCTACGGTTATCATATTGTCGAAGAGGAGTTTCATTTGTAAATTCACTCTTGTGCTGTGGCGGAAACTCAAACACTGGTTCCGGAAAGGAATCAGGTCCAAGAGGCCCCTCCCATATTATGGGGTCTCCCTTTCTTCCCCCTTTTATAGGCGCACCTCCAGACATTGGGTATACAATGAGCTTTGGTGTTTGAGTGCTGATGGGAGTTCACAAACTTCGGAGTATTTATAGGCGCACAAAGATTTGATACCCGTAGTGTGGAATGTAAATGCACCTAAAAAGCCTACATGACAACACAGTGAAGAGGCTAGCTGACCTAACACTGAAAAGGCTAGATTCGATTCTCGAAATGACTACAGGATGCATCTCTGTGCATGCAGACTCACAGCACTGCATTGCTGCCGCTCGGTCGATCGCGCCTAGATGCCGCCTTCCCCACTACACGGCACAGACCTTCGCTATAGAATGACAGGTCCGTCGTCCTCGCCAGAGAGACTGCTTTGAAGGTGAGCTGGTTGGTTGCCGTGTTGTCACATCTTTTTGAAATGGTGGAAGGGCACTGCTATTGGGTTGTCGTCTTTTGTCACGTATGTCTGGGCAAAGAATGCAACATTTGGGAAACCCGTGATCGCCATGCTGAGCAGTGGCAACCTGTGATCTCCTACTCGCAGCTAGATACACTATGGTTCCTATTTTGAGCTATTCGTGCGTGTAGTCGTCATCATCGTCGGCAGGATCTCGGCCGCTAACTCCTACCGCACCTAACTTGTCCTTCATTAAATCATGGAAAAAATTCGCAAGAACTTCCCTTATTTCACGAGCATTATGGAACCCACAAACATAACAAGTTCACATCAATAATATCTATAGAAACAAATGACAAGTAAACTAGCACAATCATAAACATCAGATACAAATAAGCGGTCCACAGCTATCTCATTACAAATAAACATCAGAGATACAAACATCAGATATATCTAACCACCCCTAAGGCGTCGGACCCTCTTAGCCCTCTGCTGGGCACGGACATGACCCTCGAAGTAGGTGAGAACATCCGGAGACCTCACCTGTCGCTCAGGACGCGCAAGGGGCTGCGGTGTCTGCTGCTGAGAGATCCCAAGTGGTGCTCCTCCTAGCTGTGAATACCCCAAGACATCGGGGTCACCTTGCGCAGCAGGCTCTTCTGGAGTCAAGCTGTCGAGGTCGTCTAAGGTGAAGCCCTCATTATCTGGTCGAAAGGAGGAAGAAGAAGGTCCGGCTCCTGCATCGGGGTAGAATCCTACGCATAAAATGCGGATGTTAGCGTACGCTCGTGTCTTTCGTCAAGACATGTAGAAACCTAAATACGAAACATAAACTAACCTGTGTGGGCCGGTATCTGTGGCCCCGGTACCATCCCTGGATACGGTCCGCCAACTGGTGCTGTCCCTCTAAACATTCCAGTATGGCCGAACGCAGTAGCTGGATCGTATCCTGTTTGTGATATTAGTAAATATGTAAGAACACTTGATCTAATTTTAAAGAGATATGTACGTTACCTGCACTTGGGAAGAACTGCGACGTCGGCCCGTGCACGGACACGGGAACGACGACGAGGCCTGGGACGACCCGTGGCTGTCTTCGTACTGCACACGGCTTCCCAAGTTGTGCACTACCTGATGCAACTGGTCATGCTGCCTCGACCATGTCTCTGTCTGCTCAAACTGGGTCATTGGGGATCCGGCACGTACCCTCATCAGGTATGTCGAGCAGTCCGTCTCCATCATGTTGCAAAGGCGAAACTGCATCCATTCAGTAAAGGAACAGTTAGAAACACATGAATTATCTTATCAATATTAATATATATATATATGCAAATATGATCAAGAGACTCACCGCGCCAGCTAGTGCCTCCACGTGGTGCCGGGCATAGCCATCCTGAGGCCTCGCCTGGTATGGCTGTGGGTGAGTGTCAACATAAACCAGACGAGCCCGAGTCCGGGGTAAGTACCAGGTGAGGTAAGCCCTAAAGGAGCTGTCTATGTGTGGTCCTGTTGGATGGACCAAGTGCTCGTCTGCCTGTTCTCATTGGTCCACCCACGGCTGCATCTTGGTGAGCCAATCATCAGAGCACGGCAAGCCACTCCTTGACAACCTATAAAAGTGGACCACGAAGAATCATTAGATTCAACACGAATGTATGAGCCAAGTTCATTCATAATTACCTGTGATCCTGGCGACTGGCACGCTCCAATGCGGTGGGTACCGGAAACTCCTGGCGCTGCCCAAACTATCTCCTGACTCTCTAGGGGCAATATGCCTCAACCGCGATGTCATAAACCAGGACGGCTGTAGTAAGCCACAGGCTCGCATTCGCGGAGCAATGCGAAGACAGGCCTGCTGGTGCACGGGTAGCCACAGCCTCTGGGCTGTAAGGCTCCCAGACAACGTCCTCGGGCGTTAGCATGTTGAGCTCCGAAACAAACTCAGGATATGCGCGTCTAACCTGCACATGCGCCCAGGACCTCTGCATTCCGAATAAGTAAAATTAAAAGTGCGCTAATGCATCATGTAACAATGAATAACAAAATTAGATTTGTTGCGAACGTACCTGATGCCAGATCCAGATAGTTCCCATAGTGGGCCTGTCGTCCTCCGCATCGCCGTACATGGCCCCGTGGTAAGGCTCGTGGCTGACCATGGGCCGACCAACGGCTAGCCTCTCGTACGACCAAAGCTGTAGCAGTAGTGGGCACCCTGTCAGGATAGTGTTCCCATGTGTCTTCATGCAGCCATCGCAGAGTCCATGGTAAGTGGTTGCAAGTACCGCCTCACCCCAGCTGTAGGGCGGTACGTCCTCGTCCCCATCTGCAATCTCCCGTGCATACGGAAGGAGAATCCTATCGACCGAGTTGCCATGAGTGTTCTTGAACATGATGTAACCAAACAACCAAAGTAGGTATGCCTCCAGCGATCTGGTCACACTGTACTCGTCGGCATCCGCAGCCAACAGGGCAGGCTGCATAAACAATTAAGATTAATGGTTTCAACTGACAATGGAACATGTGAATTGTAATAATTAAATTTAAATATGGAATGAATACGTACTGTAAACTATAGGAACCAGGTCTTCGAAGGACCTGCTGCTCGCGGGTGCGGGTTGATCGGACCTGCTTCTTCCACGCGGTCAACCAAGGCAAAACGGGCCTCCAGGTCATCCTTCCACGAGGCCGCCACCACACGCGGACCTACAGCCTCCCCGACGATAGGGAGGCCGAGGAGGTAGGCCACGTCCTGCAGCGTAGGAGTCATCTCCCCACACGGGAGGTCGAACGTGTGTGTCTCCAGCCTCCATCTGTCAACGAGCGCCGTCAGGAGGGATTGGTCGAGCTGAATAGGCCCACCCTCGACAAGACGGCTCAGAGTCAGTAGACCGGCCTCACGTAACCTGCAATAAACAAAATTGTCGAAACAAAGGAATACTGTTGGCGCTCCTTAAGTACCCACTTTATCCCTTGTTTATCCTTGATAATGGCATGAATTTAATATCAAAATCACTAACCGTCCTAACCCCGGCCTAATTATTGGTCATTTTGATACTTGCACATATATTTTGGAGGAACTTCATTTTTGCAGGTTTTTGGTCAATTTTGAAGCATGAAATGACGAGGCCCGTGATTGAGCGCTAACACGGAGAAAGACGAAGGCCAAAGCCCAAAGGAAGGACCAAAGCCCATGTTGATTTGAAGCCCATTCATGCACATCCATCCTCCAAGAGAGCCCAAAGGACCGAGCCCACGAAGATGAGATCAAGATACTTCGGGATTAAGCAAAGCAAATGAAGATTTAAGGAAGGATTCCCTATCCTATCCTTTCCTCGAATATATCTCCAAGATAACGACGTCAAAAGGGGTGCAATCATGAAGAACATAAACTCTAGAAGATGCGAGGGGTCTGCACGCGAAAAATGAGACCGAGGCGAGCCCGAAACAGGGTAGGCCGGCCGGCCTAGGCCCATGGGGCCGGCCGGCCCAGACCGTTTTCAAGGCGGTTTGGCCTCCCCTTCGACCGGTGGCTTCCTCGTCTTATAAATAGCTCGCACCTTATTCATCTCGAAGCATCCATCCACCCAGAACTCGACGAAAACCTAGGGCCAAGACCGGAGGGAGACGACTGCCGCCACAAGTCTTCGAAGTTGTCTAGGAGATGGCTTAGGCCACCGCTAGCCGCCATGGCCTCCCTGCGAGGTTGTGCCATGGTGGAGTTCATGAGCTAGTTGGAGTCGTCAATGGTATGTACTCGGTGGTGGCGATACAAACGAATCTATTATGTGAGTAATGATAATCATGTCTTCCGAATCTATTAGCGATCATGTTCTCTCTTTCGATTTCGTTTTTTTCTTTGGGTTTGCTTCATCTTAGATCTATTATCGATATAGATCGCTTAGCATGATCTTGTAGTCATGGTGGCTAGAGATTCATGGCGAAACTACCAAAGGGGGTTCGACTTGCTTCAGGGTATTTCGTTCAAAAGGGGGGCGTCGTGACAGGCCGTCTCCACAGAGTAGGCGGAGTATCGAGGGATCGGATTGGAGATTTTGAGTTTAAAGATGCTTTTGATTGAGATGCATGATTTATTTGCTCGTTAGCTTGAACTACAACTAGATGACGATAGGCCTAGTCATGTCTTTGGTTTTGCTATGATTCAGCCTATGTTCATGGATGAGATCAACCTTTACACATCACTCATATCTATCAAAGGTTTACCCTTTATATGCAATCAATGCTTCATGTTAGGATAGATCTGTTAGATTAGATGGAAAACCTTAGGTAGTTCTTTGTCAATCCACGGATTGATAAACCTTGGGGAATACTCTAAGGGAAAAGCTACACGAACAGTGCGCTTGCGGTATACAAATCGGGACGCTAAGGAGCGTCAACAAATACCGACGAATACATAAGTGATAAACAATAATATTTCATTACATACATGTCACACCAATCGTGGTGTATAGAGATCGCCTCCTCGGGTGGACGAGGACGTAGCACCTCTAGGGCTCGGTGCTCAACTGCTGCAAAGTAAGACCTGTGGCTCGAGTCGATAACTGGGTCTAGCAAGGAGTCCATCTCCATACCTGCATTCAAAAATATATGAGAACACTTAGGTACATATATGTTTCATACAAACTGGACGCGTAATATTTATACATTACAGATAGGTTCGATACAAACTCCACGCACGATTACTATATATTACAGATAGGTTCGATACAAACTCCACGCACAATATTTATACATTACAGAATAGTTCCATACAAACTGGACGCACAATTACTACATATTACAAATATGTTCGATACAATTGTGGATCATGACACCGAATGCCTTCCACGAGCAATTCTCGCCGATGGTCATATGAACGTAGGAGGTGCTCCATCTCTGGGATTTCTGGAAGGACCAACGTCAGCAGCATCGTGAAGTGCATTCTGAGGACACTTCTTGTAGTTGTGACCCAATGCTCCACATTGGCTGCAACACTTTTGTGCCTTGCTTGCTTCGGACTCGTCCATACCATTCCGAATATGACGTGTCTGACGGCGGCCTTTGCCTTTCTTAGTGGCTGGATCAGCAATAAACATTTTATTCTCATTATCCTGAATGAAAGGCCCCACTATTCCAATCCCGTATACCTTATGTCCCCAGGTGGATACAGCTGCTTCCTTGCTGAAGTAAGGTGAAACAAATACTCCTGGCTGCAACCCAGACTCTGCACATGCCGCAATGAGATGCGAGCATGGCAAATGCAATAACTTAGGCTTCATGCAGGAGCAGAAGGCTTTGCCATCTATTGTAATCAAACTCTCCTGTACCACCCTATCTCTACAAATACCACGACCAGTTCTATCCTTGCATAGAACCTCAAATCTATGCTCCATTGTACCTGTCGATATGACGCGGTGCAGTTTGGCCTTTTCAATCTTCTCTTGCATATATTGTGTCACTCTTGTGCAAAACTGAATTTGGGAGTTGCTGATGTTTATGCTTGCAGCCATGTAACGCTCTCTGAAAAACTTCATGCACCCATACATGATGAACTCAACAATTCCCACAAGAGGAAAGACACGATAAGAACGCATAACCATATTGAAACACTTTGCATGGTTCGTTGTCTGAATACCATACCGTATTCCATTGGTATCATAAAGGAATGACCATTTCTCCTTAGGTCTCGAATCCAGTGTGAAAATGGCTTCTCAATTGAATCCCTAGCCTCTGTAGCCTGACTCGTGCCTGTTCCTGATGCCCTTACCTTCACTAGCTCTACAGTCAACTGATCAAGCATCTGTCGTAATGCATTGAATTTTCTCTGTTGATTTTGGGTGCACAACCTCTTAAACATGTTCTTAAGGTCCTTGTTCTTGAAGTGGTCATAGAAGTTTGCACCCATATGCCTAATGCACCACCTGTTTTGGACATCGGGCCACAATGGAGGCGTTGTCGCAGTTCCACGTTGCAATTTTAGTATTGATTGCAGCAGACCTGCATGCCTATCACTAATAAGGCACACATCTGGACGTGCAGCAACAACATGAACCTTCACTCGTTCAAGAAACCAATACCAACTGTCTAAGTTCTCATTCTCAACAAATGCAAATACAAGCGGAACTATTTGGTTGTTGCAATCTACCCCGATTGCGGTGAGTATCTGACCTTTATACCTTCCAGTCAGAAATGTGCCATCAATGCAGATCACCGGAAGACAACACTTAAATGCTCTAACACAAGCACCTATGCAAAAGAAGGCTCGTTGCATAATTCTTTGCCCCCTAGTCACGGCTAGTACGAGGTATGTGTCATAAAAGCTTCCAGGATTTCTAGCAGCAACCTGGGATAACATACGAGGTAGGTTATCATATGATGCCTCGTATGTGCCGAACCGCATCTCGAACACCCTTTGTTTAGCCCGCCATGCCTTCAAATAACTAATGGTGTACTGGTAAGTCTGCTCAATGTGTCGAACAATCATTTTTGGCTCATAATTTAGGTTGTCCATAATCAACCCATATATTTGCTTTGCAACAAAGTCGCATGATATATTGCGATGCGAGGGAAGAACTTCTGACAGCAAACAAGTGTGCTCTGTCACAATGAAACATTTCCAGTTCGACTTCCATTTTCCCTTGAATGCATGTACTCGCCATGGACATCCATCATTCACACACTTCACCTCATATTCTTTACTGCAGACTTTACGACTCTGAATTCTCGTTTCAATGATATTGGCCATAGTCTCACAGCATCTTTTACGGCTTCAATATTTGGATATGTTGCACCTTGCACTACCTCATTCCCTCTGTACTCCCACTCCTGATTTAGTACGTCTTCTGCGACATGACTGCCAAAACCATGCTCCTTCCACTCTTTTGGCAATGATTACTGCTCGTCATCAGATGAGCCCTCATATTCTTCCATCTCTATTGCGGTTTGGTCTTCTGCCTCCATCTCGTCCACGACGCTATGTATCCTCTCTCCCTCATCAGCAAGGCCCTGTGGTGCCATGTTTTGGTTCTCTATCTCTTCTGACTCATCTTACTCAACATAATTGGTCTCTCTTCGAATACTCGGAGTTGCTTGATCTGCACCATGTTGGATTTCATTTTATGTCTTCTCCCGGATTTGAACAAGAATGGCCAGAGGCCACCTACGCTCTAGAGCTGCTTGCATGTACTTCTGCCAGTCATCAGTGTTGTATATCATCATCAATTCCCATAAATCACTTTCTACCTCCCAATTAACAAGAGACTGGACGGTCATCACATGTGTCAACGGATCAACACGGAACCCACGCTGCAGCCACTTACATATGGAACCAAAACTCCTTTCTAAAGATTTATCTATGGCGCTAGATGTGCACTTAAAGGCAGAAAGGTCTATTCCATTTGGCCCATACAAAACATTGTAGTCACCATAAAATACTTGAAACTGCATCTTGCTCGACATATCTGTATTTCACAGAATACTTATCGAGTTATACTCTTTACTTCACTACCTTATTCAATAATCCGTAAAAACTAAGTATGGAATTCAACTACAACGTATAAGTATTCATAACTACGTGATGACACTCAAATTCTATAATGCATATGCCAAATTCTATTCTAAATCGTAATTAATTTATAAACACGTCTCTAATAGTACTGCAATTGTAATAATAAATGCGTAGTACTAATTTTCTAAACTAATTTACTACTACGTAACTAAAGTACATGCAATTCTACTATAGCACTAATTAAATTAAATTACTGTACAATAACTAAGGTACATGCAATTCTACACGTCTCTAATAGTACTGCAATTCTACTATAGCACTAATTAAATTAAATTACTCTACAATACCAATGGAAAAATACATAAACTAAATGTACTAACCTGCAGATCACAAGTGCGGAATCCGGCAGGGCTTCGCCACTTTCCTTCTCCTCACCCCTCTCTTTTTTTCTGGATTTTTGGTGGAATTTTCGGGCTCAAATGAGGAGGGAATGAGATCAAGGGCTTATATAGAGGGGGTACCCCCGGTCGCCCGAGGGGGGGGGGACAGGCCCCCCTGTCGCGCCTGTGGGCGGGGGCCCCCTGTCGCCCGTTGGGGGGCGACAGGCCCCCTTTCAATTTTTTTTCGGTCATGGACCTCGTTGTAAATTTGAAGAAAAAAAATTACATCTAGGGCCTGTCGCCGCCCCCCATAGGGCGACCGGGGGTAGTTTTGAAATTTTTCAAAACGGACATATATTTTTGAAATTTTGATTTTTTTAAATATAAAAAAGAAAAGAACGCGCCAGCGCTGGGTACCAAGGCCCAATTGGCCATAGGCCTGGTGGAGTGCAGACAGCCTTTGCCCGTGTCGCCAGCTATGTAATCAACGTAGTGCAGATTAGCTTAAGTATTTTTAAATGCATGTGATGTTTTGGTATGTAAGCTATATGCTTGTTTTTAGTTTCAAAGTAAGTTGGGATCATGTTAGCTACATATTAACTTATATTTTGGTAGGATATTATTTTGGGTATTCAAATGAAACTATATTTTTTGAGGTTATTTTTACTGTTTCTGGTTGTAGTATTTTTTGGTATCATTTATTTTAAAATTTTGTTGTGTAGTAAATCTTTAGTTATGAAACTTTGAGCACTGTTTGCATTCAAATCTTTTTTTTATGTAAAGATGTTTCAGTGCCCGAATCATAGGTTGAATGGATCCGACGTAAATATTTATGTGGAAGAACGAATGTGAAATTGTAGTATATAATGAAGCTGTAGATTTTGAAATGCTATTTTGGTGTCCAACCCGTAGGTACAACGGATCGCATGCAAGCATTTGTGCAAACGAAGTGCGAAAGTGTTTTGAATTTTAAAAATCTGCTCTATAATAAAATTGTAGTTTTTGAATTTTTGAGCAAACTGTATATTGAACAACTTTTGATTTTGACGTGTTTTGGTGTTCAAATTAGGATAATATTGCTGGTGTACAAGAAACGAATGTAATGTGCTGTGATTTGATTTAATTAAAAACGGAGTGTCTTCGTAAATAAATCCTGAGAGAGGACTAGGATGGCGGGTTGATTTCATAAAAACCTAAGATGTTCTTTGCAAATTTTCTAGGTCTAATAAGTAGGTTGGACTGCAGATTGATTTATCTAAAGTACAAGGGTTTTTCTGTAAATTTCCTGAGGAGAAAACTAGACTGTGGGTTGATTTCCCTAAAGTTTTAAGAATTTTTTTGCAAACTGACCAGGAACCGCAAGATCACTGTCGTCCGCACACACCCGATCAGACGGCCGGAAAACACGGGCGACGTGGCTCAATGGCAGCTCCGGAAATAACCCATCTTTCGATTCTTTCAATTCATATGAGAGGTTTATGGGCTTTTAATAAGCCTCGAGTAACCAAATAGACCCTTAAATTTTAATCCACCCGGTGGGTGCTCTGGTATATATCAGACTTGGTGGCAGGATTAAGGAGCACACCAGATGCATGATTCTGTGGTCACCTGCCCAAGGAAAGCGAACCAGCAACCAACGGATCGGATAGATCCTCATTTCTCACTTGCATCGTTGAATGACATTGCAGTAGTTTTTAACTGGCTTCTTGTTCTTGACATGTACTAGTATGTAGGCATGGAGCTTCTGCCTGGCAGTTGGCAATATATATATGATACTACTAAACTAGCTAGCTTTTATACTTGATTTTCAGCTCAGGAGCTTCTGCTTCCGCATGAATCTGGCCGCGCAGTCGCGCACCGTACACCAGAGTCCAACCCCCCCCCCCCCCCCCCCCCCATGCATGCCCGTCCATGTCTCCCTCCCATGTCGTCGTTGAGGCTATAGCTCTACCTGCCTGGCGGGGGGTATCGTGCCTAGTCCCTGCACCTGCTCGATCTTGCATGCTCATTGGCATGCTGAGCTCTCCTACTGCCGCTGCCGTCAGATCACCACCACCCGGCCACCTAACCAGCCAGCAGCCCCCTGCTTAATTTTGTTCAAGAATCACAAGCTTTCAGCGCCGCGTGGCACGACAACGACTGATCATTTTCAAGTTGTTTATTATCCGACTGAAAGTGTAGCAGATGATCGATGCTACTATCTTTGGAGGAGTTGGAGCTAGCTAGTAATAACCATACATAGCATGTAGAGATGGACGAGCTTTCTTTTGTTTGCCTAATATAAGTACCTAATAACCAGTTGTTTCCTGCTGCTTGGCTTTTCTTCAACTAGCTAGACCTCACCAACTCACTGTCCGAACATGACCTCGCGCGGATTCCACGCGCATGCAAGACTCCAAACCCGTCCGGGCACACGAACTTAACCCCCTAACCCTGCCGCCATGATGCGTCGCCGACTCGCCGTCATCTGCCTACCTATGCTCCTTCGACACTACTCAACAGCTACCTGCCGGACCGTCGCGATCAGAATATAGCTCCGATATGATCCAGCCGGAAGCACGGCGGCCGGCCAGCCGGTGCGCGCTCTATACTGACCCCGCTCGCTCGCTCGCCAGGGCGCATGCAACCCAACGGATCGGAGCCGGCCATTCCTCTCCCCTGCCGGGCTCATGCTATGCGAGCTCTTTCCTTTCCTTTCCTTTTCCGAAAGTGATCAGAGGGCCGGCACGGTACTGTGCTAGTGGTGGTTGCAGTTAAGCCGGCCTGGCACTGTGCTGATTCGCTCGCCGCGTCGAAACTGGAGGTCGCTTCGTGCGGGCGGCGATCAGTACTGTACGAAGATCGATCGATCAGAGCTAATAAGTCAGCGGCAGCTTTAATTAGGAATTGCTCGCGCAACAGCTTAGCCGTCGTCCTGTTTGTGTACTCGATCTATTGCGATGTGAACGCTCAATTAACTTGCCGTCGTCCTGTTTGTGCACAATTTCATGGTATAATGTACAATTACCATGAAACCTCCATTAAGACTGGTCTTAAGGAGTACAGAGTAGTTAATTAATTGTGCCCAGAGATGTCAAACGAGACCGGCCAGGACCAACACAGGCGCAGATTCCGGGGGTCAGCCAACTGCTAATAAGATGAACCTACCTACAGGTTAGGTTACTGTTGTTGTTGGGTCGGCCATCATCCTCTTTTGTTTTAATATAAGATCTAAGTCATCTTAAAATGAGTAAATCTGTTTATTTTAAGAGGTGTGTATCTTAGAATCTAAACTCTATGGTATTTTATTTTACCGTTACAATGGCACGTAGTTGCAAGCCTTTCTTAGCTTCCATGACTTGCATTATTGCAATGTTTGCTTCTTCTTTTCCTCTATGTCCTGGATGTCAACCGAATCCTGATCGATTCAACCCCAACACTTGAAGGAAGCTTCCCCTTAAAATAAGCATGAGAATGTGCTGAACTAATAAATCTTATTGAGAACTTGAATGAAGTTCCATCCATTGGAGTTTCTTGTCAGGAATTGTCCCAAAAAAGGGCGCATTATATTGTCTCTCTCCATCCCAGTAATAATTGTCCTGAAAGGCTAATTATAGGTACAAAGGCTAATTATAGGTACTTCGCTCCTCCATCCGATCGAATAATAAGGCTGTTACGCTTATTATTACAAATTGTTGAAGAGATGAAATATAACCAGGCTCTATATTTTTATCAGAGGATCGGCCATCAGAACAAGACATAGGCTAAAAATCAGGGGGCTGAATTCCATGGAAGAGAAGTATCTGGAACCCTTTACACAAAGATTCTCATATAATTAATTGATATTTGTATTGATTTGAAAATGCAGGAAAAGAAGTGTTTTTAAAAGAACTTCTCAGAGAAATCTTAAACATCACTAAAGAAAATAAATGTTTTGAGTAAACCATTCTTCATTTTAGAATAAGAAAAGTCAAAACTCTTCAAAATCTGGCATATATAGAGAGAGGCAAGGCAAAGTAATCCCTGCGGTGCAATTCATTGAGTCCTGTGGCAGCGCACTGAAGTCTGAAGAGTGATTCTCATTACTTTGAGACAATTATTGGCACGTTGATTCAACACACAAAGAACCTGTGTATATATCACATGTCTGAAGAATTTGAATTGTTGTTTTGTACAATTTAGCTGATGTGGTTTAAACAACATAGTGCTGTGTTTGAGCAAATCACTCAGGTGTTGTTTCTGCCATGATTTTGTTCTTGATCAGGTGGCTAGGATGTATACTATGCCTATTAGGTAATAATGAACTAGGGTATTGATTCTTATATTTAGCTGTTGGCACTGGAAGTAAATATAAATCCAAATATGGAGGTAAGATGATTACATATTGAAACGAAGTATCGTGGATGGAATTGTACCACACCTTGCAAAACTCCTACTTACCCAAACTTGCTAACTAAGTTTCTTCAGGAAAAATCCCAATAATGCAGCTACTTCGAGTACACACAAAAAAAAAATCGAAGGCACTTTTAGTCAGCAGGGTACAAATCGACTAACCAGAACAGAAAGGTACTCTTACAAAAGGGAAAGCTCTTTGTGATGATGTGGACAGGGCAACCAACAAGTGCAGTCTCGCCGTATCGGCATGCAGTTCCGTACGGTCCTGTTGAGCTGCCGGTAGCTAGCTTTATTTTTTAGAGGAAACGGTAGCTATAGCTTTATTTAGAGAGTGTCAACTGTACAGCGCTTGATCTGAATTGCTGCTGGATTGCTTTCTTGTCAAGTCGCTGTGAGGTTGTTACGGCATGCATGCATATGCCCGATAGCTCATTGGGTCACCTTGTCAACGACAGAGTACATAACATCATGTGGTTGTCTGCATTGCATCCACGCTATTCTTCTGTACCTTGTTCATTTTGCTAGCGCCGCGTCAAACAAAGTTACATTATTAGTCGTGATCTGAGCATCGTAGCTGAACAGGAAGCTAGCGGGGCTATTTAATTTGCATCAAGACTCAAGAGAGATGGCCAGGTTTTTCTGTGCAGAACCTACTGTTTGATTTGGATGTAGCATGAGTTAGAACATCAATGTAAGGACAGTCCTAAACTATGGTTTAGTCGGTCTGGTGAGTGTAATAATGCATATGGTTAACTTCTGTGCATACTGAATGGTTCACATGGTACGGCAGCGTGTGTGTGTGTGTGCATACTCGTATATATAGGTGAAGATTCAACTGCGCAAGCCAATGGAAATATTATGCAAATATAGGTTGGCACTCTTATTTCTAAAAAGGAGTAGTTGGTGTCCGTGGAACACGTTATTTGTAATAAAATGTACTCCCGCTGGTTATTTCGAAGTGTATGATGATGTTATAATAAGAACGAAAGAATACGGTTGGTGAGATTAATAATAATATTATGCAAATATTGGTTGGCACTCTTATTTCTAAAAAGGTAGTGGTTGGATGGTGCTAATAATGCGATTGGAATGAAACAACAGGAACTATAAATCTTGTCGAGCCAACATATATACAACAGTTGGCATGTCTTTGTTTCATAGAGGAGAATTGATAAAAGAAGTTTTAATTTATGACCTTTCTCATGAAATATATTGGGAAGGATATAATTACATATCCAAAATGTTGAAATGTTCTGAACTGTCAATTGTTTGCCAATCATCATTGATCTAGGTTTTCAGTCCTATGCAACCGGGTAATAATGAAACAACCACAAGTAATAATATGAAATAACCAGTAACTTCAACCAAAGGACAGCTGCAAGCCACCAGTCCGCCTTAGTTTCAGATCGTTGGATTTGGTTGTATGCTAACTATTATCCCCAGTTACAAATATAAGTTTGTCCTAAATTGAACATTTTACCTTAGAATGTCAATAGGAAGAGTGTTGTATTTATCATGATAAATTGAACATAAATTGGCAACACAACATTGGCATTACTAGATTTATCATGAAAAATACTTCCCCAATATATAGCTCACCAGGGTGTTGTATTTAAGGCCGTGTTTATTTCATAATGGACTTATATGTTAGAATAGTCCCACATTATTTATGGAAGGACAATGCACCGAATTTAAAATGGGTCTCCCTCACCTTTCAGGATGCAGAAAAGCTCTTTCGGACCTACATCATACATCAAAATCGCAAGGCATCTCATCAGTATAAGTAGATAAATAGGGATAAATTCATACAAGGGTATGACAATCCCAATTTCCTACTTCCTTGTTTTTCAAAGCATGCACAACCAATTTAACTTTTATAAACAATATTTAACCAAATAATTTGCTGCTTATATCATACTCCCTCCATCCTAATATATTGTTGTTTTAGCATTCAAACTTTATCTCACAAAGAGTGTTGTTTTAGCTTGTAATGAGATCCATCTAATTAAAATTTATACCAAGTACCAAGAAAATATTGTTAGATTTCAATCTTTCTGAGTTTCTGAGTAGGATCAAACTAGATGTACAAACCGGGTCTAGGGGTACACATTCTGAGTAGATAATTAAGAGTTCATGGCCCTAGACTAGTACAAAGGAAAAGAGGGACAGAGAGGAGGACGTAGACCGTCGGTCGGCGGCGGGGCGGATGAGCTGGTGGTGGCGGGCACCATCGCGTCGATGGAGTCGAGGATGGAGGCGACGAAGTCCGGGTTGGCGAGGCGCGGATCCGGCGGCGACGGTGGGCGGCAAGGGTACCGGTACCCTTCGGGCCGGTACCGGCACTGGCCAGGGACGGCGGCGGCGGTGGGGACCGACGTGGTGGCGCTAACCCTAGATCGGTAGGGATGTAGGAGGGGTTGGTGGCGTCAGTCAACCTTGTGATGCGTGCCCCGGCACCCCTCTAGTTCTTATAGTGTGGGCGACTGGGGCCCACCAGCCATGTTTGGCTGGATGCCCCCGATCAGGGCGCAAATTAAGGGATTGGCCAGATCTTTGGATCTGGCCCTTGGAGATCAATTCCGACATTCTCCCCTTTGATCTCTCATTGTTCTTATTCTTGTTCTATATCTGAGTTTATCCATCCCATCGCAGATCAGTGTATAGGGCGTGCCTCGTCATGACAATTATTACTATTAGATTAACAGCCACAATCACCTTTCCGGTCTGAAACAGAGTCTTATTCTAGGGCCCTCTTTGTCCAGGAATCATAGGCTTTCCCTTAAACCCATGCCGGCTAAGTGTTCTCTGAACACATTGGGTGGTAGGCCTTTTGTGAGCGGATCCGCTAACATCTTGTTCGTTCTGATATGTTCTAGACAAATAGTTTGATCCTGGACTTGCTCCTTAACAACATAAAACTTGATGTCGATGTGTTTGACAGCACCACTCGACTTGTTGTTATGAGCATAGAATACTGCTGGCTCGTTGTCGCAGTATAATTTCAGTGGTTTTTGTATGCTGTCGACCACTTTCAATCCGGGTACGAATTTCTTTAGCCATGTGACCTGCCCGGAGGCCTCATAACATGCCACAAATTCAGCATACATCATGGAGGATGCTGTAACTAACTATTTGGAGTTTTTCCACGATATTGCTCCTTTTGCAAGAGTGAAGATGTATCCAGATGTGGACTTTCTATCATCTGCATCTCCTGCAAAATCTGAATCTGAATACCCTTCTATTTCTAAAGTTTCTGATTTTCTATATGTTAGCGTGAGGCCTGTTGTGCCCCTCACATAGCGCAAAGCTTTCTTTACTATTTTTCAGTGCTCTATGCCTGGATTACTCTGGTATCTGCAAAGTACCTCGGTAACGAAACTTAAGTCAGGGTGTGTGCACACTTGTGCAAACTGTAAGCTTCCGCCAGCTGAAGCATAAGGCACTGCCTTCATTTGCTCGAGCTCATACTGGTTCTTGGGACACTGGTGTTTTCCGAAACTGTCGCCCTTGACTATTAGAGCAGGTGTGGGCTTCATATGCATATCTTATTTCTTTAATATCTTTTCTAAGTATGCCTTCTGCGATAATCCTAAAACCCATTTTCTTCTATCTCGGTGAATCTCAATTCCTAAAACGAACGAAGCTTCACCAAGATCTTTCATATCAAATTTCGAGGACAAGAATTTCTTTGTCTCCAGTAGTAGATTAACTTCACTGCTAGCTAGCAGAATGTCATCCACATATAGAATGAGGAAAATAAATTTCCCATTCTTGAACTTCGCATAAATGCAATTGTCCTCTTCATTTTCTTTAAATCCAAATTTTTTAATTGTTTCATCAAATTTTAAGTACCACTGCCTCGAGGCTTGCTTCAAGCCATAAATCGATTTTCTTAGGCGGCATCCTAAATTTTCTTTGCCTTCCACGACAAAACCTTTAGGCTGTGCCATGTAGACATCTTCATACAGATCTCCATTTAGAAATACCATCTTTACCTCCATCTGATGCAATTCTAAATCATAATGTGCCACTAAGGCCATTATTATTCTGAAAGAGACTTTACATGAGACCAGAGAGAAGGTCTCATTGTAATCTATTCCTTCTCTTTGCGTGAAGCCTTTTGCCACGAGCCGCGCTTTATATCTTTCTATGTTCTCTTTGGAGTCACATTTTGTTTTGTAGACCCATTTGCAGCCTACTGTTTTGGCTCCTCTGGGAATTTCTTCTAAGTCCCAAACTTTATTGGTATTCATGGATCTCATTTCATCTTTCATGGCTGCAAACTATTTGGATGAATTAGCGTTTTGCATGGCTTCTTCAAAAGAGGTGGGATCACCCTTATTCTGTATCTCTTCACTATGATAGACTTCGCAGTCATTAGAAATAGCTGGTTTTCTAATTCTTTGTGACCTTCTTGGGGCCACTGCGACTGATATTTCTTGCACAGGAGGCTGTTGTTGCTCCCCCTCATCCATGGCAACGGGTTCTATTTGGTCCTGAGGAACAGTGCCCTCATTTCCATTTGATGCCACGCTAGGAGGACCAACAACAGGTGGTGGCACCGTAGTTTCCTGCACTGCAACATCAGGTGGACTGACAACAGGTGTTGGCACTGCAGTTTCCTGCTCTATCGGTGCCACAACCACAGGTAACGAGAAATAAGGCTCTTGAGTCATTGGAGTGGGAACGTATACCCGCTTCTCCTCAAGGTCGATTTTTCTAGCTACCATGCTCCCCCTGATCATCTGATCTTCTAAGAAGGCAGCGTGTCTTGTTTCTACAAACTTCGTGTGTCTGTCGGGACAATAAAAGTGATATCCCTTAGACTTTTCTGGATAGCCAATAAAATGGCAACTGACTGTCTTGGGATCTAGCTTCCCAATATTCGGATTAAATACTTTGGCCTCAGCTGGACAGCCCCATACGCGAAAATTATTAAGTGAGGGTTATCTTCCTGTCCATAGTTCATATGGTGTTTTCGGCACCGATTTACTTGGCACCCGATTAAGAATGTAAATGGCGGTTTTTAACGCCTCCATCCACAAGTTAATTGGTAGCGTGGAGTAGCTCATCATACTTCTGACCATATCCATTAGGGTACGGTTTCTTTCTGCTACTCCGTTCTGCTGAGGCTCGCCCGGTGTCGAATACTGGGCAACTATGCCATTTTCCATAAGGAATCTCACAAAAGGTCCAAGAACTTGGCCATAGGGGGTGTGTCGACCGTAGTACTCTCCCCCACGATCGGATCTGACTATCTTAATCTTTAAATCATGTTGGTTTTCTACTTCTTCTTTGAATATCTTGAATTTATCCAACGCTTCTGATCGTTCTTTGATTGGATAAATGTAGCCATAACGCGAGTAATCGTCTGTAAATGTTATGAAAGAAACATAACCATCTACAGTAGTGACCGGGAATGGTCCACATATATCTGTGTGGATTATTTCTAGAATTCCCGCACTTCGTTTGGCACCTTTCTTTATGTTCTTAATGAATTTTCCTTTGATGCAATCAATACATTGTTCTAAATCTGAAAATTCTAACGGTGGAAGAATTGATGCTTTCATTAAGCGCTCTATTCTCCCCCTCGAAATATGACCTAAACGACAGTGCCATAATTTCGATGAGATTGCATCAATTCGTTTGCGTTTCTTAGTAACATTCTCATATGAGGAAGCATTCTTATTCTCAGAACATACAACATTCACATTCTCAGATAATGAAAGCAAATATAATTTGTCTTGTCGGAAGGCAAGACCAACACATTCTAAATTAACTTGTATCTTACACTTGCCATCACCAAAATGACAAGCAATAGCGTCATCATCTAATTTAGACACACTTATTAAGTTTTGTTGCAAAGACGCCACATAAAAAACATCTCTCAGACAAAGTACAAAGCCACTATGTAATTCTAAGTGAAATTCTGCAATGGCTTCGACTTCAGCTTCTACACCGTTTGCAATTTTGATTCTTCTTGCCCCTCTTGGCAGGGTCCTCCTCATACTTGATCCCTGTAAAGAATTAGCAACATGAGTAGTTGCACCAGAATCAATCCACCAAGTGGATTTGTCATAACTTAAATACAGGGATTCATCTACAAAAGTAATGGTGTCCTCACCCTTTCTTAACAACTCTTTCAGGAACTCGGGGGCAGTCCCTCTTGTAGTGCCCTTTCTTTTTGCACTTCAGGCACTGGTCTTGGTCAACTGGAAAAATTTTCCAGTCTTTCTGGAGGTTCTGTGGAGGTGGTCTGGAAGGACCACTCTCATGTTGATTCTTACCTGGTGGGAAAGATCTCTTGTTATGCTGGAAGTTCTTATTCTGAAAGTTCTTTTTCTTGTGCTGAACTTGAAAAGCAAGCTCACCACCATTGGCGATCTTCTTCTTAAACGCACATGTCAATCAGCTTGTCAATACCCCAATCTTTTGGAAAAAGCATTATAGTTGACATGAAATGCCTAAAACGCCTTTGGTAGGGACTTGAAGACCAGCTGAACAATGAACTTTTCTAGCAAAGGCATGTCCATTGTCTTAAGCTTGTTGGCCATGTGGCTCATTTCTAAGATATGTTCTCTGATGCCACCGCCAGTGTATTTCTTGGTGATAAGCTGCTCAGCAAGAATGACAGCATAAGCCTTGGAAGAACCAATAAACTGACTCTTCACCTTTGCTAAATATTCTGAAGCGGTGTCACAATCTGGGATCACCATCTTGATGGCATCTGAAGTGGAACCCTTCATGACCATAAGACACTTGCGGTTGGATTCGTTCCAACGTGTCTTGTCAGCATCATATCTGGTCATAGCAGAGTCATAATTCTTCTCTCGAATAGCCCAAGCAGCAGCTTCTTCATTCTGTGCCCTTACGGGCTTTTCTGGTTCTTGTGGAGCTGGCGTTGTGATGGTCAAATCTATATTGGCCATCCCCAGAGCTATCTCCAATTTCTGGTACCATTTTCCATAGTTGTTGCCATTCAGTTCAGGAATGGCATTCACATGAGTCATAGCATTAGAGTCGTCGGTCGGCGGTGGGGCGGACGAGCTGGTGCCGGCTGGCGCCATCGCGTTGATGGAGTCGAGGATAGAGGCGAGGAAGTCTGGGTTAGCGAGGCGCGGATCCGGTGGCGACCGTGGGCGGCGAGGGTACCGGTACCCTTCGGGCCGGTACAGGCACTGTCCAGGGACGGCGGCGGCGGTGGGGAGCGACGTGGTGGCGCTTCCCCGTCGGCCTCGTGCTAACCCTAGATCGGTAGGGATGTAGGAGGGGTTGGTGGCGTCGGTCAACCTTGTGATGCGTGCCCCGGCACCCCTCCGGTTCTTATAGCGCGGGCGACGGGGGCCCACCAGCCATGTTTGGCTGGACGCCCCCGATCATGGCGCAAATCAAGGGATTGGCCAGATCCAAAGATCTGGCCTTTTGAGATCAATTCCAACAAATATTGTATAGAAAAATACATTGAGTCAATCAAATACTTAGTTGATGTTACTTTTCTAGTACATTAATTGAGGATCTAGAAAACCAAATAAATAACACGATTCGATCAAAATTGCTAGAAATAATTAGGTGTAACAAAGTTATTTCTTAAGACAAGTAATTGATTTGAAATTTTCTAAAACAACATTTATTTTGGAACGGAATGAGTAAAAATTTAGTATCCTTATATTCATATATCTAATAGACTTTATTATGATGCTGCTTTGCAGTCATGAACATTATAAGATACAATCCGTTAGCAGTTAAAAGTGCGACGTTGGAGATCGCTCATGTCAAACTGCACCTAAAACTAAAAGTACAACTTCTAACACGCGTAATTCAACTATTCTAATACTAGTAGTATGCTAGATGAGTTAACAGTGTCCTGCCACCAATACGTGAGAGAAAAATACTGTTATCACTGTGTTCGGCAGGCTGGAGCTGGAGGCTGGAGCTGGAGTGCTGTGAGAGAAAAATACTGTTATCTGATTGGTGGCTGGAGGCTGGAGCTGGAGGGATGTGAGAGAGAAATACTGTAGCGCTGGAGGCTAAACCACCAGCCGAACGCAGTGACTAGGACTTTATTTAGGTATGGTAGCGTCCTTTTCTCGAGGGTGCGCGGCTAGTCCTCGTGATTTGTTCCATGCACATCGACTGCACCCAGTGCTTCTATTTAATAAACTCTTTCAATAAACTTCCCTCTTAAAAACAAAATTAATAAAAACGCCGGCTGCCGGCAGCAAGATGGCCAAATCATCGTACAAACAGAGGAGCGGTGCCGGATGCAAGATCGCTGCTAGGTCATCATGCAAACGGGGGAGCGGTGGTGGTGGACCCCACCATCCTTTAATACTCTCCGTGGACAGCAGCTGTTGCGGAACCAATAACAAGCAGACGAGTTGCGGTACAGTTCATTTTGCTTGGTTTTTGTTGGCGTTCCACTGCTTCCCTCTCTCTCCCTCCTACTTTCTAACGAAGAGACACAGGGATTTACAAATGGTATATCGAGACGCAATTAACACAACGTGTGTTCTGAAAACTCCAGGTGGACGATTCACTTGTACTTCAATCCCGCAGGGTGGAGATAAATGAATGGCTCATTGGTGCGAATGATTATCGGTCTGATTGTTGAGATGTGGGATCTGAAGAGTTGAGAGATTCCATCGGGAAACCTGAGAGGAAACTGCACCTAAAAAAGTTGTCCTGATAACTGAGATACACAGTTGCAGGGCAGCTTCTTAACTGACGAGGAAGGAATCTAATTCTCTTTTGCTTGTACCTTCCCTACCCTGAAACCAGATGGAATCTGCTGTACCTGCCACCAGCCATCAGTTTGGCAGATGAAGCTAAAGAATGATGTGGCCTGGGCAACGTAGCACAGTAGACCAGCACAAGTCTGCTATTTGCCATGATTGCATATGCCACCAGCATGAGTACATGTATTAATGTATATATGCATCGACCTTGTATGAGAACAGCGTTCAATTTCAAATAAAGTTACATCAGTCGGTGAGTTCATTTGTGGATTATCGCCAGTTGCAATATAATAACTATGTAAATAGTCCATGAATGGGCAGTAGTAGTGTTCAATTTGAAAATCAAGTTAGGCCGTGAATGTGAATGTGAAAGTGCTACCTTTTTTGTTTTTTTTAAAAAAGATTGAGTCGTCACCTTCGTAAATCTGATTCAGTTTGGTGCAACCGTGACGGGAGCATGAAACAGTGACACATCAAACTAAAGCTGTTGACCTATGCACCATGGTCCATGGCGCAGCGAGAGGAAAGAAGTCTGCAGTTCTAAGCGCAAAACCTTTCCCTACTTTTTCGTCAATTATCTTTACTTGTCGTGAAATGAAAATGAAAGCGTAGCTTAACTTAGTTGGCACACAACCACTGCTCCCGATTCCGATCGAGACGAGATGATAATAATGCTCTAGCTGCTCGCAATGTACCTCTCTTGAGACGAATGAAGCCGGATTGACGAATAATGAAGCCGGATAGCCTTTATCTTAAAAAAGCTGCTCGCAATGTACCTCTCCACGCTCAAAAGCTATCTGCCTTCGTCAATTTCTTTTATCTCTCTGCACGATGGTTACGTAACATGACTTCTGATTTCAAGTACGAGCAGAATAATGCCACTTGAAAACATGTAAAGCAATTAAACCGTGGAAGGTCGAGTGCTCAATTTTGAAATCAAGTTAGGCCGTCTCTTTTTGTAAGACAAAAAAGTATTCAAATTTATGGAGTTCAAGGTGGAATCAAATGTGCGTGATAACCAATATACATAAAAGATTAACTATATTATTTGACGAAATGTCACTCAACTCATTTGGAAACATGTATAACATGCATGTATCCGTGGTGGATGTAACGAGTCAGAAAGGCGACGACCGTCACCGAATTCAAAGTAAACCTAGCACAAATTTTGCTGTAATTTGAGAAAGTTAACACGTCTTAAATTTCAATACCCCTTTTCTCATGCTATAAGTGTTAAATTCATCTATGCTTGAATAAATTTGTACGGCGGTAGCACTTGCGGTGACCGGACCAACACGACAGTTTGAAATGGAGGCCGTGAACTGATGTGTGCTCTGCAACGCTGAAGCGCAGCAAAAACCCTTGAGTGGTAGGCGCAACATCCATCCCCTTGGCTTTTTAGGCAACAGTAAGGATCTGAATCTGAACAAATAAAGTGTAGCAGGAGGTTGGCGCCCAACTACCGTTCCGCCCCTATAAGAAACCCTGCGTCGCTCGATCGCTATGCAACCCCAACCCCGTCGAGCCATCTCCTTTCTCCTGAGCTCCTTCCATTCCATTCCCAAGCTAAGCTAGCAGACAAGGCCGCGGATCCATGGGCGTCTTCACGGTGACCAAGCTGTCCGAGGGCCCCGTGCGGCCGTCCGCCGCCACGCCGTCGGGGACGCTGCCCATGGCCTGGGTCGACCGGTACCCGACGCACCGCGGCCTCGTCGAGTCCGCGCACATCTACCGCAACGTCGACGACATGCCGGCGCCGGCATCGGAGCGAGAGGCTGGTGGCACTGGCGCCAAGGCCGCCGCCGCCGCCCTCGCCCTGCAGGCGCCGGACAAGGAGGCGATGATGAACGGCAGCAAGTCCCCGGCCGCGGTGGTGCGCGGCGCGCTGGCGGACGCGCTGGTGCACTACTACCCGTTCGCGGGGCGGATCGTGGAGGACGTCCCCGGCCGGCCCGCCGTGCTGTGCTCCGGCGAGGGCGTCTACTTCGTGGAGGCCGCCGCCAACTGCACCCTCGCCGACGTCAACTTCCTGGAGCGCCCGCTGCTGCTCGCCAAGGAGCAGCTCGTGCCGTGCCCGACGCCGGAGCTCTGGCCCGTCGAGCCGCACAACACCCTCGCCATGATACAGGTGCGGTACGGTGTAGCTAGGCGGATCTACTTGCTTGTCCGCTCTGCACTAAAAAAAACATGTTTCCTTCAATTCTCCAAGCGTGTCTTGCCACGTCGGCTGATGAGACAAGAGAGAGTAGAAACAGTTCGATCTTTTACACATGTTTAATAGTACTACTACTTAGCTTTGATCAAAGCAAAACCTGCCGTGTTCGTTAGAAGTCAACAGTCAGATCTACAGGTCAGGTGCAACAACTCTGAATTGCTATAGCTACTAATAGAATATTATTACTAGTAACCTCGATTTGTTGGGTGATTTTTTCTTTTGTAATTGTGTCGTGGCGATGTTTTCAGGTCACGACCTTCACCTGCGGCGGCTTCGTGGTCGGCCTGCGCACCAACCACGCGGTGGCGGACGGCACGGGCGCGGCGCAGTTCCTGAACGCCGTCGGCGACCTCGCCCGCGGGCTGCCGGAGCCCCGCGTGAAGCCCGTCTGGGCCCGGGACCGCTTCCCCGACCCGGACATCAAGCCCGGCCCGCTCCCGGAGCTGCCGGCGCTGGCCCTCGAGTACATCGCGTTCGACTTCCCGGCCGCCTACCTCGGCAAGCTCAAGTCGCAGTACGCGGCGTCCACGGGCGGCAAGATCTGCTCCGCCTTCGACATCGTCATCGCCAAGCTCTGGCAGTGCCGGACGCGCGCCATCGGCGCCGCTCCCGGCGCCGACGTCAGGCTCTGCTTCTTCGCCAGCGCCCGCCACGTGCTGAAGCTGGAGCCGGGGTACTACGGCAACGCCATCTTCCCCGTGAAGGTGTCGGCGCCGGCGGAGAAGGTGGCCGGGTCGTCGGTGATCGAGCTCGTCGGCATGGTGCGCGACGCGAAGCGGCGGATGGCCGAGGAGTGCCTGAGCTGGGCGGAGGGCCGCACCGGCGGGCGCGACCCGTTCCAGATGACCTTCAGCTACGAGTCCGTGTACGTGTCGGACTGGAGCAAGCTCGGGTTCAACGACGTGGACTACGGGTACGGCACGCCGGTGTCCGCCGGCCCGCTGGTGAACTGCGACCTCATCGCGTCGGCCATCGTCATGAGGGCGCCGGCGCCGCTCGCCGGCACGCGGCTGCTGGCCAGCTGCGTCACCAAGGAGCACGCCGACGACTTCGCCCGCAGGATGCGGGAGGATCTCGTGTGATGATGCGGGCTTGCATACGTGAAGGAACTCGGCCGCCGTACCGTATGTCCGTATCACATATCTACCTATCTACGATACGTGTCATCGATCAGAGCTAGTGGTGGTGGGAGCTACATACGAAATGGGAATTGGTGTTCCTGTCTGGACCGTAACTATATAGTATTGCACTAGTTGTTGTACAATGTGTGTGCAAATGAACAAATTTTCATGGAGTTGTTGAGCGGAACTAGCTAGCCAGTGTTCATGACAAGAAAAACACTCCATGAGAGTCGGGTTAGACCGTCCACAGCGATAGGAGGAAATGGAGGAGTAAATCTACTGTTTGGCACTGTAGATGTACTGTTTGGCACTGTAGACAGAGAGGGCGTGGGAAACGAGGCAAGAGCAAATTTGCTCTTGCTCTTGCCATTGTGGACAGCCTTACACCTTGTGTAGAGAGTATCTGAGTGGATGTAAAATGTTGTAACAATCCATATCATATCATATCATTCAGTTTGGACGTGTGCTCTTATGTAACCAAAATGCGAAATAAATTATTATGAAGCTGAATAATAATCAATTTTATTTCAACTATGAGTGATAGAATTAACAAATTCCAACCGCCTCTTTTCTTGAAGGATGATAGTAAATCTATAGCCTAGTGGTTACAAGAGCTTCAGTAGCACCTGAGGTGACTCCCTTTGGGAGCGAATATTTTGGGATTTAACGACATTGTGTATTCAGTGGTAGGCGGCGTTCCCATCGACAGCGATGAAGCGGTGAGTTCATAGGGGTGTGAATATGGGTGCATGTGTTCATAGGGGTGTGAGTATGGGTGCATTGTGAGTGTCTGAGTTATATTGTGTAATCTCAAAACAACAACAACAACAACAACAATAATAATAATAATAATAATAATAATAATAATAATAATAATAATAATAATAATAATAATAATAATAATAATAATGTTTGCCTATTTCTAAAAGATAGAAAGATTATGTGGTACTAAACAGTGTGGGACTAGACACCTCAACCGGGTGATGCAGCGGCTTCTCAATCTCAAACACACCACCCTCCTGCGTGGGCCGCAGGACAGAGCGCTGTTGGGCGGGTCTTGTGGCTTTGCGGCCCAGTATAACCCACATCACGACGAAATCGACGCAACCACCTGTGGAGAATTGGATGGAGCTCACTAGGCCGCTTGCAGGTGGGGTCATTGCGGGGCCACTCGAATGTGTAAGGACCAGTCAACGCTCTACCCAGTGACATGTGGGGCCACGGATGGTGGAGTCTCGGCAGCATAATCCTTTCAGGAGGCAAGCAAAATCCTGGGAGAAGAAGATGGCCAATCGACAGCGCCAGTCAACTCGCTCTGTCCTCTCCGTCTCCGACAAGTCCTCTCACCGCCTCCTGCTGCGGCGTCGAGCCGTCGACGAAGGCGCATAGGAGGAATCTGGGCACGGCCCTTCCGCTTCCCGTTCTGCAAGCACGCTGCCGAGAGAGTAGGGTGCGCCGGATCGACACAGACGCAAGGTCGCCGTCTCGCCGAGGCCTCGTGCTGGGCCTGCGGGGCAAGCTACTCCGGCGCCGCAGACGCGCTGACGGAGCCCACAATGGCGACGTCATGATGGCTGACGCGGGAGGGGCTCGCAGCGCACGTCCTACTGCGCATCGGTGTTGCTTTGGCCTTTGGGAGCGCGGGGATAGTTTGGTCAGACATGGTGCAGAGGAAGAGGAGCCCTTCTTTTTTTCGCCGTGGAAGAGCTGATCGATCCCATACTTTGTTTGACTGTTTACATGCTTTTTAGAACACACTACCAAGATTTTTTTCCCTGCAAGGTTATTTGAATAAATAAAATTTTAATTTAAAATAGCAAATTTTGCAACATTTTTATCCTACTAAATACTACTCTGGCATTTCTTGAAGCAGTGGCAGCTACAGGACTAGATATCCGACTGATGCAACAGCCACCAAACTCCCCAGATATGAATGTATTAGACCTTGGTTTCTTCAGATCTATCCAGTTCTTAACTGATTGTAGAAACCCTACAACCATTGAAGAGCTAATACATGACGTGGAGGAAGAGTTTGAAGAATATGACGTGGAAAATTTGAATAGAGTATTCCTAACTCTCCAAATGTGTATGAAGGAAGTGATGAAAATCGGTGGAGGAAATCGGTACAGACAGCCACATATGAATAAGAGACGCTTAGAAAGAGAAGGAAGACTACCGCATCGGTTGTCATGTCAAAAAGACATCTATGATGCTGCAATAGCCTATCTAGCCCAGTACGGTTAATCTTGGTATTGTAAACAAGTTATACACAATAATTGTGTTGTAACGTTATTACGGTATATAGATATAATAGCATTTCAGACTTGTTTCAGTTGTGCACATTTACTGTATTGACATGTGTTACTACCTTATATACGTACCTCTATGATATTGCAATAACCTATCTTGACATGTGTTACAGTAACAGATTTATTAAGGGGGAACTTGCTCTGTTCTTCTCAAGCTCAGGCCATGCATAGGAGAAAAACCACTACTGCTCTAGAAAAAAACTTATCTGGTCAAATTTAGGTTGAATAGCCAAGCTAAATTTTCTCTCCTCTTAACAAGTGTGCTGGGACCTGCAATGGAAAAAAAAATCTGTCATTTGCAGAATTACTGCATTGAAGTGTTATGCAAATAATGTTATGTATGAATATGCATGCACGCGGTAGCACAGCACAATTCACCCAACACTTGCACTCTGATTATGGTATTACTCCGTATTTTGAATAGAGAAATAATGTTAAGAGTAAAATGCACCGTGGGCACCTGAACTTGCAGCGCTGTGTCAAATAGGTCCATGAACTTAGAAATCAGACATATAGCCTCTCGAACTTGCAAACCCGTTCACCCCAGGTCCAGCCCGGTTTTGCATGGCTTGCATGGCACTGTGCGGCCGGGATTTGCTACAGTAACCACAGTTTTGTTTTTTCTTTTCTAATTTATTTCGGCTAAATCTTCGAAAAATCATAACTCTTCGATACGACATCGGATGAAGATGATTTTTATATGAAAATTGTAGCCCTCGACGAGATCTACAACTTTTTAGTTTTGAATTTTTTCATTTTACGATGTTAAGGTGATCAAAAAAATTATATAAAATTATATCACTATAATAATCACGTACTTTTGCTCGTCGTATTAGAAAATTAATATATTTTTTGTTTGTTGTTAAATGAAGACACTTTGTATACCAAAATTTTAACACTTTTAATGATCTAGATTCTTATAGTTTTGAGTTTTTACATTTGAAGTTGTTAAGATATCGATAAAATAGTATAAAACAGCATATTAAGTACGCGAAAGACGTTGAGGCTTTATACTATTTTATCAACATCTTAACAACTTCAAATGTAAAAACTCAAAACTACAAGAATCTAGATCGTTAAAAGTGTTAAAATTTTAGTATACAAAGTGTCTTAATTTGACAACAAACAAAAAATATATTAATTTTCTAATGCGACAAGCAAAATACGCGATTATTATGGCGCTGTAATTTTATATAATTTTTTTCGAGCATCTTAACATCATCAAATGAAAAAATTCAAAACTACATATAAAAATCATCTTCATCCGATGTCGTATCGAAGAGTTATGATTTTTCGAAGATTCAGTCGAAATAAATTAGAAAAGTAAAAACAAAACCGCGATTACTGTAACAAATCCGGAGTCACTGTAACAAATCCCGGCCGCACAGTGACATGCAAGCCATATAAAACCGGGCTGGACCTGGGGTGAACGGGTTTGTAAATTCGAGGAGCTAGATGTCTGGTTTCTAAGTTCATGGACCTATTTGACAGCGCTGCAAGTTCATGTAGTAACGGTGCATTTTACTATAAAGTTAACACCTGCACAAGTGCAACTGTGCAAGCTGCAGGTAAGCAACTAATGATGCATGCGAGCCTGCCTGCAGGACACTGCAACAAACTAGCAGAACATGGGCACCGGCAGGAGCCTGCAAAGGCATGCACGATTCACTTCTCAAAGAACAAGAATCTTCAAGCTAGCAGAGCAGGAGTATCGATAAGCGCAACAAAAGGCAATCAAACGATAACACCTTTGCCGTCGCCGTCCACGGCCGTCGCGGTCTGTCTGCTGTGTCCGTGCGCGACCTCGTCCGGCGGCGGCGGTGGCTCGGAGCGCTCAGACTAGTTCGGGTCCGGGCAGAGGCGGAGCAAGAGCTGGGAAAGAATGGGGGTGCGGCGGCGGCGGTGAAGTGTTGGCCGGCGAGGAACGTCTTCTTGCTAATAGATCGGACCTGCAAGCACAAAAATACCAACGATTTTGGATCTGATACAAGGAAAATAAGCTTTTTCTTGCCAAGAATAAAACTACGACACCAGGACCTGATAGATCAACTAGTACAAAAAAAATATGCCTTTAGATGAATGAGATGAGATAGAAGACCTTGTAGATCTTCAAGGGGATCTCGCAGCGCGCCCCACGGAGACGCTGCAGTGCGCGGGGGAGGCTCGGCCGCGGCGGCGGCGGCCTGGCGCTTGGGGCAGATGCAGGAGGAAGGGATAGCCTTGCCGCCGGCCAAGCAATCCTCATCCCTGTGCCCTGCCACTCCCACGCTTTTGGGGTAGATGCAGGAGGAAGGGAACTCGGCAAGGTGCCCTTATTCAGCGGCGCGGGGCCAGCGCGCTCGGGCGGTGCGCCCGCCCGTGGCGGAGTAGCGGCAGCCCGGTGGAGCTCGAGGTCTGGAAGGGGAGCGGAGTAGCGAGCAGGGTTAACTTTACCAACCGGTCCGGCGAAACCGGCGCGGTCCGGTACCGGTATACCGGTCCAGTTTGACCGGAAACTAATCTAAACCGGTTGAATTCAAAAGCCGCAGTGCAACCGGTGGCGTAGCGTGCAGCAAAGTGTAGGGGGGTTATTTTCCAAGATTTGAGCCAGCATGTACAAGAGTGATGTAGAAGTAGCAATCGTAAGAACTGTGCAGTTAGGGAATTAGGGTAAATAAACTAGCTATACATCTCAAATTATCTAAAACAAATGACAACAGATCTCGATTGACAATAAATTATCACTCAATTAGCCACTTCTAGGCTGTATTGACTACGGATCTATGGAATTGGGAGAAAAATAGAGGAACAAAAGAATACCTGTATGCAGACCCAGTGTGATGGCCTGATCGATAAGATTGAGAGCTCGCAGACATCGAGGCGGTGAGCTTGAGCGCTGGCCCTGCTCCTCGCAAAGTGGCGAGTGGAGACGACGAATCAACCGTAATGGACGCGGAGGACCAGAGGCATTGCCCGATCGCCGGCCGCCGCCGTGGATGGTAGTTTGACGGTACATGGTTGAGGTCTGACTGAGGATACGAGGAGTCGACGTTAAGTTGAGTTGGCTTCTAGTTGAGGCTACAGGTCAATAGGTCATGGCTCATAGGCTAACGTGGTAAAGGGCTGAATAAGCTGGGCTGCAAAATATGATGTGTTTAGAAATTTTTGGGAGGCAGGGGGGCGGAGCCCAGTATAGCCCCTACAGGGCTCCGCCACTGGTCCAAAACGACCTACAAAACGGAACAGAGGGAGTACTCATAAGGAGAAAACCAAACCTCATCTCAAATCAAACCTTGAAATTTGTTTTGTTGGGCGCCTCCTCCAAAAATTAGAGTATGCTGCTAATTGTGGTGTGCACACGGTATTCTTTAGTAAAAGGCGAAAAAATAATTCGCTTTGTGCTCACCACGCAGCTGCTTGAGTTCGATGTCTGCAGCTGCACCTCAATAATACGTGCGATAGCTGGCTAATCCCCTCGAGACTCGCGGTGTGGGACTAAACATTTCATTGCCCGGGTTGTGCTCCGCTCCGCAAATGCCCTCCCGCGTGGGCCGAAGGACATTCCCTAGTGGCCTTACTGCGCCGGCGTTGGGGCCTAATAAGATTTATTTTTTGAGAGGATAATGGTATTTAGTTCTGTGAAATGCCTACTTAGAATATTTGCAAACTCTTAAAAAACATTGATGTGTTTTTCCCTAAACAAACAAGCAGGTGCTTGATTTAGAGGAGCAAATGTTTGCACTAACAACACAATCCTGGCACTAACAACGGTAGGTCGACTACCTGTATAGGGCCTAGAAATTATGCAACGGCAACATTACGGCAATATTTTTCAATTTCGAAACTTGGTCAGGAATACATTTTTCAATAGATTGTCTTGTGTAAATGCTACTCCAACATGAATTGCACTGAAGACTGGTACGTAAAATTTCCCTCAAAAAAACATAGGTACGTAAAATAATCAAGCATGCCACCGCCACATTCTATTTTACCATCCAAATGATCACTTCTGTAGCTCTCTTGCAAAAAAAAAAAAAGACTGCCTACCAAATCTAAAATATAAACAAGTAGAAGAGTAAGTGACAAACCAGTAGAGGTTAAGGAACAGCAGTTCACACTTCAAAGAGTGCCTAACAAATTAATATCGCTTCTTCTCCGGGCTCCACCTTTTATAACAAACTAATTGCTTATTGTATGTAAAAGCCGGAGAAAAACTGAACTGTTCAGATGACAAGATGGATTGTTGAATTACCAATATATATTAACAAATGAGAAATATGACAGACTAATACTAACAACATTGGTATGAAGCCATTTATGGGATAGAACAAGCGCACAACTAACAGCAAATCTGAGTCTACCAGCAACAAAATATCCTACAACACAGGAAAACGGATGAGATCTGGACGCTACAAAAATTCAACAGCGCTCTCAAGTCGTTACACTGATTAACAGAAAAATTTGAGCTAGTAATACATGTTGACATCAGTTGAAAGCAGGCAACACAAATCCGACAGTTGCACAGAAATCTATCTACCATCTCTGTGCCTCCTCTCCTTATAGGACCTGTCATCAGAGTGATGGTTTCTCTCACGGTGCCCACCGTCTTCCCTACGTCTACTTTCTGGGCTCCTTTTCCTGTGGTCAACTTCATCTCTCCGGTGACGATCACTCTTTTCATATCCACCATCTCTATGGCGCCGCTCACCATCCGATCTGTCTCTTCGTTTGTCCTCATCCTCTCCGCTTCTGCTCCTGCTATGGCGCTTGCTGTAATCACGATCATCGTATCTACCAGAGCCTCTATCACCAGATCTACTGTAACTGTGGTAGTCATCATGTTTTCGACCCCCTCGGTTCCTATCATCATCTTTACCATGCCTGCTTCCTTTCCCATCACTGTAAATTCTCTCACGGTTATTTCTATCATGATCACCACAAGGTGGTAGTTCTGATCTCCTATCATCATTTCTTTGAATCTTTCTTCTGTGACCATTTTCGTCATTTTTCTGATCAGAATAATCAGCATCATCTTCATCAAATACTAGATCATAGCTGTAAAATGACAAAGGAGAACAAAGTATGAGATAATATTCAAAGATTTTTGTGCAATAGGTGAAAGAAAGGTAGAGGAGTGACCTTCGACGGTGATTTCCACCACGCTGTGTGTTTTCATCTTTCAGAACATAATTCGGCCCTTTGTTTTTCTGGTCACCATCTTGGTCACAGTCTCTGGCTAGGTGATCAGGGGCACCACACTTGAAACACCCATCTGAAATGAGGAAGAAAGGTATCAATTATTGTTTCAAGAGAATGGTTCGGTACTACACTAAAGATAATATAACTTACAACACATATGAAAATGTTATAACATTACGGAGAAGGAAACTATTGTTTAGGATCTTTTACCTTTCTTCGCATTTCTTTTGCTTTGTCTGAATTGACCCCACAGCTTTGAAACACTCTGACTAAAATCAACATGGATTCTCCGGTCATCAATAAGACAATTGTCCATCTGCAAGCATAACACTGTGTAAGCAATGATCTCTTCGGATTATTCATGAATAAAATTCCAACTGAAAATCAATATGGCCATTGTTCCATGCAAATTGAACATCCTCTGGGCACAAAAAGTTCACTTGGTAGTCTTTGAAGCTGTTTGTGTTTTACCCACTGCTCGTACTGGGCTAGCTAATATCGGTGAAACTACAAGGTAGATTCTACGTTATGCATGAAAAGGTATACGGAACTTTTTCATGGCATCAATAAATCATGCCTGCAAAATGCTAGAATTGCACTGTAAATACGGTGCACACACACACAGTTGGGAATCTAAGATTACTGACCTTGAAAAATGCACGTTCACAAGCCTCCTTTGTCTCGAATTCTGACAGAAGACCATCAAGATAAATTGTTAGCATGCCATATTAGGTCACTCAGCTAAGCATAAATCTAGAAGGATTCACAGATATTGCCATTACATATTAGGAACTGAAACTAGCATAGGGCCAATTTGATTCAGCTTGCAATTGCACACCCAGATTCTACAACCAGATTACAGCAGTCTAGCACCTAGATCGTAACAATCTTGCAATATGGTTTTCGCCAAATCTAAAAACCTACAATCTGTTTTTCACAATCTGCGTCTCAAAAGGTGTGAGCCTAAGAGGTGTGGGTGTACATCCGGACATCCCCCACCACCCACTCTGGAGTCATGTCCTCTTCGACTCAAACTTAAGTGCTTATTTCTTCATATTGACAATGCAAGTTTCTCCTAGATTGGTCGAGTTTTTTGTTTTTGTTTTTAAAAAATTATCACCACGTATACGGTTCTCCAAGAGATCTTTGTGAAAAAAGCAGGAGGTTATCTACTTTTCCGGAGAGTGCAATGCTCAAATATTTTCTTTAATTAAAAATAGAGAGAACAGAAAACAAGATGAGCAAGTAACTATTTTCCCCCTGTTTAGTACTTGGATGTCCTCTCAACCTCTAAATAACCATCATACAATCAGCAATCCCTTATCCCTGTTGCTTATTGATAGGATAACCAACCAGAGGCCCAACGGAACACGTTCAACACAGCTAATGACATGGATGACAGGAGCCTGGGGCAGCTAACTAAAGCCAATGCAATCATGCAATGAACAAACTGGAACAAGGGTTCTAGCTAAATAGCAATATAGTACTTGTCAGCACAGGAAGAGTTTTCAAGGGATGAAACGCACCAATAAAAGCATAACATAAGCTATCTCCAGTCTTGTAGTCACGAATTATTTCAGCTCTGCAAGAAAGAGTTAAATATATTGAAAGACAAGAATAAACAAGTAGATGCACACAAGTAGTGCTAAGAAATGTACTCACGACGTCACAGTTCCAAAACGAGAAAAAATTGTGTATAAATCTTCATCCTGCAAAATAAAAGTGTTACTCAGCGAAAAATTGTTGGCATTTAAGGCCCAAGATAATCAGCAATGTAACCACAGCAGTAGAAAGCCAAACACTTATCAATAAAAGCCGAAGATAGATAATTCCACTAAATCAGTGCGCTGCGAACACATTTTAAAAGTCCAGTGAAGTGGAAAACTTAAAGGCAAAGAATTAGGAACTAATACTAACTTGTGTTACTGGATTGAGTTTGCAAACAAACAAGACATTTTCTGGCGGTTTAATCTCAGCATCTGGAATATCTGCCAACTGCACAAACAAAAGGTATTAACCAGTTATAAACACGACATCAGTAATGAACTAATAATGAAGCCGCTGACTTTGATTTGGAATCAGGACTTACACTCTCAAGGATTACTGCATTTGTGTGTGCCTCTTTAGAGCGGATCATCTCCTCAAGTTCTTCAGGAGCCACTGTTTCGTCCAAAGGGACCCAACTATCCTCTAAGCGCTCCTCTGCAATCTGTGTATTCACCATGAAAAAAGAACTATCAGGATTCAGTACATACTCATGTTGCAGGACTAATACTGGATTTAATGATTCCTCTTTTATAGGGTTGAAACATGACCGATTTCAACCCAAAATGGAATGAACTCACTCAATAACCAACACGCCCAAAATTTCAATTCGAATCCATAGGCAGGTATACACAGATGAATAAAATGAAATAGGCAGAAAAAAAAACCGCTCTGCAGTCTGCCAACAGACAGCAGGACAAACAAAAAAAAATCTTGATAACCAACATAACTCTTAACTAAATTAAGAAAAGAAGCCAAAAAAGATGATTCACCTAAAAAGAAAATAAATTATTAACGAACCATGGCCTCTGATTAAGATTGATGCATTTTGACTCATCATCTCATATTACTGACATGCACATGATTAGGATACATCAATTACCTCATCATGTGGTTTTCCTGTGGGAGAATTCTCAGGAATAAGTTCCGCGAGCTGAGGAGGATCATCGAAAGGATCATCTAAGACATATGTGTGTTTAATTCTGCAAATAATTATGTTGTGAAAGGTCAGCAACCAGGAATAAAAAAAAGTCAACGGAATCTAATGCTGGAGAAGAAGTAATCTAATGCTGGAGAAGAAGTGAACTATGGTATTTATGTTGTAACAAACACATTAATCAATACGCCACCTTATGTCCTTGAATGGTCTTCCTTTATCATCAACATAAGCTTCGTTTATTTTTGTCAATGTATCAAAACCTTCAGCAACCATCCCAAACACCTATAGTCCACAGAACAAACATATGAATTGTTGCAAATAAAGGAATCCTGCTGATAAGAAAAATATGGATTAATAGAACCAAGTACTACTCACAGTGTGTTTATCATCAAGGTAGTCCACATCATCCCGCAAAGTAATGTAGAACTAAAAACATTAAAAAACACATAAGTGGAAAGTCAAAACAA